>NC_141693.1:333830559-334493059 GCF_964263255.1 Lissotriton vulgaris | reverse complement strand
TAAGGTCTCAGAGTACTTTGCGTCCAACGGCGGCACCGCGAGTACGAGAGCGGTGGAGTGGGACGCTTTTAAGGTAGTGGTGAGGGGTTACTGTATTTCTAAAAAGGTAGGCATGAGGCGAGTTATCCTAGCCGACCTAGATGCAGCGGACCGGAAACTCCGCGAGCTGGAAATTCGCCGCCTCGGGCGCCCTGAATTACAGGTACGCACGGCGGAGGCGAGGGAGACGGTGGCGGCGGAGGTCGAGCGGCTTCGCTGTTTTGACTACAAGGCCTATACGGTCCGGTCCATCGCGGAGGAGGATAGATCGAGCGCGTTGCTGGCATGGTTGGCCAACCCTACGCGTCAGTCCTCATTGACGACGTGTATGCGTAAGGCAGACGGAACCGAGGTGTACACTCAGCCGGAGATTCTCAGCTGCTACCGGCATTATTACGAACGTTTGTACCGCAGTCGCTCAGCCCGAGACCCTGACCTGCTCGATAATTATTTACGACCACTGGAACTCCGAACAGTAGAGCAAGACGTGGCGAAAGCCCAAGGGTCCGACATAGAATTGGGAGAGATCCGCAGTGCCATTAAACGGATGGCGAGGAATAAGACCCCGGGCCTGGACGGCCTGCCTGTGGAGTTTTATGCAGCTTATGCTGACCTCCTAGCCCCTAGGTTATTGGTAGTCTACAGAGAGGCGAAGAGGCTGGGGCGGCTCCCGAGCTCGATGTGTGAGGCGTTGGTGGTTCCTCTCCTCAAGCCAGGAAGGGACTCGCCCGACCCGGGGTCTTACCGTCCCTTATCGATGCTGACGGTTGACTATAAAATACTGAGCAGTATCTTGGCCTCGAGGCTGCTGGGACACATGAGCTCCCTGGTGCATGAGGACCAAGCAGGTTTTATCCCTAGGCGTAACACGACTATGAACATTCGCAGGTTGTTCCGCTTGCTAGGGGAACCGTTTGTGGATGCCCCGTCCCCGGTTGTCTTATCGGTGGACCTAGAGAAGGCTTTTGATAGCCTGGAATGGGACTACCTTTGCACTGTGCTACGGAGATTCGGCCTCGGTGAGGGCTTCGTCAGATGGACCACGGTTCTCTAAGCCTCTGCATCGGCCAGGGTCCGGGCGGGACCACTGATTTCCTCACAATATCCGGTGGAACGAGGCACGAGGCAGGGGTGTTCGTTGTCCCCACTTCTCTTTGCGCTGGCGGTGGAGCCACTCGCGCTGCATCTTCGATCGGGAACCCATTATACGGGCCTGTGGACTCCTTCGGGCCCGCACTACGTTTCGCTGTATGCGGACGACCTGTTGCTCTTCCTAGAGGACCCACTCGCCGCCCTACATGGAGCGGCGACGGCGCTCACGGAGTTTGGGGAGGTCTCGGGCCTCCGGGTGAATTGGTCTAAGACCTGTCTTTTCCCGGTTCGCAAGGGCACCCCCGCCCCTACTCTAAGTAGGGAGATCAGATGGGAACCCGACTGCTTTAAGTACCTGGGGGTATACGTCTATCACGACCCATCCGACCTCCTGGATGGGAACATTGCCCGCAGCACTCGAGCACTTCGAGGCTGTATGGACTTCTGGGCCACGCTGCCGCTCTCGGTGGCGGGGCGGATCGCTTTGCTTAAAATGGTGGCGCTTCCCCGGCTGTTATATTACTTCCGGACACTGCCGATCTGGGTCCCTCCGGCCACGTTTCGACTACTAAGATCTATGATAGTCGGGTTCCTCTGGGGCTCGGGCCGCCGACGGGTGGCCCTCAAGACCCTGATGAGGCCGAAAGATGAAGGTGGGCTTGCGGTGCCGGACTTTGAAAAGTATTATCTGGCGGCGCAGCTCCAGACCTTCACCCAGGAGATCGCCCGGGAATTCCGGGGCCCGGAAGACAGAAGGGGGACGGGTATGGCCAGGCATGTTCTCTCCTTCATAGCGCTGCGACAACGTTTGGCCCTACGGGACTTGTCGCTGGAGGAGCGGACCGTTCGCCTGTGTTGGTTGGAACCGAGCTCACGCCCGAGGCCATCTGAGAACACCGTATGCGCCCGAAATACCTTTGGGGATGCTGACGGCCCTCCCCCATGGAGGCGAATGGTCACGATTGGCGGCCTGGGAGGACGCCGGCTTACAGCTCGTTGGGGATCTGTATGAGGACGGGGCGCTCTTGCCCTTTCAGGAGCTTATTGATCGCTTCGGGATCCCCCGTGGCGACTTTCTGCTGCACTCGGCCATTGTCCGAGCGATCCAGGCGCACTGGAAAAGCGGGCAGGAGGAACCCACTTTATCTCCGGTGTGCCAATACGTGATGATGTCTGCGGGCACGGTGAAGGCGGTCACTTGCCTTTACGGCAGACTGATCAACGAAGGATTGGCTCCTCTCACTACTTTGAGAAACCGCTGGGAGGAGGACATTGGCAGGGAGATCCCGGAGACGACCTGGTCCCAGTTGGTGCGGCGAGCCTGGAAGGGCACACGCCACGCCCGCTTTCAGCTGGTCCACTATTACGTGCTCCATAGAGCATATCTGACCCCGGTGAAAATTAGGCGATATTTTGCCACGAATTCGGCGGATTGCCCTAGGTGCCCAGCTCAGGAGGCGGACCTCCTCCACATGCTATGGGCCTGCCCGGGATTGTCATCCTACTGGGTAGAAGTGGGGAAGACCCTGGAGGAGGTGACGGGGAGGTCCTTATCATTTGATGCGGCGGTGGGACTCCTACACTGGTTCCCTCATACCCCCAAGAATAAAATTTCCAGCAAATTTATCGACCTAGGGCTCCTCCTTGCTAAACGAGAGGTGACCAGGAACTGGAAGGCACGAGTTGGTCCGACAGGAAGCCGATGGCACAGCGAGCTCTTGAAGTGGGCGGCGGGGGAGAGCACGCTGAGATACCAACTAGCTTGGAGGCAGCGTAATGAGAAGGCGCAGGAGGCAGCGTTGGAGTGGGAGACGTTAGTGCAGGCCCTTAGGGATTATTGCGCCCCCAGCGACTCTGAAGGTGAAGAAGCGGCTCGCCCCATGTCCCGATAAACGATTGCACTGTTAGTCCTGTTGCTTTCCCCGTGGGTCCCATAGCAGATCCTGTTGCGGTTGTTACCAGGCGCTGATGGCGGGGTTGGGTGGGGTTTACTTTGGTTAGTAGTGTTTTGAGGGTGGGGGTTTTCCTTTTGGGTTTATAGGCTTGTTTGGAAAAGCGGATGACGGACAGTGGATCATCCGGACCAGCTCTGACATCCTTCCGAGCCCCCATTGAATTTCGCCGCCCGACCCCAGGGTTGTGGGCCGGATGGCTGTGTAAGAAACTTACGGCGCGGGGACAGAGGGTTGTATCTCGCTGATATTGCTTGTGATATAATGCTGGTCGATTCTGTAACGATTTACTGATTCCTGCAATAAAAATATATTTAAAATAAAAAAAAATAATAGGGATTGCTGCGCTATATTTCAGGCATTAATAGGCCAGTGTAAACTTGTAGGGCTGTATTTGGCAAACATTATTCTGCTAAGTTCTCGTTCTTTTTTAAAAGCAACTCCCTAGAAGGGTTTGCAATTTATTTGGTGACATAATACACAGGCGAGTAGGATTGCGAAGATCCTTTTACGGCTTTATTTTATGGCCAAGGTAGGTGGAAAAGGAGGACTGACCAGCTGGTGGTTCTGGACTCTACTGCCCTGACTCACAACATATGAACTGCATAGAACAGGGGTGGGGCTGCCTGTGTTCAAGCACCTCGGCATACGGACTAAATAGAAGATTGGGGAGGTGACCTGTGTTCAGACACCCCGGTGGGCCAGTGCGGTATGCGGTGCCCTAGATTGCAAGTAATGCAACTGTTGGCTGTAGCACGTTGGGGCCTGCAGGCACAATATGCACAGCTGAGTGGAGAGCTTGGCGGGCTGTCGCTCAACAGCTGAGTGGAGAGCTTGGCGGGCTGTCGCTCAAGTGCAATTGTAAGGCTAAGCTCATGTACAGGGTTAGGGTTGTGTCTATGCTTATTAATGCCGTCCACATGTTGGGGCCGATAAAGTGTGCAACAAAAAATTGAAGTTTATGCTTTGAACAATGGTATATAGCCAAACAGTTTGGTTTACTCCTATTGGCCTATCACGCTTAGAATATTTAGCGCCAGGGGCCCACTTTAGTGGCGCCGAAGACCGGACAAGGGGGAAGATTAGATTTTCTGACCTGGCTTTCTTTCATAATTAAAGCCGACACTAGCGGAAAAGGTGTGCCACTGAGTAGAACTTTGGGGAGGCTGCCTGTGTTCAGGCACCGCTGTGTGCCGGTGCGTTATGTGGTGCCCTGGATTGCAAGTAATGGAACTGTTTCCTGTGCACGTTGGGGGCCTGCCGGCACAATATGCGCAGCTGAGTGGAGAGCTTGGCGGGATGGATGAGTCGGTCAAGTTCCATTGTAAAGCCAAGCTCAAGTGCAGGTGTAATGTTGTGCCTAATTTTCTTACAGTCTTTGACATGTTGTTGCCGCTAAAGTGTACGGCCAAAACTGAAGTTCAAGTAATGTTGTGCCTGATTTATTTGATGCCTTCGACAGGTTGATGCGGCTAAAGCATGATGCTGTGAATAATTGTTTATATCCAAACAGGATGGTCTTCTCCTATCGGTCTGTGAAGTAATACCTGGTTTCACTATGAATAAACGGCTACACCCTAGACAACACGCTTTTACTCTGCGAGTTCTTGGGCTTAGTGGGGTAGAAAATGTCAAAAATGGAGAAGGGTGAATGTCACATTGTGCGCATACTATCACTTTACCCAATCACCTTGACACTAGGCCAGAAATGGTACAGGACTGGGGCAAAAATAACATGCAGTGCTCGAAAACAATGATGCTATTATTAATCATCAAATATGCAAAAAACGATGTTGAGGAAATCCATAAATTCAACTGAAACAAGAAGGGAAACTCCAGAGAAGAGATAGAATTATGTTTAGATTAATTTAGACGAGATGAGAGAGATTATGAGATTGGCACCAGTTCACGTTCACAAAAAGATTTTATGTGTTAACAAAAGTTATGCACCCAGCGAACCTTTGGAAATGAGTCTGACGCTACCATCAGTGAATCAGACACTAACTTAAGTGAGGGAGAAGGGCCCTCACTAATATCTTATAGAACCTTTTTTTAGAGTAAATTAAGTTGTTATACATAATCCAAAGATCAGGGAGAGGACAGTCACCGAGTCAAACAAGAGTAAAAAACACAAGGAGGGGAACCAGAAAGAACAAACAAATACCCACTACGGAACCATCAGAAGAAACAATAGATCTACTTGAAACCGACACAGAAAACAACCTAATCATTAACCTCTCTAAATATCCTTTAAATAAAAATCAAATTAATCTCCTTAACAAAGGTCTAACATTTTGTCCTGAAAAACATCATGACTATGTAAAGACTAGGATAGAGCACGACCCTCCCACACCACTATTGCTGGCCGCCTACACCCAAATCTTAGCTTTGCTGCCGCCCAGCCATGGCAACACAGGAGCAGGCTGACTCAGCGGGTGGCCCAATGCATCCTGTCCTGCACAGAACATGTGGCAGCAGGGGGGTACCGCCTCAGAACTCCAGTACTGGGCTGCCCAAGGTAAAGCTCCACAACGTTGGTCTCGATAGAAGCGCTCCAAAGCCCACCTCTGTTGTCGTCTTTCCTCAACTGCATGTCTATGAGCATTCCTTCAACTTGATTGTCTTGTGTCAAAGCAAGATCATTGGCTACAGGTGCCACCTCAGCTGTCAATATTATTTTTGGGCCACGGGGTGTTTTGTATCATATGCTGTATGTCTTTGTTGCCTATTTCTGTTACGTCGCTACTTAAAGGATAAAGATCCAACAAACGCACGCAAAGACAAACTGGCTAGCAGGCTGCATTTCAGATTTTAAAACAGAAAAGTAACAGAGGTGAGTCCACACGCATGCTAGCCCACTAAGTTTTGTTTTTATGATCAGCATGAAAACCAGACACCCTCATGACCCCAGCTTTGCATTGTGATGCAGGAGTAATTCAATTGTGGCTGCTTAGTTCTTACGGCTCTCCCTCCCCCACAGCCCCCTCTTTCCAGGTCTCCAGTGGTCTAGTGTGTAGTTTGGAATCGATAAAATTGTAAGTGTAGATGTATACAGAAATGTGGCCATAGATTAATGTCATGTCGTTTTATGTTTGTGTTATGTAGCGTATAAACTTAGGATTTCTTCTTTTGTGAGGAATGCTACAGAATGTTAGGAAAGGAAATCTAAGTAATTGAATGAGTTAGGCAAATGTTTCACGACTTTGCAAGTGATCAATAACAGGTCCCCAACTTAAGTGTCCATCTTTATAACTGTCAGGTTGTAGGTTTCTCCTACAGCACTAACCCCAGTAGACTACCAAAACAATTACCACCTAAAAATCTCTTATTGGAAGAAATTCTTGAATGTCTAGGTACACCACATCACCTTTAGGTCTAAGTACAACATACATTTATGTAATAACATTAGATACTTTATATGGTTACATAAGTGTTCCAAATAACTAATTAGAAACGTTTTATAACCTCTTACAGGGATGCAGATGAGTATCTTGAGGGTATATACAAACAGTAGAGGAATTATCAAACAGTATGGGCAGGGACCCCCACACTATCAAATATTGGCAAAGAAGAGACACAGCAAGACATTAATAAACATGTGGAAGTAAGTAAGAAGTAAAACCTCTTTGAAGTGGGGAAATGTCCTGCCTAATACACAGGACAGGACAAACCCCAACAAAACATCTTTCAAAACTCTTTATGTGTAACACTGCTGCTACCTTGAATAGACGATACTGAGATAATATCTACATTTCGGTGGGACCACGTGCAACTGTTGAATGATTTCCCTGAAACAATAACAGACTTGTCCAAGTATTAGACTTCTTAATGTACGCATTTGTTAGGGACCTTCCAGAGTGGAATTTAGGATATGAGTAACACACAAAAACTACAAATAGTAATACACATTCAAGATAGAAACACCGGAATGATCAGAAACAGAAGAAATAGTTGAATTGACAGTGATTTTTGAATATCTGAAAGCCTGAAATAGTAACAATCTTAGAAATAGTTAGGGAAGCGTTAATAGCTGCATTATTGACAGAAAAATGGGCAGCGTTATGAAAGTAAAATGAAATATTTGTGTCATGTATCTAAATGTGTAGAGAGGCTAAGATGTTATACTAGTCTCTACTCATAGGTTCACCAGTCAAAAGAAACTACATTATTTAGAAGAACGTATGAGAATAAGTGAGTTGAAAGGGAAGAAAAACAGGTTGAATTTATGGTAACATTTTGTCAGGAGTAGGAGACGAGTGGATCTCCAGGATGATATGGAATAAATGGAAGGGAAAGAATTGAGGAATATCAAAAGTTTAAATAAAGATGCTAAATCAACAGGCCTGCCTTCTGTCAGAGGTAGGGGAGTTCCAGGTTAAAGAGAGAGGTAGACTATCTATTAATGGAGTAAATATTAATGTATTCTCCAGAGCAACCTCACTATCCAAACTTAAGGGTTCGCCAAAGAGACATGGGATCCCCCTTAGAACACATGATAAAGGTGTTCCCTGGAAACAAGAACAGGATAGGAAAATAGTGTAAAGAATGTAATAAGGAAACATTAAAATATGCACATGCCTGGCCCCAAGATGACATTTGATAACACAACATTAGATTACAAGACTAACTTCTTGCAAAGTGCATATACAGGGTCTAAATTGGAGAAAAGGAAGGCCACTTAGGCACTATAGCTGTTTACCAAGACCATATACTCCTATGCACCACACTAGAGACAAGGTCTGCGAAGCGGAATACTGTCTCTGGCTCAATCAAGGAAGGTTGACATTGTATAGGTGCCCCCCAGTTCATAGACAAAGGGCCCCCATGATGTAGGCTTTATTCACCTGAGAGTACCAACCATTATTTTGATGATAAAACTATAGATTTACAACCTCAGGACTGGGGGCTAGGAGAATTAATATCACAAGGCACACTGCAGATAACAAAACAGATAACCTTGGTGCCACATTACTCAGCTTAGGCTGTCAAGCTAGTAGTATTAGTGACAGCCCTCAAATAGGGACAAGGAGAAACAATAACAGTGTATTCAAACTCAGCCTAGGTCACCACAACAGTGCACTCCAGCATCATGCGGTGGAACAGACGTGGGTTCCTCAAATTTGATGGAAGCCCTGTCATGCACCGCCCCCTCCTAAAAGACTTTATACAAGCCTAGACACGGCAAATTCAGTCGCAGTGGTGAAGTGCGTAGCCCACACTAATGCCAGGACTTTGTATCCTCCGTAAATGCCCTTGTAGTTAGGGCAGCCAAGGATGCAGTATGACGGCCCCTTTAATAACACATACACCAAAGTCGTGTTAGCTAGTGAAACATTGCCATCTTCAGGCCCCTTGGGTGCCTTTGGACATTATACAAAGGCAGCTCACTTTTACCTAAATGAAATACAAGAAAGTGCCCCAGACCATGAGAAACAGTTGTTGGAACCTAGAGGATGCACACAGACGGGAACAGATTTAATAAATAGACGGATATCCTCAGGGAAGCCAGTCATGCCCCAATCATTGCTATTTCAGCCCTAAACCAGCTAGCTTTCCCTTCGCACACTGCTAGAGGCATGTCTCTCCAAACATACCAGGATTGGTTTGTTCCCAACCTACATGAGATGATCACAATGCTCAGCCCCCACCTGCACTGTGTGCCAGCAGGGATCACTAAACCTCCTCTTCAAAGTAATATTTCTACAATACTTCAATGACGAGGGCCCTCCACTGTAATCAGGGCTGGCTCTAGGGCGGTGGTTTTTCTTGGTGCGACCAGTGCCACCACACTGGGTGCTTGACTTCAGGTAGGGGGCACCGTTTCCAAGTATATTAAGGTTTTAAACGCATTTAATGTTGCGCTCCTTGCCTCCAGCAAATCAGAAAGTGCATACAGTGTAAATAGGTTAGTGGGTTATTACTTTTGGTAGCCTTTTGTTACTTACAGTTTTATATGTTAACACAATAATATGGAGCAGTGAATTATTAACAGTCATCTAAGAGCTGTAGAGATATTACAAGGTATAGATTAAAGCAATATATATTCTGCCCAGTCTTTTATTGTTATTCTAATGTTGCAAAAAAAGTAGAAATTCGTATTAACAAGAGAACTCCCAACCATGGTGTTACGGTTTAAATGCAGAGTTTGTGCTTCTCCAAACCAAGCACTCTTATATTATACTGGCCACCAGTAAGGATGACAAGTGAGGCCTTCACTTCTGTTTTATGTATTATTTCTTATACACTGATTTATGCATGAGTGAGTGATTGTCTCTATATAATGTAGGTTTTATGTAAAGTGTTTTGACACCCTACACTGGTATGAGTGGCACTACAGAACTAATTAAATGAATCTGGGTCAGAGTGAGTATAGAGACTTGAGGAACACTGTTAAAGGGTGGTAGTAAGGAGATCTGTAGCAGAAGTGGTCATTGGGGAGTGCCAACAAGCACTGTTGCACCGGCCGCCACCAGTGATAAAGCCTAGCCCCGTGTCCATTGTAATGCCAAGTCTGCTGCTAATTTTAGGTCCGTGAGGTAATACTCTGGTGGGGAATTCCTGAGGGGATCAGATTCGACATTTGCACATGTACTTCTGTCAATAATATAGTCTCCCACCTCACCACTTTGTTATGAATGACAGAAACTCTTGTTAGCTTTCCACACCCAAAGTAACAATATCCTGGAGTGCCTCAACGGCTTCCTAAAAAACTAGTAAACTGTGTGAAGCATTGGAAAAGAACAGGCTGTACTGTCTCCCACTAGCACTGATCACCTTGAGAAACACCTCAGGGTCAGTCCACCCTCTAACCTCACATCAGATGATGAACACCATCGCGTCACTAGTCATAGGTTACAGAGAGTGTGCCTGAAGTAGTACAAACTGAAATGTCCGTTTATTTTTCTCAGCTAACACAAATGTCAAAGTTTGTCTCTAAACAAGTTACAGGTGTAGCTGAAACACACGTCAAAGCCCCCTCCAACTGAGGCCCCTCCAGTACATGACCAACAAACACCCTTGCCAATGGGAACTCCAATTTGCATCAGGAACTTAAGTTCACCAGTAGAGAGATCTAGATCTTAATGACCCATTCCTGTGATAGACATCACATTGCTACTACAGTGAACATTAGTGGCCACAAGCCATGGATCTCTCCCTCCAACATCTGTCTGGCCCTGGCTGTGCCAGCCATCTCTTTGGACACCGAGCAGGAAAAACAGAGGCGAGAATAGGAGCAGCAACAGGAGTAAAGCCTTCCTCTGCAGCCCCACCAAGAGACAATATGCATTTCAAGTGATGCATTGACATTTTTTTTCCTCCTTGGTGTACTAATGATTTTTGGCCTCCTGTATTTCTATTTCTTTTGCCCTACATAAACAATTATACACATGCTCAGAACTACTGATAATGATACTGACCATCCCCCTCTACAAATATTTGGTACCAGCACATACATAGTACGGGCCCATCCAAGTCTAGCCCCATTGCTATGTATGCTCCCTTATTACCCAAGCTACCTCAGTAGACACATTGCATTACCTTAAAGAGGTATCCCTAAACATTACACACTCACTGTCTCTTGTACCTCTTTTTATGCAGAATAAAAGTACAGCTGCAACCAAGACATGTTAGCTCCTGTATTGGGCGAGTTAATACAACTAGATTTGATAACACCCCTGAAGGACTACAGATCCTGACAGGTAGATGAGAGATCGGATATCAAGAATGAAAGAAGCAGGTCATAAGAGAGATTGGCCAAAGTGGGAAAAAGGATATCAAAGTGGGGGATCTTAGGAATTACTCACCTGCCGCTTGAATATTATAATTATAAGGCTAGGCCCCACTCGCCTGGTTGCGTGGGCAAACCAGGTCTCAGTATCACAGGATCAGTATTTGCTCATGACAAATTGCATACAGGGGCTAAGTGCACGATTAGAGAAATCATTGTGGAATGGCAACAAGACAAGCAGCCCCTCGTGTTTGATAAGATAAGCCCCCTGTGAGCTCCCTTGAACTTGATTTTAAAGTAGAACCTAATTTAAAAATGATATTGATGGCCATGAAGGGTGGGCGTGTACAAGGGGACAATGGGTCACTGACTGAGGCCATTACAAGAAAATGGTCAACGAGGGAGGTGGGGCCCTGACAGGTGTTCCCGACTGTCGGGGTTGTTCAAGGCCTTGTTGCCCCCGATTGTTGTTGCTCTTGACGAGTCTTATTTTTTAGGTGACAAAAGCATGCTGCAAGAGGATGACAGCTAACATGGGAGAAGCATTTATAGTTAGGAAGAAAGCGAAGGGTGTCAGGGGGTGCAGAAGCGAGTATGAGGTGATCCCCCTAGTAGATTGGAGATTAGAAGATATAATTGAAAAATCAATTAGAGAGGAGGATGATACTGGGAAGAAAGATGCATCATGTAAAGACCAACACAGATCTAAGACGTGAGACCCCCATGCATATCTTTCAGGTTAGAAATAATTTTAAGCCCCTGTAAGTAACGCAGACCCGTGCACAGAAGAAGAGACTTGATGATACACAATGTGTTTCAGCAGAGAAAAGACAGGTCACATCACACATTAAAGGTCATGAAACTTCTTGTGGTTAGTTAGTTGAGCGGAAAAACTCACACATGCGCAAAGAGTTGCTAACTGTAGGTCTCAAGTACTGCATGCCTGGCATATGATTGCCTGAATCTTAAAAAAAGTTTTTTGCTGCTAACGCTTTGCTTAACAAAGAAGAAAATAACATGGGATAGAGTAGAAGGGGGCGGTAAACAGTGATATTAACATATTTGAGAAATTAACATCTGTTTATGATTCTTTCATCAATAGTAGACGTTTTAGGCCTGATATGCTAAGCCGCAAGAAAAGATTGCGGGTGAAACGCAACGCAAGTTGAGTCTGCGCATTAAGAGTCCTGGAATGATCTGCTGACCTGGACATTGACAGTCTGCCAAGACCCAAGGACGAGTGCTTGGGAAAAGATCCTCAACTGAAGAAATTATATAAAATGTGTATCTATCTATCTTGTGAGATGTATGTGAACAGGAATTGTCATGAGAATTGAATAAATTAAGTGGGAAGAGTTTACTAAACAAATAATTAGTTAAGAATTTTGGAATGACCACATGAGGGGATGATAACTCCCCTGCCCCGGCCCAATCACAGTTCAGGATTCACAGACATTTACAACATTTGAAGGTAGGACATGCAAAATTAAAGGATATAATTCGAGCAACCTAAGGTTAAGATAGAGAGCTGCTGCTGCTAAGAAGCATTGTTGATGCTGAGTGAGGAGTAGGCGAGAACTGCTACTGAGAAGAACAGACTGGGAAGATTAAGTACTGAAAGACAGCCTCATTAGATAAATAGAAGTATGTTGTAAATTTAAAATTTCATTACAAAGTATGAGATACTATGTCCTTTTGTCTCTTCATCTATCACTCCTAATGTGTTTAAATTGTTGAATGCATTTGTGTATGTTATTTGATAAATTAATTTTTCTCTCTCATGAAAGTTGGAGTTTGCACTGTGAAACTGTACAAATGAGCGTTAATTTTGATTGAATTAGCAGATAAAGTCTATTGAATCTTACCTGAGTCTGATTATTTTTACTGTGAAGTTATAAGGTAAATTAGTGAATTTGTTAATATCACCAAAAACTACTCGACTAATGGTCCATTGACCAAAGGAAGAGTGTTGATCTGTGAAGATTAGTTAGGCACAGACTAATTTAGATCAAAGAAAATAAAACTTGACCCCCAGCGAAACAGTCAGGAAATCTAAATGTGTATATGGACCCGTTGTAAGTGATACATTGATGCGTGAAAAGTTTATCATGGCCTTTTGCTGGCTGGATCAGTACCACCCTTCACTGCCTGCGATGTAACTTGAAAGAGACTCCTTAGTGTTTTTTTACAGTGTCATTTTTTCAGGACAGAAGTATTTTCAATTATTATATGCAGAAAAGCCATAGTTGTTGCTTATGTATCTTACGCAACTAACAGCCATTTACAAAGCCAATAGGCCTGGATTGTTGGTATTCTTACTTATTGTATTATATATCTGGATGCAATGACTTAATCAGTTGGGCGGAACACTGTGCTAAGCACAGATTTTTAGTTTATGCGTTTTAAGCCACACCCTTAACTGTATCGGCCGCGCCCCTTTGAGAGACCCCCGAGTTTTTTCATCCCATTAAAAGCCCTGGATACCTGCATGTGAAAGTGCATCTCTCTGCATGTGATAAAGTTGGGGCGAACCCAGGCCTTTAAGTGGGCGGGTCTCACCAGTGCTGCGCACCAGCAGTTTTTTAAAGGGGGCCTCGAAACAGGTCTCTATCGGGCTCTGTTTTGTGCCCTGGCACAGGCGGTCAGTTGTTTTCCCGGACTGCAGTGACAGGAGGCACATCCATGTGCATGTGCTCACTTCTCACTAAGGGAGAAGTTACTGCTTGATGGTATGCCAGGTGAGCGTTGTAGTTGGAGGGAAATCCTTTAAGGAGAGTAATTTTCTCTCTGGATTTCTCTTCTCTTTTTGAAACTCATGAGCAGCAACATTGTCGTGGTGTCACCAGGGCTTTAAGTGAAAGCTTTTTCAATATTATGTACAAGCCATAGTTGCTGCTTATATATCTTATGCAACGAACAACCATTGACAAAGCCAATAGTCCTTACTTGTTGTATGTATGAAGTTACTTGTATCTTATATCTGAATGCAATGATGGAAACAGCAAAATACAAGTCGGGCGGTACACTATGCTAAGCACAGATTTTTAGCTTACGTCTTTTTAAGCCATGCCCTTAATTACCTTGGCCACGCCCCTTTGAGAGACCCCCCAGTTTTTTAATCCCACTTAAAGCCCTGGGCGTACCTCTCAAGAGTGCAGCAGGTATAGTAGGGCCGAGACCCGAGGGCTACGAAGGACTGCAATTATACATTCTTAATTATCATTTTTTTAAATATACTGTATTGAGCAAATTAGGATATATTTCACAAGTTGTCTCTTTATGGATCTACTTTGTGGCTAAATATAAACAAGCTCTGACAAAAGTACATACTTGGTTGGCTCAGCGAGCTTGCCACCACGTCTTGGTATACATTGCTTCTACAGATACAAGTAAACAAGCCTTTGTAATCTGAGCGCTGCATGCCCTCCACCCTCCCCATGGACTCACATACACCGACCACCACTCTTCCAGAGATGACTCACCATTTCCGCCTTGTTATGCTTCTTCTTCCAACACGGTATGAGCAGCATACTTAGCCCCATGCGCGAGGCAAAGAACTAGAGATCGTTCTTCAATATGAGTGAGAAATCATTCTCCACAGAAAATGTAACTGATGCGAGGATACAGGGCATTCCACGAAGGGATAGCAGCATGGCATGATGGCCCAGAACATGGCCAGGCAGCAATTCCAGATGTATTCATGGTGTGGCAGAGAATGATCAAAGACTGGGGTCACATTTCAAGCTACGGAATAACGAAAGGTAGGTGCTGATGGGGCAGAAATCAGAGGGATAAGTCTTAGTAGAGAGAGCAGAAGAGACAGACACATCGGGGTACGAAGAACAAGGGTATGACTTTACTGGGGAGGACGGAAGCAGGCTGATATTTTCGGAGTGGGGCCCACGGGGGCAGATGTAAAATGAAGAATCAGCAGAGAGAGAGGTAAGTCCCAGGAGAGAGGCACAAGAAGCATGAGGAGAAACATGTCTGCTGCAGGTGCAATAACGTGCGTCTTCCTTGGAGAAGGAAGCAGAGAGATCCCTATCCTCTCGGGATGAAGAGAAAGGGTCAGCGCTCCCTAAGAAAGAAGAGGCTGCATGCTTGGGGCACAATGTACCTGCACAACTTGAGACTGTATAATTATCTATTTCCTCTAGGTAGTATGCACCTGGGTCTGTACACTCTGGGGGAGAGGTAAGGGGGGCAACATCTTCATAGCAGACACTGCAGGGTGAGGCATCTCTTGAGGAAGAAATAGGGAGATCAGTAGTCTCTAGGGTGGAATAATAGAAATCCCAATTATCATGGACAGAAACTGAGGAGGCAACCTTATTGGTGGAGACAGAATGGTTGGTTCCCCGAAAGCAAACACTGTCGTTATTATTCTGTAAAGGATAAGCGTAGGGCTCAGCGTTCCCTAATGATGACAAAGAGCAGTTGGGATGATTGGGACAGACCTTATGTGAGTAGGCACAACTAGAAGTGTAAGTAGTAGTTGAGGTATTTGGGACAGCATCGCTGTGGCTGGCAGCGCAATACCTGGAACAACAATTTGGGCAGATCGAATAATTCAAATTTCTTTGGGAGCTTATGCATGATTCAGCATCCCAGGAAGAAGAAACCGAGGGTGGAACATTCCCGGAAGAGACAACAGATTGGCTGTGACCTAAGGAGGTGCAGGCACCTCTATCCTCTAATGAGTAATTCTGGCAGACTGTGTTGATGGGAATAGTGAGAACCGTGCTGTCAAAGGAGGTACGGCGCTTGGGCTTTACTGGACAGACATCCTTGGCATCAGTTGTCTCTGAAGAAGTAATTAAGGAATCAGATTTTAGTAGAGACATATCCTTGACGCCAGTTTCAACTAGTGTGGTAATTGAAAGGTCGCTTTTTACTAGAAAGACTTCCTGGAAACATGCCTCCACTGAAGAGGGAACAGAGAGGTCTGCTATCAGAGGACAGTAGTCCGGAATGTTATTTTTCACTGGAGAGATGTTGTGGACATCCGTTCCCACTTGAGAGGCAACAGTGAGGTCAGTTTTTACTGGAGAGACCTCCTGGACTTCATTTTCCACTAGAAAGGAGACAGGTTTTACTGGAGGGACATCCTGGAAGTCGGTTTTGACTGAAAAGGCGACAGAGAGGTCGGTGTTTACTGAAGAGACTTCGTGGACGTCCACTACCACTGGAGAGGTCTTTAATGCACAGCAGTCAGAAAGGTTATTTTTCAGTGTAGGTGAGATAGGCGAGTCGGTTTTCTCTATAACACTGTCAGGGAACTCAGTTTTGGCAAAGAGATTTGATTTTTCTTGGGAGGAGACTGAGACAATACTTTTCTCTGTGGATAAGACCCTGAGATCGACTATCTCTGGAGAGGGAACCAAGGCGATATTTTTTCCTTCGCAGGAGACAGAGAGATCGTGTTTCTCTGTGGCACACACAGAGACATCAATTTCCTCAGTAGTGCAGACAGAAAGGTTAGATTTTTCTTGGGTGAAAACAGAGATATCTATTTTTTGGGGGACAGAGAGTGAGAAGTCACTTTTCTCTTTGCCACAGACAGACACCTCTGTTTTCACTGAAGAGATGAATAATTTATTAGATTTATCCAGACAGGAGAGAGGGAATTCGAATTTTACTGGAGAAGAAAATAGGTCAATTTTCTCTGAAGCAGAGACACCGTGCTCAATTTTGACAAAGACCGTTGCATTCGATGCATCACTTTTCTCTGTCTCTGAACAGCAGGCTGGAGAATCCGTTTTTTCTAAGGCGGAACTGGAGAGGACTGAAGTCTCTAAACGATAGGCAGAAGGGGCCATTTGTTCCGCTGAGACAGTGAAATCAGCTTTCTCTTGAAAGGAGAGCGAGAAACTAGTTTCCTCAAGCAAGGAAGGAGGGAGGTCGTATTTCTCTGTGGTGGAAACAGATGATTCAGCTTTATCGACCCTGGACGTAGAGGCCTCCGTTGTTTCTGAACAAGGTTTGGAGGTATCTGTGCCAGAGACAGGGGAGCTGGTTTTCTCCGGGAGTAATACCGAGAGATCATGTTGCTGTGATACTGAAGAGTATGCTTTCTCGGTGGTGGAGGGAGAGTAGTCAGTCATCTTTGAGGCAACCAAAACAGATTCCCTACCCCCCGAGAGTTGAGGGGAGAGGTCAGGACTTATGAAAGGGGGAGCAGTATGGTCAGTACACCCATGCAAAGACATATCAGCATTCCACTGACTTAGAAGCAGGGGTGTTGGTATTCCCTCAAGCTTCGATCTAAGATGTTGGTATTCCATCAGGGGAAAGCAAATATTTTGGTATTCAATGGAGGGAGCAGCACAGGGGTTGACAGTCTCTGCGGGTGGAACAGATGTGTTGATATCCATTGTGGAAGGAAATAAGTCATCACTATCCTGCAAGGTGGAAAAAGATGGAGTACTCTCAGTATCCATTGACTGACCAGGACAGGAGGCACTGATCTCCAATAAGGGAGTAGTAGCCTCTGGTGCCCTAGTACACTCAGCTTCCGCTGGTTGGCCAGGACAGGAGGCACCGATCTCCAATAAGGGAGTAGTAGCCTCTGGTGCCCCAGTACAACCAGCTTCCGCTGGCTGACGAGGACAGGAGGCACTGATCTCCAATAAGGGAGTAGTAGCCTCTGGTGCCCCAGTACAGTCGGCTTCCGCTGGCTGACCAGGACAGGAGGCACCGATCCCCAATAAGGGAGTAGTAGCCTTTCTTATTCCAGTACAGTCAGTTTCCGCCAAATGACCAGGACAGGAGGCACCGATCTCCAATAAGGGAGTAGTAGCCTCTGTTGCCCTAGTACAGTCAGTTTGCACTGACTGACCAGGACAGAAGGCACCGATCTCCGATAAGGGAGTAGTAGCCTCTGTTGCCCCAGTACGGTCCGTTTCCGCTGACTGACCAGGACAGAAGGCACCGATCTCCAATAAGGGAGTAGTAGCCTCTGTTACCCCAGTACAGTCAGTTTGAACTGACTGACCAGGACAGAAGGCACCGATCTCCGATAAGGGAGTAGCAGCCTCTGTTTCCCCAGTACAGTTTGTTTCCACGGACTGACCAGGACAGAAGGCACTGATCTCCAATAAGGGAGTAGTAGCCTTTGTTGCCCCAGTACAGTCAGATTCCGCCGACTGACCAGGACAGCAGGCACCGATCTTCAATAAGGGGGTAGTAGCCTCTGTTGTCCTGGTAGAGTCAGTATCCACTGAGAGCACAAGAGCGGAGGCACCGCTCACCCCTACGGATGTAGTGTCAGTTGTAATATATTTCGCTTCCACAGAGATGGCAGAAGTGGAGGCATCGTTCCTTAAGAGAGAGGCAGAAGCACTGCTATCCGCAATGGGTGTAGTAGCCCCGAATGGGAAAGGCTTGAGGACCTTACTCTTTAAAGAGGGAGCTGAAAGATCTGTTGCCCCTGGTGCTGGATCTATATATCCCGTGGTACTTGGACAAAAGTCAGTATCAGCAGCAGTTGCGGAAAGTGTATTGGAAATCTCTGAATGTGGATTAAAGAGATAGATATCAATCCCACGGGGAGATAGGGTGGTAGCATCCAGTAGGGGGGGAACAGAAGAATCAGTTATTGTCAAAAGGCATAAAGAAGTATTGTCTGATGGAGAATCAAACGGATTCACACCTACTGAAGAGGCAGTTCGCCACATGGAGAGATTAGGTAGATCACTATCTGACAAGGGGGAAACAGAGATGAAGGTAATCCACTCCTGGTGAAGGAGTGAACTTGGTCTTCCCACAGGAGGGCGCCAGAGATGTAAATATTTCATACGAGGATGACAAATACTGTTTTTTCCACAGGAGTCGGTATTCTCTAATTGATGAAAAGGAGAGCCTATTCCCAAGACTGAAGGATTCGAAGAGGCAGAAGGAGCACCGTCAGAATCTACAGCTGCTAGGAGAGAAGGGGTGCCATCTACTAAAGAGGAAACAGAGCGGGTGGCACTGCCCGAATCAGAATAAGATAAGCGGGGATGTAAGACTGAGGTGTCTGCTCCTATCTCCAATGGGTGAAAAGGAGAGCCTATTCCCAAGACTGAAGGATTCAAAGAGGCAGAAGGAGCACCGTCAGAATCTACAGATGCTAGGAGAGAAGGGGTGCCATCTACTAAAGAGGAAACAGAGCGGGTGGCACTGCCCGAATCAGAATAAGATAAGTGGGGATGTAAGACTGAGGTGTCCGCTCCTATCTCCAATGGGTGAAAAGGAGAGCCTATTCCCAAGACTGAAGGATTCAAAGAGGCAGAAGGAGCACCGTCAGAATCTACAGATGCTAGGAGAGAAGGGGTGCCATCTACTAAAGAGGAAACAGAGCGGGTGGCACTGCCCGAATCAGAATAAAATAAGCGGGGACGTAAGACTGAGGTGTCCCCTCCAAGGGAAGGATGGCGATCAAATAAGGGTGCAGAAGAGTCTGCTTCCACTGAGGCATTAGTTGGAAGGTCTGTGTCTAATGCAGGGGCAGGCGATTTCTCCGCTTTGCCAGAGGGCAGGTAGAAGTGTACCAAGGGGGGAGGGTGGGCTGAGAGATGCCTAGAAACGGCAGTGTCTTCCGACAGTAGAGCCTCGGAGGAAGTTAATTGTGGAGTCGAGCAAGAATCTTCCCGAGGTGAGCAAACCAGGAGAGTCTTTGAGCGAAGGTTATTCTTTTCCCAATGGATTTCGTACTGAGAGCTGTAACCCGAGTTACCTGATGTGGGAGGGTTGTCGTCTTCCTCCTCAGAACGAGACGTCTGGATCCTCCATAGCGAATAGCTAAGGCGTTCCGTAAAGAATGGATCGCCGTTGATGTCCCTGGTGTCAAAGGTATTAGAAAGAACCGAGGGAGTAGTGCTGCCGGAGAATGACCGAACCGGAGGGATGAAATTGACGTAGATGGAGGAAGGACGAGAGGAAATGCTGCTTTCAGACAAAGAAGGCCTTACAGAGGAAGTGACGCCAGAAGTTGGCAAACCGCTGGTACTCGATGTGGGAGGGTTGTCGTCTTCCTCCTCAGAACGAGACGTCTGGATCCTCCATAGTGAATAGCTAAGGCGTTCCGTAAAGAATGGATCGCCGTTGATGTCCCTGGTGTCAAAGGTATTAGAAAGAACCGAGGGAGTAGTGCTGCCGGAGAATGACCGAACCGGAGGGATGAAATTGGCGTAGATGGAGGAAGGACGAGAGGAAATGCTGCTTTCAGACAAAGAAGGCCTTACAGAGGAAGTGACGCCAGAAGTTGGCAAACCGCTGGTACTCTCTGTGCTGGGAGAAGGCGCGGGCTGAAGGAGAGATAGACCAGGTCTGCCAGGGTGGAGGTTGGAGTAAGAATACAGGTAGGGAGTGGTGTGCTCCGAGAGTGGAGAAGGAGGAGAGAGAGTGAAGTCAGAGATGAAAAGAGGAAGGGAGGGAATGGTGTGGACGGAGGAGGGCGAACCGGTCGTACTCTCTGAGCGGGGATAAGCATCAGATGGAGTGGGCGATGCATCGGCCTCCCCAGTGGTGAGGTTGCTGCCTATTCTAGGGTTCGTGTCACGTAAGAGCACAGCAGAGTGGTCCGCATTGGCTGCGGGGTGAGTAAAACGCTTGGGCTCTACTAAAGACGGTGAAGAAATGGGCACTCTGTCTGATTTCTCCTCCAGGGATGGCACAGCTGGGGCACTCTCTACTGGGCAGATAGTGGTGATGTCGTAGTTGGAAGGAAGAGAGATAGTGGTGGGGTCAGAGATAGAAGAAAGAGAGACAGTGGTGGGGTCAGAGATAGAAGAAAGAGAAACAGTGGTGAGGTCAGAGATAGAAGGAAGAGAGACAGTGGTGGGGTCGGAAGGAAGAGACACAGTGGTGGGGTCGGAAGGAAGAGACAGAGACACAGTGGTGGGGTCGGAAGGAAGAGACAGAGACACAGTGGTGGGGTCGGAAGGAAGACAGACAGTGGTGAAGTCGGAGTTGTGAATCTTTGGAAGGGGACACGTTGTGTCATTCTCTGCAGGCCGAAGGGGAGTGCCATTCTCCGGGATACGCGGTCTAGAGGCGTCATCAGTGGCGGAGGGCAGTATCAGGTGGTATAACAGATCGGTATTACCTAAAGGAGAGTCCGGCTTATCTGAGGCTTCCGGAGAACTCATGTTGGTCGGGATGCGAGGCGGGTTTCTTCGGGTAATGCTGCCTGGCCATGCGTGCGTGACAGGAGGGCAGGGGAAATGGATCTGAGGCACAGCGACAAAGTGCTTGGTATTTAAGCGGAAAGCCGCCTACGTCTAACAATAACCCATTGTGTCAATAACATTTAATGATGTTGCGCAGTGTCAGTCAGCAATATGGTGACCAACTGGCATGGGTGCAAATTCAGGTCGGTGAGGGTAAAAATTCAGGACAAAACTTCAGTACAAAAGGTACGTTTTACGGACACATCAAAGGAGGTCGCGTGGGTGGACGCGGACGTCACAACAGGAAGTGACGTCACAAAGGTGGTTTACCATCAGACTCATTTCCTACTCACCCCTTAGATGCGATTTCATCAGAGAAACCAGGTGTGAGCAGCGTTCTGAATGAGCTCCGATCTGGCCCCAGAGAGGCCAGAGTGGTTCCGTTTTCTCCAGTTATTGAGCTCCGGGTAAAATAAGTGGGGGGACGCCGTCCACGTGGTACCCTGACTCGAGCCATGCATACATCATTTCACTCATCCATCCCTCCATCCACACTTTCACTCATCCGTCCATCCACTCTTTCACCCTATCCATCCGTACACTCATCCATCCACTCTTCCACCCAATCATCTACTCATCGATCCAACCATTTATCCACTCATTCAGCCATTAACTCTTTCACCCATCCAGCCATCCTTTCACTTATGCTTGCATAGGATCTGAGACACAGCTAGAAACTGCTTGGAATTTAAGCGGAAGTTGCCACCTAACGTTGTAACAAGTTCCGATGATGTCATAAACATTTACGCATAATGTGACGCATCGCCAGCTGCAGTCAGCACGCATACGATATGAGTCTTGGGCGTCAACTGAGGGTCTTTTCATATTCTAACGTGCCCCTCTTTACATCCTGTTGTGCTGCTTCAATGACACCATAGCACAGTGGTAGGCTTTGAAACGAAAGCAAAACAATTTACATCAAATGTGCACGCTACCCCACCCCACCCCAATACCCGGACATGTTGCCATTTTAATAAAAACTGTCCGGACAGTCCACAAAAACCCGGGACTGTCCGGGGAAATCCGGGACGTCTGGTCACCCTACTATTGATCTACGTATGTATGCCTTTGTGATGAGGGGGAGCGGGCCAGGAATGTAAACACTACCCTGTAATAAATATCACCCAATTCAGTGATGTTATCTATTTTGCTAAAAAAACATTTTTGGGCATTTTTAAAGCCCTCTTCATATTTTACGCAGCGTTTGTTGCGCAGTGTAGCTACCAAATATTGTGATGCACAGGTTCGTGCTTTGTCTCTTACGCAGTGCTTGTACTTTGTAAAAAAAACAAAAGCAAAAAAAACATATAAAAAACCAGCACCACATAAGTGCTTGATGTAGAAATAGTTCCCCCGGAGCCTTCTGCCCGTGCCGCTCAATGGCGGGGTTGCCTCATACCAAGGCTGGCTAGTCTTTATTCATCTTTCTTCCACCAACCCCACCCTTCCGATCTGTCTCTGTGTCTCACTCACACTGGTTCTTCTTCACCCCTTCTTTCTCTGTTTGTATCTCCCTATCTTTTGCTTGCTTTTCCTTCTCTTTTTTCTGCTTTTCCTCCTATTGGGTCGAAGTCTGATTATGTCAGAGTTGCTGGCCTCTGTGAGGTATCAAAACCTCCATGCATTACAGTACTCGACAACTCTGGGCAGGCTATCTGCTGAGTTTCTGTTGGTAAAAACTGATTCCCAGAGGGAGGAATTCCTTGATGTAGTGCAACCTCCCCTCGCGAGGAAATTATAGGCCCAATTGAGACACGGCTGCCTGCCCATGAGGGCGTTCACTTCTAAATGGGCCAATGCAGAAGAGGGAACCTGCCCAGTCTGTAACTGTAGCCGAGAAGATGTTGTGCATGTTATGTTCTTTTGCCCTGCGTATAGTAAAATACGAAAATGTTGGCTGATTCCCCTATGTAGAAACCTGGGACTTAGGCAATGTGTGCAGGCGTGTAGGGTTTTAACATATGATACCTCCCCCCTATTGTCTATGCTGTTTCCCGTTTCCTGCATGGTATGTGGCGTAGAAGGAAAGGCTTTGTTTAAGGTCAAATGGAAATAACTTGGATCAACTGTCCCCCTTTTCTTTTTTTTAAATACCATTTTTGTCAGCTACCCCCCTTTGATAACTTACTGTTTAATAACTTTTTATCCTCTATTCTAACTGTTATATTTATGGATTTTATTACTGTGCTTTGTATGTATTTTATCCGCACTTTTATGGTCTATGACCGAAATAAAGTTATCAAATGGTAAAATGGATTATGTCATAAAAGTCCCTGTCCCCCAAAATGAGTGCTGGTTGGCGCCCACCTCCTGCACACATTAAGCACTGCTTTTAGGGCAGGGTCTCGACCCTCCCCCTCCCTCGGGCATTTCATTGTGAAGGAAAGTGTGACTTGCACCTCTCCTCTTCGATATTGGAGATTTTCTTCAAGCAAGACTTCGCTGACGTAGGTTTTAATGAATTCCGTGAACCTGGGCACTTTGTGGTGGTTTAACGAATGCACACTTTATTGTATGTACATAGCACTTAGTACCCCCGACGAGGCTTCGATGCGCTTCAGGGCGGAACAAAAATGCCATTGTAGTGAATGTACCATCTTTTCTTGGTCCTAAAGCAAGACAACACAACTGATAGTAATCTGCTCTTTTAGACGGTATAGTTGGCCGTTGTATCGATTGAGAGTAAAAGTCTAGCACGGTTGAATGTTGAATTAGTATAGTGAAACATGCAAGTACATTTTAAGTGGTGGATAGGTTAGTCAATTATAGGTTAGTCAGTTATCTGGATTTGGAAAGATAGCAGAATCTTGAAGCACGCTGCTCCGGAAACTCATAAAGGATTAGTGCTGAATTAGTATGGTGAAATATGAAAGTAATTCGAGTGGAGGATATTAGTCAGTTATTTGGAGTGAGAAGGGTAGCGGAGGGATAAAAGGAAAGAAAGGATTGCATTCATGTAGCACCTGTTACCCCTGATGGGTGTTGAAGTCCTTTTCTAGCTAGTAGGACGCTACTCTGGTACCCATAAAGGATTAGTGTAGGGATACAAATGACAACATGGCCGTCATATGGAAGGACTAACAGGCCTATAAACCAATGAAAGGCAGCATTTAGTAAAGGACAAAGACACAAGCCAATGAAAAAGATTGCGGGGGAGTGGGTGTGGCTTCTCTCCCCTGCTCAACTACCCCAGATCAACCCCAGAGCAGCGCTTGCGCGCTGGTTCAGGGCTCAACCTTAAAAAACAGTGGTACTTAAATTATTTCAACGTGTCCTCAGGGGAAGTAAGCTCTATATAAATGAAATTTGCTTCGTTTGAATACTGGGAAAGACTAACACATCTGATATTCTTACAGTGCAAGCACATCTTCTAAACAGGGACTGAACAAAGTGAAAAGCTGCCTCTCAAGTATGTGTGAAGTGGTAAGAAGGTGTGAGCCTTTATTTCCCCTCCACTTCATTTGCACCAGGTGCGAGGTTCCTGACTGCTCCCAGCCCACAGACTGGATCAAAAGGAGGCCTGATGACTTCTCAGATTTAGCCTTTGTCATGGGCCCAGCAGGAGTCCTAAATGTCCCCGCATGCACGTTGTTGCTTGTTGCAGATGGAAAGCAGACAACGTGCAGGCGTTGCTGAAAGTGTCCTGGTGTTTGGAAATTACACCGGGACGAGTTCAGCACATTTTTAAGTGGGACCCAAATTCTTGGCAGGGTGGACAGTGTTCACCCTGTGAAAAAAGTGGGTGGACGTCATCCACCCGCGTGTACCCCCGACTCGTGCCCTGCAAATGTTAATTAGTCAAATCGTGTTCCAAACTGTAAATGACATACGACTTAAGGCCGGTGTTGTGTAATATCTGGAATCCCTTCGTTTAAGGCAAAGTATAAGCAAACATGGAATAAACAAACTGTCCAACTGACACAGGCATTCCATATCCATAGCAGTAAACTTTTGGAGTTCTGTTTGCTTTTGAATTAACAATAACTTTTCTTAGTGCCTGGTTGCTGCATGAACATACGTGCAACATGAAAGTAAAGTTAAACTCTGTAAACTATAAAATGCATATTTGAAAGCACACTAGTGTAGATGTCTCAAGGTCAATTACTGTTAGAAATAAAGATATTCAATATATATATATATATATATATATATATATATATATATATATATATATATACGGACTCTGGGAGTGAAAATTCAAAACATAGAAATTAAAAAAGAAGCAAATCAGGGTATACAGCAGCTATCATACATTATATATTTAGATATGTAAATTATTTTTTGTTGTGCAACATACTGAATTGAATACACCGAGCACCGAGATACACTGCTCACTGGGTCACCCTTATTCCTTATATTGAGGTGCGTTTAGTAATCGTTAAACTACAGACAGCTGAGAAAATATATTTTCTGCTTGCGATTTGTGGGTATTCAAGTTGGAATCCCACTCGCCTTCATCTTTCTGAAGCCAATAAAGGGAGTGCATTTTGGGTTGCATAATAGTCTCACTCAGGCGTGCAACACCCATAGAGCTAAAAGGGCACTGCACTAACACTGCTCACCATACAGTCACTCCATTCACCCGTCTCCTACCCTGCCCTCACACTAGCACACCACTCACCCTGCACACACATAACACTGTTATATGTTATGTTATATGTTATATGGGTATTTATTACGCGCACGACTACTCTTGAGTATCCTGGCGCGAATCATAACCACAGAGAAATCCCAGAGAAAGCACAGCATTATATTAGTAAGCTTGATTGAAAAGGTGAGTTTTAAGCAGCTTTTTAATGCAGCTAAGGTCTCTGGTGTCCCTGAGAGTGAACGGATGGGCATTCCAGAGGGTAGCTGTTTTAACCGAAAATGATAGGCTGCCCAGTCTAGAGCGCTTGAAGCGCGATATAACCAGCCTGCGTTGAGAAGCCGACCTGAGATGTCGACTGGGCACATGAAAGGTCACACTTTTCTTAAGATACGTCGGGCCAGTATCATGTAGGGCTCGATGATTGAGAACGAGAGCCTTGAATTGCACTCTTTGGGCCACCGGCAGCCAATGGAGTGCGGCCAGTTGTGATCTTATGCTGATGCGTCTAGGGATGCCCAGCAGAAGTCTGGCCGCTGCATTTTGGATAAGCTGCAGTTTGTTTGACAAAAAGGAGGGGGTGCCCAGGTAGAGAGCATTGGCGTAGTCTAGGCGGGACAGTATCAAGGCTCTGGCAACCGTTTCTTTAGCCGGCTGGGGCAAGAGAGGGAAAAATCTGCCTAGGGATTTAAGGGTCCCAAAGCAGGCACCCGTCAGTCTTTTAATCTGCTCTGCAAATCGCAGATCTTCATTAAACCAAATGCCCAGGTTCTTGGCAGGGCCCCACTCAGAGAGAGGACGGGGGAAATCGGGAGGCCAAACCAATTCAATAAATTGGTTAGGGAAGTGACCATATAGTATAATTTCCGATTTTCCCTCGTTGCATTTAAGCCTGGCCTGTGCCAACCAAGTGAATACGGCCGTCAGACACCTTTGTGCTGCGGCCGTTTCAAATTGTGTTTTACCCCAAGTGAACAAGAGCTGGGTGTCATCGGCGTAAGCCATAATTTTTGCACCCAGCTTCTCAGCCAGATAGATCAAAGGGGTCATATAGATGTTGAAAAGAAGTGGGCTCAATGCTGAGCCCTGTGGGACCCCCGTCTGAACTAACCTGGCCGAGGAAGAATGAGGGGGCATCCAAACTTGCTGATACCATGAGTCCAAGAAGGACTCCAGCCAGGACCATGCAGCCCCAGTGAGGCCGATGTCTGTGAGGTGAGCCAAAAAGAGTTGATGAGGGACCGTATCAAAGGCGGCAGAGAGGTCCAATAAAATTAGTACCGCTCTGCCGCCCCCGTCCGTACAATCCCTGATGGCTTCCACCACCTCGACCAAGGCTGTCTCTGTGCTAAAGGAGGCCATAAAGCCCGACTGGACTGGGTGAAGTGCCCCAGATTCTTCAACAAAGGCGTTACGCTGACGAAAGATCACCTTTTCGCAGACTTTCGCCAATGCCGGGAGCAGAGAAATGGGGCGATAGTTTGCTGCGACAAGAGGATCTGCTGAAGGCTTTTTTAAGAGGGGCAGAAGTTTTGCTTGCTTCCACTGTCTAGGTACCGTTGCCGATTGCATTGACCAGTTCACCATGGCTGTAACTTCTGTCACTACACAGTCCGCTATTCCAGCCAAAACTCTTGCCGGACAAGGGTCCGCGGGGGAACCTGATTTGAGAGCCTTCAGCAGAGCAAGAATGTCTGTTTGATCGGCCTTAGTAAATTTGGCCAGGCAATTGCTCGAGAGAGTACCTGGCGCCTCTGCTAGCGGAAGAGTGGCAGCTGCACTTAAGGCAAATCCCTCTTCAATTAGCTTAATTTTGTTAATGAAAAAGGATGAGATCTCCTCACACCAGTCTGCGGAAACCGGGATCTTTTTTTTTCCGCTAGAGGTGACAGAAAGCTTTGGACTATAGAGATCTCCTTATCATTATTCTCTGCCTTTAGAATTCTAGTTGCAAAGTAAGCGCCTTTTGAAGTCTTAATTGCAGAATAGTATTCTCTTTGGACTAGGCGGAGGTTGGCTTTGGCTTGAGGAGAGTAAGCAACCCTCCAACGCCGCTCAGATTTTTTACATGCTCTTTTTAGCTCTCCAAGCACTGGTGTATACCAGGGTTGAGATGGCAGACCACGACAGTGGTTTTGCGGGGCTGGTTTAGAGGTAGCCTCTACACTTCGGCTAATCCAGGCATTAAAGAGGTCAACTTGGCCCTCTAAATCACTAGCGAGAGCCATCTGGGAGTGCGTAAGGGTTTCAACCAACCCAGGGATATTAATTTTCCGTGCTTGGGGGCCCACCGGGGGGGAAGAGTAGAGAGATGATAATGCCACTGCCCAGGAGAAGTGAATTACCGCATGGTCGGACCAGATAACCGGCTGGGGATCTTTAAGAGCCAGTGTAAAGTTGGAGCATATCAGGTCCAACATATGTCCGCGGGAGTGTGTATGTTTGGCAACCCACTGTGTTAAGTGTGTTATGCCTAGAAGGTCTTGAAGAGCCAGCACATCTGGAGAGCCAGGTGCATCCCAGTGAATGTTAAAATCACCGAGAAGGAGAAATTTCGGAAAGCGTAAGACGCGTTCCGCTAATGCCTCTCCTAAAGATCTCCCTAAGAAGGATTCTATTGCCTTGAGCAGTGACTGTAAGCTTAGACAGGTAGCAAAGATGTGTACTATCCCAGCATCTGCGCTGCTACACCGAGGGCAAGTAGTACCAGATGTGCCCCCCATTGTGCAATCCTAGTCGGCGTATAATATAATGAGTATATTGTTTTGTAGTGCTGGGCCTGGAGTGCAGCAGAACAGAAAATGCTCCTTCCCATTTCTAGTGAGAGGTGGAAGCTGTCCTGCCCAACACTGAGTCTCTCGGCCCACTTGCTTTCATATTTTACTAGATCATTCTCTCTGCTTGCTATCAATTCTGCATATATTTGTTTAATCGTACAGTTTCCTCTGCCTTCAATGAGTTCCAGAATTGCATTTTTGCCAAACCCAGCTGGGCCCCCTTCTTTAGACATCAAGAAACTCCTAACTTGTAAATATTTGTAAAAGCTCTTTGTATCCACACCGTACAACTGCTGGATATCAGAGAATTTACAGATTCCATGCGAGCCCATGAGGTCCCCAATTTTCACCACTCAACGCCACCCCCAATCTAAAAAGACAGAGTCTGCGAAGATTGCTGTAGGAAGGAAATTATCTCCATACAACCGTGTATATGCATTATATCTCCCAAGGCCACTCTTCTTCCTGAATGCTGACCATATCTTATATGCAGCCATCAGGGTATTGAACTTAGTTCTCTTGAAATATCTAGGGTCTGTGTATTTCAGAAAAACATTGAGTGCCCCCCCCCTAACAGTATTGAATATATAGTAGTAGAACCTGGAGTATCCTCCGCTATACCTCCCCCTATAAGCCCAGACATGTACTGCAAAGCTGCTGCCCAGTGGTACATTTTAAAATCAGGGACAGCCCAGCCACCTCGGTCTCTAGGGAGTGCCATATATCGTAAAGCCCGCCTCGTCTTGCCGTGTGCCCATATAAATCTATTTGACATCTGCTCTAGGGTAGTGTACCACTTTACCTCAAATATTAGTTGGATTGCCCTAAATATGTATAAAAACTTTGGCAGCAGGATCATTTTTATAACATTAGTCCGACCTACTATAGAGAGGGAAGGTTATGAAGTATATCAAGACCTTTTTTTGCCTTGTTAATTATAGGCTCTATATTCCTAGCCACTACATTATCCAAGTCTGCTGATATATTAATCCCCAGGTATACCCCAGTTTCCACTACATGACTATCAGAGCAAGCCACCTTATTATTTTTGATCATTTGTGTCTTAGGGCCATTAAGGGCGTATCCAGATACTCGGACAAACTTCGCAGCCTCCCCTCGACTTCCCTTATAGCCTCTGTAAGGGCTGGAGTGATGACTGCCACGTCGTCAGCATATGCGAGTATTTTACACTCACCACCCATGGTCTTTACAGACAGGGTCCTCCTATTGACTTCGAATCTATGAAGCAGGGGATCTATGACCAACGCAAAAAGCAGTGGAGAACACGGACACCCCTGCCTTGTACCTTGCTTGATTTCTAAAATCTTCGTGTATTCTGTATTTACAGTGACGTGCACTGTGGGTTCCAAATATAAGGCCTGAATAGCCTGTATGTAGTCATCACCAATATCTGCCCATCTTAGAGAAGACCAGAGATAGTCCAAGGAGACCTGGTCAAATGCTTTCTCAGCATCCAGCAACATAACAGACATCGGGTCTCCTGAGACCTCTGTGGCATCAAATAAGGTGATAACTCTACGAATGTGTTGGGTCGTCCCTCTTCCTGGGATGAATCCATGTTGTGATTCACTAACCAGTGTACCTATCTATGTACTAGAAAAGATCTTTGCGTCTGCGTTCATCAATGTTATTGGCCTATAAGACCCAGGGTCTGTCGGAGATTTCCCTTTTTTTAGAATGATAACAATTTCGGCTCCCGCCCAAGTCTTTGGAGTAGAACATACTCTTTGGGCCTGTTTTCAATGTTTCAATCAGATCCTTAGAGATTTCTTCCTGAAAAGTTTTATAGAACTCAATGGGGATCTGGTCCAGTCCTGCGGCTTTACCTGACGGCAAGCCCGCTAGGGCAGCCATAATCTCTTCCTCCACCACAGGTGAATCAAGCTCTTCTCTGCTCTCGTGCGAGAGAGGTGGGGGAGGTTTATTCGCCAGATAAGCTTGGATTTTCAAGGGGTCTTTTAGTTGTTCTTCATTGTATAATTTGGTGTAGAACTGTCTGAACACCTCACAAATCTCACTTGAGTCCGTAATCATGTGCCCAGAACTGTCCATAATCACTTTGATCTCACCAAGAGCAGCTTTTTGCCTTGTTCGAGCTGCTAAAGTTTGACCCACCCGTTCGCTACATTCATACCAGTGCTCCTCCTTGCTACGTACATGGCGGCCACCTTGCTAGCAATATTTTCCTTTGCCGCCGCCTTCGCCCTCGCCACTTTGATCAAAATCTCTTCTAAGGGCGTGCCTGCAGATGAAAGTGCCACTAGTTCCTTCTCAGCCTCCACTAAGGTCTTAGTCAACTCTATTGACCTTGCCTGCTGCTGCCTTTGTCTAAATAAACTAAAACTCAAAGTTTCACCACAGACTCCTGCCTTAAAGGCATCCCAGGTAAATCCTGAGGCGGTACTACCCCTGTTAAAATTCCAGTAACCTTTAATCCAGTTTTTCATGTGCAGCACATAGCTACTGTCTTTTAATAGTCCACCCTCAAAAGTCCACTTGCGCGCAGGCCTGGTTCTTGTTTTTGTTATCTATGGAGAAAACTAAGGGATTGTGGTCTGATATGAAACGGGGTAGTTTTTCAATCTGGGAGTTTGCTGTCAAACTGTTAGAAATCAAAAAATAATCTAACCTAACGCAAACTTTGTGGGGAGCCGAGTAATAGGAAGTCCCAACGTCTCGGGGCTTTAGTTTAGACCATACATCTACTAATGCGTTATTTCTTGCCAGACTTAAAATTGCCAGACATACCTTCTTCTTACGCGCCTGATATTTGTCTGTTGGCTCCAGGCCGAGTCCTCCTACACCATTGATATTAAAATCACCACAGAGAATCACATAGGGGGCCCACGCCGATAGCTCTAAATCTAAAAAGGAAAAAATCTCCGGATCGTCCTCCATATAGCCATAGATGGATCCTAGCGTGACCCAACCGCCATTAATCATGCATTCTATTCAAACCCACCTTCCCAATTGATCCTCAAGTTTCTTCCAAATTGGGACATCCTTATATTTGGAGAGAATTGCCACTCCTCTAGTTTTAGTACCCTGCTTTGAATGAGCCAGCACGTGATAGCCTAATTGCTCCAGCAAGAACCCCTTATTTCCTTCAATGTGTGTCTCCTGTAGGCAGATAAAGTCTGCCCGCGAGGCTCTTAAAATCGCTGCGACTAGCTGCCTCTTAAGCTGCTCATTCAGACCATTCACGTTAATAGTGATTATTCGTGTATACATCAGGGTATGTCTAGTGATTGTCCTAACCGGCCATCCGATCAAACATTAATCAAGTTTCTACTATTGCATTCAAGGCCTACAGTGTCCCCTGCTACCTCTTTGTTCTGGGTGTTCCTTAGTGTGTCGTGTCTATATACCCAGGAATGCCCTACTGTGCTGTTCCCTGCCACCCTCTCCCCCCTGCTCCCCCTACTCCCCCCTCCCTCAGACCCCCCCACCCTTACGGGCAAATAGGTCAACCATGACCTATGTGCGGCAGCTGTATGCCCTCAGAATGTCGCACCGCCTTCCCCCCCCTCTTTATATTCCAAATTACTGCCAATATACTGATGCACTAGTCACACATTCAATACAATACTATACTGGGCTTGAAAGCTAAACTCCTGGTCTTATTTAGGTAATTGTTCGGGTCAATTACCGCATTCCATCAGTAGCCCCCTTTAGAGCATTCTTTTCTTTTAGCTCCGTCAGGTATGCCTGGGTCTTTATCTCTGAAAAGAACATCCTTACTTGCCCATTCACCAACACTTTCAGGCGAGACGGAAATAACAAAAAAACTCATGTCCCAAAGATTGAAAAGCCGGGATCATTTGCCTTAAGCGCCACCTTCTCTCTACAGTCGCGTGGCAGAAGTCTGGGCGGGCAAAGAATGTTATACCCTCAGCAGACCTCTTTGCCTCTGGTCTTGCCCTGTCCATAATCTCCTGCCTAAGGAGGTAATTCCCTATATAGACAAGAATAGCTCTAGGTTTGGTATTTGATGCTGCTACATATCCCTTCCACTGGGACAAAGGGAATCTATGTACCCATTGGACCTTACTCTCCCAATTCCATGCTGATAGCTCAGGAAAGGCACCTTTTAGTAAGGAGACAACAAAAGAACGGATATCGATGGGGAGGAGCCAAGATGGCGACCTGATCGGACGTGTAGTCCCTCGGCTCCGGAGACCGTCTCCTTCGCGACTATCCTGCCGGCGATCCTGTTTTTAGAAGGCACGACGTGGAAGCCGATGTGCCCAGGCACCCTGCGGTGTAATCCTGAGGCTTGTGACTTTTTGCAGGAGGGAGCGATGTCCGACTGAAGTTTGCGGCCCGCAGCGGACCCGAGTCCGGGGCCTCGAGTGGATGCTGGGGCTGGCTGCCGGGTGATCAACAACGGGCGTCAGACGCGGCTTTGACCCGGTCGGATCATCTTCGACAAACGCGGCCGACTTTGGAGCGTGAGCTTCCTTGGACTGCAGGTACTGCGTTGGTTGTGCCTGGTGAATTATTCGCGGAGATTGCATGAGTGCAGATATCCACATTGCGACTGCAGACGAAGGCTTGCACACTACCCTGCTGGCAGCGGGAGGCCCCCGATCTTTCTACCCCCCTCGATGACGGGCGGAGCGGCTCACTTTTGGGGCGCTGCTTACGGCCTCTTTTGGACCTGCTTACTGCCTTTCCTAGAGCTGCACGCCAATACTAGCGGCCTTGCATTAATTGAGGTCTTCATCAGTGGTGTTTACGAAGTGCACAATGGAGGGCGGATTCGGAGAGACTGTGACATGGTGCTCTGGTGGATGTGTGGTGCGCAGCGATTTGACTGGGGAGGCACATGTAACTGCTCGGGGATATGGAGAACTATTGGCGGCTATTGTCTCCCTTCACTCCGAAGTGCTACACTCTGCTAAAATCCTGATCGACAAGGTGGATGATCTAACAAGTGCTCGTGGAGGCTCTAAAATGGCCGCCTCGTTAGACAGTAGCGAAATTCTTTGTTCTTTGTCTGACCGCAACAAGATGGCGGCGTTGCGTAGCGGTGCCTGCCCAGCGACCCCAGACCCCGAGATGCCTCTTGCTGCTGCTGTTTATTGCCCTGGCCGAAATGGAAAGTGCGGTCTGCAATTACGGCGAGTGTCCTACTCCAGCACTATGTCCCCATCTACCCGGAGATCGCTCCAGGAGGGGCCTGACAATGGGATTTTCATCCTTGGATCGACCTTGCTGTGCACCACTGGTGTGGGGTACTCCTGGCCCAGCTGGTTCTCATTGACCTTGTATGTACGGGACATGGTTGTGTGCTCCAGACGATGTTTCCCGTTTGGACTACCGTGTACATCTCCCGGGCTCCTCTGGGTTTCCGTGGTTAGCAGCGGAGGCGGAGAAAGAACGGGACAGGGGTGAACACTTCTTACTATGGTCTACAGATCTCCTGTTGCTGACCTGGGCTTGTGGGTGGTGTGTCACTGCTCCTGACTGTGCTATGTGTTGATTCTGGTACTCTAATTCATCCTGATTTTACTGTTTCATTTCACCGGGCTTCTCCTCCTGTGTTATTGCTGGCTTTGCGGGACGGTGGGGCAGAGGGACGGGTGGTGGGCTCCTCCCCACCTTTCTTATTTTTGAGAGTTATAGATTAGGATTCTTTTCTTACTCTCTATATTTCGGGACTCCTTTTACTGGGCGACAGTCACATTGCTAGGGGGGGTTGGGCCGTAGCCAGCTGCATTTGTGCAGGGTGGGGGGTGGCGAGGGTTTTTTTTTGTTTTTTTTCCTTTAGGTTCTATGGGCCCTCTATTCTTTTTTCCTTTTTCCTTTTCTGGGTTTAGACGTTTTGCATGTGCGCTAGGCGGCGAATCTGGCACTTTATTACAGTTCCTATTTGTCAATCCTGCTTCTATGACGCCAGATCTAACTCATTGTGCTTCGATATCCTGCTTCTGTCTATCCTACAGAGAAAATCTTTAAAATTAGACCTCATTGGGCGTGGCTTGGCGGGCGAAGATGGCGGTCGCAGCCTTGTAGAGCTCCCGCCGGCCCGGACCTAATCCGATCATTTATCCTGGCCCCCGAGCCCACTTTTGATACCCAGTGGTTGGCATCGATCTGGCGAAGTCTCCTGTCTACTTTGGTGTGTCGATCCTGCATTTCTTCCCTTCCTGTGGTCGGAGGGAGGCGACGGCGACGTGCGGCCTGGTGACCGGCCGGAGACCGGGGTCCTCGAGTTTCGCGACGCCTGCGGTTGCGATCTGGCGGGTGTAGGTGGCATCCGCTGCGCCGCCCTTGGCTCAACTTTACAGCTACGATCGCCTGGAGATCAGGACGGCGCCACTGGCTCCTACTCTATGAGAGGACGACTCTTCCCCTGTGTGACCAGAGAGGGGCGACGACACAGCGAGGCCCCATGGCCGGCTGGAGATTGGGGTCATTGTGCTCCGAGGCGGCCGGTGACAGACTGGCGGACGGTGGTGGCATCCGCTGCACCGCTCTTGGCTCGGCCCGTTGGCTGCGGCGACCCACGGATCACGGAGCCGCAGCTTATTTCTGAGCTTTGGACGGCCGCTCGTGGCGACGAGTGTGGGCGAGGCCTGTCCTGCCTGGGTGAAGCCGGGTCCTCGATTTTCGCGACACCTGATCTGTGCCGACCGGCCCGCCATCTTCTTTGCCGCCGTTCCAGCCAAGACTTGCGACAGTGCCCTACGGTCCCGGGGTGTTGTCCGCCCTGCCCGGCGTGTGCCATGACCAGAGATAGAGGAGGTGGCCCGCCTAAACATGGCCCCATCGACAAATTCACCGGGCCGAGTGGCGGTTCTGGGGCGGCCGGTGGCAGCGGTGGCCCTGGACCGGACAATGCAGCTATACTGGCGGCCATCACCCAGTCCCGGGACATGCTTGATGCCAAAATTGGGGCGGTCGGGGCGGATGTCACGCTCCTGCGCCAGGACCTCCGCAACGCGGTGGAGCGGATCACCGGGGCTGAGACCTGCATCACAGCGACCGAGGGTGACATTGGGGCCCTGAAGAAACGGTTGGCGGAGGTGGAGGGAGTTCAAAAGACACTGGCGGCCCGTGTGGAAGATGCCGAAGGGCGCGCGCGGAGAAACAACCTCTGCTTCATTGGCTTTCCGGAGCGGTGCGAGAAGGACAACACGGAGAGGTTCCTGACCCAGTGGCTGGAGAGCTGGCTCCCCGAAGGGGCACTGTCTACGTGCTTCGTGATCGAGAGGGCCCACAGAGCTCTGACCCAGCGGCCGCCGGAGGGTGAGCGCCCGCGGCCAGTCATCGCCCGGCTGCTCAATTACCATGACCGGGATGTTATCCTGTGGGAGGCGAGGAACAAGGGCTCGCTCGCCTTCGAGAATCATACCATCATGATTTTCCCTGACTACACGAAGATGGTGCAGCAGCAGAGACAATCCTTCATGGACGCTAAGGCTAAGCTGAGAGGACTCAAGCTCCAATACTCTCTCCTGTATCCGGCCCGCCTGCGGGTGGTGTATCAGTCCCGGACCCATTTCTTTGATTCACCGGAGGAGGTGTTCCGCTGGACCGACGAAGCGGTGCGACTCCGGCCGCACCCCCAGCCGGGACTGGACCCGGGCAGGTCCCAGGGATCGTCGCCAGAGCGGACGGATCGCCCGAACAGGAAGGGCCGCCATTGGAGGTCTCGCTCTAAGAAGAGGTCGGCCTCCGCCAGTGCATCGCAGTCGGGTGGTGCCAGGGACTCGGAGCACTCCGATGCGGGCAGCTGAACATTGCTGGGACTAGATTCTTTTTGCTGTACGTTGAGTTGCCCTACTTTGGCTGGTGAGACTGTTCTATTCTGTCTTTTGTATGCCGGTCGGTTCCCATGTGAGGGCTCCAGTTGCTTTTCATGGGGACACTGTGGGGCTCGGGGGGTACCGTTTGTGGGCCTCAGACCCTCACGGATGTGAGTGTTGTTGGGGGGGGGTGGTGTGTGTGTGCAATGGTTGGGTTGTTGGGATCCATTGGTATGGCGGGCCCTGGGTCCTCTGTTTTGGACCCGGGTCTCTCCATGCCGCGACAGATACTTCAAAGTTTTCTGAGGTATTGGGGTGGTGGGTGTGGGGTGTGGGGGGTGGCTCTTGTGTTGCTAATGTTGGGGGAGTTCGGGGTCGGGGGGGTTGCTGAGTGCATGGGCTGGGGGGGTGGGACCGCACGTGTCTAGGGCTTTGATTTTTGTTGATTTGCGGGTTGCGCCAGGGTGGGAAGGAGGGCCGGATTCTAGACTTTGTGATGATATTGGCTGATACTGTGACTTTGTCTCCTCAAAAGACTCTGCGGGTTGTGACATGGAATGTGCGGGGTATCCTGGATAAAATCAAGCGTGGGGCTGTGCTGCGATGGGGGAAGAGGGAGATGGTGGATGTGCTTCTGCTCCAGGAGACTCACATGCTGGGTCCTAAGGCCCTTAGCCTCCAGAGGTTTGGATATCAACAGGTTTATCATGCGGGCTTCACGAGGGGGTCGCGGGGGGTGGCCATACTGGTACACCGTAGGGTGGCTTATGTTCATGAGAAACAATGGATTGATCCTCAGGGCCGGTATGTCTGGGTTCCGAGCCAGTGGTTTTTGGTAGTGTGTACGCCCCTCCCCCCCTGCAGTGGGCCTTGTCCGAGAGGCTGTTCGCGCTGTGGGATGAGATTCCGGATGTTCTGACCATGGTGGGGGGCGATTGGAACGAGGTTATGGATGTGGGCCTAGATCGCCTGAGACGAGCTCCTGTTATGTCTGACCCCCCCCCCCCCCCCGCGGCCGCTCCCACCAGATTGTGTGCGACTGTGAGCGGTCTGGGCTGGATTGATGTTTGGCGGCATTTTCACCCTGCGGTGCGTGCATTCACGTATGTGTCGGCGGTGCATGGGTCCTTTTCGAGACTGGATTATTTGTTTGTGCCAGGTGCCTGCCTGAGTCGCGTCAGGGATGCCGTGATACTCCCCAGAGGCCTCTCGGACCATTCCCCTGTCCTAGCCACCGTGACCCTCCCCTCTAAACGACAACCTTTTTGCTGGCGTATGTCCTCCTGGCAGCTGCAGCGGCCGGAGTATGTGACCCATTTACGCGAGGCGATTGACCACTTCTGGCGCGAGAATTTGGTGGGGGATGTCGACGCACTGGTTGTGTGGGAGGCACTGAAGCCTACGCTCCGGGGCGTTGATATAGCTTGGTGTGTGGCAGCTCGGCGAAAACATCGGGAGGCTATTGTGACTGCCGCGGCCCGCGTTGAGGAGCTGGAGCAGCGTAGTCGACTCGGGGGTGATGAGGGCGTCGTGAGACAGCTCTTGCAGGCCCAACAGATGTATGCCTCAGTCCTGTACGAGGAGGCCCGACTGGCGTGGCTTGCCACGCGCAGCAGGGTGTACCAGTGGGGCGACAAATCCTGCACCATGTTGCATAGGCTGTGCCAGGCGACTTTCCAGCCCCTAGTGCTGCCTGGTCTCACGGCGGACGATGGCTCGGTCATGACCGACCCAGATTTGCTGGCGGCAAGCTTTGCCCGCTATTACGAGGCACAATACGCTCCTCGTGATCCTTTGATGGTAGATGAGATTGCCTCGTACCTGGATGACCTGCTACCGCAGGCAGTCCCCGACGAGACCAGAACCGCCTTGGAGGCCCCGCTTACATCTGAGGAACTCGGGGAGGCCCTAGGCCAATTGAACACTGGCAAGGCGCCCGGCCCGAGCGGTTATCCTAGTGAATTTTACAAAAAGTTCCACGTCCAGCTGGGACCCCACTTTCGCAGTGCCCTGGAGGCGGCACAGGCTCGGGGCGAGTTGCCACCAGACTGGCGTCATGCCGAGATAGTGGTATTCTTGAAGCCGGGCAGGGCGCCGGACCGACACGACTCTTACAGGCCGATCTCCCTCCTCAACATCGAGGCCAAGATCTTGGCGAAGGCCCTAGCGAACCGCCTTTTGCCTCACATTGCTGACCTGGTCCACCCTGACCAGGCCGGATTCATGCCACACAGGGCCACCCGGCATAATATCCGACGGGCGCAGGCGGCGGTTGACGCCATGGGCACTAGGGATGAACAGGCGGCACTCCTTCTTGCGGACATGGACCGAGCCTTCGATTCGGTGAGTTGGGCGTATCTGTTCACCTTGTTAGCCCGCCTTAATCTAGGGCCTGTCTTCCTGTCATATATTCGTCTCCTCTACACTAATGTTACGGCTTCGGTCCGCGTGGCCGGCGCTGTCTCTGGGCGCTTCCGCATCGGTCGTGGTACTCGACAGGGTTGCCCGCTATCCCCATACCTTTTTGCCCTTGCCATGGAGCCCCTGGCGTCGCGGATACGTACGGATGCCCGACTACGTGGCTTTGTCTGGAACAATGACCTGGCGGATAGGATTGCATTGTATGCAGATGATGTTCTTCTATTCCTCACTGATCTGCGGCGCTCGGGTCCCCGGGTTTTGGAGATCATGCGGGGGTTTGGCGAGGTCTCGGGGCTCCACCTTAATCTGAACAAATCGACCCTGTGAGTCTTGGGTGGCGGAGTGGTTGCTGACCCATGGGCCGCCGAATTGCGTGTGGCGACGGATGGCCTAAAATATCTAGGCGTATTCCTCTCGGACTCGCGGGCTGTGGTCTGGGCACGTAGTGTCTTGCCGGTGTGGGAACGGGTCCAGACAGACGTTAAAACTTGGTCCAGAATGCCACTCACGATTTTTGGGAGGTCGGCCATCTTTAAGATGGTGGCGCTGCCGCGGCTGCTATACCAACTCCAAAACTTCCCACACCCCATTGGCATGGAGTGGTTCCGCCAGGTTAACTCGGTGCTGGGCCGCTTCCTGTGGGATGGTGGTGCGGCCAGGGTGGCCTTGAAGACGTGCTTTCTGTCCACATACTGTGGTGGCTTGGCCACCTCGGACCTCCTCTCCTATTACCAAGCGTCTCACCTACTTGTCCTCAGTGAATGGTGGTATGGAGACAGGGGGGATCCAGCCTATGCCCTGGAACGACTGCTCATGGGAGATCGCACGCTTCACACTATCCTTTATTCGGCTCGCATACGCCGTGGATTGCCGTCGGTCACTAAAGTGGTCTTTACGGTGTGGCGGCAATCCCTGCGCCGCATGGGTTGGTGGGGCAAATTAACAGCTGAAACGCCGCTGTGGCACAATGGCCTGCTTCCGGAACTGGCGTCCTTGGCTGGGTTTGAGGGCTGGGAGGCTATTGGAGTTACACAACTGGGCCAGGTCATGTCCGGCGCCACCCTCAAGTCCTTCGAGGAGCTCCGAGCGGAGTTCCAGATGCCTCAGTCCCAGTTCTTCCGCTACCTCCAGCTGCGGCATGCCCTCGCCCCGAGCATTGCCGGCCTCGACTCCCTGCCAGAGTTCAGTCCGATTGAGGCAAAGGTATTTATGGGAGACTTGGGAGACAAGAAAGTCTCTAGGATTTATCAGACACTTGTTATCCACTGCTCCTCCACTCTCCGCTCCCTTCGGGAGGCGTGGGAGATGGATGTGGGTGCCCTTGATGAGGACGATTGGAGGGAGGCGCTGGAATCCCCGCGCGGCACCGCCGTTGCGGTTCGGCTCCGCCTGATCCAATTCAAATATTTGCACCGTGCTTATTATACGCGTGAGCGTCTGTGGAAGGCTGGATTGATTGCGTCACCGGAATGCCTGCGCTGTGGGGAAGTGCCTTGATCACTGATGCATACGGTGTGGTCGTGTGGTCGCCTGACTGGGTTTTGGAGGGGCGTGTGGAGTTGCCTGGCAGAGGTCCTGGGCTGGGATCTTCCTCGTACCCACCGGCTGGGCCTGCTGCATATTATGGAAGGGGTAGGGGGCAACGTATATAAGCGTCACCTGTTGCTCCTGGGGCTGGTTGTGGCCAAACGCGACCTGGCTCGGGCATGGAAATCAGTAAGGGCCCCCCCCCTGTCTGCATGGAAGGCTGGGCTTGATTACTTTATGGGCCTGGAAAAGCCGGTCTTCGAGGCGCGGGGCTGCCCGCGCAAACATTTCAAGATTTGGAAGCGGTGGGCCGACTACCGTGGCCTGTCCTTGGACCCCCCGGCGGAGCAGGAGGAGGACATTTGAGCACAGTGACATTTCTGGCCTGATGCGGCAAAGCCCTGGTTGCGTTCTACCTGCTTATTCTTTGTGCATTTCCTTTTTTATTGCTGCTCTTTTGTACACGTGTGGTGGGGGGGATTGTTGGGTAGGGGGGGGTGTAGTTGGGGGTTAGAGTAGGCTGCTGGGGCATTTCTAAAACTGAGCTAATTTGGTATTTGCTTCATCCTTTACTGTCTATGTAATCGTTACATTGATACTGTTGTGGTGATCTTGGTGTGTGGAGATACCACATTCCTGATACTTTTATGCTCAATAAACTTGGTTTTGAAGAAAAAAAAAATTAGACCTCATTGATCCTGTTACATGTCCTTAATACCCTTTATGTTGCAATGTACTGTACTTGCTAGCCCTCGGGCTTGTTGCTGTATTGTATGTGGTTTTTGTCAATAAAGGTCTTCCAAAAATTAAAAAAAAAAAAAGAACGGCTATCTTGCCCCTCTTCCCCCTTGGCCACTCCCAAGAGTCTAACATTGTTGCGTCTTTGGCGATTCTCGAAATCTTCGGACTTCCATTGCAGATCTTCCGCCAACTTTTTCCCGCGTCTCCTTAAACTTCTGCCATTTAGAGACATCGTCCTCAAATTTCCCAGTCCGTTCTTCAACCTGAGTGACTCTACCTGCCATGTCCATATACATTTTGTTCATTTTCCTTAGCGATCCGTGTATTTTTTAGACGCTTGTCTGGCCCTTCTTGTCTCTGTCCTGGCCTTCCCCTGCATTTGCTTAAGAGTGCTGAACAATAGGTCTATGGTAGGGGGTTGCAGTGCGGTTGCGGTATGCTGCTGTACATCTGAGCCTCCACTTTTTTGATACAATTGGGATGTTACGGAATAGTCCCAGTCGAGCTTTTTAACTACACCCCCCTGGGATGGAATACCTCTCAATTTTTGTTTGACCCAGGGTCTTTCCCTCTGCTGTCTGCTTGAACTGAGATACCTTCCTCAGTGAAGGGGTCAGTGTTGGAGTCAGAGTCAGAATCGCCTGTCAAGATTTCCCCGCTTGAAGGTGAGGAACCTGTGTCCTCATTAAGAGAAAAAAAGCAATCATCGCTGAGGGAGCCAGGCACCGAATCTGGGATAGCTGTCTTCTGTGGATACTTAGATATATCTGACCCCGCCGTAACTACTGGTGCCAAGGATGCCTTATTCCCATCTCTCCTGGTGCGGTTTATGCGGTTTGTGCGGCTTGCGGCATTTCCCCCTTCTTTCACAATATCCAGCATTGGTGTAGTTATTCCCAGTCCCTGTCCCGACCCTGCGTGAGCATTCTGCAGAGTGCAGTTATCTGCATCAAGAGTTCCGAGAGTTTGTTCCACCTTGTGCTCCCTCGCTTGCAACCGTACCTGTACTGTGGAGCAGGGAGCTGCTGACTGATGTCGGCATCCGTGTTAGCATCCGCGCTGTCCTCCAAGTCCTCTTCTGGGTGTTCTGCCTCTTTCTGCTGGCTACCTCCGCGGTCCTGCACAGATACAGCGTTGGTTGCTGGCCCGGTGATTCCTTTCCCTCCGATCCTCTTCTCAGCCTCCTCGTCAGTATCCAGGATCCCCTGGACTGATCTCCCGGTCTCTGTCTCATCCGCCTTCTCCACGCTCTGCTTACGCTGTCTTTCCGAGGGATCGGAGCTGCAGGGAGTCTGCCTGAGAGCCGAAGGTATTCTGGCTCCGTCTGCATTCGTCTCCTGCCCGGTCAAGGCAGACACCGCGGGAAAAGCCTCGTACAAGGTAGGTTGCTGCAGTGCAGCGTCTTTGCCTTTTGCACCCCTAACCTGGCACTCTTGGTACTTTTCTTTGCCGCTTCGATGGGTGTCTCCTTTTCTCCAGCACAATGTCTAGTTTGTTCTTCCATCAGCCCCAAATTTTTAGCCGCTGCTAATTGTTTTACCAAGGCTGCTCCGCGTAGGTTAGGGGCAGATGCTGTCACAGGTGTTATTGCTGCAGATTCTTTCAGCTCCTTTTGCTCCTTGAGTTTAGCCCCTCTCAGCGCCATTCTGGACATCAGGTAGCTTACTCTCTGGAGGAGGTGAGCCTTCAAAAGTTTCTATCAACAAAAAGAAATACAGAGTTCCCCGGTTGCAGTCAGCTAAAGGACTGTCATTGGTCTCTCTCTTGTCGGGTCAAACAGTAAAAAAGTGAGTGTAGTGAACCCTCTCTTGGAATTTTTGGGGTACCTCACACAAGTCGCCGGTTGGACTACACTTGTAATCCCACCCGGTGATCGTTCAGCGTCATCATCGGTACCCTGCCCCTGCGCCAGGCTGGCAGTGCAATGCCTGTCGGGCAACAATAATTGTTGCTCTTTGGCGGGGATCTTCTATTCCTTCGCCAAAGGGTGTGTGGATGTAAGGGGACCATGCAAGGAGGTAATATGTGAGTGTGCAAAAGTGAGCGTGGGTGAAATAAAAGGAGTCAGTGGAGTCCAAAAATTGGGATTTTAATGATATGGCTCACTGCTCTATTAAAAATACAAGGGGTATGGAGGCAGAACTATCAAGGTAGTAAGCCTCATTCGACCCTTGGTGAGTGGATGGTCAACATGTTTCTTGCTTATAGAGCAATTCGTCAGGACCAAGGGGTGCTCATATGATTTGCAAGGGCTCCCCCGTGATCAGGGGGCCCAGTATACGACCTGGTAGGTGTCGTATGGCAGTCCTTTCCTCAGGACCCTTCCCAGGACTAAATGGGAGAGAGAAGAGAGAAGTGTACTGTCAAGGAGAGACCAGAGAGACATCATGGACAAACGTGGAAGCACTCGCGTTTTGTGACTGTCATAATATACAGTGGGTGAGCATGCCTTTGGTTTGCTCAAGGAAGTTCGCATGCTTAGTGGTATCCAACAAGGTTGGTTGGAAGCTTGTCATGCAGTAAAAAACCTGTGAAAATCAAGGGCTATTACTGTGCTATCAGCATGCGCGATAGCTAGTGGTAATTGAGACAACATTTGTGGGGAGAAAAACAGTCTTCAAACAATTCTTTGTGAAGTTTCAGAGAAGAACACTAGATGGAGTCAGTGTATGGGTAACTAACCCTTGGAGTGAACCATAACACCAGCCGAAATAATACAGTGATGGTAAAATTTAGAACAACCTTACCCGTATGTTACACTACGGAGGCTTCCTCGAGCTGATCGGGTGGGGCCAGGACTTGGTGGAGACCACCTGTTAGGAGGAAGTATCCCCGCCATGTTATCGATTGGCGGTCAATGCGTCTCCCCATTCAACTGCTTAAAGCTTGGTCCCGCCGTGGCGCTCAGAAAGAGGCGCACGCGGGGGCGCAGAATGGAGCATATGTGCCTTACCTCGGAGTTCCTGGCGTAGGGCGTCTAGTCACCTACCCTTCCCACTGCGGACGGTGCCGCAGATCAGCCGGTAAAGCTTGGCGTCCCGGGCGCACTACTTATGACCCGTGTGTGTGGCCAGTATAGTGGGCGTGGCCCCGGCGTGTTACCAGGCAACGAGTGGTAAATAATGGACACAGAAGATTCACTCGCTCCGTGTGTTGCCGGTGGTAAACAACGAAGACGGCTTCGCGTGCTAGCGAGGAGGGAGGGAATCGTGAGTGCCATCTTGAGAGGGAGGTGGAAATAGGCAGCATGATGATAGTCATGCTGGGGTACTCGTAATGTGCCCCCGTGGATCTGTGCAAGGGGGGCATTGGATATTTGGGATCATTCAGCTTAATGGTTATGGGCAGTGTTCGGCATAGTACGGACAATACAGTCCATTGGTCAGCTATCTAGTGAGCATTGTCCAGGGCACCGCATCGTTAAGCCCGTTTTCATCTGTGTGTAGACGGTGTACCCATCTCTGCTCCAGTCTGAAGAGGGATTGCTGATTCATACCAGGTTGGCATTCTAGAACTGTCCACTGTATGTCCTCAGTGGTATGTTTATGTTCCTTGCAATGTTCATACAGCCCGGTGTGTGTTTTGGAGCATCGAATATTGCTGTTGTGCTCCATTATCCGTTGTTTCACCGGGCGCATTGTCATTCCGATATAGAGCAATCTGCAGGGGCACACCAAGATGTATATACATCTCGAGCTGTTACAATTGGTGTGTTTGTGAAAGGTCCAGGTGAAATCTCCTGGGAGTTCGATTGTTCTGCCTTGGATGGTTTGGGGGCATACCACACAGGAACCACATTTGTAGTGTCCAGTGACAGGGGGAAGATCCCAAAGGGTCCTGACTGGTCGAGTTTGTAATTTCTTAGGGCGAGTGTGGATCAATGTGTCCTTGAGGTTGGCAGTCCTTTTGAAAGCGAACCGTGGTCGTGCCAATTCCATCCCAGTGGAGTTCAAGATACCCCAATGTGTCATCACGGCTTTCTTGATAAATGATGAATGCCTGGTGTAGGAGGTGACACAGGTGATGGTGTCATCTGGTTCTTTGGGGTGGACCTCTAGAAGGGCATCTCTATTGTTATTCAATGCTCGTTTGTACGAATTCTTTAACAACCGGGTGGGATACCCTCTGTCCTGGAGTTTATGCTGTAGGGTCCGGGCCTCTTGTCTGAAGTCTTGGACAGAGCTACAGTTCCTCCGAATCCTAAGGAATTGCCCAAAGGGTAAATTATCTCGCAGAGCTTTAGTATGGTGGCTTTGGTAGAGAAGCAAGCTATTTCTGTCAGTATCCTTTTTGTATAGCGTGGTGGTTATTGCTTCGGGTCCCAGATTGATGGTAAGATCGAGGAATGGTATGGACGTCTCCGAGATGGTTCCAGTAAATTTAAGGAAGGGGTCTTGTAAGTTAATCCAGTCACAAAAGGCTTCACAGCTGGGACGGTCCCCTTTCCAAAGAATCAAGATGTCGTCGATAAAGCGACGCCAGAGAGTTAAGTTCTCTCGGTAGGGGTTTTGCTCCGGAGGGTAGATGTACCTCTTCTCGAACGAAGCCATATAAATGCAGGCCAAGCTCGGCGCGAAGGTAGACCCCATGGAAGTCCCCCGCACTTGATGGTATAACTGGGATTCATACCTGAAGAAGTTCTCGGTCAGGGCGATATGGGCCAGTTCCATAATGAATGTTATTGGTGTTGGGGATAACCATTCCTCTTCTCGCATCAGCGAATCCACTGCTTCCAGGGTGGCTTGTTGCGGGATATTAGTATATAGTGCCTCCACATCGAGGGTAAGAAGCAAGTCAGTGTCCTCTCTGCCATCTATGTCTGCAATTAGACGGAGTACATCCCTGGTGTCTTGCAGGTAGGATGGTATCTGTTTGACATAAGGTTGGAAGAACGCATCACAAAATTGTGACAGTGGTTCTAGTAGAGATCCAATTCCAGAGACAATGGGTCTCCCAGGGACAGGAGACGTGCCCTTGTGTATTTTCGGGAGAGTATAAAAGTAGGGGATAACAGGATCCGGAGTGATCAAGAAATCTGCTTCCTTTCTACTAATCCACTCGTTAGTCTCCCCCTCAATCACAAGGCCCATGATGGTAGTTGTCAATCTTTTGGTTGGGTCCTCAAGGAGAGGTCTGTAATGGTTGGTATTTGTCAATTGTCTTCTGCACTCACGATCATAGTCTTCGTAGTTCTGGATGACCGTGGCGCCCCCCTTGTCTGCTTGTTTAATGACGATCGACTCGTCTTGGCCTAGTGTTTTGACTGCTAGACGTTCTGTATTGGACAGATTGTGGAAGGTTTTCTTCGAGGGTATCTTCAAAAGTTTCCCCACAATAATCCGGCGTCAGGTTTCTTCAGCTTGGTTCTGTGGATGCCTCGGTCTACTCAATAATCGCAGCAACAGTCTGAAATAGTCAGCATAGTCAGCGTACTTCAGCATCAGCTTCTGTAGTTATACCATGGGGAGGAGAGGCATGCGACTGCTCCCCTACGGTCTGTCAGCAGCCATCTTGCCCACAAGACCACAAATGAATCCTTACTGAATAAACTTCAAGTGGTCCAGATTACTGCAGTTCGACTGGTTTTCAATATTTCAACCCCTCTCCCTCTTTTTGCAATGACTTCACTGGCTCGATATATATTAGAAAATCAAGTTTAAGATCTGTTGCATTGTATACAAAGCACTTAATGACAAGGGTCCTAGCCATCTAACTGAAAAACTCATCTGATATCAGCCGAGCAGATCTCTACGCTTAAGGGAGAAACCTTCTTGTCACCCCATGTTTTAGAAAGTCTTATACATGTTTTAGGAAGTCCTGCACGGGGGTAAAGCCTTCTTCTTCCTTGCTCCACTATATTGGACTCTCTGTCTGCACCGTCGAAAGTGCACAGTCCTCCTCCTTTTTAGGAAACTTCTCAAAACAGAACTCTTCTGCAACTGACTCTTCTGGCCTGATGTCTATGCTCTTCCCTTAAGGGGTGATTCTAGCGCTCGACAAATTTAATCATTCATTCATTTAAGCTAGGAAGCATCAGATAGAGCTTGAGAGGCTCAAGATGGAATCACAGAAGGTGGTTTTAGACCATCAGCGTGGGCTCAAGGAGCTGGAGTTAAAGAGTAAATCCAGCACCGATGGTGGCAACAATTCCTCACTTCACTCAGATAGGATTTTGCATATTCCCATGAATGTAGGCAAGGAATTTAAAAAGGTTTACAACATACAAAGGTGGTTTTTGGGCTATGAGGCAGCTATACACATGAATGGGGCCTCTGAAAAGCATTGGGGGGCAGGGTTGTGGCTCCATTTCTCAGAAGAGGTGAGGGATACTTTGTTGGCTTAGGGTAAGGGGTACAATATCACCTACACTGACATGAAGGAGTCCTTTTTCACTAGGCATGCTCTCACTCTGATAAACATCGGGATCAGTTTAGGTCTTGTAAGAAAACAGATTCCCAGACATGGTTGGAATGTGTGGATTCTTACCTCAGGGCACTGGATGGTTGGGTGAAGGGCAACAGTGTAACAGATTTTCAGGGTCTGTACAATTTGAATGCGTGAGAGCACTTGTCTAGTCTATGTTTTGCAGAGTTGCACCAGTGCTTAACTCAGTGCTTTCCAAACTTTTCATGTTGGTGACACACTTTTTATACATGCGTCATTTCGAGACACAGTAATTCAGTTTTCCTAGCAAAGTGGAGGTTAAATTTACTGCATTTTTAGATGTGCATCATTTCGCGACACAATTATTCAGTTTTACTAGCCAACCGGGAGGTTAAATTAACTGCATATTAGAGATAAGGACAAATACATATGTCATAGATTAGAAATTGTAAATACCAAAATGTATGGGGACACAACATATCTCACAAAACCTTTCATTGATATTTTCAGAAACATATGATTTGTAAGATAACACACATACATTTCCAAAACATGTTGTCCTTTATGAGTAACAATATGGAAATATGTGCAATAATTAAAACATTTGAACAAAACCAACAACACTTACTATTTTAATGAGATGTATGAGGTTGATAGGATGAACACAGCTGGTCAATATTTGGTGTAATATTAGATTAAGACACTCATTTCGTCATCAAGCATTTTCAAGTTTCCACGTTTCAGTGTCATTTTTTATTTCAGCTAATTCTCTTCTTTAAAAAGTGAAAAATTTCCTAGGAGCAGTTGAAAGAAATGGATTTCTGTTCCAATCATAAGGCGTTATTACGAAAGTCTGCCCGCCATCGAGGTGGTGATTGGGACCTCCCGCTTGTATGGTGGCTGTCCCACATGTGAAATTACAATTTTTCCTTTACACTTCTTACATACTGAGACAGACCGTTCAGTTGATTCTTGGGTACTTTCCTCAATAGCTGAAACATTTTGTTCTTTGTAAACGCCATCCTCACCAGCTTTTCGCTTCTTAATTATAAACGTATCCATTTTGTGTTTTTGTTTGCCTTATCTTGCCCTTGCCTAGTGATCTCTGGAATGTCCCCCAGCAAATCTTGAACTTCAAAAGTGTTTCCTTTTTTAGGCTTTCACGAAATAGGTTACCACCTGGGTTAAACTGATACTAGATTAAAACATGCTGTCTCTCATGCCTCTGTGTGACTGGTGCCTGCTACCTTTTGTGCTATTGTCTCTGGTGCCTGTTTCTGCAGTGTAGCTGTTTCTGTGGCAAGTGCTTCTGCATCCACTTCTTACAGCCTATGATGCTGCTGTGTCCAAAGTAGCTGTTTCGATGGCTAGTACTGCTGCATCTGGGAAACTATGGGGCTTCCGGGAAAAGGAAGAAATGTGGAAATCTTGAGAGGAATAACATGAGATACAAAGTTTAACATATATTATACTGCCTACCAGTATGGATGACATGATTCGTACACTACAGTCCTCATTCTCTTTAGTAACATTTCATATACATTAATTTGAGTAGTAGATAATAATGTGAAATTAGAGCTCTCAGCCTAAGGTGGGACAGAAGTAATAACTGCATTGACACTAGATAGGACAGACTCAGGGCAGCAATTGACCTTGGTTTGGACAAAGCTAGTCATCAGTCTTTGTGTCAAAAGGTGAAAAGACAGTGTTTGCATAAAATCTAGAAGACCAGGTGCTCATTATGGCAGAATATATACTGCCTACTACTGGGAAGTGGTACTCTGCCTGTGGAAGTATTTCAGTTGTGCTAAAAAATATGGGTACGCCCCTTTTCCAATGCAGGTGTAGGTGTTTGAGAGTTTAAGTGCCTGCTCACACAAAGCAGTGTATGAGAGAGCGTGGAGCCTGAACGGGTCTCTGAGGCAGTCTGCCTGTGTGTACATGCAGTGTTGACTGAGCTCTGCCTTAGAACACTGGCTAAGTGTTTAGATATACATATTTCTTTAAAGAGGGGGTCAGGGATTCGGCAGACCGGAGGAGGATGCTAGACAGGAGCACTGACAGAAGGTGAGAAATCAGGAATGTGGCAGAAAGGAATGACAGGAGGTGGTGAGGGATTTTGAATGCAAGAAGGACTGACTGGAGAAGGCTGACTGACATGAGGGGGTGAGGAATGTGAATGACAGGAGAGGCAGACGGACTGATAGGGGCAGTGACGGGTGGAGGGGCATAGATCCAGGTCTCATTATAGACAGTGGTAGGCCAGAGAGATGGGAAGAGGGGTAGCCTCTGACAGGAGGGGGTATCCCTGCTAGGTGTGGATGAGGGGCACTCTTGCAGGAGTAATGACAGGCACGTAGAGGCATGCCAATGAGGCACTGACATGCTGCAGGGGAGGCAAGGGGTCTCTCGCAACCTGCAAACCCGGGCCGGCGCATCCTTACTTTTGAAGCCTGAGTTGGCGTCTTCATCTTCCTCGCCGTTGGACTGCATGGGCTCCTACACCTCAAAGTTGGCGTGATGGGTGGGGGGGAGGTCAGAGATCCAGGTCTCATTATAGACAGGGGTGGGCCAGAGAGATGGGCAGGAAAGTTAGCTTCTGATAGGAGGGGGTATCCCTGCTAGGAGTGGAAGAGGGGCTGTCTTGTAGGAGTAATGACAGGCATGCAGAGGCGTGCAGGCAGGGTCGGATGTGTCAATGAGGCGCAAACATGCTGCAAGGGAGGCAAAGGGTCTCTCACAGCCCGCACACCCATCCTTACTTTCGAAGTCTGAGTTGGCGTCCTCATCTTCCTCGTCATGGACTGCATGGGCTCCTATGCCTCAACGTTGGCGTGAATATTGTGCCCGTGGCAACCATCCCGCACCATCCTGCACTGCAAACTCCACCAGGTCCGGTGGCCGCTGGCGCAGCACCTCCACGGTGTAGCCCGACAGCAGATCGGTCAGGCAAGCTAGGATCTCGATGCCACGATGCTCATGGTGGCAGTGGTGCCCGGGCATCTCCGCGCCATGGGGGCTCGATGCTCATGGTGGCAGTAGCCCCTGGCATCTATGCGCCACGAGGGATCAGACAGACAGCAGAGCCCAGCGGCCACTCTTTCCCCCTCGACCTCGGGCAAACCCTCCTGCTGGGAATGGGTAGCAGTGGCGACTCTGCTGACCAGACTGCGCACATGCTTGCCTAACGGTCTCCCTCTCCTTTCTCAGCCTATGCCTGCATACTGTGAACTCACTAACATGTGCAGTACCAGCGTCACCGCGCGACACAGCCACCCATGGCAGTCGACAATAGTACCGTGTTGCTACACAGAGTTTGGAAAGCTCTGATTTAACTGATTATAAGCTGACTGACCCCAGGAAGCTTTCTATAGAGGTGGACCGCTGGGTTAGTACCAGGCTTCACAAGAAGGTATATGGGGAGGCTCAGCTAAAGGTGGGCAGGTTCCCCAGCAAAAGAGTGGGGGAACAAGGATAAAGCACAGGAGTTCTCTAAAAGGCCCCACAAAAATGCCCAGGGTAAAGGTGCTATGTGAACAGGTGGGTCACTTGAAGGGGGACCCCAAGTGTCCCAAGAGGGCACAGCCACCCACTGGTGGGCAGTCCAAGGTGTTGGCTAGTGTAGCGCTTGGGGAGGTGGGGTACCTACAGGAAGGTTGGTATCCCACAGAAATGACACTCGTCTCACTAGGGAACAGTGAGATGGCCCCAGGAAACCAGATGCCAGCTAACACTAAAAAATACAGCACCTGGGTGACCATCAATGTAAGAAGAGTAAAGGCTCTCAGAGATACTGGAGCTAATGTGACCTCAGTCCGGTGTCACCTGGTCTCTGAGGAGCAGGTAGTCCCTGGGGCATTCCACCAAGTGGATGACTTAGAGTGCCAGTGCATGGTGGCGCAGGTTCCTTTTAAATGGGGGAGGGGGAGTCTTAGGTCCACAGATGGTCGTTGTGAGCCCTACCATGCCTGTAGATTGTCTGCTAAGTATTGACCTGGAGTAGTCCTTATAGAAGCATGTGGAACTACTGTCTCCCTTGGAGATGCTTGGGTTGCCAGAGGGGCATGGGTGACCACTTGGTCAATGGCAGCAGGTAAGGACCTGGAGCCTGAAACAGTGGCCCAGGTTGCTGTCAAGAGAAAGGGCAGTGGGTGCGGGAAACCTGCCGGTGGTTCCAATGGTCCGGGAGGAGGCTGACCTCGAAGGGGAGGCCTCAGTACCTACTAGGGATGTGGTAGCTGAACTGGGGGACTTACTTGAGTTGACCCATTGACAGCAAGAGGGTGGTCCGACTAGGGTAGAATTCTGCAGGGAGCAGAAAGAATACTCTTCCCTAGAGAGTTTGCGGCAGCAGGCTGCTAACCAGGCAGCTGGTGATCAGTCTGAATCACACTGGATTTACTGGGAAAATGGTCTCCTATACAGCGAGCCTAAGGTCACGGAGTCTGGGTCAGCCTGTGTGCTGGTGGTACCCCAGTGCTTCAGGATGTTCCTACGGGGTCTGGCTCACGACGTGCCTTTGGCAGGACATTTGGATCAGGATAAGACCTTTGATATGATTGTGGCTCACTTCTTTTGGCCCCAAATGCAAAGGCAGTGAGATGCACATTTCATGTCTTGCCAGGCAAGTAGTAAGAGTGGAAGGAAGTGTACTGCTCCTCTCCAACTTTTTCCAAGTGTAGGAACCTCATTTGAAAAGGTTGGTATGTATATTGTGGGGCCACTGGATCCCATGACAACCATGGGCAACAGGTACATCCTGGTTTTGGTGGGCCATGCAACCCAGTACCCGGTGGCTATCCCTCTCAGGACAACGACCGGTGACAGTGGTGGGCCTGGCGTTAATGGGGATCTTTTCCCGTGTGGGCTTCCCCAGAGAGGTGGTATCTGACCGTAGGGCCAATTTCATATCCAAGTTTATGACATCCCTGTAGAAGGAGTGCGTTGTGGCCTACAAGTTCACCCACTCCTTATCACCCACATGGTAATGGTTTGGTGGAGAGATTCAACCAAACCTTGAAGGGCATGATCAAGGGTCTAACAGAACCCATGAGGCGAAGTGGGACGTTCTCTTACCATGCCTTCTCTTTGTATACATGGAGGAACAACAGAAGTCCTTAGGGTTCAGTCCCTTTAGGCTTCTGTATGGGTACCCTGTGAGGGGACCTCTCAGTTTGGTCAAGGAAAGCTGGGAGACAGCTCCCAGGAAAACTCCCCAGGATGTATTTACCTAAATGCTGGTCTTCAGGAACCAAACTTGCAGCTTCAGGAAACTTACTCAGGCGAACCTGGAAGGAAGCCAAGAGGAGCTGAAACGCTGGTATGACCAGAATGCTTCTCTGGTAGAGTTTCAGCCTACCTGAAAGTGTGGGTCATGGCCCCAGTTGAACCTTTTGGCTTTCAGGACCAGTGGACTGGGCCTTTTGAGGTAGTGGAGCTCAAAAGTAATGTCACCTACCTGGTGAATTTGCAGACTCCCAGGAACCCTTTGAGGGTCCTACATGTGAACTACCCCAAGCCTCCCTTGTAGAGGTCCGGAGTGAGCATGCTGTTGGGGACACATGATGGGTGGAACAGGAAAGTGAACCTTTCCCTGACCTCCTGTTCACCAAGGATCACAATGGGTCAGTGGGAGGTGTGATTCTCTCTCTTTCACTGACCGCAGAGCAGCAGAGTGACTGTCACCAATTGATGGGGCAGTTTGCCATGCTGTTCTCCCTGACCCCAGGTGTTACTCACTGGTGTACCCATGACGGGGACACTGGTGACAGCCCTCCTGTGAAACACAAGATTTACAGGCTGATTGACCGGGTCAAAACAAGCATCAAAGTGGAGGTTTCTAAGATGTTGGCGATAGGGGTGATTGAGCCCTCCAACAGTCCTTCGGCAGCCCAATGGCCTTGGCCCTAAAGGCTGCTGCTATGTGGATTGCCGAAGCACTCTATATCAAGTGAAGGATTGTACAGTGACAAAATTATCAAGAAATTACAAACACCAAATTGACAGAATTGAAAAAAGTTCCAATAGATGAGTAAATCTTGGAGTCTTTAATGAAGATTACAGCCAGCCGACACGTGTTTCATCGCCTTCGCGATTCCTCAGGGCTGAAACAAACAAATGAGTAGCGTCTAGCATATTCTTTGTACAAATGGATTTACATACAGGGCCATAATTCTTAGGTCCTTACGAGCATACAGTGAGTGCTTCCTCTTGCAGTGAGCATACAGTGATTTATTCAAGTTTGTTTCACTAGTGCCACCACAATACATCCGTGTCGAAAAAGGAGTGTCTATTATCGATGTTTTATAAGGACGTGGATGTGTGTAATCATGATTGTGATGGATCTGTGCAGGGACGGAAAAATCATCAGTTATCTCCAACGACAAAATGACACGTGTTATACCTCGCAACGGAAGTGTCCTAACCGTGTACGGCTCTTACATTCATCATGCCGAATTTTAGTGAAATAGTGAACACATGTGTCATTTATAAAAGCCTACCTAGATGGCCGTGTCAACGTCAGAAGGTCTATATGTTTGTTGAGAAGAAAAAGACAAAATCGGAAAAATCTCATCACTAGTTGTACTAACGTGATATTCAGGCAAGATATCACCATAATGAGACTGTCCGCCAATAACTACAAGCAGACTCACCGCTCAGCTGGTGATATTTCCGACCCAGCCGGGCCCTTGACCTGTTGCACTAGTTCGAGTGCGTCCAGCAGCAGTAAAAATTCTTTGTTTCTGTGACAAAGTAAAGGTAGATGTGTCACCTTAGATACAAGTTATTTCGAAACATCATCTCGGTGAGTCGAGTCGATACTTAGCTATGTAATCCAAAGTTTCAAGGATTATCTTGATAGAACCATTGTCTACAAAATACCTGCCTAGAACTACCCTTTCTAATGTATAGATCTCATTAATTATCTCGATTTCTTGATCATACTTTGTGTGTCATGCATGACCTTTAAACGTACTTCTATTCTACTTACATGTGTCTAGATATCACACAAATAAAATGGGGCTCGGAGATCACCCGATATAGTTCACGAAATTTTGAAACTTCCGTTTTCAATAAGATGCTGTCAAGAAAAATGATATTACCGTCAAATTTTGACAAAGTTAGTCATTATTAGCCAAAGTTACATTTCAGAAGGTCTGGGTTAACCTTACCAATTTGACTTTTCTGTGCGTGGATACCGGTTGCGGTTCCAATTCTGGCGTGTGCCAAGCTAAAAGAAATCGAGTGATAGGGAAATATTAGACCTATACTCGTTATGTATAGTGAATCAAGAAGCAACTCCTATTTCAGAATCCGTAACGCTCGCATGATTCACTTACCCGTGTGCGGCTTTCCCGATTGTGTCCGGTGGGTGCACCTCCTCCGAGCCCTGTTCCTGTTGGGACACGTGATTGCGTTTACACTGACGTATATGCGTGCCTGAACGTGACGTGTTCAAAACACTAGAACACTAGAACGCATACGCGAGTTGCGCCTCGGCCATGTTGGATAGTACGTTATGTTTAGTTACCCTACTTGCTGAGTAGGATTGCCGTTCTTGTAATATTTACAACTCAATAAGATGATGTGAGAGTTGATTCTTGTGGGTTATAGGACAAAAGAATGTTGTAGCAGATGTGCGATCAGTAGGTCGCAATATCAAACGTCCGAAATCCTCTCGTCGCAATATGTCCTATTCCATACATACCATATTACCAGTGGGTATATATCCTAGGGAACGTGGGTATCTTGCAAGGTAGATTTCAATTCACTAGTGCAATGTAACACTAGGTTCCAATATGGTTGTCCATAGTGAAGTGCACACCGTGGTAGAGAAAAGTTTCTTTACGAGTGAATAGCCCATTCATACTGTGACTATAAATCACATAACATTGCGTATAATATCATAGGATAGTATTTGAATTTATAACAATATTTGTAAGTACAGGAGATTCATTCCAGCATTAGAAAAATCTAGGTATTAGCGTTTTCACAGACACAGTTCTGCAACATTTCTTAATTTTGTGACAATCAGATGTGTAGACAGTATTACAGTATCTCTATTTAATCACCCAAAAAGTATTGCATCTCCTGGTCATAGTTTAACCCTAACTCCACAGACTTTAAACGCATGATCCAGGTCGCTTCAGTGCGTCTCAGTCTCAGCTCACGATTCCCACCTCTTGTTTCCAAAGGAACAGTTTCTATTCCAAAAAATTGCACATTTTTGTTTCTCTGATCTTTTTGGCAAGAGGCTACATGTAAGGCCACGGGATATTTGGGGTCACCATTCACAATGGCTCTCACATGTTCCATCATTCTCTCTTTTAGTGATCTAATCGTGCTTCCCACATACCGTTTGCCACATTCACATTCAATAATATAAACGACAAATTTAGTTGTACAGTTAATGTTACTCCTGATGGTATACAATACTCCATCAGTGCCCATAAAATTTGTAATGCCGTGTTTCGCCCATTTACACATACTGCAGAACCCGCATTTGTGGAAACCCAGACCACGTTGTGTCAACCAATCAGCACTCCTGATATCCCGGGGTACTGTGGGACTCAACTTGTTCCGTAGTGTGTTTCCTCTTCTAAAAGAGATTTGCGGTCGATCTGTAATGTACTCGGTCAGTGCTTTCTCAGTTTTTAGTAGACTCCAGTGTTTCGTTAGACTTTTACGTAAATCCACATGAAGTGAATTAAAGTCCGTGACCATTCTTATACAGTCTTTCTTGTTAGAATTAAGCTTCTGTCTAACGGTAAGAGTATCTATTCTTTTGACTCTCTTAATTCTTTTCTCAGCTTTGGCAATGGTGTTCTTTGTATAACCCCTGGTAAGGAATCTTTCTTTCATGCTGGTAAGACATCTCCCAAACTCACAGTCTTCACTACAGTTTCTCCTTGCCCGAATAAATTCGCCAAAGGGTATGGCGTTGATCTGATGTGAAGGGTGAGAGCTTGAGGCATGCAGAATTGCATTGCATGCTGTTGACTTCCTGAACAGTCTACTATGCAAACAATTGGAAGAGATATAGAACTCAATGTCTAAGAATTCCATATTCGTTTTACTCCACTTCATAGTGAAGCTGATCTTCCACGTATTCTCATTCAGGTATTGAAAGAAATTTTGTAATTGCTCCTCTGAGCCTGACCAAATGAGGATGCAGTCATCAATATATCGACCCCAAAATATTATGGAGTCGATATATTGAGCACCCTTTTCGCCCCAAATCAAGTCTGCCTCCAGTGCACCCATGAACAGGTTCGCAAAAGAGGGTGATATTTTAGAGCCCATGGCTACACCTTGCTTCTGTCGATACCAGTTCTTGTCACACATAAAATAGTTATTTTTGAGGACCAATTCTATCATTGTGGATAGCATTTCAGTATGTTTCCATAGTGTGGCAGGTCTATTCCCAAGGAATTTGTTGATTGCCTGAATACCCAAATCCGTGTCAATACTGGTGTACAGGGACACCACATCCATTGTTACAAGAAGAAAGTCTTCTTGCCATTCCATGTCTGTTAAGGTACTCAGAATATGTTTAGAGTCCTGTACATAGGAAGGTAGATTTTTCACTAGCGGGCCCAGAAAAAGATCCACGTATTCTGCTATTTTTTCTGTCGGGCCCCCTATGCCAGACACTATTGGTCTCCCCGGTGGAAAGGGTACGTTTTTGTGTATCTTGGGCAAGGTGTATAACCATGGATATGTAGGTCTGAATACTTTTAAATACAAGTATTCTTCCTCATTAAGTAACCCTGATTGCTTCCAATTTAACAAATGAGAGTTGATTTCTATTGTTAGAGGACCAATGGGGTTGTAAGTGAGGCGTTCATAGCACAATTCATCTTGTAATTGATGATTAATTTCAAGTTGATAATCTATGCGATCCATTACCACTACATACCCTCCCTTGTCCGCCTCTCGTATGGTGATAGTGTTGTCATTCATAAGTGTGTTCAGTGCTACTCTTTCCCCAATGGTGAGGTAGTCCTTGTACTTAAACATTCTGTCTTTGTGTAGACGGTTCAGGTGGTCAAGATCTTCTAACACACGTCTATAAAAATTGTCTATTGCATTGCCACCAGGTAGTGTGGGAATCCATTTAGACTTGGATTTGAGCCCACTGACAATGCTAAAATCAGATTCTATATCCAACTCCTCTAGAAGTCTGTCCATATCTAGGGGAGAATCTTCCATGTCGGTCAATGATAAAAGAAGATGAGTTGCATGCACATCATTTATTGATAAAGATTCAGTGGTGCTTGTTACAGGTATGTTTCTAACCCCTCTATCCCTTTTCTCCAAACCAAAGAAATGCTTTTTCAGTTTTAGGTTCCTCACAAATTTAAACAAATCAATTTTTAGTTTACAAATATCCCCAGTTGCATATGGATTGAAACTTAGACCTTTGCTAAGGAGGGAAACCATGTCTGTAGTGAGGTGTAATTTGGAGAGGTTGATCACCTGGACTTCTCTAGTGTCTGCACCATCTAATTCCTGTTGGCCCCTGATCTCAGCTTCCTTCTGTAGTCCTCTGAGCTTTCGTCCCCTGCCCCTCCTGGTTTTGGATCTGATTGATTTCTTGCTGTAGGGAATCTGTTGCCCTTCCTGATCCGTAAAACCTCTTGAAAAAAAGGTGGCATCCCTTGTCTATCCTGGTTGTCTGATTCTCCCCCTGCAGCGCCTAGGGAGTTAAGTGAAGCGTTGCTAGATGACAAAGAGGCAGGTTCTGAACCTTGTGTTTTCTTGTTGACATTTTTAGAGCTATTGGGGATCAGGGAATCATATTTCTTGTCAAAAGTAAAAATCCGACCACGGGTATAATCCAACTCATCCCTTCTTAGTTGCCTGGCTTTCCTATTTTTAATATCAGACTGATGTTTTAATAGGATTTCATCCAGGATGGTATAATTTTTTACAGTAGATTCAGGTTTATTCAAATCTTTAATTTCTTGTTCTATTGTGGCTATTTCAGTTTGTAATTTAGTAACTTTGCGTTCAGCACTTACAATTAATATTTCCATAAGAGTAATAGAATTATTAGAGAGAGATTCTTCCCATTTGATCATGAGGTCGGCATCCAGGTCATCGTAGGTGGGAAAGATTTGGCCTCTCAGACCTCTAGGGACGCGTTTTAATCTCAAATATTGTTTGAGAGTCGCTCCATCCCACCATTTTGAATTTTCTAGCTTCTTTAAGCGTTCTAATTTAATGAATTTGTCTCTGAGGCCCTCAATGCGAGGGGGATTAGTGCTAGTGGAAGCAGTTTGAGAGGACATGCCTTTCGCTAGGTTCTCAAACAATTCTTCTGCCATTTTGGTACGATCCATTTTGGGAATGTCTGGTGTATCTAGCACTGGTATACTAGAAATGTTTCACAAGTGTTTAATAATTCGTGGCGGCTACCCTCAACTGCAGACAGACTAAAGAGATGAAGGTTTTTGGACCAGTTCTGAATGGGTGCACTGCCAATTTATACGCATATGGTTATAACTCTGAGTTTCTTAGGTGCTAATCGGCGAGTGGGTAAACCTAAACCACTCCTATAAGTAGAGACTTACTACTAACTAGTATGTGGATTGCCGAAGCACTCTATATCAAGTGAAGGATTGTACAGTGACAAAATTATCAAGAAATTACAAACACCAAATTGACAGAATTGAAAAAAGTTCCAATAGATGAGTAAATCTTGGAGTCTTTAATGAAGATTACAGCCAGCCGACACGTGTTTCATCGCCTTCGCGATTCCTCAGGGCTGAAACAAACAAATGAGTAGCGTCTAGCATATTCTTTGTACAAATGGATTTACATACAGGGCCATAATTCTTAGGTCCTTACGAGCATACAGTGAGTGCTTCCTCTTGCAGTGAGCATACAGTGATTTATTCAAGTTTGTTTCACTAGTGCCACCACAATACATCCGTGTCGAAAAAGGAGTGTCTATTATCGATGTTTTATAAGGACGTGGATGTGTGTAATCATGATTGTGATGGATCTGTGCAGGGACGGAAAAATCATCAGTTATCTCCAACGACAAAATGACACGTGTTATACCTCGCAACGGAAGTGTCCTAACCGTGTACGGCTCTTACATTCATCATGCCGAATTTTAGTGAAATAGTGAACACATGTGTCATTTATAAAAGCCTACCTAGATGGCCGTGTCAACGTCAGAAGGTCTATATGTTTGTTGAGAAGAAAAAGACAAAATCGGAAAAATCTCATCACTAGTTGTACTAACGTGATATTCAGGCAAGTTATCACCATAATGAGACTGTCCGCCAATAACTACAAGCAGACTCACCGCTCAGCTGGTGATATTTCCGACCCAGCCGGGCCCTTGACCTGTTGCACTAGTTCGAGTGCGTCCAGCAGCAGTAAAAATTCTTTGTTTCTGTGACAAAGTAAAGGTAGATGTGTCACCTTAGATACAAGTTATTTCGAAACATCATCTCGGTGAGTCGAGTCGATACCTAGCTATGTAATCCAAAGTTTCAAGGATTATCTTGATAGAACCATTGTCTACAAAATACCTGCCTAGAACTACCCTTTCTAATGTATAGATCTCATTAATTATCTCGATTTCTTGATCATACTTTGTGTGTCATGCATGACCTTTAAACGTACTTCTATTCTACTTACATGTGTCTAGATATCACACAAATAAAATGGGGCTCGGAGATCACCCGATATAGTTCACGAAATTTTGAAACTTCCGTTTTCAATAAGATGCTGTCAAGAAAAATGATATTACCGTCAAATTTTGACAAAGTTAGTCATTATTAGCCAAAGTTACATTTCAGAAGGTCTGGGTTAACCTTACCAATTTGACTTTTCTGTGCGTGGATACCGGTTGCGGTTCCAATTCTGGCGTGTGCCAAGCTAAAAGAAATTGAGTGATAGGGAAATATTAGACCTATACTCGTTATGTATAGTGAATCAAGAAGCAACTCCTATTTCAGAATCCGTAACGCTCGCATGATTCACTTACCCGTGTGCGGCTTTCCCGATTGTGTCCGGTGGGTGCACCTCCTCCGAGCCCTGTTCCTGTTGGGACACGTGATTGCGTTTACACTGACGTATATGCGTGCCTGAACGTGACGTGTTCAAAACACTAGAACGCATACGCGAGTTGCGCCTCGGCCATGTTGGATAGTACGTTATGTTTAGTTACCCTACTTGCTGAGTAGGATTGCCATTCTTGTAATATTTACAACTCAATAAGATGATGTGAGAGTTGATTCTTGTGGGTTATAGGACAAAAGAATGTTGTAGCAGATGTGCGATCAGTAGGTCGCAATATCAAACGTCCGAAATCCTCTCGTCGCAATATGTCCTATTCCATACATACCATATTACCAGTGGGTATATATCCTAGGGAACGTCGGTATCTTGCAAGGTAGATTTCAATTCACTAGTGCAATGTAACACTAGGTTCCAATATGGTTGTCCATAGTGAAGTGCACACCGTGGTAGAGAAAAGTTTCTTTACGAGTGAATAGCCCATTCATACTGTGACTATAAATCACATAACATTGCGTATAATATCATAGGATAGTATTTGAATTTATAACAATATTTGTAAGTACAGGAGATTCATTCCAGCATTAGAAAAATCTAGGTATTAGCGTTTTCACAGACACAGTTCTGCAACATTTCTTAATTTTGTGACAATCAGATGTGTAGACAGTATTACAGTATCTCTATTTAATCACCCAAAAAGTATTGCATCTCCTGGTCATAGTTTAACCCTAACTCCACAGACTTTAAACGCATGATCCAGGTCGCTTCAGTGCGTCTCAGTCTCAGCTCACGATTCCCACCTCTTGTTTCCAAAGGAACAGTTTCTATTCCAAAAAATTGCACATTTTTGTTTCTCTGATCTTTTTGGCAAGAGGCTACATGTAAGGCCACGGGATATTTGGGGTCACCATTCACAATGGCTCTCACATGTTCCATCATTCTCTCTTTTAGTGATCTAATCGTGCTTCCCACATACCGTTTGCCACATTCACATTCAATAATATAAACGACAAATTTAGTTGTACAGTTAATGTTACTCCTGATGGTATACAATACTCCATCAGTGCCCATAAAATTTGTAATGCCGTGTTTCGCCCATTTACACATACTGCAGAACCCGCATTTGTGGAAACCCCGACCACGTTGTGTCAACCAATCAGCACTCCTGATATCCCGGGGTACTGTGGGACTCAACTTGTTCCGTAGTGTGTTTCCTCTTCTAAAAGAGATTTGCGGTCGATCTGTAATGTACTCGGTCAGTGCTTTCTCAGTTTTTAGTAGACTCCAGTGTTTCGTTAGACTTTTACGTAAATCCACATGAAGTGAATTAAAGTCCGTGACCATTCTTATACAGTCTTTCTTGTTAGAATTAAGCTTCTGTCTAACGGTAAGAGTATCTATTCTTTTGACTCTCTTAATTCTTTTCTCAGCTTTGGCAATGGTGTTCTTTGTATAACCCCTGGTAAGGAATCTTTCTTTCATGCTGGTAAGACATCTCCCAAACTCACAGTCTTCACTACAGTTTCTCCTTGCCCGAATAAATTCGCCAAAGGGTATGGCGTTGATCTGATGTGAAGGGGGAGAGCTTGAGGCATGCAGAATTGCATTGCATGCTGTTGACTTCCTGAACAGTCTACTATGCAAACAATTGGAAGAGATATAGAACTCAATGTCTAAGAATTCCATATTCGTTTTACTCCACTTCATAGTGAAGCTGATCTTCCACGTATTCTCATTCAGGTATTGAAAGAAATTTTGTAATTGCTCCTCTGAGCCTGACCAAATGAGGATGCAGTCATCAATATATCGACCCCAAAATATTATGGAGTCGATATATTGAGCACCCTTTTCGCCCCAAATCAAGTCTGCCTCCAGTGCACCCATGAACAGGTTCGCAAAAGAGGGTGATATTTTAGAGCCCATGGCTACACCTTGCTTCTGTCGATACCAGTTCTTGTCACACATAAAATAGTTATTTTTGAGGACCAATTCTATCATTGTGGATAGCATTTCAGTATGTTTCCATAGTGTGGCAGGTCTATTCCCAAGGAATTTGTTGATTGCCTGAATACCCAAATCCGTGTCAATACTGGTGTACAGGGACACCACATCCATTGTTACAAGAAGAAAGTCTTCTTGCCATTCCATGTCTGTTAAGGTACTCAGAATATGTTTAGAGTCCTGTATATAGGAGGGTAGATTTTTCACTAGCGGGCCCAGAAAAAGATCCACGTATTCTGCTATTTTTTCTGTCGGGCCCCCTATGCCAGACACTATTGGTCTCCCCGGTGGAAAGGGTACGTTTTTGTGTATCTTGGGCAAGGTGTATAACCATGGATATGTAGGTCTGAATACTTTTAAATACAAGTATTCTTCCTCATTAAGTAACCCTGATTGCTTCCAATTTAACAAATGAGAGTTGATTTCTATTGTTAGAGGACCAATGGGGTTGTAAGTGAGGCGTTCATAGAACAATTCATCTTGTAATTGATGATTAATTTCAAGTTGATAATCTATGCGATCCATTACCACTACATTCCCTCCCTTGTCCGCCTCTCGTATGGTGATAGTATTGTCATTCATAAGTGTGTTCAGTGCTACTCTTTCCCCAATGGTGAGGTTGTCCTTGTACTTAAACATTCTGTCTTTGTGTAGAAGGTTCAGGTGGTCAAGATCTTCTAACACACGTCTATAAAAATTGTCTATTGCATTGCCACCAGGTAGTGTGGGAATCCATTTAGACTTGGATTTGAGCCCACTGACAATGCTAAAATCAGATTCTATATCCAACTCCTCTAGAAGTCTGTCCATATCTAGGGGAGAATCTTCCATGTCGGTCAATGATAAAAGAAGATGAGTTGCATGCACATCATTTATTGATAAAGATTCAGTGGTGCTTGTTACAGGTATGTTTCTAACCCCTCTATCCCTTTTCTCCAAACCAAAGAAATGCTTTTTCAGTTTTAGGTTCCTCACAAATTTAAACAAATCAATTTTTAATTTACAAATATCCCCAGTTGCATATGGATTGAAACTTAGACCTTTGCTAAGGAGGGAAACCATGTCTGGAGTGAGGTGTAATTTGGAGAGGTTGATCACCTGGACTTCTCTAGTGTCTGCACCATCTAATTCCTGTTGGCCCCTGATCTCAGCTTCCTTCTGTAGTCCTCTGAGCTTTCGTCCCCTGCCCCTCCTGGTTTTGGATCTGATTGATTTCTTGCTGTAGGGAATCTGTTGCCCTTCCTGATCCGTAAAACCTCTTGAAAAAAAGGTGGCATCCCTTGTCTATCCTGGTTGTCTGATTCTCCCCCTGCAGCGCCTAGGGAGTTAAGTGAAGCGTTGCTAGATGACAAAGAGGCAGGTTCTGAACCTTGTGTTTTCTTGTTGACATTTTTAGAGCTATTGGGGATCAGGGAATCATATTTCTTGTCAAAAGTAAAAATCCGACCACGGGTATAATCCAACTCATCCCTTCTTAGTTGCCTGGCTTTCCTATTTTTAATATCAGACTGATGTTTTAATAGGATTTCATCCAGGATGGTATAATTTTTTACAGTAGATTCAGGTTTATTCAAATCTTTAATTTCTTGTTCTATTGTGGCTATTTCAGTTTGTAATTTAGTAACTTTGCGTTCAGCACTTACAATTAATATTTCCATAAGAGTAATAGAATTATTAGAGAGAGATTCTTCCCATTTGATCATGAGGTCGGCATCCAGGTCATCGTAGGTGGGAAAGATTTGGCCTCTCAGACCTCTAGGGACGCGTTTTAATCTCAAATATTGTTTGAGAGTCGCTCCATCCCACCATTTTGAATTTTCTAGCTTCTTTAAGCGTTCTAATTTAATGAATTTGTCTCTGAGGCCCTCAATGCGAGGGGGATTAGTGCTAGTGGAAGCAGTTTGAGAGGACATGCCTTTCGCTAGGTTCTCAAACAATTCTTCTGCCATTTTGGTACGATCCATTTTGGGAATGTCTGGTGTATCTAGCACTGGTATACTAGAAATGTTTCACAAGTGTTTAATAATGCGTGGCGGCTACCCTCAACTGCAGACAGACTAAAGTGATTAAGGTTTTTGGACCAGTTCTGAATGGGTGCACTGCCAATTTATACGCATATGGTTATAACTCTGAGTTTCTTAGGTGCTAATCGGCGAGTGGGTAAACCTAAACCACTCCTATAAGTAGAGACTTACTACTAACTAGTATGTGGATTGCCGAAGCACTCTATATCAAGTGAAGGATTGTACAGTGACAAAATTATCAAGAAATTACAAACACCAAATTGACAGAATTGAAAAAAGTTCCAATAGATGAGTAAATCTTGGAGTCTTTAATGAAGATTACAGCCAGCCGACACGTGTTTCATCGCCTTCGCGATTCCTCAGGGCTGAAACAAACAAATGAGTAGCGTCTAGCATATTCTTTGTACAAATGGATTTACATACAGGGCCATAATTCTTAGGTCCTTACGAGCATACAGTGAGTGCTTCCTCTTGCAGTGAGCATACAGTGATTTATTCAAGTTTGTTTCACTAGTGCCACCACAATACATCCGTGTCGAAAAAGGAGTGTCTATTATCGATGTTTTATAAGGACGTGGATGTGTGTAATCATGATTGTGATGGATCTGTGCAGGGACGGAAAAATCATCACTTATCTCCAACGACAAAATGACACGTGTTATACCTCGCAACGGAAGTGTCCTAACCGTGTACGGCTCTTACATTCATCATGCCGAATTTTAGTGAAATAGTGAACACATGTGTCATGTATAAAAGCCTACCTAGATGGCCGTGTCAACGTCAGAAGGTCTATATGTTTGTTGAGAAGAAAAAGACAAAATCGGAAAAATCTCATCACTAGTTGTACTAACGTGATATTCAGGCAAGATATCACCATAATGAGACTGTCCGCCAATAACTACAAGCAGACTCACCGCTCAGCTGGTGATATTTCCGACCCAGCCGGGCCCTTGACCTGTTGCACTAGTTCGAGTGCGTCCAGCAGCAGTAAAAATTCTTTGTTTCTGTGACAAAGTAAAGGTAGATGTGTCACCTTAGATACAAGTTATTTCGAAACATCATCTCGGTGAGTCGAGTCGATACTTAGCTATGTAATCCAAAGTTTCAAGGATTATCTTGATAGAACCATTGTCTACAAAATACCTGCCTAGAACTACCCTTTCTAATGTATAGATCTCATTAATTATCTCGATTTCTTGATCATACTTTGTGTGTCATGCATGACCTTTAAACGTACTTCTATTCTACTTACATGTGTCTAGATATCACACAAATAAAATGGGGCTCGGAGATCACCCGATATAGTTCACGAAATTTTGAAACTTCCGTTTTCAATAAGATGCTGTCAAGAAAAATGATATTACCGTCAAATTTTGACAAAGTTAGTCATTATTAGCCAAAGTTACATTTCAGAAGGTCTGGGTTAACCTTACCAATTTGACTTTTCTGTGCGTGGATACCGGTTGCGGTTCCAATTCTGGCGTGTGCCAAGCTAAAAGAAATCGAGTGATAGGGAAATATTAGACCTATACTCGTTATGTATAGTGAATCAAGAAGCAACTCCTATTTCAGAATCCGTAACGCTCGCATGATTCACTTACCCGTGTGCGGCTTTCCCGATTGTGTCCGGTGGGTGCACCTCCTCCGAGCCCTGTTCCTGTTGGGACACGTGATTGCGTTTACACTGACGTATATGCGTGCCTGAACGTGACGTGTTCAAAACACTAGAACACTAGAACGCATACGCGAGTTGCGCCTCGGCCATGTTGGATAGTACGTTATGTTTAGTTACCCTACTTGCTGAGTAGGATTGCCGTTCTTGTAATATTTACAACTCAATAAGATGATGTGAGAGTTGATTCTTGTGGGTTATAGGACAAAAGAATGTTGTAGCAGATGTGCGATCAGTAGGTCGCAATATCAAACGTCCGAAATCCTCTCGTCGCAATATGTCCTATTCCATACATACCATATTACCAGTGGGTATATATCCTAGGGAACGTCGGTATCTTGCAAGGTAGATTTCAATTCACTAGTGCAATGTAACACTAGGTTCCAATATGGTTGTCCATAGTGAAGTGCACACCGTGGTAGAGAAAAGTTTCTTTACGAGTGAATAGCCCATTCATACTGTGACTATAAATCACATAACATTGCGTATAATATCATAGGATAGTATTTGAATTTATAACAATATTTGTAAGTACAGGAGATTCATTCCAGCATTAGAAAAATCTAGGTATTAGCGTTTTCACAGACACAGTTCTGCAACATTTCTTAATTTTGTGACAATCAGATGTGTAGACAGTATTACAGTATCTCTATTTAATCACCCAAAAAGTATTGCATCTCCTGGTCATAGTTTAACCCTAACTCCACAGACTTTAAAAGCATGATCCAGGTCGCTTCAGTGCGTCTCAGTCTCAGCTCACGATTCCCACCTCTTGTTTCCAAAGGAACAGTTTCTATTCCAAAAAATTGCACATTTTTGTTTCTCTGATCTTTTTGGCAAGAGGCTACATGTAAGGCCACGGGATATTTGGGGTCACCATTCACAATGGCTCTCACATGTTCCATCATTCTCTCTTTTAGTGATCTAATCGTGCTTCCCACATACCGTTTGCCACATTCACATTCAATAATATAAACGACAAATTTAGTTGTACAGTTAATGTTACTCCTGATGGTATACAATACTCCATCAGTGCCCATAAAATTTGTAATGCCGTGTTTCGCCCATTTACACATACTGCAGAACCCGCATTTGTGGAAACCCAGACCACGTTGTGTCAACCAATCAGCACTCCTGATATCCCGGGGTACTGTGGGACTCAACTTGTTCCGTAGTGTGTTTCCTCTTCTAAAAGAGATTTGCGGTCGATCTGTAATGTACTCGGTCAGTGCTTTCTCAGTTTTTAGTAGACTCCAGTGTTTCGTTAGACTTTTACGTAAATCCACATGAAGTGAATTAAAGTCCGTGACCATTCTTATACAGTCTTTCTTGTTAGAATTAAGCTTCTGTCTAACGGTAAGAGTATCTATTCTTTTGACTCTCTTAATTCTTTTCTCAGCTTTGGCAATGGTGTTCTTTGTATAACCCCTGGTAAGGAATCTTTCTTTCATGCTGGTAAGACATCTCCCAAACTCACAGTCTTCACTACAGTTTCTCCTTGCCCGAATAAATTCGCCAAAGGGTATGGCGTTGATCTGATGTGAAGGGTGAGAGCTTGAGGCATGCAGAATTGCATTGCATGCTGTTGACTTCCTGAACAGTCTACTATGCAAACAATTGGAAGAGATATAGAACTCAATGTCTAAGAATTCCATATTCGTTTTACTCCACTTCATAGTGAAGCTGATATTCCACGTATTCTCATTCAGGTATTGAAAGAAATTTTGTAATTGCTCCTCTGAGCCTGACCAAATGAGGATGCAGTCATCAATATATCGACCCCAAAATATTATGGAGTCGATATATTGAGCACCCTTTTCGCCCCAAATCAAGTCTGCCTCCAGTGCACCCATGAACAGGTTCGCAAAAGAGGGTGATATTTTAGAGCCCATGGCTACACCTTGCTTCTGTCGATACCAGTTCTTATCACACATAAAATAGTTATTTTTGAGGACCAATTCTATCATTGTGGATAGCATTTCAGTATGTTTCCATAGTGTGGCAGGTCTATTCCCAAGGAATTTGTTGATTGCCTGAATACCCAAATCCGTGTCAATACTGGTGTACAGGGACACCACATCCATTGTTACAAGAAGAAAGTCTTCTTGCCATTCCATGTCTGTTAAGGTACTCAGAATATGTTTAGAGTCCTGTATATAGGAAGGTAGATTTTTCACTAGCGGGCCCAGAAAAAGATCCACGTATTCTGCTATTTTTTCTGTTGGGCCCCCTATGCCAGACACTATTGGTCTCCCCGGTGGAAAGGGTAAGTTTTTGTGTATCTTGGGCAAGGTGTATAACCATGGATATGTAGGTCTGAATACTTTTAAATACAAGTATTCTTCCTCATTAAGTAACCCTGATTGCTTCCAATTTAACAAATGAGAGTTGATTTCTATTGTTAGAGGACCAATGGGGTTGTAAGTGAGGCGTTCATAGCACAATTCATCTTGTAATTGATGATTAATTTCAAGTTGATAATCTATGCGATCCATTACCACTACATTCCCTCCCTTGTCCGCCTCTCGTATGGTGATAGTGTTGTCATTCATAAGTGTGTTCAGTGCTACTCTTTCCCCAATGGTGAGGTTGTCCTTGTACTTAAACATTCTGTCTTTGTGTAGACGGTTCAGGTGGTCAAGATCTTCTAACACACGTCTATAAAAATTGTCTATTGCATTGCCACCAGGTAGTGTGGGAATCCATTTAGACTTGGATTTGAGCCCACTGACAATGCTAAAATCAGATTCTATATCCAACTCCTCTAGAAGTCTGTCCATATCTAGGGGAGAATCTTCCATGTCGGTCAATGATAAAAGAAGATGAGTTGCATGTGTTAAAAAGGGTTCAAAGACAACCAGTAACCAAAGACCCCTTTTATGTTGCCCGGCGGTGTCGCCTCTATGACCCACCAATATTAATCAATGAAGAAGCAGGCGCTGGAGACTGGAAGGCAGGAAACGAGGATTTTATTCTCTCCGGAGGAGAACACATCAATTCAGACAGCAAGTATCGTCACGAGGTGCTCTAACCACATCTCTGAGGCCTGGCCTCTTATACTAGGGTTTATGACCTTTATTACACGTAACACATTCTCGCAACACTTTGATATTTGAAAGAACATCCTCGGAATCTCCCCTTCAGGCCCGTTCCCACATACATTTACAGTTGAATTCCCCACCCCGGTCACAACAGGTGATGATTGTCGCGCAGCAGGGCATTCCGCCGATTCACGGAATGCGTGGAGTTGATCGGATCTCATAGGGTGGGGGCTTTGATCGGCTCGAGGGTCTTTTGATGGGGAGGGGAAGCTTCCTACTGTACGGGGTAATAAACAGTATCCGCAGGGCCAGGTGGCGGCCTGGGAACAAGGAAGACAAACGGGGACACAGGGAAAGGGGGTTTGCATCAAAAGGATCTGAGACCATGAAAGGAATGAGGGGAGGTGTCGCGCTTGGAACAGGATGGGATTCTGTGGTGAAGCTGCGCTGAAGAGGGGTTTATGACCCAAGGCATGAGAGAGCGGGGGTTGTCAGCGTGCGGGGGGATGCTTGCGAGGTTAGGAGAGAGAGAGAGACGCGCTGGCTATCAGCGAGGGGCAGGGAGGCCATGGTGCTCAAAATGGCTGCCGCTTACGCGCACGAATGGGCTCGAAAGGGGCAAGATGGCGCCGATAATGTTGACGTTTGCAGTCTAATCTTTAACAGTCCTCCCTTTTCAACATATCTTAGCCAACTTGCTTACTCAATGTCAATCTTCATCAAATTCCTAACCTCGGCATCACATATTGCTCTCATATGTTCGTTTCCAAAGTCCACAGTCTTAGGGCAAATACAATTTACGCATAATGTACACAGAGGTGGCAGACATTGGATTCCTAAGCATAAACCGCATATTACAACTACAGGAATCAGGATAATGGTGAATAGTCTCCAGCCCCAGTTCTTAACGGTGCTCCAGAACCAACCACCAAGCGACCATTCTTGTTCTTGGTGGACTTCTGAAGAGAGTCTATGAAGATGTTCGATGGCTTTGTACACTGAGGGTGAGTTGTCCGGTATGTACGTACAGTAGCTGGACCCAATAATGCGGCATGCTCCACCACGATCCGCAAGAACCACATCTAGGACAAGGCGGTTCTGGAGGGCCACCAAGCGGACTGCTTGAAGTTCAGCGGTGTTGTTAGCAAGGATACCAGCCGTGATGTTCATTGTTGTCTCAACTGCTTGAGTCAGATGTCGGATGGCACGGCTGTTTGCCATCGGGCCCCAGAGGGGGACAAGTCCCTTCATAGCATCGAGGAACTGCGCTCCTGTTGAGTCGGCTTGTTCAATGTCCTTGGCTCGTTTTTGTCTGTGATGATTTGCTGGTGCCACATAAGTCGGAGGAAGGATGAAGGAAATGAAACAAGTGCCCCCCCAGCCTTTGGGGAGCCAGGTGTAAGCCTTCGTGCCGCAGACGAAATACGTGTTTGGAGATGCCACAAAGGAAGGTGGGTCGGTGGAGTCCAGAGTTCTGGAAAACCGGCAAGCACTGTGGCCTACCAGCTGAGTCCCAAGCCCTTCCATGCACATGTGGCCGGTGACGTTGATGACTGACAGGGCCACAGTCAGAGTGGCAGCCGTTCGTTTTCGCAGGTAGGAGAAGGTGGTTCTGGTTGGATTATTGAACACTTGCATTTCAATTTGTTCTTTAGCAGGGATGTCCAAGTGGATTGTGTTGTTGGTGGTCTGCGGGCAGAAGTGTGTCTTTGTTCTGTTCCGCCAGACCCCGTGGTAGAAATGCGTTACGGTTTTGCTGGAGGTGGCATTGTCCTTAAAGCTTTCTTGCAGAAGCATCAGCCAAGCAAGACAGGAGCCGTGAACTGAGAAAGGTGAAGGGATGAATGGTATCGAGTGTCCAGTGGCGTGGGGTAGCAACCCACAGATCCAACAGTTGGTGGCATTGGTGGCAAGGTTGTGCTGGTGAAGTAGTTGTACGAAAGAGTTATTCCAAAATTCCTTTCGCCTCTCTCTGAGTTGGGGAGAGAGCGAAATCAGATAATGTTCCTTCATGGTGGTAGGCTGAGCAGTGGTCAGGAATGTTTCGTGAGCAGGTGCATTTTCTTCCACAATCCAGAGTGTGGTCATGAGGAGAAAGCAGAAAAGGATGGTGATGAAGAGTGCAATTGTCTTTGAGCTGTGGAGTCTGTCTGCTTTTGGGTTTCTGTGGTGGGTATTTCCTGTTGTCTCCATCATCTTCTTATTTGGCGCTTCCATCATCTTCTTATCTGGCGCTTCCATCATCTTCAAGGTGCTCGGTAGCGGGCAGAACCACAGACTTTGTTTTGCTTCTCTCCGGGTAACCCTTGGTAGTGTTTAGGTCACCGTTCTGAGATTTAACTCAGTCCGTGGTCTACTTAGCCGAAGCTCCCTCCTTTCGACGCAGGAAATACCCTTCTCTCGATGGCACAGTGGGATCAGAGAATTTTGAAAGTTCAAGTGTTTCGGTATCAGGATAGCAGGTTAGTGACGGTCGGTCCTTGTTCAGGAGCTCTTCTTGGTTGTCGATGTTTTCGGTCGAGGTCAGGGTCGAGGAGACCTTCTTACAGTGGTGTGCATGCAGCCAGTTGCGTTTTCCCTCCACTCGAAGTGCTGTTCGGGTGGTGATGAGGACTTGCCAGGGGCCCGTCCACCGGGGTTCCAGACTCTTGGCACGCTGGAAGTTCCGGATCAGGACGAAATCCCCAGGCTGGATGGTGTGTCCGGGACCCCTGGAAGTGTCAGGGATGGCATGCAGCACCTGTTGATGGATAACAGACAGTGTTTTAGTCAACTGGCATAAGTAATCAGACATTAGGACGTCCGGGACGTCATGAATGGAAGTTGGTTTCGGTGCAGACCAGACATTCATAGGCCGGCCGAATACAACCTCGTATGGTGTCAAGTGGTGTTTGGTAGGGGTGGAACGCATTGAGAGCAATGCCAGGGGGAGTGCGTGTGGCCATTTCAGTCCTGTGGTAGCCACTATTTTGGCCAATTTTAGTTTCAGTGTGGCGTTATGTCGTTCAACTAGTCCAGCAGATTGGGGGTGGAAGACTGCGTGGAACTTTTGTTTTACACCCAACCCCTTCAAAATGAGTTGGATAACTTCGGCTACGAAGTGGGGGCCATTGTCGCTCCACAAAATTCGACAAAGGCCGTAACGGGGGAAAAACTCCTTTAACAGTACTTTTGCTGTGGCCATAGCAGTGTTGTCACGGGTTGGGTATGCTTCCACCCATTTGCTAAATGCGCATACTACAACAAGTACATATTTCAGGCCTTGACATCTGTCTAGTTGGATGTAGTCCATCTGCAGGACTTCAAACGGGTGATTTGGGACCCCAAACCCTCCCCGGGGTACTACAGTTCCTTTCCCGGGGTTGTGTTGCAGGCATATCAAGCATTGTTGGACCAGACGCTTGGCGGACTCTGTGATCTTATCATTGTGCCAAACTCTGGAGACAAGTTCAATCATGGGGGCTGATCCTATGTGGGCAGGGGAGTGTGCCATAGTCAGTATGGGAATCAGATACGAGTCAGGTAGCAACCATTTGTTTGTGTCTTTTGTCCGCCAGCAGCCTTCGTCATCTTTCAATCCCACCCGTGTCCAATCAGTCAGTTCGTGTGGTGTGCTAGCCATTTGAATGTCTCTAATAGTGTCCCTAGCGTCAGACCATTTTTCTGCTTGTGACCTGGTCACGTACATGCGTGTTGTCGTCCTATTTTCAGCTGTCGTTCGGGCAGTGATGTCGGCTAGTGCATTTCCCTGTCCAATAACGTCTGTCACCTTTTTGTGTGCCTGGCATTTGATGACTGCAAGCTTTTTGGGGAGAAGGACGGCTTCGATCAAGGCGGAGACTAGATCCCCGTGCAAAATGGGGGTGCCGTGTGAGGTCAAGAATCCCCTCTCCCTCCAAAGGAGCCCAAAATGGTGAACCACCCCGAAGGCATACTGGCTGTCGGTGTAAATGTTTGCTGTGGTTCCTGCTGCTAGAATACAGGCTCGTGTCAGGGCAATCAGTTCCGCTGCCTGGGCAGATCGTTGCGTTATGCGGGCTGTCTCGACTACAGTTCGAGCCGTGGTGACTGCATAGGCAGCTGAAGTGGTGCCATCGGGGAGTTTGATGCAAGAACCGTCCACCCACAGCTCTCCGTCGGGGTCGGGAAAGGCCGTGTCTCTGAGGTCAACCCTACTTCTGGTCTGTTCGTCTGTGAGGGTCACACAGTCGTGTACAGGGTGCGCATTGGGATCGTTTTCTGGTAAGGGCAGCAGGGTTGCTGGGTTCAGTGTGGTGCATCTCTTCAGAGTGATGTGGGGTGCGAGCAGAGTCAGTTCGTATCCAGTCAGTCGTGCACTCGTCAGGTGTTGCGTTTTGGTTTGGTTTAGGAGGGTGTCAACTGCATGGGGTACCAGTACTGTGAGGGAATTCGAGAGCACGATCCCCTCACTCTGTCGGATAGAGATCGCAGCAGCAGCTACAGCTCGAAGGCAAGCAGGCAGGGCTCTGGCTACAGGATCAAGGGTGGCTGAGAAGTAAGCGCATGGTCGTTGCTTTGAGCCGATGGACTGGGTCAGGACAGATAAAGCGCACCCCTCCCTTTCGTGAGTGTAAAGGGAGAAGGGCTTTGTGTAATCGGGGGTACCCAACACAGGGGCCGAGCAAAGGGCATCTCGTAGTTGCATGAAGGAAGCCTGACACTCAGGGGTCCAAGGGAGTGGGAAAGGGATATCCTTAGCTAGCAGTGAAAGCAGTGGTTTTACTACGAGGCTAAAGTTGGGTAACCACTGTCGGCAGAAGGAGGTGAGGCCTAGTAGGGAGCGGACCTGTTTCTGGGTCCTAGGGATGGGGGTGTCGAGAATGGTTTGGATCCGGTCAGGAGTCAGTTTCCTTCCGTCTTTGGACAAAAGGTGGCCTAGGTAAGTGACCTGGGGTTGGCAGAATTGCAACTTCTTCTTAGAGACCTTGTGGCCATTTTCTGCAAGGAAGTGCAGGAGTTGAATGGTGGCTGTGACAGCTAGTGGAGTGGTGTCGGCTGCCAAGAGGATGTCATCGACATATTGCACTAACACCACTCCATCGGGTAACTGGACTTGATCCAGTTGTCTCTTGAGGGCCTGGCTGTAGATGCTAGGGCTTTCTGTGTAGCCCTGGGGTGCTCGGCAGAACCTATATGAGCGGGCTTTTAGGGTGAAACCGAAGAGATATCGGCTGTCTGGGTGGATGGGGATGGAAAAGAATGCGTTTTTGAGGTCAATGACAGTGAAGGTGGTGGCAGTGGAGGGAATCAAAGTCAGGATGGTGGTAATGTCCGAGACCACAGGGTACTGGGGTACCACCACTTTGTTGATCTCTCGAAGGTCAATGATGAAGCGGTATGCTTTCTCATCTCCTTCTCCCTGTTTCTTAATGATGGGCAAGATTGGGCTGTTGCAAACGTTGCTAACCACTTCCTCTACCACTCCTGCGTCTATCAGTGATTGGATGATTTCTACCAATGCCTTCTCGCCCTCGGGCGATATCCGATATTGTGGAAGTTTTGGGAGTGTTGCATCTGGTCGAACAGTAATGTGCACTGGGTCGATCATCATGCGCCCTACATCCGAATCCGTTTTGGCCCACAGATACGGAGGCAGAGTGTCAAGCAGGGAAGTGTCAGCGTCGGTGATGGAAAACATGTGTCTGGGGGGGCAATGTCTAAGCAGAACGGGATTGTCGTAAAGGAAAACTCGGACTCCATCTTGGGAACATCTAATCGTTGCTCGGAAGTGTTTCAATAAGTCGAGTCCCATAATTGCGTCAGGGCTATTGGAGGAAAGCAAAAACGTGGTGTCAGTGGTGTTGTTTTCTAAGTCAAAGAGGATCGGGGCGGACAAAGGGTTAGTGGAGGGCGTTCCATCGAAACCTGTCGATGTTATTAGTGAGCCAGACAAGGGTGCCCTTGGAATCAGTCGTTTAGATAATGCACTACGTGTTGCGCCAGTGTCTACCAGGAATGGTGACTTTGTACCCAAGACCTTAGCAGTGACATAAGGGCCTTGCTGGTCAACATGGAGCTCGACTGGATCCCTCCCTTGCCCTAGGCAGTCCTATGCAAAGTCATGAACATCATCGTAGTCAGATTGCTGGCATTGGTTCTGTCGGGGTCGGTCAAATGTGTTTGGCCTACCTGATCTATCATTAGTTGCGTCGTTTGGGGGCCCTCGCTGTGGTCCCCTATTTCTTGGTCCACTTGCTGTATCCCTAGGATCTCTATTTCTGATGAGTTCCAAAAGAACTGGGCACTGAGATTTCCAGTGGCCCGTTCCTTTACAGAAAGCACACTGGTCCTCTCTAATGTCTGTACGTCCAATGTGGGGAGTCGAAGTACGGTCCTTGGGAGGTGCAGTTTTAGGGACGTTCATCTGATGGTTTCCCCGGTATTGGTCTCGTCCCATAGTCACCCCTTGCAGTTGAGCCATCATCACCCTCTCCTTTAAGTCTTTCTTCTTTCTCTCTGTTGTTCTATCGTTTTCGTTTTTCTGATGTTCATAATATTGGGCCATCTGGAGGATAGCCGTAGGTTTGGAGGCTGCCCAACTACTTTCGCTGGCCTGCAGTTTCTGCGAGACCTCCGGTGATAAACCCTTAACGTAATTCTGGACAAACAGATGGTGTCCGGTTGCAGTGGTCAGGTCCTGGCCGCTGTAATCGGAGAACACCGTTTCAAACCGGGAGAAGTATTCCGATACATCCTCCTGAGGTTTCTGGCGACAGGCCGTTACTATCGACCAGTCCACTTTCTTTTCTGGGATCAGGGTTTTTAATTTCTGTACGATTTTATCCGGGAGGTCTAAAATGGCTTTCAAAGGCTTTTGTCCGGGTTCTCGTTGTCTGTCTATGCCATCGAGTTGTGACCAGTTATGTCCAAACAGCTCAGAGTGGTCGACTTTCCGGATTTGCTTCCACACATCAGCTGGTAGACATAACCCGAAAAACAAGTCGATGTCAGCCAGAGTCATAATCGTCGATCCTAGGGCTGTACCCAACTCAGTATAGAAGGCAGTGGGGTTTTTACGTAGGTCAGGCAGAGATTTCCGGAAGGTCAGAATCTCTTGCCGGTCCCATGGTTGGTAGACCCAATTGTACACTACCCTTCCCTTTGCATCTTTGTTGTTTGCGTCATCGTGAGTCCCTTCACCTCGTGGAGGAACCCAGTAAGGGGCAGCCTCTCGTATCGGCATCATGGTGTTAGATCGTTCAGTTTGTGGTTCGGTTGCTACGGATGTTGTGGATTCGATTTTCGGCTTTTGTTCAGTGAGGTGGCGGAAAACCTCAAGCGTACGCGTAAGGAGGTCCGTCACATCACTCTCACTCTCATCCCCGATATCGACCTTCCGGTACAGAGTCGTTAGGCTCTGGGGACCTTTTTCTTGATATCGGTCCTCGTATGCGTTTAAGACGTGGTAACACAGTTGTACAGTAAAGTGTCGTCTGTGACTCCCTGTATAAGAATTAAACACATCCGTGACGGACTCTTCATCTTCCCTCTTCTCTACCAGTATCTTTGCTATCTTGTCGACCCCTGCTCGCTCATTTTTGCTTAGTCTGTATGTTCTTGCAGGACCAACCCTTCGGGCCTCTGGGTCGCCCAACGTTGTCGTTTGCGTAGCATCTAATACAAGGAGTTCAGCCGGCACAGAGGCTATGGGGGCTGAAGCCGTGGTGCTACTCTCGCTTGTACCTGGGGGTAATGGGTGCTGTGCTAAGGGTTGGGAAGGGGCATATGGAGGGGGCATGTGGATGATCGGAGGACCTAGCAGCAGATCATCGTTGGTTCGCTGTTTCGAGTGTAATTCAGGGTAGAGCGTGGAGGGTGTTCTAACCAGACACTGGCTTGACGTTTCTATTTCTAGTTTCTGTTTGGTATCCTCTCTTTCTTTTATCTCTTTCTCTAGTTTCTGGGCCGCTAGGTGGGCTGCTTTCCGCAGCTCTTTTCCCAACCTACTCTCAGTTCTCTTTTTACGTTGTTCGGCTTCTTTTCGCCACATGCCGAAGCTGTCAAGCATAGTGGGCGTCGTCTTGTTTTTACCAAGGGCTGTTTCTAGTGCGTTTATTTTATCGTCTTCGAAGGATCCTATCAGTGGCCACTGACTTTCTCGATCCTTTTTCGTATATTTATGCCACAGCTGGCTATAGGCTATAGCGATTAATCCATGCTTCATGAACATGTCCTTATTAGGGGTGCCTTCCAGCGGAGCCGGATGGTTCATCTCTAATAAGCGGTCCGGGCTAAACAGGCTACTAACCAGTGGGGAGAAGACAGGCATGACGGATCGCAATGGGGATAATAGTCAGCACTACCTATCTTATCACTGCGTGCAAAGACTAGACAGAATATTTCTATTCTACGTTGTTTGCAGGCAGTGAATACCTCATGAACCAATCTTGAGCAATCAATGTTAGGGCAAAAATAAAAAATCAATATGGTCAATGGGGAGAATAAGTAGGCTCGCAAAGGTCCGCGTCACCTACCCTTTCACTATCTGCAAAGAGGGGACCTATTCTTCCCTGTTTGCAGACAGAGAATCTCCAGAAAACAATCTATAACAGTTAATCAATGGGGGAGGGGCAATTGTTCAGTGGGGGAGAAAGATAGGTCCGACGGGTGCGTACCTATCCTTCACTGTTTATAAAGGGAGAGCCTGTTGTTTCTCCGTTTGCAGACAGTGAATCTCCAAATAAATTAACAAAAAGTAATACTAGTATTTTCTCATCAATTATCAATCACTTTCGCAATTCGTCGTGTTTACACGACCTTACCCGGACCGCATGGACAGTTTCTTGTCTTCCGAATCCAGCGCCCGATCGTCCTCTTCTCTTCGTACTCCTTGCGGCACTCCTGATGGTTCCCAGTCAGGACCGTAGATCACTCGAGAGAGGTCTGTTCGGAACCAGTGAAGTTCGGATGATCGGCTGTCAGACGAGGGTCTATCGGACAGGGTACCTTCCGATCGTTGCAGTCGTTCACTCTGTCGTCAGGACCTCTCCCACTGGATCCACGAGTCGCTGATGGGCCCCACGCTTGGGACGCCAATTGTTAAAAAGGGTTCAAAGACAACCAGTAACCAAAGACCCCTTTTATGTTGCCCGGCGGTGTCGCCTCTATGACCCACCAATATTAATCAATGAAGAAGCAGGCGCTGGAGACTGGAAGGCAGGAAACGAGGATTTTATTCTCTCCGGAGGAGAACACATCAATTCAGACAGCAAGTATCGTCACGAGGTGCTCTAACCACATCTCTGAGGCCTGGCCTCTTATACTAGGGTTTATGACCTTTATTACACGTAACACATTCTCGCAACACTTTGATATTTGAAAGAACATCCTCGGAATCTCCCCTTCAGGCCCGTTCCCACATACATTTACAGTTGAATTCCCCACCCCGGTCACAACAGGTGATGATTGTCGCGCAGCAGGGCATTCCGCCGATTCACGGAATGCGTGGAGTTGATCGGATCTCATAGGGTGGGGGCTTTGATCGGCTCGAGGGTCTTTTGATGGGGAGGGGAAGCTTCCTACTGTACGGGGTAATAAACAGTATCCGCAGGGCCAGGTGGCGGCCTGGGAACAAGGAAGACAAACGGGGACACAGGGAAAGGGGGTTTGCATCAAAAGGATCTGAGACCATGAAAGGAATGAGGGGAGGTGTCGCGCTGGGAACAGGATGGGATTCTGTGGTGAAGCTGCGCTGAAGAGGGGTTTATGACCCAAGGCATGAGAGAGCGGGGGTTGTCAGCGTGCGGGGGGATGCTTGCGAGGTTAGGAGAGAGAGAGAGACGCGCTGGCTATCAGCGAGGGGCAGGGAGGCCATGGTGCTCAAAATGGCTGCCGCTTACGCGCACGAATGGGCTCGAAAGGGGCAAGATGGCGCCGATAATGTTGACGTTTGCAGTCTAATCTTTAACACATGCACATCATTTATTGATAAAGATTCAGTGGTGCTTGTTACAGGTATGTTTCTAACCCCTCTATCCCTTTTCTCCAAACCAAAGAAATGCTTTTTCAGTTTTAGGTTCCTCACAAATTTAAACAAATCAATTTTTAGTTTACAAATATCCCCAGTTGCATATGGATTGAAACTTATACCTTTGCTAAGGAGGGAAACCATGTCTGGAGTGAGGTGTAATTTGGAGAGGTTGATCACCTGGACTTCTCTAGTGTCTGCACCATCTAATTCCTGTTGGCCCCTGATCTCAGCTTCCTTCTGTAGTCCTCTGAGCTTTCGTCCCCTGCCCCTCCTGGTTTTGGATCTGATTGATTTCTTGCTGTAGGGAATCTGTTGCCCTTCCTGATCCGTAAAACCTCTTGAAAAAAAGGTGGCATCCCTTGTCTATCCTGGTTGTCTGATTCTCCCCCTGCAGCGCCTAGGGAGTTAAGTGAAGCGTTGCTAGATGACAAAGAGGCAGGTTCTGAACCTTGTGTTTTCTTGTTGACATTTTTAGAGCTATTGGGGATCAGGGAATCATATTTCTTGTCAAAAGTAAAAATCCGACCACGGGTATAATCCAACTCATCCCTTCTTAGTTGCCTGGCTTTCCTATTTTTAATATCAGACTGATGTTTTAATAGGATTTCATCCAGGATGGTATAATTTTTTACAGTAGATTCAGGTTTATTCAAATCTTTAATTTCTTGTTCTATTGTGGCTATTTCAGTTTGTAATTTAGTAACTTTGCGTTCAGCACTTACAATTAATATTTCCATAAGAGTAATAGAATTATTAGAGAGAGATTCTTCCCATTTGATCATGAGGTCGGCATCCAGGTCATCGTAGGTGGGAAAGATTTGGCCTCTCAGACCTCTAGGGACGCGTTTTAATCTCAAATATTGTTTGAGAGTCGCTCCATCCCACCATTTTGAATTTTCTAGCTTCTTTAAGCGTTCTAATTTAATGAATTTGTCTCTGAGGCCCTCAATGCGAGGGGGATTAGTGCTAGTGGAAGCAGTTTGAGAGGACATGCCTTTCGCTAGGTTCTCAAACAATTCTTCTGCAATTTTGGTACGATCCATTTTGGGAATGTCTGGTGTATCTAGCACTGGTATACTAGAAATGTTTCACAAGTGTTTAATAATTCGTGGCGGCTACCCTCAACTGCAGACAGACTAAAGAGATGAAGGTTTTTGGACCAGTTCTGAATGGGTGCACTGCCAATTTATACGCATATGGTTATAACTCTGAGTTTCTTAGGTGCTAATCGGCGAGTGGGTAAACCTAAACCACTCCTATAAGTAGAGACTTACTACTAACTAGTATGTGGATTGCCGAAGCACTCTATATCAAGTGAAGGATTGTACAGTGACAAAATTATCAAGAAATTACAAACACCAAATTGACAGAATTGAAAAAAGTTCCAATAGATGAGTAAATCTTGGAGTCTTTAATGAAGATTACAGCCAGCCGACACGTGTTTCATCGCCTTCGCGATTCCTCAGGGCTGAAACAAACAAATGAGTAGCGTCTAGCATATTCTTTGTACAAATGGATTTACATACAGGGCTATAATTCTTAGGTCCTTACGAGCATACAGTGAGTGCTTCCTCTTGCAGTGAGCATACAGTGATTTATTCAAGTTTGTTTCACTAGTGCCACCACAATACATCCGTGTCGAAAAAGGAGTGTCTATTATCGATGTTTTATAAGGACGTGGATGTGTGTAATCATGATTGTGATGGATCTGTGCAGGGACGGAAAAATCATCAGTTATCTCCAACGACAAAATGACACGTGTTATACCTCGCAACGGAAGTGTCCTAACCGTGTACGGCTCTTACATTCATCATGCCGAATTTTAGTGAAATAGTGAACACATGTGTCATTTATAAAAGCCTACCTAGATGGCCGTGTCAACGTCAGAAGGTCTATATGTTTGTTGAGAAGAAAAAGACAAAATCGGAAAAATCTCATCACTAGTTGTACTAACGTGATATTCAGGCAAGATATCACCATAATGAGACTGTCCGCCAATAACTACAAGCAGACTCACCGCTCAGCTGGTGATATTTCCGACCCAGCCGGGCCCTTGACCTGTTGCACTAGTTCGAGTGCGTCCAGCAGCAGTAAAAATTCTTTGTTTCTGTGACAAAGTAAAGGTAGATGTGTCACCTTAGATACAAGTTATTTCGAAACATCATCTCGGTGAGTCGAGTCGATACTTAGCTATGTAATCCAAAGTTTCAAGGATTATCTTGATAGAACCATTGTCTACAAAATACCTGCCTAGAACTACCCTTTCTAATGTATAGATCTCATTAATTATCTCGATTTCTTGATCATACTTTGTGTGTCATGCATGACCTTTAAACGTACTTCTATTCTACTTACATGTGTCTAGATATCACACAAATAAAATGGGGCTCGGAGATCACCCGATATAGTTCACGAAATTTTGAAACTTCCGTTTTCAATAAGATGCTGTCAAGAAAAATGATATTACCGTCAAATTTTGACAAAGTTAGTCATTATTAGCCAAAGTTACATTTCAGAAGGTCTGGGTTAACCTTACCAATTTGACTTTTCTGTGCGTGGATACCGGTTGCGGTTCCAATTCTGGCGTGTGCCAAGCTAAAAGAAATCGAGTGATAGGGAAATATTAGACCTATACTCGTTATGTATAGTGAATCAAGAAGCAACTCCTATTTCAGAATCCGTAACGCTCGCATGATTCACTTACCCGTGTGCGGCTTTCCCGATTGTGTCCGGTGGGTGCACCTCCTCCGAGCCCTGTTCCTGTTGGGACACGTGATTGCGTTTACACTGACGTATATGCGTGCCTGAACGTGACGTGTTCAAAACACTAGAACACTAGAACGCATACGCGAGTTGCGCCTCGGCCATGTTGGATAGTACGTTATGTTTAGTTACCCTACTTGCTGAGTAGGATTGCCATTCTTGTAATATTTACAACTCAATAAGATGATGTGAGAGTTGATTCTTGTGGGTTATAGGACAAAAGAATGTTGTAGCAGATGTGCGATCAGTAGGTCGCAATATCAAACGTCCGAAATCCTCTGGTCGCAATATGTCCTATTCCATACATACCATATTACCAGTGGGTATATATCCTAGGGAACGTCGGTATCTTGCAAGGTAGATTTCAATTCACTAGTGCAATGTAACACTAGGTTCCAATATGGTTGTCCATAGTGAAGTGCACACCGTGGTAGAGAAAAGTTTCTTTACGAGTGAATAGCCCATTCATACTGTGACTATAAATCACATAACATTGCGTATAATATCATAGGATAGTATTTGAATTTATAACAGTATTTGTAAGTACAGGAGATTCATTCCAGCATTAGAAAAATCTAGGTATTAGCGTTTTCACAGACACAGTTCTGCAACATTTCTTAATTTTGTGACAATCAGATGTGTAGACAGTATTACAGTATCTCTATTTAATCACCCAAAAAGTATTGCATCTCCTGGTCATAGTTTAACCCTAACTCCACAGACTTTAAACGCATGATCCAGGTCGCTTCAGTGCGTCTCAGTCTCAGCTCACGATTCCCACCTCTTGTTTCCAAAGGAACAGTTTCTATTCCAAAAAATTGCACATTTTTGTTTCTCTGATCTTTTTGGCAAGAGGCTACATGTAAGGCCACGGGATATTTGGGGTCACCATTCACAATGGCTCTCACATGTTCCATCATTCTCTCTTTTAGTGATCTAATCGTGCTTCCCACATACCGTTTGCCACATTCACATTCAATAATATAAACGACAAATTTAGTTGTACAGTTAATGTTACTCCTGATGGTATACAATACTCCATCAGTGCCCATAAAATTTGTAATGCCGTGTTTCGCCCATTTACACATACTGCAGAACCCGCATTTGTGGAAACCCCGACCACGTTGTGTCAACCAATCAGCACTCCTGATATCCCGGGGTACTGTGGGACTCAACTTGTTCCGTAGTGTGTTTCCTCTTCTAAAAGAGATTTGCGGTCGATCTGTAATGTACTCGGTCAGTGCTTTCTCAGTTTTTAGTAGACTCCAGTGTTTCGTTAGACTTTTACGTAAATCCACATGAAGTGAATTAAAGTCCGTGACCATTCTTATACAGTCTTTCTTGTTAGAATTAAGCTTCTGTCTAACGGTAAGAGTATCTATTCTTTTGACTCTCTTAATTCTTTTCTCAGCTTTGGCAATGGTGTTCTTTGTATAACCCCTGGTAAGGAATCTTTCTTTCATGCTGGTAAGACATCTCCCAAACTCACAGTCTTCACTACAGTTTCTCCTTGCCCGAATAAATTCGCCAAAGGGTATGGCGTTGATCTGATGTGAAGGGTGAGAGCTTGAGGCATGCAGAATTGCATTGCATGCTGTTGACTTCCTGAACAGTCTACTATGCAAACAATTGGAAGAGATATAGAACTCAATGTCTAAGAATTCCATATTCGTTTTACTCCACTTCATAGTGAAGCTGATCTTCCACGTATTCTCATTCAGGTATTGAAAGAAATTTTGTAATTGCTCCTCTGAGCCTGACCAAATGAGGATGCAGTCATCAATATATCGACCCCAAAATATTATGGAGTCGATATATTGAGCACCCTTTTCGCCCCAAATCAAGTCTGCCTCCAGTGCACCCATGAACAGGTTCGCAAAAGAGGGTGATATTTTAGAGCCCATGGCTACACCTTGCTTCTGTCGATACCAGTTCTTGTCACACATAAAATAGTTATTTTTGAGGACCAATTCTATCATTGTGGATAGCATTACAGTATGTTTCCATAGTGTGGCAGGTCTATTCCCAAGGAATTTGTTGATTGCCTGAATACCCAAATCCGTGTCAATACTGGTGTACAGGGACACCACATCCATTGTTACAAGAAGAAAGTCTTCTTGCCATTCCATGTCTGTTAAGGTACTCAGAATATGTTTAGAGTCCTGTATATAGGAAGGTAGATTTTTCACTAGCGGGCCCAGAAAAAGATCCACGTATTCTGCTATTTTTTCTGTCGGGCCCCCTATGCCAGACACTATTGGTCTCCCCGGTGGAAAGGGTACGTTTTTGTGTATCTTGGGCAAGGTGTATAACCATGGATATGTAGGTCTGAATACTTTTAAATACAAGTATTCTTCCTCATTAAGTAACCCTGATTGCTTCCAATTTAACAAATGAGAGTTGATTTCTATTGTTAGAGGACCAATGGGGTTGTAAGTGAGGCGTTCATAGAACAATTCATCTTGTAATTGATGATTAATTTCAAGTTGATAATCTATGCGATCCATTACCACTACATTCCCTCCCTTGTCCGCCTCTCGTATGGTGATAGTATTGTCATTCATAAGTGTGTTCAGTGCTACTCTTTCCCCAATGGTGAGGTTGTCCTTGTACTTAAACATTCTGTCTTTGTGTAGAAGGTTCAGGTGGTCAAGATCTTCTAACACACGTCTATAAAAATTGTCTATTGCATTGCCACCAGGTAGTGTGGGAATCCATTTAGACTTGGATTTGAGCCCACTGACAATGCTAAAATCAGATTCTATATCCAACTCCTCTAGAAGTCTGTCCATATCTAGGGGAGAATCTTCCATGTCGGTCAATGATAAAAGAAGATGAGTTGCATGCACATCATTTATTGATAAAGATTCAGTGGTGCTTGTTACAGGTATGTTTCTAACCCCTCTATCCCTTTTCTCCAAACCAAAGAAATGCTTTTTCAGTTTTAGGTTCCTCACAAATTTAAACAAATCAATTTTTAGTTTACAAATATCCCCAGTTGCATATGGATTGAAACTTAGACCTTTGCTAAGGAGGGAAACCATGTCTGGAGTGAGGTGTAATTTGGAGAGGTTGATCACCTGGACTTCTCTAGTGTCTGCACCATCTAATTCCTGTTGGCCCCTGATCTCAGCTTCCTTCTGTAGTCCTCTGAGCTTTCGTCCCCTGCCCCTCCTGGTTTTGGATCTGATTGATTTCTTGCTGTAGGGAATCTGTTGCCCTTCCTGATCCGTAAAACCTCTTGAAAAAAAGGTGGCATCCCTTGTCTATCCTGGTTGTCTGATTCTCCCCCTGCAGCGCCTAGGGAGTTAAGTCAAGCGTTGCTAGATGACAAAGAGGCAGGTTCTGAACCTTGTGTTTTCTTGTTGACATTTTTAGAGCTATTGGGGATCAGGGAATCATATTTCTTGTCAAAAGTAAAAATCCGACCACGGGTATAATCCAACTCATCCCTTCTTAGTTGCCTGGCTTTCCTATTTTTAATATCAGACTGATGTTTTAATAGGATTTCATCCAGGATGGTATAATTTTTTACAGTAGATTCAGGTTTATTCAAATCTTTAATTTCTTGTTCTATTGTGGCTATTTCAGTTTGTAATTTAGTAACTTTGCGTTCAGCACTTACAATTAATATTTCCATAAGAGTAATAGAATTATTAGAGAGAGATTCTTCCCATTTGATCATGAGGTCGGCATCCAGGTCATCGTAGGTGGGAAAGATTTGGCCTCTCAGACCTCTAGGGACGCGTTTTAATCTCAAATATTGTTTGAGAGTCGCTCCATCCCACCATTTTGAATTTTCTAGCTTCTTTAAGCGTTCTAATTTAATGAATTTGTCTCTGAGGCCCTCAATGCGAGGGGGATTAGTGCTAGTGGAAGCAGTTTGAGAGGACATGCCTTTCGCTAGGTTCTCAAACAATTCTTCTGCCATTTTGGTACGATCCATTTTGGGAATGTCTGGTGTATCTAGCACTGGTATACTAGAAATGTTTCACAAGTGTTTAATAATGCGTGGCGGCTACCCTCAACTGCAGACAGACTAAAGAGATGAAGGTTTTTGGACCAGTTCTGAATGGGTGCACTGCCAATTTATACGCATATGGTTATAACTCTGAGTTTCTTAGGTGCTAATCGGCGAGTGGGTAAACCTAAACCACTCCTATAAGTAGAGACTTACTACTAACTAGTATGTGGATTGCCGAAGCACTCTATATCAAGTGAAGGATTGTACAGTGACAAAATTATCAAGAAATTACAAACACCAAATTGACAGAATTGAAAAAAGTTCCAATAGATGAGTAAATCTTGGAGTCTTTAATGAAGATTACAGCCAGCCGACACGTGTTTCATCGCCTTCGCGATTCCTCAGGGCTGAAACAAACAAATGAGTAGCGTCTAGCATATTCTTTGTACAAATGGATTTACATACAGGGCCATAATTCTTAGGTCCTTACGAGCATACAGTGAGTGCTTCCTCTTGCAGTGAGCATACAGTGATTTATTCAAGTTTGTTTCTCTAGTGCCACCACAATACATCCGTGTCGAAAAAGGAGTGTCTATTATCGATGTTTTATAAGGACGTGGATGTGTGTAATCATGATTGTGATGGATCTGTGCAGGGACGGAAAAATCATCACTTATCTCCAACGACAAAATGACACGTGTTATACCTCGCAACGGAAGTGTCCTAACCGTGTACGGCTCTTACATTCATCATGCCGAATTTTAGTGAAATAGTGAACACATGTGTCATTTATAAAAGCCTACCTAGATGGCCGTGTCAACGTCAGAAGGTCTATATGTTTGTTGAGAAGAAAAAGACAAAATCGGAAAAATCTCATCACTAGTTGTACTAACGTGATATTCAGGCAAGATATCACCATAATGAGACTGTCCGCCAATAACTACAAGCAGACTCACCGCTCAGCTGGAGATATTTCCGACCCAGCCGGGCCCTTGACCTGTTGCACTAGTTCGAGTGCGTCCAGCAGCAGTAAAAATTCTTTGTTTCTGTGACAAAGTAAAGGTAGATGTGTCACCTTAGATACAAGTTATTTCGAAACATCATCTCGGTGAGTCGAGTCGATACTTAGCTATGTAATCCAAAGTTTCAAGGATTATCTTGATAGAACCATTGTCTACAAAATACCTGCCTAGAACTACCCTTTCTAATGTATAGATCTCCTTAATTATCTCGATTTCTTGATCATACTTTGTGTGTCATGCATGACCTTTAAACGTACTTCTATTCTACTTACATGTGTCTAGATATCACACAAATAAAATGGGGCTCGGAGATCACCCGATATAGTTCACGAAATTTTGAAACTTCCGTTTTCAATAAGATGCTGTCAAGAAAAATGATATTACCGTCAAATTTTGACAAAGTTAGTCATTATTAGCCAAAGTTACATTTCAGAAGGTCTGGGTTAACCTTACCAATTTGACTTTTCTGTGCGTGGATACCGGTTGCGGTTCCAATTCTGGCGTGTGCCAAGCTAAAAGAAATCGAGTGATAGGGAAATATTAGACCTATACTCGTTATGTATAGTGAATCAAGAAGCAACTCCTATTTCAGAATCCGTAACGCTCGCATGATTCACTTACCCGTGTGCGGCTTTCCCGATTGTGTCCGGTGGGTGCACCTCCTCCGAGCCCTGTTCCTGTTGGGACACGTGATTGCGTTTACACTGACGTATATGCGTGCCTGAACGTGACGTGTTCAAAACACTAGAACACTAGAACGCATACGCGAGTTGCGCCTCGGCCATGTTGGATAGTACGTTATGTTTAGTTACCCTACTTGCTGAGTAGGATTGCCGTTCTTGTAATATTTACAACTCAATAAGATGATGTGAGAGTTGATTCTTGTGGGTTATAGGACAAAAGAATGTTGTAGCAGATGTGCGATCAGTAGGTAGCAATATCAAACGTCCGAAATCCTCTCGTCGCAATATGTCCTATTCCATACATACCATATTACCAGTGGGTATATATCCTAGGGAACGTCGGTATCTTGCAAGGTAGATTTCAATTCACTAGTGCAATGTAACACTAGGTTCCAATATGGTTGTCCATAGTGAAGTGCACACCGTGGTAGAGAAAAGTTTCTTTACGAGTGAATAGCCCATTCATACTGTGACTATAAATCACATAACATTGCGTATAATATCATAGGATAGTATTTGAATTTATAACAATATTTGTAAGTACAGGAGATTCATTCCAGCATTAGAAAAATCTAGGTATTAGCGTTTTCACAGACACAGTTCTGCAACATTTCTTAATTTTGTGACAATAAGATGTGTAGACAGTATTACAGTATCTCTATTTAATCACCCAAAAAGTATTGCATCTCCTGGTCATAGTTTAACCCTAACTCCACAGACTTTAAACGCATGATCCAGGTCGCTTCAGTGCGTCTCAGTCTCAGCTCACGATTCCCACCTCTTGTTTCCAAAGGAACAGTTTCTATTCCAAAAAATTGCACATTTTTGTTTCTCTGATCTTTTTGGCAAGAGGCTACATGTAAGGCCACGGGATATTTGGGGTCACCATTCACAATGGCTCTCACATGTTCCATCATTCTCTCTTTTAGTGATCTAATCGTGCTTCCCACATACCGTTTGCCACATTCACATTCAATAATATAAACGACAAATTTAGTTGTACAGTTAATGTTACTCCTGATGGTATACAATACTCCATCAGTGCCCATAAAATTTGTAATGCCGTGTTTCGCCCATTTACACATACTGCAGAACCCGCATTTGTGGAAACCCAGACCACGTTGTGTCAACCAATCAGCACTCCTGATATCCCGGGGTACTGTGGGACTCAACTTGTTCCGTAGTGTGTTTCCTCTTCTAAAAGAGATTTGCGGTCGATCTGTAATGTACTCGGTCAGTGCTTTCTCAGTTTTTAGTAGACTCCAGTGTTTCGTTAGACTTTTACGTAAATCCACATGAAGTGAATTAAAGTCCGTGACCATTCTTATACAGTCTTTCTTGTTAGAATTAAGCTTCTGTCTAACGGTAAGAGTATCTATTCTTTTGACTCTCTTAATTCTTTTCTCAGCTTTGGCAATGGTGTTCTTTGTATAACCCCTGGTAAGGAATCTTTCTTTCATGCTGGTAAGACATCTCCCAAACTCACAGTCTTCACTACAGTTTCTCCTTGCCCGAATAAATTCGCCAAAGGGTATGGCGCTGATCTGATGTGAAGGGTGAGAGCTTGAGGCATGCAGAATTGCATTGCATGCTGTTGACTTCCTGAACAGTCTACTATGCAAACAATTGGAAGAGATATAGAACTCAATGTCTAAGAATTCCATATTCGTTTTACTCCACTTCATAGTGAAGCTGATCTTCCACGTATTCTCATTCAGGTATTGAAAGAAATTTTGTAATTGCTCCTCTGAGCCTGACCAAATGAGGATGCAGTCATCAATATATCGACCCCAAAATATTATGGAGTCGATATATTGAGCACCCTTTTCGCCCCAAATCAAGTCTGCCTCCAGTGCACCCATGAACAGGTTCGCAAAAGAGGGTGATATTTTAGAGCCCATGGCTACACCTTGCTTCTGTCGATACCAGTTCTTGTCACACATAAAATAGTTATTTTTGAGGACCAATTCTATCATTGTGGATAGCATTTCAGTATGTTTCCATAGTGTGGCAGGTCTATTCCCAAGGAATTTGTTGATTGCCTGAATACCCAAATCCGTGTCAATACTGGTGTACAGGGACACCACATCCATTGTTACAAGAAGAAAGTCTTCTTGCCATTCCATGTCTGTTAAGGTACTCAGAATAGGTTTAGAGTCCTGTATATAGGAAGGTAGATTTTTCACTAGCGGGCCCAGAAAAAGATCCACGTATTCTGCTATTTTTTCTGTCGGGCCCCCTATGCCAGACACTATTGGTCTCCCCGGTGGAAAGGGTACGTTTTTGTGTATCTTGGGCAAGGTGTATAACCATGGATATGTAGGTCTGAATACTTTTAAATACAAGTATTCTTCCTCATTAAGTAACCCTGATTGCTTCAAATTTAACAAATGAGAGTTGATTTCTATTGTTAGAGGACCAATGGGGTTGTAAGTGAGGCGTTCATAGCACAATTCATCTTGTAATTGATGATTAATTTCAAGTTGATAATCTATGCGATCCATTACCACTACATTCCCTCCCTTGTCCGCCTCTCGTATGGTGATAGTGTTGTCATTCATAAGTGTGTTCAGTGCTACTCTTTCCCCAATGGTGAGGTTGTCCTTGTACTTAAACATTCTGTCTTTGTGTAGACGGTTCAGGTGGTCAAGATCTTCTAACACACGTCTATAAAAATTGTCTATTGCATTGCCACCAGGTAGTGTGGGAATCCATTTAGACTTGGATTTGAGCCCACTGACAATGCTAAAATCAGATTCTATATCCAACTCCTCTAGAAGTCTGTCCATATCTAGGGGAGAATCTTCCATGTCGGTCAATGATAAAAGAAGATGAGTTGCATGCACATCATTTATTGATAAAGATTCAGTGGTGCTTGTTACAGGTATGTTTCTAACCCCTCTATCCCTTTTCTCCAAACCAAAGAAATGCTTTTTCAGTTTTAGGTTCCTCACAAATTTAAACAAATCAATTTTTAGTTTACAAATATCCCCAGTTGCATATGGATTGAAACTTAGACCTTTGCTAAGGAGGGAAACCATGTCTGGAGTGAGGTGTAATTTGGAGAGGTTGATCACCTGGACTTCTCTAGTGTCTGCACCATCTAATTCCTGTTGGCCCCTGATCTCAGCTTCCTTCTGTAGTCCTCTGAGCTTTCGTCCCCTGCCCCTCCTGGTTTTGGATCTGATTGATTTCTTGCTGTAGGGAATCTGTTGCCCTTCCTGATCCGTAAAACCTCTTGAAAAAAAGGTGGCATCCCTTGTCTATCCTGGTTGTCTGATTCTCCCCCTGCAGCGCCTAGGGAGTTAAGTGAAGCGTTGCTAGATGACAAAGAGGCAGGTTCTGAACCTTGTGTTTTCTTGTTGACATTTTTAGAGCTATTGGGGATCAGGGAATCATATTTCTTGTCAAAAGTAAAAATCCGACCACGGGTATAATCCAACTCATCCCTTCTTAGTTGCCTGGCTTTCCTATTTTTAATATCAGACTGATGTTTTAATAGGATTTCATCCAGGATGGTATAATTTTTTACAGTAGATTCAGGTTTATTCAAATCTTTAATTTCTTGTTCTATTGTGGCTATTTCAGTTTGTAATTTAGTAACTTTGCGTTCAGCACTTACAATTAATATTTCCATAAGAGTAATAGAATTATTAGAGAGAGATTCTTCCCATTTGATCATGAGGTCGGCATCCAGGTCATCGTAGGTGGGAAAGATTTGGCCTCTCAGACCTCTAGGGACGCGTTTTAATCTCAAATATTGTTTGAGAGTCGCTCCATCCGAAAGGCATGTCCTCTCAAACTGCTTCCACTAGCACTAATCCCCCTCGCATTGAGGGCCTCAGAGACAAATTCATTAAATTAGAACGCTTAAAGAAGCTAGAAAATTCAAAATGGTGGGATGGAGCGACTCTCAAACAATATTTGAGATTAAAACGCGTCCCTAGAGGTCTGAGAGGCCAAACCTTTCCCACCTACGATGACCTGGATGCCGACCTCATGATCAAATGGGAAGAATCTCTCTCTAATAATTCTATTACTCTTATGGAAATATTAATTGTAAGTGCTGAACGCAAAGTTACTAAATTACAAACTGAAATAGCCACAATAGAACAAGAAATTAAAGATTTGAATAAACCTGAATCTACTGAAAAAAAAAAAAAAAAAAAAAAAATTATACCATCCTGGATGAAATCCTATTAAAACATCAGTCTGATATTAAAAATAGGAAAGCCAGGCAACTAAGAAGGGATGAGTTGGATTATACCCGTGGTCGGATTTTTACTTTTGACAAGAAATATGATTCCCTGATCCCCAATAGCTCTAAAAATGTCAACAAGAAAACACAAGGTTCAGAACCTGCCTCTTTGTCCTCTAGCAACGCTTCACTTAACTCCCTAGGCGCTGCAGGGGGAGAATCAGACAACCAGGATAGACAAGGGATGCCACCTTTTTTTTCAAGAGGTTTTACGGATCAGGAAGGGCAACAGATTCCCTACAGCAAGAAATCAATCAGATCCAAAACCAGGAGGGGCAGGGGACGAAAGCTCAGAGGACTACAGAAGGAAGCTGAGATCAGGGGCCAACAGGAATTAGATGGTGCAGACACTAGAGAAGTCCAGGTGATCAACCTCTCCAAATTACACCTCACTCCAGACATGGTTTCCCTCCTTAGCAAAGGTCTAAGTTTCAATCCATATGCAACTGGGGATATTTGTAAACTAAAAATTGATTTGTTTAAATTTGTGAGGAACCTAAAACTGAAAAAGCATTTCTTTGGTTTGGAGAAAAGGGATAGAGGGGTTAGAAACATACCTGTAACAAGCACCACTGAATCTTTATCAATAAATGATGTGCATGCAACTCATCTTCTTTTATCATTGACCGACATGGAAGATTCTCCCCTAGATATGGACAGACTTCTAGAGGAGTTGGATATAGAATCTGATTTTAGCATTGTCAGTGGGCTCAAATCCAAGTCTAAATGGATTCCCACACTACCTGGTGGCAATGCAATAGACAATTTTTATAGACGAGTGTTAGAAGATCTTGACCACCTGAACCGTCTACACAAAGACAGAATGTTTAAGTACAAGGACAACCTCACCATTGGGGAAAGAGTAGCACTGAACACACTTATGAATGACAACACTATCACCATACGAGAGGCGGACAAGGGAGGGAATGTAGTGGTAATGGATCGCATAGATTATCAACTTGAAATTAATCATCAATTACAAGATGAATTGTGCTATGAACGCCTCACTTACAACCCCATTGGTCCTCTAACAATAGAAATCAACTCTCATTTGTTAAATTGGAAGCAATCAGGGTTACTTAATGCGGAAGAATACTTGTATTTAAAAGTATTCAGACCTACATATCCATGGTTATACACCTTGCCCAAGATACACAAAAACTTACCCTTTCCACCAGGGAGACCAATAGTGTCTGGCATAGGGGGCCCGACAGAAAAAATAGCAGAATACGTGGATCTTTTTCTGGGCCCGCTAGTGAAAAATCTACCTTCCTATATACAGGACTCTAAACATATTCTGAGTACCTTAACAGATATGGAATGGCAAGAAGACTTTCTTCTTGTAACAATGGATGTGGTGTCCCTGTACACCAGTATTGACACGGATTTGGGTATTCAGGCAATCAACAAATTCCTTGGGAATAGACCTGCCACACTATGGAAACATACTGAAATGCTATCCACAATGATAGAATTGGTCCTCAAAAATAACTATTTTATGTGTGACAAGAACTGGTATCGACAGAAGCAAGGTGTAGCCATGGGCTCTAAAATATCACCCTCTTTTGCGAACCTGTTCATGGGTGCACTGGAGGCAGACTTGATTTGGGGCGAAAAGGGTGCTCAATATATCGACTCCATAATATTTTGGGGTCGATATATTGATGACTGCATCCTCATTTGGTCAGGCTCAGAGGAGCAATTACAAAATTTCTTTCAATACCTGAATGAGAATACGTGGAAGATCAGCTTCACTATGAAGTGGAGTAAAACGAATATGGAATTCTTAGACATTGAGTTCTATATCTCTTCCAATTGTTTGCATAGTAGACTGTTCAGGAAGTCAACAGCATGCAATGCAATTCTGCATGCCTCAAGCTCTCACCCTTCACATCAGATCAACGCCATACCCTTTGGCGAATTTATTCGGGCAAGGAGAAACTGTAGTGAAGACTGTGAGTTTGGGAGATGTCTTACCAGCATGAAAGAAAGATTCCTTACCAGGGGTTATACAAAGAACACCATTGCCAAAGCTGAGAAAAGAATTAAGAGAGTCAAAAGAATAGATACTCTTACCGTTAGACAGAAGCTTAATTCTAACAAGAAAGACTGTATAAGAATGGTCACGGACTTTAATTCACTTCATGTGGATTTACGTAAAAGTCTAACGAAACACTGGAGTCTACTAAAAACTGAGAAAGCACTGACCGAGTACATTACAGATCGACCGCAAATCTCTTTTAGAAGAGGAAACACACTACGGAACAAGTTGAGTCCCACAGTACCCCGGGATATCAGGAGTGCTGATTGGTTGACACAACGTGGTCTGGGTTTCCACAAATGCGGGTTCTGCAGTATGTGTAAATGGGCGAAACACGGCATTACAAATTTTATGGGCACTGATGGAGTATTGTATACCATCAGGAGTAACATTAACTGTACAACTAAATTTGTCGTTTATATTATTGAATGTGAATGTGGCAAACGGTATGTGGGAAGCACGATTAGATCACTAAAAGAGAGAATGATGGAACATGTGAGAGCCATTGTGAATGGTGACCCCAAATATCCCGTGGCCTTACATGTAGCCTCTTGCCAAAAAGATCAGAGAAACAAAAATGTGCAATTTTTTGGAATAGAAACTGTTCCTTTGGAAACAAGAGGTGGGAATCGTGAGCTGAGACTGAGACGCACTGAAGCGACCTGGATCATGCGTTTAAAGTCTGTGGAGTTAGGGTTAAACTATGACCAGGAGATGCAATACTTTTTGGGTGATTAAATAGAGATACTGTAATACTGTCTACACATCTGATTGTCACAAAATTAAGAAATGTTGCAGAACTGTGTCTGTGAAAACGCTAATACCTAGATTTTTCTAATGCTGGAATGAATCTCCTGTACTTACAAATATTGTTATAAATTCAAATACTATCCTATGATATTATACGCAATGTTATGTGATTTATAGTCACAGTATGAATGGGCTATTCACTCGTAAAGAAACTTTTCTCTACCACGGTGTGCACTTCACTATGGACAACCATATTGGAACCTAGTGTTACATTGCACTAGTGAATTGAAATCTACCTTGCAAGATACCGACGTTCCCTATGATATATACCCACTGGTAATATGGTATGTATGGAATAGGACATATTGCGACGAGAGGATTTCGGACGTTTGATATTGCGACCTACTGATCGCACATCTGCTACAACATTCTTTTGTCCTATAACCCACAAGAATCAACTCTCACATCATCTTATTGAGTTGTAAATATTACAAGAACGGCAATCCTACTCAGCAAGTAGGGTAACTAAACATAACGTACTATCCAACATGGCCGAGGCGCAACTCGCGAATGCGTTCTAGTGTTCTAGTGTTTTGAACATGTCACGTTCAGGCACGCATATACGTCAGTGTAAACGCAATCACGTGTCCCAACAGGAACAGGGCTCGGAGGAGGTGCACCCACCGGACACAATCGGGAAAGCCGCACACGGGTAAGTGAATCATGCGAGCGTTACGGATTCTGAAATAGGAGTTGCTTCTTGATTCACTATACATAACGAGTATAGGTCTAATATTTCCCTATCACTCGATTTCTTTTAGCTTGGCACACGCCAGAATTGGAACCGCAACCGGTATCCACGCACAGAAAAGTCAAATTGGTAAGGTTAACCCAGACCTTCTGAAATGTAACTTTGGCTAATAATGACTAACTTTGTCAAAATTTGACGGTAATATCATTTTTCTTGACAGCATCTTATTGAAAACGGAAGTTTCAAAATTTCGTGAACTATATCGGGTGATCTCCGAGCCCCATTTTATTTGTGTGATATCTAGACACATGTAAGTAGAATAGAAGTACGTTTAAAGGTCATGCATGACACACAAAGTATGATCAAGAAATCGAGATAATTAATGAGATCTATACATTAGAAAGGGTAGTTCTAGGCAGGTATTTTGTAGACAATGGTTCTATCAAGATAATCCTTGAAACTTTGGATTACACAGCTAAGTATCGACTCGACTCACCGAGATGATGTTTCGAAATAACTTGTATCTAAGGTGACACATCTACCTTTACTTTGTCACAGAAACAAAGAATTTTTACTGCTGCTGGACGCACTCGAACTAGTGCAACAGGTCAAGGGCCCGGCTGGGTCGGAAATATCACCAGATGAGCGGTGAGTCTGCTTGTAGTTATTGGCGGACAGTCTCATTATGGTGATATCTTGCCTGAATATCACGTTAGTACAACTAGTGATGAGATTTTTCCGATTTTGTCTTTTTCTTCTCAACAAACATATAGACCTTCTGACGTTGACACGGCCATCTAGGTAGGCTTTTATAAATGACACATGTGTTCACTATTTCACTAAAATTCGGCATGATGAATGTAAGAGCCGTACACGGTTAGGACACTTCCGTTGCGAGGTATAACACGTGTCATTTTGTCGTTGGAGATAACTGATGATTTTTCCGTCCCTGCACAGATCCATCACAATCATGATTACACACATCCACGTCCTTATAAAACATCGATAATAGACACTCCTTTTTCGACACGGATGTATTGTGGTGGCACTAGTGAAACAAACTTGAATAAATCACTGTATGCTCACTGCAAGAGGAAGCACTCACTGTATGCTCGTAAGGACCTAAGAATTATGGCCCTGTATGTAAATCCATTTGTACAAAGAATATGCTAGACGCTACTCATTTGTTTGTTTCAGCCCTGAGGAATCGCGAAGGCGATGAAACACGTGTCGGCTGGCTGTAATCTTCATTAAAGACTCCAAGATTTACTCATCTATTGGAACTTTTTTCAATTCTGTCAATTTGGTGTTTGTAATTTCTTGATAATTTTGTCACTGTACAATCCTTCACTTGATATAGAGTGCTTCGGCAATCCACATACTAGTTAGTAGTAAGTCTCTACTTATAGGAGTGGTTTAGGTTTACCCACTCGCCGATTAGCACCTAAGAAACTCAGAGTTATAACCATATGCGTATAAATTGGCAGTGCACCCATTCAGAACTGGTCCAAAAACCTTCATCTCTTTAGCCTAAAGGCTGCTGCACCTGGTACCACTCCTGAACTGCGGCTCTGTGTGGACTACCGTGGGCTCAATGCATTCACCAGGACTGACGCGCACCCCATCGCCAGAACTGATAAGCAAATTGATCGGTTGGGAGCTGCCAAGTTCCTCAGCACGTTTGACTTGATGTCTGGGTACAGGCAGGTTTCCTTAACCGAGGGGGGCAAGGAGAGGTCTACATTTTCAACCCCAGAGGGGCACTACCAGTTTCAGGTGATGTCCTTTGGGTTGTAGAATGCCCTGTCACCTTTCAGAAGTTAGTCAACCAGGTGTTGGCTGGAGGATTTCAATGCCGCCTACCTGGAGGACATTGCAGTGCTCAATTCCAGCTGGGAAGAACACTTGCAGCACCTCTGGGAAGTGTTGAAGGCTCTGCAGAGGGCAGGCCTCACAGTCAAGGCCAGTAAGTGCCAGATAGGGCAGGGCTCTCTGGCAAATTTAGGGCACCAGGTGGCACCCCTACAGCCTAAGATTGACACTATTCTGGTTTGGAAGCCCCTAAGACCCAGACAGAGGTGAGAGCCTTCTTATGTCTCACCGGCTACTATAGAAGATCTGCAAGGGCTATGGCATGATTGCTGCCCCCTTGACAGAGCTGACTTCCAGGAAGCAGCCCAGGAAGGTGATCTGGACTGATGCTTGCCAGAAAGCTTTTAATGCCCTGAAGGCAGCCATGTGCACGGTGCCTACGCTCAAGGCACCCAACTTCTCCAAGGAATTTGTGGTGCAGACTGACGCTTCCGAGCATGGTGTGGGAGCGGTGCTCTCACAACTTAATGAAGAGGTCCTAGACCAGCCTATAGTCTTCCTTAGCAGGAGACTACTCAGGAAATAGAGGTGGAGTGGCACAGAAAGGGAAGCTTTTGTTGTGGTCTGGGCACTGAAGAAGCTAAGACTCTACCTGATTGGGACTCACAAGTTCAGACAGACCACAGGCCCCTCAGATGGTTGATGCAAATGAGGGGTAAGAATCCAAAACTGTGAGGTGGTCCATCTCCCTACAGGGAATGGACTTTACGGTCGACACCGTCCTGGCACAGAACACACCAGTGTTGATGGTCTGTCCAGGTTCTCCAGTCTTAGTGAAGAGAATTCCAATTAAGTTGTGTAGTTCTCCCTACTTTCAGCTGGAGGGGACGTGTGTTAGACCTGGTATCTTTTGGCATGTTTCTCCTGTCTTTTGCTTTCTGACCTCCTGGTTTTGACTTAATTTTTGCTGATTTAGTGTCTCTGCGCCCTCTCTCACTGCTGTTCAATGTTAAAATCCAAGAGCTCCTATTGTAAATTGGATTATGGATTGGTGTTTCCGTGATTGGCATATTTGATTTACTGGTAGTAAAGTGCACTGAGAGTGCCAGGGCCTGTAAATCAAATGCTGCTAGTGGGCCTGCAGCACTGATTGTGCAGCCCACATGATCAATCTTTCAAAGGGTTCTCAGACCTGCCACTGCAGTGCCTGCACGCAGTTTGTACTGCCATGTCAACTTGAAGTATAACTTCCCATTGTGAGAAGATAGGATGATGGGGTTTAGTATGCCTGAACTCAGAATATAAAAATACATCTTTTAGTAAAGATGATTTTTATATTGTGTATTTAAAAATCTACTTTTAGAAAGCAGGTATTCTCTTGCTTAGCTATCCGGTGAGCTTCTAATGGGTTGTGGATTGACTTTGTGGCTTTGGTGTGACTGGGGCTGGGGAGGTGCCTCTCTCCAAACAGCCAGGGGGGGGGTCAAGGTGTGTCCTGTCTTTCCTGGATGAGTCAGGGCTGGTCTGAATAGACCTGGGCTGTATTTAGAGTATTGGGAGATTTCCTTGCAACTGAATAGGCCTGGTCTCCTTGAACAATGCTGTCTCTACCTCCTGGCGAGAAGCTGGGCCAGAGAGGAACAAACTGGTTTGGACTAAGCACTGACATTCTCTGCCCAAGATAAAGAGAAATGCAGTGTGGATATTGGGGCCCAAACCTTTAGAACCCGCTTGCATCAAGGAACCTGCCAAGAAGAAGAGCAGGAAGAACTGCCAGGCTTAGTACTGCCCCTTTGCTGTGTTGTTGCTTTGCTGGTTTGGCCTGCAGTTGCTACTTCTGCCTTGGGTAGTGAAAGAACTGAACTGAACTTCATTTAATTGTTGCTGAGCATCTCCAAGGGCTTGAAATAGTACTTGCTTCCTATTCATAAAGTCTCAGGTATAGCAAAGACTTCATTTACCTTTGGGTACCGCGCCTGGAACTGTGGGTTTCAGTTGCCACAGGGGGGGGGGAAGCAGCTGACATCATTGCAGGCTCCAGGTCCTGAAGGCACCACAGAGGGTACTGCTGCACTTCGCACCACAACCCTGGTCTCACCGACGATAACCCCTGTCACCACCGAGCTGCTGCTTGCACCGTGACCTGTTGGCACCGAACTCTGCACCACCTCGCTTCACTCCACCGCCTTGGTCTCACAGACAACATCACTGCCCACTGACCATGACACCTGTGACCACACTGTGGTTAGTGGGCACCGCTCGTAAGTTACACGACGTACCACCTCATATCACACCCCAGTCTGGGCTGACCGACACCAGCTCCCATCAACTGGCACTGTCGTTTGCACAGTGACTTGTCAGCACAACTGCAAGCACTGCCTCAGTCCGCACTGCAGCCCTGGGCTCACCGAGGGCGCTGGACGATAGTCACCGAGCCGCTATCTGCACAGCGATTTGAGTGCACCGCACGCCGCACTGCTACGCTTCACATCGCAACCGCTGCGGTTGCCACAACTGGTCTGCACCGACGCAGTTGGCTGGAACCAAAGTTACTGTTTATTAGTCTTCTGACACTAAAGCCGGCCTGCACTGACAAGGTTGGCCGGAACTGTTGGAGTGTTTGTTTTCAGCACTGCAGTAGCCCCATACGGAGCTACCGGCTTCAAGGAACTGCATTTTAGCGTTATTCTTGCAAAGTGCCTATTTTGGATTACTGTATTTATTTATGAAGTTTTATATAGCGCGAACAAGATACCGAAGGATATCAGAGCGCTTTACAATAAGTTGGTGGAGAGGACAAAATGAAATATACACAGCAATTGTGGGGAAAAAACAACACACAATGATAAACAGTAAGCAACGGAACACATAAAAGGTACAATATTAAGCAGACGATATGGTCCGTGACTGTTAGTTGTGCTATGGAGCTAGGAACCAAGAGATAGCAACCTTATGAGTACCACAACCCCTTATGGTAGGAATTTGCTCATTAAGAATCTCTAGGCTTCCAGTATGAAAGCCGTCATCGTAGCCAGTCTTGGCCTCTGCCTTGAGGACGTCCTCAAAAGGACTGCCTTCCATGCTCGTACGGCCAACTTTGTTGATATCCCTGCTGTTGTGATTGGTTTCCTCCCTGATAGGTTTGTTGGTACTTTTGATGCGAGGTTGTGGGGTGTAGATTACCCTGTCCTGCAGGTCTTCTTGAGGTATGTTGGCTTTTTATCATTTCGGTCTTGTTTGCACAGATAAATATTATTTATTTTTCTAAAACTGGTGTGGTGTCCTGTTGTAGTGTTTTTACTGTATTACTGTTGGTTATGTGCAGCTGCTTTACAGACTGCCTCTGATATAAACCTGTCTGCTCATGCCAAGCTCCCAAGGGGGTGAGCAGGGGTTATTTTAGGAGTGTATGCTCCTTAGCCTGACTAGAAGGAAGGGCCCCTATTTGAACAAAGGGCAAACCATTGCTAACTACAGACACCCATTTCTAACAGCTACAGTCACCTGCATGACAGCAGCGTTGTGATTGGCTTGGTTCAGCTCTTGACAGGGAGTTGAAGCCTGTCATGTTCTACACCCAGGCTGTGCAATACAACCAGGCGGCGAACATGCTAAGTGCGCATGACTATTTAGCCGGCTCAAGACGTGCAAATATTTCCTCCTCCTCCTACTCCCACAGCCAAGCCCCACCCTGCACTAACCTGGCTCGCACTGAAAAATAAAATTATAATAACATTGTGTTATCATTTCCTTTTTCCTTTTTTGCACTGCTGAAAACCAGCGGAGGAGCCGCCACTAGTGGCAGTGTGTCTGTGTGTGAGGGTGACAGAGTAGAAATGTAAGCAAGAGTGCAAGAGATATAGTGAGAATGTGTATGTGAGTGTATGTGTGTTATGCATGCAAGTGTGCTGCTGGTTATTCTTGCCTTATGGAAAGGGAAATAACAGCATATGGATGGGAGGTGTTACATATGGCAAACTGCAGGTCCATCATTGCCTAGGAGACGCTGAACAGGAGAATTAGCTGGGAAAAGGTACGATGCGTTGGGTACGCAACAGCTGGCCCAAGCCCCACTCACATACCCATATGTTACATAACGCTATACGGTGGAGTGGTCCACGTAGTGACGCACATTAACGCCTTTGCTCACCGAGTTGAGATCCATGGTCACACTGACATCTCAATGATTGCCCATGCTGGACAGCCGGGAGACAAATAGTTTGTTTTTGGATGTAGGAGGGTGGGGGGAGGTGGGCGGATGGGGGGCTGTTTGATTGATGATATTTCACTGCCTTATACGATGATTGCCACGACAATTTGAGTAGAATACCTATGTAATGTATTGATACACCGTGGGACAATTACTGTGATGCGAAATGAAGATCTGAGCTGGGGAGAAACCATAAAACCCGGCTGTAACACTCAAAATAATCAATGTAATGTTTGGATTGATGCCTATCAGCTGTGAATAAAGAATTTACAAAAAAAAAAAAACAGACACCATCATTAGCTATGGGGACTCGAATTGTCTTACTGCGAAAGCCACTAGCCCAGTCACACCCAGCCACAGGGTATGCACCACCACACCTGGCCAAAGGTCCTGACATTATGTACCTAATTCTTAGCATATGGAGTGGATTCATAGCAAAAGGTGGAACTGATATTTGAGGTAACTCTTGTCATAAGATTTCCTGTACTCATTTTATTGGGCTGCCATTGGCAAAATGCTGACCCTTGTATACGGTAGGGAATTTCTAGAGGTACCCAGGACTGTGGATGAAGAATCCATGGTATATTTCTGGCACTTTCATATTGAATGTACTACTTCGCATAAGGGGCTCACACATGAAAAAATGATGACCATGGTATAGTAGAAGTAATTTCTGACTTAAGACATTTGAAAAAAACAGGATCTACTCCCAGGAAAAGCCAGGCTTCCCTGGTGCACCATGAAGGTACTGCAATATTTCATGAATACCCTATAAGATCTGTGGCGTTTTAGCAAATTTGATCCCAGCAGTTTCAAAACATTCTCAGGGGAGAAGTCTACTCTCCCTTAAATCATCTGTTATCTTGTTTTGCTTGGTGGAATTTGGGGCAAGTATCCCACCCCACCACTTACATAAATGGCTATGAGGTTAGCTTTGACCACATTTCTGGGAATGTGTGTCCTGCCCCTTTGCTGGAAGCAGGACTGGCTTTAGGGTGGTATGACAGGGCAGCTGCACCTGGTGCTGACTTTTAGTGAGGGGTGTTGTGTTTAAAAATAGCTTTGGTTTTAAAAGCACATAGACTTCCTTGTGCATCAGACAGTTTTCAGACAACACTAAAAATGTAAAGATAACTCTGGAGATTAATGTTCATAATGATGAGAGGTCAGACTTTTGTTTAGTTGCAGTTTAGGCCCATTGTAAAGTAGCACAGAGGGTTAATGTGCCTAACCTGCTGAAAAGAATGTGTGCCATGCAGATCACAGAACTGAGTATGCAATAGTGAAAGGCTACGGAAACTGAAGGTAAGTTGAAGGTTTTATTCCCAAAGTACTCGCACATGACAGGCATTGACCGGCCAGCTTGAATCCCAGAAGGAACTGGCTCTGTTCTCTGGAATCCTCGCCTGCCACTCAGTTTGCCAGCACAGGCCTATTTCAAAAAATAACAATGCTTTTTGATCAAAACTATGGTTGAGAGCAGGAGAGGTGCAGTTTGAGCGTGGAACATATTGCACGAGCTGCAACACTGCAGATCAAGCATTGTAATACAATACATTGAAGCAGTATATAAAAATGTTTTGTACATCACGGAGGCTGTGGAGAGATGATGTGCACTGTTGGAGAGTGGTAGTGAGGGAAATCATTGAAAAGACTAGCGAAGCGCCGGGACGCCCCTTCGCTGGGGCAGCTGTGCGCTCAAAAATTTAATTAACATAACAACATAACATAACTACTAGTGCTTGAGCTGGCCCTGGCTGAGAGTCTTAGCCCCCCCGGCAGTTTGGGTCTAGTTGTGCCCCTGGTTTCACTCTTATCACACTTCTCTTAGATTTAGGTGAAGAAGTTCTATGTCCTATGGGGTTCAAGGGCCATTACCCCCTTCCGCCCTGGCCACTCAGTAGAACGCCCGCACCGCAGCGGAAAAAACGCAGAGGTTAAGGCATTAAGCAATCCTTGGTACTAGTGTTGCTTTTGTCCCTGTGACCACTGGAGCCAAACAAAAACTGCTATTGCCATTAGTCTAACTCTGTGCTTGCCCGAGGCCACGCTGTGGCCATCAAGAGGGCGGGCCCCTAGTCACGGAGGGCTGCCCCCGCCCACCTTGTGGCCAGCCACTCCTCACCAGGGCAGGCATCGCCCGGTAGGAGGGTCACTGACGCACGTCCGGGGCGGCTGGGAGGAGCCTCAAGGGGTACATTACTCCCTTGCTCCAGTTTGGAGGCCTCTTTGCCGCTCCGGACGTCGTCGCGTTGCAGCTTCGGGACACTCTTTTACTCTCTGCGGTGAGTGTGGCCTACGGGCCTTACCCCCCTCCAGTAAGCCCGTTTCCAGTCTTGGCCTGAGAAAACGATCAAGAACTGGCGACACGCTTTTTCTATATTGGCTGCAGTTATCACAGAGCGCTTCCCAGAACAGGCGCAGGGTTTATTTCAATACGCGTGGAGGTTAGACTCTGGATGCAGCATATTGGGAAGGGTAAACCCGAAGCCATGGGCAAAGCCAGTATACAAGTTAAGAAGGCTGAAACAAGTAAAGGGTTGGCAGAGAAAAAAGGTAACGTCAGGCAGTCCTTTCGAGGGGGGAGAGGCGGAGGGGGTTTCAACAGACAGGTTAACAGGAAGGGCTTCTCAGCAACATGCAGGTTGTTTAATGCAGGCAATTGCACCTGGGGAAAGGCATGCAGGTTTGCACACTCCTGCAGTAAATGTGGTGGGCCCCATCCTGGGTCAACTTGTGACAAACGCGATGCCACCACCAGCGCTTCCAGCAAAGACAAATAAACCCCTTTCCAAAGCATCTCCGCCTAGCGCCCTTCCTGCAACGCGCTCCACCCCCCGCCACCTCCCTGTGTTGTCTCCTCCCTCCTTCACTCTAAGGGCCCGTCTCCAGTCATTATCCCGAACTTGTTGGCCTTGCTGCGGTCCTACCCCAATGAGAAAGACAGAAATGTCCTGTCTTTAGGTTTTCTGGAAGGTTTCAGGATCCCTTACCAGGGTCCCAGGGTCAGTAGGGACGCTGAAAATCAGAAGTCTGTTAGGGATCTACCTGGGATCGTAGACAAGAAAATCGGCAAGGAAGTGTCTTTGGGGAGGGTGGCGGGCCCGTTCATGTCTCCCCCTCTTCCTGATTTTGTGGTGTCTCCGTTGGGTGTGGTCCCCAAAAAAGAACCGGGGGCTTACAGGTTAATTCACAACCTCTCCTTCCCAGAGGGCAACTCCGTGAACTCTTGGCTACCAGAGGGGGCCTGTTCTGTCTCCTACTGTTCCCTGGACATGGCTATTGACCTAGTGAGGAGAGCGGGGTAGGGGGCCTGGCTTGCAAAGGCTGACATTGAGGCAGCATTCCGTTTATTGCCTGTGCACCCGGACAGCCAGCACCTGCTGGGCTTCAAGTGGAAAGAGTGGTACTATTTTGACAAATGCATGCCAATGGGTTGCGCCGTCTCATGCGCTTTCTTTGAGGCATTTAGCACTTTTATGCAATGGGCCCTCTCCGCGAAGTATGGCGTCATGGCTGTGTCACATTACCTTGATGACTTCATTTTCATTGGGAGGGAGGGCACGCAGGAATGTCAGGAGGGTCTGAACTGTTTCATCGACTTGGCTAGTCACTTGGGGGTGCCTTTGGTGCCTGGCAAGACTGAGGGTCCGGCACAGGTCCTGACTTTCCTGGGCATAGAGTTGGACACGCTTACGGGTGTGTCTCGACTCCCGGCCGAGAAGGTACTGGGACTGAAATGGGACATTCAAGACTTGCTGGGAAGGGACAAAGCACCGCTAGGGGTCATCCAGAGTCTCCTGGGCAAACTAAACTTTGCAGCCAGAGTTATCCCGGTGGGTCGTGTGTTTGCTAGACGGTTAGCTAGGGCCACTGCCAAGGTCTCCAAACGTCATCATTTTGTAAAACTGTCTTCAGGCCTTAAGAAAGATTAGTTGATGTGGGCTGAATTCCTGTCAGACTTCAATGGGACTGTCATTTGGAGGTCTCCGTGGGTGGAGAGCCCCGAAATCAGTATGTTCACCGATGCCTCTGGACGGAAGGGCTTCGGGGCAATTCTAGGGGAGTTGTGGTGCGCGCAGGAATGGCCCAATGCTTGGCGCAAGCGGGGGATCACTTCCAACATAACTGTCCTGGAACTCTTCCCTATTGTGGTGTCGTTACATCTATGGCCGGTCCCATTGTCCAACAGGAAGGTCCTGTTTTGATCGGACAATATGGCGGTGGTGCAGGCCATCAACGGTCAAACAGCTAGTTGCCCTTTAGTCCTGTGCTTACTACGAGAACTGGCTAGCAGGAGCCTGCGCTACAATGTGGAATTTAGGGCTAGGCACATTGCGGGGGTCACAAATGTCGCGGCTGGCGATCTTTCTCGTTTTCAGTGGGACCGTTTCCGGGCGGCCTGCCCACAGGCGAGAGAGGAGATGACCCCCTTTGCACCAGGACTTTGGCGCATCTTGGAGTGGAGCAGGAGCTGAGAGAGTTAGGGGAAAAGTCTTTAGCCCCAGGTACGAGGAAGCGCTATGCTAGTCACCGGTCCACATTCCACAAAGCCATTGCCGACTTAGGTTTGGGGGCCCTTCCACTGGAGGACAGAGTACAGGCCTTTGTAGTTTGGGCGAAGAAACAGAACAAATCCCACTCCTGGGTCTGCGGCCACCTGGCGACCATCAGTCACGAGGCTAGGTTGAACGGGGTGGGTGATCCAGCCAAGTCTTTTGTAATCAGGGCAGCTTTGAAAGGTTGGGCTTCGGAGGAACCTAAGACTCCTGATGACATGTCCCCCATCGAGTTCCCCACGTTGCAGGCCATGTTTGCTGTCTTGCAGTCGGTAGTACACTCGCACTACGAGGCTTCCCTTTTTTCTGCGGCCTTCATTCTGGCATTTTTTGGGGCATTCCAGAGCAGTGAGTTAGTCGCACGCTCCAAAGCAGATCTTTCTGGGGACGCCCTTGGGGTGGCTGACATTTGTTTTAAGGAGGGACAGTCTATCACGCTCAGACGGTCCAAGACTGACCAGGCTGGCAAATGGTCAGCCATTGGGTTGGCCCCCCTCGGGGATCCCCATTTCTGCCCGGTGTCTGCCTTACAATCTTACCTGGCGCTTCGTCCTGCGGGAATGGGTTACCTTTTTATCCACTCTGATCACAGCCCCCTGACCAAATACCACATGGACAAAATAATGCTAGCATGCCTGGATGTGCTGGCCTGTTGAAACAGGGGAAAAGGTTCTCCAGCCATTCCTTCCGTATAGGGGCGGCCACTTCTGCTTTCAAAGCTGGTGTGCTGCCAGACAAAGTTCAATTGGTAGGGCGTTGGGAGTCTCCCTGTTATAAACGATACATTCGCCCTTGACCAAGATATCCCGGCATGTCCATGTTCTTTGTATATTTGTTTGCTGTGTTTTAATTTTAGGCGTTTATGCCTCATTGGCTATTTTGTGTGCACTCTGATTCAATAAACATTTGTGAATATATTGCGTCTTTTCTTTGACAGGGTCAAGAGTGTGGGTCTTGGGGCATTCCACGGTCGACAGGTTGGGCTGGTGGGCAGCAATCAGGAACTGGACTCGGGGCTTCAAGAACATAGACTGTGTTTGGCTGGGTTTCCCTGGCATGCTCTGGAACAGCTTGTTGCACAGTTTGCGGGAAGTCCTCGCTACGGCAGGGCCTCCTCCTCAGCACTTGGTAATTCACCTGGGTGGCAATGACCTGACGAATCTGGGGAGATCTACCTTGTTGCAAAAAATGAAAATGGATCTGGGGGTCATCTGCGGGCTCATGCGCGAGTGTGAGATTTGGTGGTCCGAAATAGTGCCTCGGAGAATTTAGCGGGGCGCTTAATCTAGTGAGGCAATCGAGAGGTCCATGAGGAGAATCAATAGTGCCATGAAAAGGTTCACCCAACGTAGGGGCCTGGGCTTCATCAAACATGAAATGATTCAGGATAGTCAAAGGTTATTTTGAGGCGGATGGTGTTCATCTCACGCCTGTGGGCTTAGACCTGTTCCTCCTCGATTTGAAAGAGGCACTCATGAACAAAGGTTGCAGGTAAAGAGGAGTAGCAGTGGTGGGGGCCCGTGCGGCAGCGGGTACCACTGCACGGGCTGTGGCGGAGTTACTGGGCGATCCGGAAGAAGAGAGGTGCAAACACTGTACTTCAGCGGGCACATAGGGGTGCCAGAGCCTAACCTGTAACCTCATGGGAGGTGCAGGAACTCGTGTCGGCGCCCCAGTAGTCCTTCGGGCGGTTGTGGGCCTGTGCTACCGGGGGTTTGCCTAGTCACGCCCCGCAAGGGGCGTGTGTAGTATAATTATAATAATTGTGCAGCAGTTGGGTGGTTCCCCACTGTGCTGATTGGCTTAACAGGCGGGCAGGTGGCGAGAATGCGGCCTGCCCTTGGATCGCCCGTAAGATAACCCACCATCATTACATATGTTGTATGTAATAAACCTGCAGCATTTTTCCCCAAACTTAACACTTGTGTCTGTGTGTTATTTGCGGGTTTGGGCATTGTGGGGCGGGGGGTTCTTGTGGCCCTGATGTGACTATGTGCTTGCCCGAGGCCACGCTGTGGCCATCAAGAGGGCGGGCCCCTAGTCACGGAGGGCTGCCCCCGCCCACCTTGTGGCCAGCCACTCCTCACCAGGGCAGGCATCGCCCGGTAGGAGGTAGGCGGGTCACTGACGCACGTCCGGGGCGGCTGGGAGGAGCCTCAAGGGGTACATTACTCCCTTGCTCCAGTTTGGAGGCCTCTTTGCCGCTCCGGACGTCGTTGCGTTGCAGCTTCGGGACACTCTTTTCCCGCCCTTCCTCGAACCCAGAGTGTCTGATTGAGGGGGGCTCTTGGGGAGCCTTAATGTGTTCCTTTTTCGTTGCAGGCGGAGTTACTGGGCGATCTGGAAGAAGAGAGGTGCAAACACTGTACTTCAGCGGGTACATAGCGGTGCCAGAGCCTAACCTGTAACCTCATGGGAGGTGCAGGAACTCATGTCGGCGCCCCAGTAGTCCTTCGGGCGGTTGTGGGCCTGTGCAACCGGGGGTTTGCCTAGTCACGCCCCACAAGGGGCGTGTGTAGTATAATTATAATAATTGTGCAGCAGTTGTGTGGTTCGCCACTGTGCTGATTGGCTCAACAGGCGGGCAGGCTGCGAGAATGCGGCCTGCCATTGGATCGCCCGTAAGATAACCCACCATCATTACATATGTTGTATGTAATAAACCTGCAGCATTTTTTCCCAAACGTAACACTTGTGTCTGTGTGTTATTTGCGGGTTTGGGCATTGTGGGGCGGGGGGTTCTTGTGGCCCTGATGTGACTATGTTATATGTGTGCGTCAAGGGGGCGTTCAGGGAAGCAAGCGAGGGGGGCAGAAAACTTTGGAACCTCTTACAGTAAGTAGTGATCTCTTCATTGGTGGTGTTTGTATTTTGTAATATCTGGTATCTACTCGGATCATGTGTCCTCTGCTCTCCAGCAGTCTTCGGAGCTCTGCCCTATTGGCCAGCTTGGATGGCTCTTCTCTACCCAGCCACCTCCTCTCAAGGAGTTAGCCACCTCAGCGCTGCCTCTGCAGGGGTAGACAGAAGCAGCCACTCTCCGAGCTGGACTACTGTTTACAAAATACATACACTTATCAAATGTATATAGCGCCCATAAGTTAGGGTCTCTGGAAAGCGCTAAACGGGCCTGGTTTGTTTATATTGTCATCAGCAGTGAACACGAGCAATGGCAACCTTGTGGGACAGCAACAACTATAAATAATATGTTAAATAAAAGGGGAATGAGGAAAATATAACAAGACCTTAATACTAAAAAATTTTTTTTAAATGAAATAGAGAGACAAGAACCCAATGGGAAGGTAAACAAAGGGAGACAACAGTGGACTGGAAGGAATTATGCAAAATGAAGAGAATGCCACGAGGCAACGATGTAGGAATAAAAAGAGAATGGGAAAAACGGACAAGGAATGTATGGCAACATTTTACAACACACAATCGGAAAGTGGAAGATTTTCAAACCAAACCTGGGAGAATGCATTTTTCGTATTCATTTAAATTGTAACAGGTGGAAGACAGCTACATAAAAGCTATTTTTAACTTCTAAGATGGCGAGTCTTCTGCTTGAATCGGCTCTGTTGGCATATATGCCAGAGCAAAACAAAACTTGGCTTTATATTAATTAAATATTATCATGGCTTTTTAGTGCACTTTATCGGTGCAACGAGGACAGAAGCATTGCACGCTTCCTTTGCTTAGGGACACGTGCTAAGAGCTCTTAATTGTAATACACATCTTGCAAGGTGGGATTTGTAGTCTTACCTTTTAAACAGCATTTGAAATGTAAACAATAAACTTCAGGAGGACATAAACTGATGGTCAAGTTATTCATACATGTCAAAAGACCCGATTCAAGGAGTAGATTCCCGATTTTGGAAGCCAAAAAAGGCTTCCTTTTAGCTGTCTCCTGCCGAAAAGGCATCTGGTTTAATGCAACTCAATGGGCAAAATACATTCGCTTGTTTTTTCCCCCCAAAAATCCCACTTTTCCGTTCACAAATATAGACATATATGAATTGTGGCATCTAAAAATCAGTATTAATGAGGGACAGATTCCGCTCTGACAGTCAATTTATGCATTTTGTTTTTAAACCTTTCACAATTAAATTGCAAGATTACAACATTGATGGTAAATGCATACCATCTAAATGGAAAGCTTAATTTAAGAAAAAACCTTATGGGGTTTTAACACCTGCTGCACAGATCTTTGTGAAAACAGCAAGTTTCAGTGTATCATAATGGTAAGCTAATTATCAGTTAATGCACCTGCTGGAGAGATGTGTGTGCAGTCTAGTCGTAGGCTGGACTCATCATAAAATAGCAGAGGGATCAATGTGCATGCTTTAAAGCACATTGTGTAACATGCAACTTTATATTTTTGTATTACAGATTTCTTTTCTGCCGATATACTTCTGTTACTTGCAGGTCACAAGCTGCAGACTTTATGATATAGCTTAGAATATATGACGTTACAACGCATACCATTACAGCGCATACTTTTATATCAGTTTTTACGACACAACACATGTTCACAGGGATAAATTAAAACTATCATTACAACACATACCATTAAAACGCATAGTAATTCTTTGCATACCTTTACCACGCATAACTGTCCTATGTTACAGTAAAAATGATGAAAGATTTATTTTTCCACCATCCTCTGGGACGGATGGAAGGGAAACGAGTTTTGGGTGGGGGAGTATATTAATACCCAAGTATTTATTTTAATGCTTGTGTATTAATTCTAATACCGAAGTATTCAAATACATAGGTATTAATCATTTTTGTTTTTTGGTTTAATTTGTGTTGTACAATTAAAAAAAAAAGAATAACTGATTTTTATGCATGTATACAAAGCTTTTTTAAGAAATACACTCTAAAGTCAGTGGCAAAAGCAGCATCTACATACAATGCACACAATGGGTATCCTTCAACTATGTCCATTACAGCAGCAGACCCATCCTCTACTCAAAATATCTGACAATCTGAAACGGAACTTATAAACCAACATTTCACACAACACATAATAAATATACATTCTGTCAGGTTATGAATCACGCAGAACAATTGTTTCCAATTGTATTTTCTTTCAAATTTTCATATACCCCTAAAACATATATAAAAGAAGCCATCCACCATTTTGTGTGACCACACTCAGCAGGAGTAGGAGACATCTAAGACTTTTGAATTACACAGTGCCATCTACTAAATGAAGTAAGTGTACATTTAAAAAGTAACACCTGCTTAATAAGAAGAAATAATTCAAATACTTTAAATTTATTTTAAAATGATTTACAGCACTTCAAAACCACCCCCCATATCTACAACATATAATCCGGAATAAATATTTCCGTTCATACATGAGTGAATATCAAACGACATCTATTTATATCATAAAATCCTAAATCGGAAACAACAATGGAACTTTTTTTAATTTCTACAGATATTGATCATACACAAACCACAATGATACATTGTGGGAAACAATCCTTTGGACAATCATCTGTAAGTATACTATATAATTTATTTTGCCCACTGGTCAGTTATGGGAGGCAAAATTATTATGCTAACTCCTGAGGGTGTTGGCCTCAAGGAAGGTGCTGGTCAGTGGTGGGGTGCAAAATTATTATTCTAACTCCGCAGGGTGTTTGCCTCAGGAAAGGTGCTGGACAGAGGTGGGGGCAAAATTATTATTGTAACTCCACCACCAGCTGTTTGCCTAAGGGAAGGTGCTGGACAGTGGTGGGGCTAAAATAGTTATTCTAACTCTGCCAAGTGTTTTCCTTAGGGAAGGTGCTGGACAGAGGCGTGTGTCACTGTGCAACTGAACCCTGGACATGGCCAGGCGTGGACAAAAATCATGCAGGGAAACCTCCCCTCCCCCAATACAAGTGGCAGTGAAGAGGCTCATGTTCTGCTCCCCACCTCCTTAATCCAGCACCTTCCACTCACCGTCTCCTCCGGAGGGCATGTTCAGAGAGTGAAGTTAATCCAAAGAAAAAGCCTTTATTATTTTAGACACTCTTTTTCTAATTGTTGTATGTGCAGCCAATGTAATATAAACTTCCTTTAAAAAAAATGTCTTCACGTACAACATTCCTATTTATTTAGAACAGCACTGAATGTGAATGACCGTGACTAAGTAAGATTAGGTTCTCAAATAGCAATTTTTAAGGAATCGCTATTTGAGAATTGCAAAATGGAATGTAGGTAATAAATCGCAATTTTTTTGCGAATCCCTAAAATTTGTTAATTGAGATTAGCAAATTGCGAATCGCAATTAAGGAATGAATGGGGATACATTCTCAAATTGCGATTTTCTATGAGAGAATCGCAATTCAAAGGGTGCCAGAGTGTCCAAAGGACACCTGTTGCACCCCTGGAATGTGCCTGTAAGTACATGTGGCACACATACATACCCTAAGGGCATGTCTGTGCGCCACATGGCACTTTGAATTAAAGAAAAAAATGCATTTTGACAGGAAATCGCAAAATACCATCTACTTGGAGTAGGTGGTATTGTGCGATTCTTTAAGCCAAAATCGCAATTTAAAAGCAAAATTGCGATTCCTTAAATGCTTGAGCAAAATAAGGAATTGCAATTTTTGCGATTCCTTATTTTGGTATGTGGCACCTACATACCAAAACGCTGTTTGCGATTCGCAAACTCCTTCCTACAGATGCCCCTTATTATTTACACAACTGTGTTTGGCTGGCCATATCTATATTATCATTAACAAATGTGCATTGTTAGAAGAGTACGTTTGTTTGAATGCAAATTGGTTGGAGCCAATGTACATTCGTTTATATTGCACTGCACGGGTCTCGTCTTAGCATTGTAATGAAGTGTGCTTCTCGTCAGCGTTTTGACTATTGAATACTATTTGAAAATGCGGTTGTGAGGGCTTCATGATTTATTTAGTATTACTTTTTTCGATACAAACCAAATTGGACTGTTGGTTCTGCCATACCTGAACCATTCTACAAAGCAGGGCCTCTTTTAAACTTCGCAAGCAGCTGCATAGTTTTCCGCACTTGCAAATCCTACAAGGTACACCTAACATTCTTTGGGCAAACAAAGATAAAATCTAACTTGAGTTCTTCCTCAAAGTGCAGATGCTCGGAACTCTTTCCATACTCTAAACAAAAGATACTGTCAATAGTAAGGTGCACTTATCTTTTTAAAAAATATATATTTATAAGGCTTTTTTTATTTCATGAAAGGAAAAAAACAGCAAATGCAAATCAATTATTTCACAGTAGTGCAACATAATTAATTACATTCATCAACAGGAGTCCAGTGGTAAAGGAAAAAAAGAAAAAAGAGGATACATCCTGTACACTTTACATTATCCTAAATCCAATCCGTGATGGGTGCCCATATCTTTACTCCAAATAGTCCTCCTCTTTGCCCCTTTAGTTTTATAAATAGCCATTTCAAAATTGTATATTGTCAATAGTCTTTCACGGCAACTGAAAAAAGAAGGGGGCTCGGGATTAATCCAGTCTTTTGTAATAGAAGCTCGAGCCACAGCCATACAAATAAAAAGAAAACAAGTCATAACTTTTGATCTTGGTTGATCAGCCATTCCCGAGCTACAACCCACCAATACCATCTCAGCAGTTAAGGTAATTGTGCGTCCTAGAATGACAGCCAAAAAATTTTCAATATGCAAAAAGAACTCAGAAAGTATAGGGCACTGAAAAAACATATTAATCCGCATCAGCGGCAAATTGACCACACCTATTGCATTTCGACCCTATTGTCATACTCCATTTAGATACCTTCCTAGGGGTAAAGTATAGATCATGTATAGACATAAAATGTTGTGACTTCATCATCCCCGTTATTAACACTCGGTTGGCTAAGATAATAGATTCAAGGATATTGATTTCAGGTATCCCGAACATGTTTACCCACTTTAATTGACAATTTTCCAAGTCATCTGGGAATTCATGAATCAGACTAGAGTAAAATTGCCCAATAGGTGTCTTTTTGCCATAAATTCAATTAGGGGTATTTTATTCATTTGATGTTCTATTACTGGCCGAGCATTCTGCAAACAAATGTGCATTTGTAAGTATTTGAAAAAGTCATTTTTTGATAAAACAAAGTTAGCTTGTAAATCATTGAATGAAACTAATTGACCATCCTTAAACAAATCACCTAGACAATAAATTCCTTTGCCCCCCCCACCTAATAGCAACTTGATCCCGAAAAATATAGGGTAATAAATCAGATGCAGCAAAAGGCGTATATACATTTAATTTTGGTATACCCAAGTGTCGCCTACTTTCCACACTGCAAAAGCAGCTTTTAAAATCTTAAATTTAGTCTTTTTAAAATAACCAGGTTCGATTATCCTTACAAGACATCCTTTCATCTCTTCTCCCAGAGCTAACTCATAGATTGAGGGGGTATTACACAAAGGAATTCGGGCTTTGTCGCCAATTATGAGTGGGCTAATGGGTTGTAAAGATGCGGCAATATAATAAAATAGGAAATACGGAATGTTCCACCCACCATACTCTTTAGGAAGAATCATCTTTTTATAGGCTTTACGTTGCCGTTTGTAGCCCCACAAAAATCTGGAAGTAACCCTCTCTAATTTTTTAAAACAAGCAAAAGGGAATTCGACTGGTATTGTACGAAACATATATAAAAATTTAGGTAAGATCAGCATCTTCAATACGTTAGCTCTGCCATATAACGACAAATGAAGATGGTCTAATCTTTCTAGTGTCACATTGACTTTTGCCACTACAGGATTTATATTTAGCTCTGGAATATTAGCAACTGGGAGGGCGATCTTAATTCCCAAATATGTAACTTCCGGTACTGTTGATATATTAATGGGCGGGGAACCCCCAACATGCAAAATCTGCGTTTTGGATAAATTCAATTTATATCCTGAAAAGGACCCGAACTGTGCTGCTAAATCATTAATAGCTGGGAGAGCAGTTTCGACATCGGTTGTGACTACTACAATATCGTCTGCATAAGCTAGTGCTCGATAGTCTATATGAGCTAAATGAATTGGTTTTATATTCTCAGCAGAATTTAAACGGTTTACAAAAGGATCAATATATATAGAGAAAAGTAAGGGTGAGCACGGGCACCCTTGTCGCATACCACGATTAATTAAAATGGAGTAAATATTTGACCATTAAGGCGAATAGAAGCAGACAGGGAGCAGTGCATAGTTTTTAAAGCTGTTAAGATGCCAGGACCAAATCCCTTTTTAGTTAAGATATCCCACATATATGCCCAGGCAACCCTGTCAAATGCTTTCTCAGCATCCAACAGGGTGAGACTGATAGAAGAGCCTGTTGGCTGAGCCCAATCCAAGAATGTAATCACACAACGGATATGATCAGCTGTGTCACGTGCAGGAAAAACCCATGTTGGAATTTTGAAACAAGAGGTGTAATAATTCTAGAAATGCGTGAGACTAGGATCTTGGAGTAGACTCTGCTATCCGCATTGATCAATGAGAGATGGGGCGGAATGATGAAGGGAGTAAAGGGGATTTATATTTTTTAAGGAAGACAGTAATTACTGAACTTTGCCAAGAAGGTGGAGCATTACCTCTTTGGGCCTCCATAAAAAGTATAGTCATTTCTTCTTTAAGAAGATTTCTAAACGTCCGGAAAAACTCAAGAGGTATAGCATCAGGGCCCACAGCCTTACCAGAAGCTAATGAGATTAAGGCTGATTCTATTTTTTCCCAAGTAATAGGGGTGTCCAATTGTTCAGACTCTTCTGCTGATAGAGTAATGTTAGGTAAGGAATCCATAAAATCTGGTACCCTTCCTTAATATCTCTGGTATTCTCTTCCATATATAACTCGGAATAAAATTCACGTAAAACCCCCAATATATCCGATGGATTGTCCTGTAGCTGCCCTGAGTTATCCATGATTTTATCGATATTTGCGGATACCACCTTCTGCCTTAATCTTCTTGCTAAAAGCTTACCCGAGTTTTCCCCACCTCATACATCTCTGATCTAAAAGTGGCAATTTGTTGAGCCAGTTTCGAGGAAAAGTCTGGTAGATCCTGGCTTTCAGTATGACTACATTTTTTAAAATTAACTCAATACCAGCCCCTCTATTGCAAGCCACCATCAGCTGAATTTCAATATCTTTGAATTTGGCCATTTCCATCTCAGCTACCTTCCTAATTTTGCGCTGTTTGTTTATTGAATAGCTTAACGTTTCTCCCCGAACCCCTGATTTAAAAGCATCCCACACAATCTCAATTGACGCTGAGCCTTGATTAAATAAAAAAAAACTCGGGTATCCACTTCCCCATATACTGAATATAAAGAGGGTCAAAAAGTAACTTCTGTTCAAAAGGCCAGGGCGTTGGGGGTTGTTTAAGATTAATATCTAAATCAAGTATAATGGGGTTGTGGTCAGAGATTATTTTAGGGATGATTTCAAATCTGAGTTTTTTGGCAGTGTTGATAAATCCAGCCGTAACAAAAAAATAACTCAGATGAAAGTGTTTCTGGTGCGGGGCAGAATAGAAAGTACTCCCAGGAGCACCTCCTCCCATTAAAAATCCTACATCTATCAACCCGAATTCATCGATGATCCCTATGGTGGCCTTAAACACATTTTTCTTCCTACCCCCATACATGTAATTGCTTGAAATGTCGTCTTTCCCGTCCAGATGTAGGTTAAAATCCCCACATAACAGTAAAGGTGACGGCCACAGTGCTAGTTCAATACTCAATTGATTCAACATATCCGGATCATCGGAATTGGGGGCATAAATGGAGCATAAAGTCTGGAGTGTAGCCTCTAACCGTATTTCAATAATTACCCATCGCCCTAGCGAATCCTCTTTAACCTGTTTACTTGACCCTACACCATACCTTTTTAAAATAGCAACTCTTCTTGTAGTAGTCCCCTGCCGAGTGCAGCCTACTAGTTCGAACCCCAAATCTTTAAACCAATTTCTATTTTTCCAGGGGATGTGGGTTTCTTGAATACACAAAATATCAATTTTCAGAGTTCTCAATATATGAGCCATTATACCCCTTTTCCTTTTGTCACTAAGCCCACAAATATTCCATGAACATATTATAAATCTACCCATCTTCAAATCTGGAAATAATCGCACCCATTACTACAATAGAAAGATAACACAAATTGACACAATCTCGATTTTGATTTGCACACAATATTCTTTTACTGTTTTTCCTTGCCCCACACACCAACACCTCCCCCCACCTAACCCTCCCTCTTCTGCTTCCCCCCCACCCCCGCCCCTCTGTGACCCCACCAAAAAGAGGCTTAAGGACCAGGTCCTCAGTGATGGTGAGTGATCAAGCAGTGAGTGAGTCCCGCCATGTCCCTCTTCAGATACATCTCTTTCCGTTACCATGATAGAATACACCTAGAATACACCTAGACGGGGAACTAATAATAATTTCTGCTATACACAGGAGAGCTGAACCAAATTAATGAAAAAATCTACATTACATGCTCTCCACAAACTCCTTTTTTGCGAAAAAAATATATCTTGTTTTCCCCTTAAGGTGCACTTAAGGTGCACTTATCTACTGAGATATCTAACTAACCCATATTATAAAAATATATACATAATTTTATAAATACTAATTGAAATGGACAATGTGCTAGCGAACGGGTTTTTCTATTCAGGGTAATAGCGGGCACTCTGCTAATAGTGGACACAAATCGTTAGTAGCATGGGAAAATTTAGTGTGGTGCAACTGGGTGAGGGGATAAGCCCTCTAATCCCCCAATTGTGTGATGGAAACAACCAACGCACTGTAAAATTTGAACAAGATACCCTATCCACACAACAAACAAGTAGAAAAGGTGTGTCAATGTAGATACATGTCAGTTACAAGACAAAGCTAGCAGAAAATATACAAGGATTTCTTGTTTGGTGTGTCAACAGTTCAGTCTCTTTTAATTCCTCAAGCAAGCCAGCCGACACTTGTTTCGTAGCACAGGAATAGTATTTTCGTGACTCCTCAGGGCTGTATGGGAAATAAGACACGAATGGGTAGTCGCTCCGCCGGTGATAATCCCGACCCGGCAGGGCTCGAGACTCTAGAGGTGGAGTTCCAGTAGGGTGTTGGCGGATAAAAAATAAATCTTTGATGTAAGATCCTAGATGTCCTAGAGAGTTTCAGTCACTCGAAGGATTACATCTGAGATGAGCCAGTTGTGGCTCATTGTTGTGCTGACGCAGTGTGCGCCTTCCAAAAGCGGCAAGCCCGCAGGATACGTGTAGAATACAAAAGGGGAGCGAATAACTCCTTATTTGCGAGTGATTTGTAGTAGCAGGCAGTGCGGGCTTCTTTCCTGCGGGTCGCCGTATTCCAGTTGTGACACACCTTTTCTACTTGTTTGTTGTGTGCATAGGGTATCTTGTTGTAATTGGAATGGACATTGATATGCTGTTAAATCTTATAAACCACTAATGTTTGCTGGCTTTGGTTAGCTGCATAGCCACCAGTCACGACCCATGCTCTGTTCATGTCCACAAAACATCTGAAATAATCTATGACAGCAGTGGACAGATTGCAGATCACATCAACACTGACATCAAAGATGTCATTACTGCTTTAATTTCCAATGTATGGATTGAGTACTACCTTCACCAACCAGGACCCCTTGTGAAAACGAAATAGAGAACAAGTGTTGTTACAGCTGCACTCACTAGTAATATATATCATAAGACATATTATTGGTTAGGCTGCCTGCACTGTTAATATACACATGCCATCATGGATGAAACATATAGAAAAAATGTAGTATTTTCAATGTCAGAAAAAACATTTATAAATAGCCAGCCGTTTGTTGTTCCATGAATGATTTTGATGTGGTATATGATATGATATTATCAGTGAGGTCATGTCTGATGTACAAGTGGGGTTGGTGTGTGGTATATGATATTGTCAGTGAGGTCCTGTCTGATGTCACATGTGGGGTTGGTATGTGGTATATATTATCAGTGAGGTCATGTCTGATGTCACATCTGCATTATCTCAAAGTCTGTTATGAAGTTCTGTGGTTATACTGAAGAAGCAGCTACCTATGTCATTATCATATGAAATCTCTTTATTGATGTCATAACTACACTTTCACAGTTGCTTTATCAACCTTCTCGGTTTCTCAAATTTGCTTGAAAATGCAGTTTGTGCACTATTTTTTCAAAAAGTTCTCGGGGGAGACCCCCCGGCCCCCCATATCATGGTCAGGCTCGTTCACTATGCTTGCTCGCCACATGACTGTCATCTCGAACATTTTCGCCCCACCACTTTCAAATATCATCAGCTGCCACTGCAGAAAACTCTATTGTAGGAGGTGCCTATTCTCCTACCATCGCCTCAAGACCCTCTCCCTCCTCCCACTGTCCCTGCACTGCCTGCTCTCCGTGTACTGCCTCCTGTCCCTGCGCTGCCTCCTGTCACTGCGCTGCTCCCAATCCCTGTCCATGCGCTGCTCCCCATCCCTGCTCCTAGTCTCTGCCCCGGTGCTGCTCCCAGTCCCTGCCCTAACGCTGCTCCCAGTCCTTGTCCCAGCGCTGCTCTCAGTCGGTGCCCCGGCGCTGCTCTCAGTCCCTGCCCCGGCGTTGCTCCCAGTCCATGCCCAGGGGCTGCTCCCATTCCCTGCCCCGGCGCTGCTCCCAGTCCCCATCCCAGCGCTGCTCCCCGTCCCTGCCCCGGCGCTGCTCCCCGTTCCTGCCTTCACCAGAACCACCACCAGGACAACAAATGGACTTTGAAGCACAACCACACATCGGGCGTGCCACCAATGCACTGCAGGTTGTGCACCATCCAGCGGCAGGACCCCTGCCGCCACCTGAAGATATATGTCTAAGAAACTCCAGGTACCCAATTGTCAAAACAACTGTATTTTCTCCCCCCCAAGATCCACCAAAGGACCACACGCTTGCCGACACTGCCACTTCTCCTGCAACACAACCTACGAAAGATCCTGCACCATTCCGACCCACAAGACTACCCTGCGAATGCTCCACTGTATCTCGCTCACTCTTCAAACATGCCATGAAAATATGGAACACTATCACCACCCCCTCCACGGATGTCGCCTTCATCACCAAAAATGGCTTAACCCATCCTCGAACCCTGACATCACCGCCACCACTCTCAGAGGCTACAAAAATAATACACCATGACTTCGTCAACAAATAAGGCAGAGGCATCACCATCATCTTCAAGGAAACCATCAGATGCACCATCACCACTGACGACACCACACCTCTCAGGGAACCTACTACAAACTGATGAAAAGACCACAATACGAGGCACCCTCGACTACAGACCACTGGGACCCAAAGCAACATTCTGCAATGCCATCCCTAACCTCATGGCCCCCCTAGCAATCGACTTGCAACACTACCTCCTACTCAACGACCTCAACTTCTACACAGATGATCCCATATAGTGATAACTCCATCATCCTCCTGGAGAACCTGAACAACATTGGCCTCATCCAACTGGTCACCAAACCTACAAACAAAGCTAGACACACACTCGACCCCATCTTTACCTCCAGCGACAGAATCAAATTCAGCCACACCACAGAACTCACCTGGACTGACCACACCATTGTACACTTCACCATCACAGAAGCCCAGCACACCATCACCAGGCAGTAGATCTCTTCCCATCCCAGTTGGAGAAAGGTCACGAAGGATAAGTTACTTACCTGTAATCCTAGTTCTCTTCCAGGGGTATACTCATCAAAGTCATAAGCACTAAATAGTCCCGCCCACCTGCGGGGATCCCGGAGCAATAACACACACACACACACACACACACACACACATATGTGTGTGAGCAAGGCCACACGTTGGCCGAAACCCGTCATCTTGTCCGCATGCATTGCGTTTTTATGGACTAAATAAATAAAGTCACTGTATGCCAGCAGTGTTTGAGGGCATTGAAGAGCCCGTTTCTCTCCTTTTGGTGGGCTGAAGCACCGGAGTGGTAATTACATTATATATATATATATATATATATATATATATATATATATATATATATATATATATATATATATATATATATATATATATATATATATATATATATATATATATATATATATATAAACGCTCCAAAATTCCTTTTCAAAGCAAAAGAATTGACGGCACTCCACAACTCATTTGTCAGGGTTCAAATGATTTATTCATCAATCCAACAGAACGCGTTTCGGCATCGCGCCTTCGTCTGCTGTCACTCGCATCAGTTTCATTTGCATTATAAATAAAGTTTGGCATTGACGTCAATCTCGTGTTCAATCAACACAAAAGAGAGACCAAAATATAGTAAAGGCGGCCATCTTATAGTGGTTGCCATAATACATCAATTATATGGCATTTGTAAGTAAACGTAAGATATATATCAGGGCTCGACAAATCTAAAAAATCTCACTTGACCTGCAGGTCGAGTGAGTAGACTTTTCTACTCGACCTAACAGCAATGCACTCGACCCACAATTGATCGCATAATGGACTTTTTTTCAAAACATATGCAGCGCCAACAACCCAGGAAAACGTTGGCCACCCAAATAAACGGCAAATTTCATCCATTTACCTCCCTATGTGTGTATCAAAGTGCTGTGGGGAAGGTTTCTGCGAACATACATGGCAAAAAAAATACCTTAACTTTAACATGTATACATATCAGGCTGGCACTTACTTGTAGTGAGGAAGCTGATGCTCAGACTGAGGCTAAGGTTTGCGTTCTTCAGATCGCTGCCTTCTGTCCTTCCCTTTGAAATAACTTTATGGCCAGAGTCAGTGCTTGTTCTTTCAAAATACAGCATTAGCGCTCCGTCAGCAGATGAATGTAGCTCATTTTGTAATCCGTTTATGCTGCCAAGTCCTCAAAGTTTCATTTACATTGCTGTAGCTGTGGCAGTGTTTAATTTGTATGAAAAAAAGTGCCACGGGCCGGGTCAGGAGTCCATGGCTTGGCAGTTCGGGCTGGACTGTTCCAATGAGGCACATGGGTCATCAAGACTAATTTCCATAGCCAGTCCTGAACTGGGGTGGGGAACAGTGAGCTAAAGAACGATGATGGATTCAACCCAGGTCTGTGACTGGGAGTCAGTGTCTCGAAAGGAGACAAACAGCTCCATGGCAAATTGTCAGAAGTTTTATTTAATAAATTGGTCAAGACTGATTTGCATAGCCAGTCCTGAACTGGGGTGGCGAACAGTGAACTAAAGAACGATGATGGATTCAACACAGGTCTGTGAATGAGAGTCAGTGTCTCGAAAGGAGACAAACAGCTGCCACCATTGCAAATTGTCAGAAGTATTCAGACACCACAGTGAATGGTAAAACACAAAAATGCACAAGTTGTTAAGGAAAATAGTGCTGATTTGAACAGAGTAGCATTAAACTGAGTCGCTATCTTCTGAGTCAGTAACAACACTAGTGTTGTTTTGACAAGGATGTTTGTGGCCCATAATATGTCTTGTTCCTGGATTTGCTGAAAGCCAATACAAAACGGCTGGGTTTGGATCAAAAGTGTCTAACTCTGGCCCATCTACTTGGATTTGCATTAAAGCAGACATGGTGTCACTTTTAAGGGACGTACGGAGCTCATTTTTTATTCGGTTCATGCTGCTAAACCCCCGTTCACATATTGCTGTTGTTGGACTGATGGAAAGCATGATTTCTAAAATTGGAAGGACATGTTTAACTTCTTCTGGGCGTTTTTTCAATAGCTGAGTGAAGAGGGATACAGGCTGCAACAACCTCCGATGAAAGACGTACAGTTTAAAATCTAGCCACTCTCCAGGGGCAGACTCAATTTCTTCATCAGTAAGTACCTTTTTGTAGTACTGTACAAGGTCCTCAAATTCTTGATCCCCAAAAACTCTAATCTTTTCAACAGAGTCTGGCCACAAAGTAAAATCAAAAATGTTAAACAAAGAATGCGGCTTGCCTGAGATGTGCTTCAGAAAGCGGTCACTCATAAATGAAAGAGCATTCTCTATTAACTCAATAGTGTCTTCCTTGACACTAGTTTCATTAGAGCTGCCTTTTCTAGCAGGCTTTGCCTGTGTTAGTAACGGGACCCCTGCGAAATTTCCATCTTTAAAAAGCAATTGAAATTGTGTTAGTGCTTTTCCTGGCTTTGTTTTCAGCAGTATTAGCTTCTGTTGAAGCACCTCGATTCTTCTTGCAACTTCAGAAATAAGAGTATCTTCTTGTTGAAATGCCTTAGACACTTGCTGAAGCAGCTCTGTGAAGTCTATCATGAAGTGCAAGAAATAAAGAAACTTCTCCGACTTCATGTCATGAAGCAATCCTTTGGCTTTGTTTGAATATTCATCAGTACCAGTAGCAAGGTGCTCAAGATGAAGTACTGTAGCTTCCCAGTTTGTCTTAAGCGCTGTTACTGCCCTGTGCTGACTTGCTACCCATCTGATTTGCTGCAAGCCACCAAAATGTTGTAACTGCTCTTCCAGATTATCAGCTATCTTTTTAAGTTCCCTTCTCCGCTTAGGTGAATAATAATATAGTTTGAAACATCCTTTGAGCACCTCTTCAAATTTGGATATGTATGAACTCTTTTTTTTAACATCACACACAGCAAGCTCTAGGTTGTGAGCTACACAGTGCAACAACTGCAATGTGATTGCAATTGTCCCATCCTTGATGCTTGGAGACTTCGTCCAGTAGCTGCTTCACAGCACCAGATTTAGTACCGAGGTTCACAGCAGCTCCATCTGTATTCAGACCAATGCATTTCTGGCTCAGAATATCCAGAGATATGCCCATGCTTTCCAGGCCAACCATAATAGCATTTTTCACTCCGGACGCAGTGGAGTTTTTCATGCTGACAATGTCACACAGATGGGTAACAAGGGTGCCTTCACAAACAAATCGTACATAAATAAGTTCCTGTTCCTGAATTCCTTTGTCAGTTGACCCATCTGACAGAACACTGATGAACCTAGCATTTTCTATTTGGGATCGAATTGACATTTTTAGGGTCTCGGAAATTGCTATTACAAAGTTACGGCATGCATGATCAGTCATATAATTTTCGAAATTCCACTCAGGATTGTTCTTTTTCTGCAGTGAGCAGAGTTTTGGAAACTTAATAAAAGCCTCACCTTGTTTTGCGATATAATAGGCTGTATTAAATAAAATGTTTAAGTGCCGGATATTTTTTTCATGCATTTTTGTGATCGATTTGGCTATGCAGGTCTCCTGTGGCTTTTGAATTGCAGCTTCATGTAATATGCATTTTTCATGCAATTTGCTCTTGTGGTGCCATTCCAACGTCTCCCTTTTGAATTTTTCTGTCACACCAACATATAGGGAAGACTTAGTATCTGCAAGATGAGGAAATTTCCTACAAACTCCACAATACAAAACTTGAGATTTTTTTAAACTGGGCTCAACTAGGTCAGCAGCAGCTCCATTACTTTCCTGTTCTTCAATCACTGCCCACTTGAAATCTTCAAGCCATTTCTGTTGTACAACTCTCTGTCTTTTTTTTGATCATACTCCCTTTGCTTTTGGTGGATTTCTTCTAATCTCCTTTTTCCAACTGCTGAACTCTCTCCTGCATTATTCATTGGAGTTTTAGCTCCAGTTTTTCCGGCCAACCACAACCTGATGTCTGCCATTGCAGCTGCACTCTCTGCCTGTTGTCTGCCTTGTCCTCACTAGTTAGCCAGCACTGACTCACTGACTGCTTCTGTCCGCTTTGAGCTAGAATCAAAAACAACAAACTCACTGTAACTAATTTAAAAATTTACCATGAAGTTTGTACAAAACTACAATACTGGCTTATAACATTTGCTTTCAATAATTAATAACATATGATGGTTCCAATATAAATTTGTATGCATCAGATCTGTAACTCAGTGTGGCACTCTCAGGTTCGCACAAAAGCACCCCAATTTGGAAATGCGCTCTAATGGTACTGAACGATGTGCAACACCAGTGCAGCTTCTAAAATAACTCACTATTGAGACTAGTCTGCTCTTGAGTATTGCGGGTGGTTCTAATATGGGGGAGGCTTATACCTGGTCAGTAAAAGGTCTGCCTGACGCTTCCCCCTCCCAAAGCCTAACTCTGGGCCTAAACTACTTTTTGGGGGGAAACTGGGTGGTAATTAGTCAAGTGGTCACACAATCTGCACAAGCCGCACCTTAGGTGATGGTCACACTGTCTTGCAAGCAAAATCAAGCAATGAAGGTGAGGAAACATACAAATAAACTACACAACATAGTAAACCTGTTCTAATGCAACTTGCAGCAGTATAAACTCTGGGAAGACATTTAATTTCCATTACCTTCAGATAATAACTGACAGAGTTCGGGACGTTTATAAAAGTGCATGAACCTACAGCCAAATCAAATTCTCCACATTGCGCTTCATCTGGGAAAAGGCATTAAGCAAACCTTTTTTAAACAGTGAGTTTATATGGGCACAGCACAGACAGTCTGACCTGTAAACAAATTTGCACATAACGCTTTACAGATTCATTACAACATGGACATTCATTTTCAACTCACAATGCACAATAAAAATATTGAATCTTATTAAGACCAAAGGAAAAAATTCAGTGCAGCGTAATAAATTACTGTAAGTAGTTGCATCGCACAAAACACAAATCACTTCTTGGATCATCACACAAATCACTGGTACCCATGACTGTTATCAACCTTGGAGGGAGAAAGGCAAAGACTACCCCTGCATCAGCAGCAGGAAGAATGTGTGCACAAGTGCGCGAATACATACGCACACACACAAAAACACACCGCTAGGGCTTGGCACACCAAGCAATATTACCAACTGAAAATGCAGGTACACAAAGGTCCCACACCAAAAGCGAATGCAACTCTCAACACAATGCCAAACAGACATTCTCGAACTGGCCCGTGGCCGGTCACAAAATAATGCTCAAGGAAGGAGTGTGAAACTTAAATAATAGAGAGGGCTGCATGCAAGTCTATGAAAAATAACCACACTGGAAATCCTAGCCACAGGTAAATGCCCTTTTCATGACTAGCATTGAGGGAACAGTAGTTCACAGAAGCAGACTGATGTGCATGCAGTGTGACGTGGTGGATCTGTGATTCCCAGATCATCCACCACATCACACTGCATGTACATCAGTCTGCTTCTGCTGCCAGTAGCACGTCATTCACACCCACTGCACTCCAGCACTAGCAGCGCCAGCATTAGCAATGAAAGTCCCGGGTGCGCTGCTGCTTTACAAGTGTTCTTTGAGAGTGCAGGCCTGACACAGTGGCGGAGTTTAGTGCTGTTGTTGTCAATGTCACTCAATTGTGCGGGTGCACTCGGACTCTGAGGGATAATACATGTGCAGGTTACACGACTGTGATGATGCTGATGCACCAAAGTCAAGATCGGCGAAAAGTGCGTGCGAGCTGCTGCTCCCAAATAAATGGTAGGCCTCAGGCTACAAATGATTTACCCTTCCGCTCCGACCTCTTAGCCTGCCTAGAGCCAGGCCAGCCATCATCACCTCGCGCCACCTCCAGCTTGCTCACAAATCCACTGCAATGCCTGCAGAAATAAGCCGGGGCCTACCCTTTTGCTTTTGATACCGGCCGGGTCGCGACGCCCCCAGACAGTGCCATGATCAGGGGATTACATGCATACAACTGGACGGACACTCACCTGCGGGTAGCATGCTATAAATAATAAAATTACGGGGTGCCTCTCTTTCTCACTCGTCTCTCTGGCTCTCTGATGCCTGCCTCCTCGACCTCGCCTCACTACCAGTCATGCACAAGTTTTATTGCGTGACTCAGCGCGCCCCAATGCGCATGATCACATTCACCAGGTCCACTCCAGACCCAACCCTAAGGGTGAACATAAGACCGCGGCGGAGACATTCACTGCTCGCTGCGCGCGTCATCATAGTGCACTGCCAGGTAGATTTTTAAAAATCGTATGATAATAGCCTAAATGAAATCATTTCACGAGGAGAGACACGGAGTACAAATAGTCTGTCTGTCAACAGTCAGACTACTAAACTGACTCTCTGACCCGTCCCGGTCGGTCAGGTCAAGGCCCACATCGGTCCCTGCAACAAAACCGGCCCCCTCTCATAAAACCGGCCCCCACCCCATCCAGCCTACCGGGGGATTGCCCGGTGCCCCGGAATTGCCAGTCCAGCCCTGAACGGTACACGGCTAACGCTGTTGAAAAAGGAAAGCTAACGCTGTTGAAAAAGGAAAACGTAGACTCGGAGGCTGACCTGTGAAGGTGAGACAACATGACGGAGCCTCGTGTAAATGAAAAGAAATTTAAAAGTGACTCACCTCTGCCAAATCGTCCCGCACTTTGCCACTGAGTGCCGACTCCACCGAGGAGAGCGCGTGTGGTGGCGTGCTACGTCACTGCTGCACTTTAAGCAGCACAGCGCGGGGGCAGGCCAGGGCTGTCATTGGTAGCGCTTTCGCGCGCTACAAGATTGACGGCCCTGGCCTCCAAACAATAGGCAGTGTGTGCATGATGCCCCCTAAAGACTTTAACTGCGCACCGCACCACCTGCACTCCGCCTATCGTGCGTGCGTGCATGAACATGCTGCCCCCTAAAGCCTTTCATCGCGCACCGCAACGCAATGCGCTGCCACCTAGAGCCTTCAACTGTAACTGCACCTACCAGATAGCACTCGCCAGGCCGGTCAAGTAGGCCTTGAAACTGACTCGACCTGAACAGAATTCACTCGCATTTGCGAGCGGGCGAGTACATTTGTCGAGCCCTGTATATATATATATATATTACCTACTGGCGATAGCCAGTAGGTATATATAGTTAGGATTTTTTCTCTATGGAACTTTTGAAAATTCTATGTCTAATAACTTTGGCGTTTGTGGATGGAATCGGCTGAAATTTTCAGGAAAATGGCACATTTTGTTTCTGAGCAGCCCCTGAAAATTTGGGGGGGTTCCCTAAGGGGGGGCCGAGATAAAAGGGGGGCCCCAAAACGCGTTTTTCCCATTCATTTTTCCATAGGGCGTTTGGCCTCACTTTTAGCTCGAACGGCTGAATGGATTTGCACGAAACTTGGCAAAATTGTAGGGACTGTTAGCCCGATGTGCCTTTGCTGGGTCTCAATATATATGTGCTCCAGTGGATTTTGAGAAATTAACGTTTAAAAAAACAGATATATCCGTGACAGCGTCCCGGATAGCGCACCAGTTCGCGTACTTTTCGCGTAACGGAGCTTTGCGAAGCGAAGCTGATTGGCTGTCCGGTGTCTGTCAACATTCTAAACAGTCCGGAGCGGCCGCCATCTTGTCTCTCGGTAGGATTGAGAGACAAGAGGAGGCCAAAACAAAGGGTGAAATGAAGGAAAGGGGGCAAGGTAGACCCCTTCTGACCCCCTAGGATTGATGAGGGGGATATTAAAGTGCCCCGCGGGGCCCAAAAAAATTGATTTTTTGTCATAGAGGCGCAAATCGGTACGTGAACCGGGCAGCTAACCGGGCAGCTAACCGGCAGCGTAACGGGAGTCTGAGGAGAAGCTGATTGGCTGTCAACAGTGTAAACAGTCTGGAGCGGCCGCCATCTTGTCTCTCGGTAGGATCGAGAGACAAGAGGTGGTGAAAAACGAAGGGGAAAATGAAGGAAAGGGGGCAAGGTAGACCCCTCCTGACCCCCTAGGACTGATGAGGGGGATATTAAAGTGCCCCACGGGGCAAAAGAAAAAAAAATGTGCGCTTTTTCACGGTAGAGGCGTTTCCCGGTACGCCAACCGGGCAGCTTACCGGCAGCGTAACGGGAGTCCGACATCTTGTGTTTTTTGAGCATCCGGTTTGCGTACCGGGTAGCGTTCCGGTAAGCGTAACAAGGGGAAAACCAAGAGAAACAGTAAAATAAAATTTAAAGGAATAGATTTCCACCAAACTTGGCAAAATTGTAGGGACTGTTTGTTTGATGTGCCTTTGCAAGGCCTCAAGATATGTGCACGTGTGGATTTTGTCTAATTAAGGTTAAAAAAAATATATATATCTGTAAGCGTGCTCTGGCGCGCTTACGTTACGGGTTTTGTTTGCGCTGCAGAGACGATACGTCACGTTTATGCAACGTGTCATGAGGCGTCTCACGTGGCTACGTGATACGTCATGTAATAAAGAATATATTTTACAGCTATAGATATTAGCTTTTAAAAAAACAATGAAATTCACTGAAAAAACCATAGGTTATAGACCATATATAGTTAGGAATTTGCATTTACAAAACCTTGAAAATTCACTGAAAAAACCATTGGTTATAGACCATATATAGTTAGGGATTAGCATTTACAAAACCTTAATTTACTCGCACAAAACCATAGAAATTCACATATATAGTTAGTTGCAATAACAATATATATCGCGCACCCGCAATCCACTGCTGATGATGTCACATATTACATCATTCATGACATGGTCAGTGACATCACTGATGACATCACTGATGACATCTCAAATGACATCACTGATGACATCTCAAATGACATCACTTTTCTTTTTCAGGAAGTGAAGTGAAAAAGAAAAATTGGCTACAAACAAAGGGATTCGTGAAGTGCTACCACTGCAAAGCCTGTGAAATTGCAAAACCAACCCAGGAAATAACTATGCCTGACAAAAAAATCTGGAAAATCAACGAATGCATTACTTGTAACAGCAGATACACAGTATATATGATTGAATGCCTGTGTAAACTAAGGTATATTGGAAGCACAATTTGCGAATTAAAAAAACGTATCCTTGAACATGTCCGTGCAACAGTGCATAAAGACAGAAGCAACGCAGTTGCTAAACACATGGAGTCAGATCATAATGGAGACTGGAAGCAATTGCGTTTCTGGGGCATTGAGACACTGAACCCATCACCCAGAGGGGGACACAATGAAAAACAGCTACGACGCAAGGAATCAAAACATATCCTTGGCTTCAGAACAATGACCCCATTAGGGCTAAATCAATCGGAGGAGCTTTACATACACTTATGAATGGACTAAAATTGACTTCCGCAAATTCCCGTCTGTCGTGTACTACATTTTAATGAAATTTGTCCCAGTTTTATTTTTCCACTCCCCCACCAGTTTTCACCTTTGTTTCAAGCTCACTCAGGAAAGTACACAATTGGAAGCAATATATGATGACATGTAGAAATGCCCACTGGAGGGCTATATTTTGTTTTGTTTTGTTGTGTACATTAATTAATCAACATGCTGAATTATGAATACCATGCACATGTAGAAATGCCCACTGGAGGGCTATACCTTGTTTGCGTATTAATTAATGAATATGTCAAATTGCGAATACCATGCCCACTGGAGGGCTGTACTCCCTGAGATAAAACTGGTTACAGAACCAACAGTGTCAGAGGGGAGCTATTAATGAATAGATCACCCCACACAATCTGCCAATCATTTAGCAATTAGCATAATGGCTATGCCCTCATAATTACTCACCTGGAATAAGTATTACACACCAAAACAAGGCTAAACTACAAGTCCCAGAATTCTAAGCATGAAAGCCATGTACCATGTGACAAGGGGGCGTGTCTAATTATGTTGTTTGTTGGTTCTTTATAACTGTTGAGCGACACACAGTACACTGACCGTGATCAAGACAGCGGACGCTGTCGAAACGCGTTGGTTGCTATATTGTTTTATGACCCCTGATGGATTTATGAATTACATTGAAAAATTGCACCAGACGAATGATTACAGCCTGTTTCTTTCTGCGACTCCACTCCTCCCCTTTGGTGGGGAAACCCTGTTGAATGCATAGCGGTCTGGCTCGACCGCAGGAGTAACGCGACCAGGATCTAGTAGCGCCTAACGGAAGAAAAGGGAGCCAATTGGTGTATATATATATATATATATATATACAATGCATATTTATAAATATGCAGCCTTCGCCATACTAGTGTCATATATTCCAAAATTCCATTGAAAATTATTCATTTGAAAACACTTAAACAAACATATAAAATAATATTTTCATGACACCGAAAAAATACCTTTAACTTGTTTTTGAACATAGCCTTTATTTTCAGAGGAAAAAAGGCAAGGTCATAGAGGCAGATTAGCCTAGAGAGGCTGCATATGGAACACTCAGATAAAATTGGTGCAGTGCTTTTAAGACTTCCAGGTTCTCATCATGCCCCACAGGTAACAGTCAGATCTTTTTGACGGCGTATAAACATTGTATTCATAACATGAGTAACAGATACATTGTTATGGACATGGTATTCGCCCGGGGAGGAGGGAGGGTTGATTATGACTTTGACGAGTATAACCCTTGAAGAGAACTAGGATTACAGGTAAGTAACTTATCCTGCTCTTCCAGGGGATACTCATGAAGTCATAAGCACTGCATAGAGTAGCAAGCTGTAAAGATGAAAGTCACACCAGTAGATGGCTGATGAATGAGGGATTTATTCTTCAGTATAACAGGATATAAGGAAAACATCCTATCCACACAGCATTACAGGAGCAACTGCTCAAAAGGAACATTCACTGGAACATTTGAATCTCATTCTAGAACAGTATGAGGAAAGCAGTCTCAAGCAATGGTAACAAGATAAAACAAAGCATAGATAAAAACAAGTAAAGATATTACACACCTTTCACCTTTACACAATTATTTCAAGACAAAATCATGAAGAGACGGTGGAATTTTCTTAACACGACAACTCCACCTCAACATGTCTTTTTTTACGGATGTGTTTCATTACGTACATCAGGCATGACTGAGACATTTTTTTTTAAAGGAGCAATTCTATTTAAATTCCATATGCGACCGTCACTCAGCTTGACAGCATTTTGGAAACATTTTTTAACAACAAAAGTAGAAGAAAATTTCGATAAACCACTACATTTCTGGGGTAGGGGAACTTTCACTCTGTCACCCACCTGTACTTGAGTGTGTGAAATAGCATGTCTGTTGTCAAAATAATTTTTCCTTTTTACAGATTTTGATATTTGAAAGTCATTGTGATTGTTCTTAGCATCAGCTCCTGAAACTTTCTCAGGAATAAAATCAACACTTTTGTCTCTAATTCATGACTGAAAAAGTTGGGTATTAGAACTTTGACCTCTAAATAGTTCAAACAGAACTTTATTAGTGGTGGAAGGAGGAGTGAGTCGATAGATCTTTGCACACTCAGCAATTTCTAATTTCCAATCTTTTCTCTGGACTCCAGCCAAATGTATAGACTCCTTAAATACTCGATTGAACCTCTCTACCATCCCGTTAGTTTCGGGAATAATAGAGAGAACACCGCTTGTGTTTAACCCCATTCTTTGTCAAGTACTCCTCCATTTCTCTTGAGACCAACTGGACCCCATTATCAATCAAAAGAGAGTCGGGAAGACTCTCTCTGGAAAAAAATCTCTTCTAGAAAATTGATAACGTCTTTGGACTCAGTGCTCCTTACAATCTTGATTTCTAGCCACCTAGAGAACATGTCAACCAGAACTTACACAAAGTATTGACCAGAAGAACCAGAAATCGGTCCAAGAATATCGAGAGCAATTTCTTCCCAACACCTTGTAGGTTCTTTGCGTATTACCATTGGTTGAACTCTCGCAAATAAGGTTTTATCACATGTATTACACGTATCACAATCTCTCACCACCCGTTCAATTTGTAGATCGATACCTGGCCACCAAAAGTGCATACAAATTCTTTCTTTAATCTTAGACATACCAAGATGTCCTAAGTGAGCTTGATGAATGATTCTTGATCTGACACAGGTGGGAGGCACGAGTTTCATACCCCTCCATAAAACACCAGAACTGAAGGACAATTCATCACGAACATTCCAGTATTTGCAAACATCTTCATCAAGACCTTTCATACTTTTCCACCCTTCGGTCACCAACTGAGATACGTTCATAAGAACCACATCTTCAATAAAAGAATCTTTCCATTCTTTTTCACTCAAAACATCCGTAATAATTTCACATACATTGCACCCATCGTCATCCCACAAATCACCAAATTTTACAGGATCAAGATTAGAATTGATTTTAACAAGGCGAGAGAGACAATCAGATACTTTGTTTTCAACACCAGATATATAATTCACCACAAAATCATAATCTACAAATTCCTGAGGAAACGGATTCTAAGCTTTTTGTAAAGAGATCCTTCAATGGTTTATGGTCTGACCTAACAATGAAGGAGTTTCCCCATAGACTTTTTTTTAATTTTCTTATGGCCTAGAAGATGCATAAGGTTTCCTTTTCTATGACAGAGTATTGAATTTCTGCTCCCACAAGCGCTCTAGAAAGAAAAATGATGGTCAATTCTTTACCGTTTCTCACTTGTACTGTTCCCAGTGTTGTGTTTCTATCTAGGACCCTAATTCGATATTCCCGATTCATGCCCTTATGTGGTTATAATCAATAATATCCTGGTAAAGGCATAAGAATCATATCCATATTCAGTAATAGCCCATGCAGTCCAAAGCACAGCACGGCTACTCCCATCAACTCCTAGAAAGCACAACGCGTTCTTTAAACAAACCAAGCCTCCAGCAGCCCGGGAAATCCCCCCTGCTTTTGTTTTGATTTGAACAAGAACTCCTAGAGTCCAGAAAGAACCGTTAGTTCTTAGTGACGTCTTATGTCCAACCTTAGGTCAAACTCGGCACCTTTCAGGTATAAATTTACCAATAGTTGCCTTAAGCAAACACACAGTCGTTTGGAGCAGCGCGGCTATCTACTTGCCCGAGAGCCCAGCTGATGCGAGAGCCCACGGAAGCCGCCCCTCCCGTTTGACGCACTGAGAGAGACGCTGTCTTTTTCTCCAGCCCAGAAAATCCAGCTCCGGTGTTTCCAGCCTACCCTTGCGGGTTGCTGGGGGATCGAGTCCTGAAGAAAGAGATACCAGACCTCCCACATTCTATTACCAAGGTACGGAGCTGACTAAACCCATAAGAGAATTCTTGATGCAGATTGTTGGCAAAACAATCTTTACCAACTTAACTTAAACTGCTGCTTACTTACTCCTTCCCAAGTATTAGGCTTAGGTCAGGTACACCGGGGTAGGCGTAGTTAGAAGCACCAGTTGAGTACGTTAGTCAATGTTTTTATGTATGTATATATTTTATCCATTTTAAAGTACCATATGGCTAAGAAACCATATCAATGCTTTTACAGTATTATTTCATAATACTACTTTTACTGTACGCACTTTACTTTATGATAAGTATTGCAATTGTGGCAATTCATTTCTCTTGCATGAGAAAGAAGACTGCTCAATAAATAACACCTTTTATTGAAAACGCCTGTCTCTCTATTTCTCTGCACTCTGGTGAAACTAAGTATGATTGGTTGACTGAGTGAAATAGCTGCCTATTGTTTTCACACGACTCTAGAGATACACTCTTATTCTGAGGGAGCAAAGTTGTCATGTTTATGCAGTTTTCAGAAACTGAATCCCTTCTTGTCTGAATCAGGGAAGTTCATCCCTCCCTATTCATTCAAGAAAGTTTCTAGTGACCTCTGAGCTAGCTGGCGCAAACCTAAATTAAGTTTAACATAGTCAGTAGAGACCTAGATGACCTCAGTCCTACGTCTACACTGCTGTTTATGTTATTCCAATTCGCAGAGCCTATTGGGAATATAGGAACTACACTACACTACTTGAGAAAGCGGTCAAATACCTGTTTTCAGCTGCAATGTTTTGACAGAAGAATCCATTAGAGATATCTAATGTTGTTTTATATCTTTTGCGCACAATGTTATTCATTAGTGCTGCACTATGTGAGTTTTGTACTGCAAATGTTTTACAACAGGAGTTAAGGTGTCTGTAGTCAAAAACTAGACGATATGAATCGTCTGGCTTGGAGACAGGAAACAAAGGATTGTTCATTTGTGAGGTGCATGTTTCAATTACCCCTTGATATTCAAGTTGATCTAAGATCTCTATGACTTGCTTTTTTGCTTCTTGTTTAACTGGGTACTGTCTTTGTGCAGTGGGTTGATTTTTTAACTGGATTTTGTGGTGAGGAGAGTCCTCATCCCATCCTACATTATTTTTATATAAAGCAGGAGCTTGAGCCACTGCCCATTTTCTTGCCAATGTGTATTTTTTATGAATCTGAATATGATTTGAGAAGGCAGGCATAATCATTTCTTCGCCATGAGGGCACTCCCTGACAAACTCTGGTGGCCAGTCTTTTTCAGCTAACAGGATGTCATAGCCTTTAGAAAGTTTATCCCAAAAGAGACCTTTTATTTTCCTAGTTTTATCTGCCTCTATACATAATGTTATTTCATATAGTTTATAGGGGCACACTAACTCGTGTGTCCGCAGTTTTCACCTGAATGTATTCATTTGTGTCCACTGTCTCCAGAAGATTCATCAGGATCTTGCGAGCTATTGTCACTTCTGCTGCGCTGTCTAGCATTGTCTGTGCCCACTCTCCGTTTTTCAGTTGTGTCCTCAGAATTCTCGGCATGTTTAATCTTAATACTTGCTACCTTCTTTCTGGGATATTGTAATTTTTTACTTTGATGAGCAGGTTCCTTGTCTTTGGACTTGACGTGCTCTTCTCTGTGTTCTGACCGTCCTCTTCTTTCCGATTTCTGTGAGGAAGTCTGAAAAGATCGAGTGTATCAACATCTTGATATCTATCAGGTTTTTTCAAATTATCCCTATTTCTAAGGTTGTATTTTTTCTCAGAGGGCTCCCTTTGGGGAGACTTGTTTCCTCGGTCTGGAGATGTTTCTATCCGTTGAGAAGACCTTTCTCTGGACTGGAATCGTTTTTCCCTGGGAGTGGACTGTTTATTACCATCCCAACTCCTTTTTGGAGTATTTAAATTATTTGTAATAAATGTTTTTTCAGGATTTTCAGTTAGTTGGGGTTTTACCGGTTTCCCACCCAAACTATCTCTTCCTAGCTCTTCATATGATTTTTCTCTGATTCTGGCGAGTTCAAATGGTTGGTCTGCTATATCTGTTTCCTTCAATTTCTGGGAAATACTTTATATCGTCCTTTGCCAATTGAACTAATTCTCTATATGCCTTTGTTAATTCTTTTAGTTTAACTAGGCGTTCTTCGCTTGACATTGTTTCAATGTCTGGGTGTGTTGCGTAGCTGGCTAGAACCGGCCCCGTTGCTCCTGGTCTACCTAGTGGACCGAGCCTGGTGATGTGATTTTGATGTTTTAGGGCGTCTTTAAACCAGAGATGGTGCTCTTGGTAATTTAGTGGGATTTCAACCTACTCGAAAGGAGTGTATTCATCCAGAGGTTCCTCTATTTTGTAATAGTGGAAGTCTTTTGTCACAGCGTGTGCTGCTGGAAAATGTATCCATGAATAGAATACCTCTGTCTGCCGATATTCATGTGCCTCTACCACAAATATGACTGTACCACCTCGTGATGTCAGTCCATTTTCTATAAGTTTAAGAGTTATAGTTCTCCTTACATTAACCGGAAAGAGTATAGCACTGGGGTCATTTTCTTGGAGAGTTGTGTCTTCCTCTATTAGTTGAGCTGCCATTCAAGCTCTTTCGTCGTCGCTTTCGGACATTTTTTATTGACTGAAAGTTTTTTGTTGCAGATCGAGTTTCAAGGAAACAAAGATTAGGTGCACAATATTTTGGAACACTGTATCCTTCAACGTTGACTAAACCAAAAACTAATACATAGGATTCTCATCCTACTAAGTTCCGGCGGATATTAACCTTTCACCCACTCCAGACGTCTTTTGGAGTTTTTACGGGTAAAAAGGGGTCTGTGTGAAAAAGCACAACTGAGTTACTCTAGTGTCTTGCGTTAGATTATCACCTTACCAAACGTTGGGTGCCATGCAGTGTAGTTCCTATTTTCCCAATAGGCTCTGCGCATTGGAATAACATAAACAGCAGTGTAGACGTAGGACTGAGGTTATCTAGGTCTCTACTGACTATGTTAAACTTAATTTAGGTTTGCGCCAGCTAGCTCAGAGGTCACTAGAAACTTTCTTGAATGAATAGGGAGGGATGAACTTCCCTGATTCAGACAAGAAGGGATTCAGTGTCTGGCAACCGCATAAACATGACAACTTTCCCCCCTCAGAATAAGAGTGTATCTCTAGAGTCGTGTGAAAACAATAGGCAGCTATTTCACTCAGTCAACCGTGCATACTTAGTTTCACCAGAGTGCAGAGAAATAGAGAGACGGGCGTTTTCAATAAAAGGTGTTATTTATTGAGCAGTCTTCTTTCTCATGCAAGAGAAATGAATTGCCACAATTGCAATACTTATCATAAAGTAAAGTGCGTACAGTAAAAGTAGTATTATGAAAAAATACTGTAAAAGCATTGGTTTCTTAGCCATATGGTACTTTTAAATGGATAAAATATATACATACATAAAAACATTGACTAACGTACTCAACTGGTGCTTCTAACTACGCCTACCCCGGTGTACCTGACCTAAGCCTAATACTTGGGAAGGAGTAAGTAAGTAGCAGTTTAAGTTAAGTTAGTAAAGATTGTTTCGCCAAGAATCTGCATCAAGAATTCTCTTAAGGGTTTAGTCAGCTCCGTACCTTGGTAATAGAATGTGGGAGGTCTGTTATCTCTTTCTTTAGGACTCGATCCCCCAGCAACCCGCAAGGGTAGGCTGGAAACACTTGAGCTGTATTTTCTCGGCTGGAGAAAAAGACAGCGTCTCTCTCAGTGCGTCAAACGGGAGGGGCGGCTTCCGTGGTCTCTCGCATCAACTGGGCTCTCGGGCAAGTATATAGCCGCTCTGCTCCAAACCACTGTGTGTTTGCTTAAGGCAACTGTTGGTATATTTATACCTGAAAGGTGCCGAGTTTGACCTAAGGTTGGACATAAGACGTCACTAAGAACTAACAGTTCTTTCTGGACTCCAGGAGTTCTTGTTCAAATCAAAAAAAAATCAGGGGGGATTTCCCGGGCTGCTGGAGGCTTGGTTTGTTTAAAGAACGCGCTGTGCTTTCTAGGAGTCGATTGGAGTAGCCGTGCTGCGCTTTGGACTGCATGGGCTATTACTGAATATGGATATGATTCTTATGCCTTTATCAGGATATTATTGATTATAACCACATAAGGGCATGAATCAGGAATATCGAATCAGGGTCCTAGATAAAAACACAACATCAGTCCCTTTGAGCTGGCATCCGTAAGAAGAATCGACTTGGCAGAGGTGTCAAAACTCTGAAGCGAAGGTGCATTACCTAAAGCTTTTTTAATGTCATAAAACTCAGCCTTACCTTTGGGAGACCATACAAATTGTGTACCCTTTTTCAAGTGTGACCTTAGAGCATGCATGCGTGAAGCAAACTGAGAAACAAATTTATTGTAATACTCCCCCATCCCAAGGAAGGTAACTAACTCATCTCTATTCTGAGGTTCAGAGAGACCTTCAATAGTTTTAACTAAGTGATCTCAAGGTTTTATACCTCCTTTAGTCCGTTTGTGCCCCAAATAATCTAATTCAGAAAGATTGAACTTGCATTTATTCTCGTGAAGTGTCAGACCATGAGATTTAAATCTGAACAAAACAGCTCTGAGCCTCTCATCATGTTCTTTTTGTGACACACCACGTACAAGAACGTCGTCTTGGTATATTTTAACACCTGCCAACCCCTGTAAAACGTCTTCCATGGCTCTTTGAATGACTGATGCAGCTGAGTTGAGACCAAAAGGAAGACGTGTAAATTTATAAGTTCCAAAAGGTGTAATGAAAGATGTCAAGTTCATTGAATCAATATCTATTTTGATTTGGTGATATGCTGCCCTCAGGTCTAAGGTAGAAAATACTTCTGCCCCTTATAATTGAGTTAACATCTCAGAAATATTTGGGAGGGGATATTTGTCTGTGATAACTGCACGGTTGAGGTTCCGAAGATCAACACACAGCCTAATCTCTCCAGAATCTTTGCGAGCCAAAACGACAGGAGCCAACCAATCGCTCACCTCGGTTCCACTATGATACCCTTTATTTTGAGTTTCTCCAATTGATTTCTCATAGACTCTCTTAATGCTATGGGTACACTAGGTACTTGACATGAGACTGGAATGGCGTCCTCCCTGAGAATAATCTTATGAGTATAGTCTAAGAGACACCCCAATTTCTCTTTAAAAACATCTTCAAACTCAGAGCATAAGTCTTGTGTTTGAGCAACGTTAGCTAGTTTCTCTGTTTCGTTAACTAGTTTCTTTGTATCATCAACTTTACACACTGAAGTATTCTCAACATGATTAGCTGCAGGGGTAAAAGAAACTTTTATTACAATACAAGGGGCAGGAAAAAAATGCTAATATGACCCTTAACTTTGACTTGGGTATGGGGGCACAGAAGGCAAACCAGGTGACGGAGATTAAAGCGACTAGGTAAAATGGTTGACAAATTCAGCGAGGGTGAAAAGCAGGGAAAAGCGTGCAAAGGGAAGGCATGGGTGAAATACAGAAAAAAGAAAGTCGAAGGAAAGAGGACACAATGAGAAGGGGGCAATTGGCGGTACAGGGGAAAGTGCTTCGAGAGAAAAAATAATGGAAGAAGGTAAAGCGGAGGAATGTACCAAGTGCGACTCCGTAGGAAGTCAGGATCGCTCACTAAAGTTTAAACGGGGGGGTGGGGGAGGAGCAGTATCTGGCGGGGCGCTAAATTAAAGATCGCATATAGCGCTGTCTTGTTCTAGATCCCTTCTAGTTTATGAATCTCTGGTTCAGGGGAGGGGTGGATACGTGGAAAGAGCTACTAAAAGCTTGGAACCGATTGTGTGGCCGTTCAGTGCCCGATATTTATGTGTCCGCCTTTCAATCGCTTTTTCTCGTCCAAGCGCTAGGAAGAATGCCAGTACATGAATATTTGCAGTTTAGTTTTACGTCCGATTCCCATCATGCCAGCGCAATACGCGTTATATGTACATTCTGCACCCCACCTACCTCGTTCACATTTGCCTAAAGCGAATACTAAAACAAATCTGCTGCGTGAGTGTTAAAGTGCTCGCAAACCATTACAGTCCGTCCATCGTCAACATAATGCGTTAGAGGTATGGTTCAACTCCCCCACCACCCGTTTTATATTGTTTGCTTTCAATGGTATGGGTCTGGAAAAACATAGCTTTGAATCTTAAATTGTAGTGTGCATAAAAAGCAAGACATAGCTTTTAGAAGTCATGCTTTTATTTTTAGGCGCTATATTTTTCCACGAACAAGCTTAATCAAAACAATGTGGAGCAATCGGTGAAAATACTGGTTATGTTTAGTCTTTTTGTGGCATAGTTGCGTGCAAAGGGAAGGCATGGGTGAAATACAGAAAAAAGACAGTTGACGGAAAGAGGATACAATGAGAAGGGGGCAATTGGCGGTACAGTGAAAAGTGCTTCGAGAGAAAAAATAATGGAAGAAGGGAAAGCGGAGGAATGTACCAAGTGCGACTCCATAGGAAGTCAGGATCGCTCACTAAAGTTTAAACGGGGGGTGGGGGAGGAGCAGTATCTGGTCGGGGCGCTGAATTAAAGATCGCATATAGCGCTTTCTTGTTCTAGATCCCTTCTAGTTTATGAAACTCTGGTTCAGGGGAGGGGTGGATACGTGGAAAGAGCTACTAAAAGCTTGGAACCGATTGTGTGGCCGTTCAGTGCCCGATATTTACGTGCCCGCCTTTAAAGCGCTTTTTCTCGTCCAAGCGCTAGGAAGAATGCCAGTACATGAATATTTGCAGTTTAGTTTTACGTCCGATTCCCATCATGCCAGCGCAATACACGTTATATGTACATTCTGCACCCCACCTACCTCGTTCACATTTGCCTAAAGCGAATACTAAAACAAATCTGCCGCGTGAGTGTTAAAGTGCTCGAAAACCATTACAGTCCGTCCATCGTCAACATAATGCGTTAGAGGTATGGTTCAACTCCCCCACCACCCGTTTTATATTGTTTGCTTTCAATGGTATGGGTCTGGAAAAACATAGCTTTGAATCTTAAATTGTAGTGTGCATAAAAAGCAGGACATAGCTCTTAGAAGTCATGCTTTTTTTTTAGGCGCTATATTTTTCCACGAACAAGGTTAATCAAAACAATGTGGAGCAATGGGTGAAAATACTGGTTATGTTTAGTCTTTTTGTGGCATAGTTGCGTGCAAAGGGAAGGCATGGGTGAAATACAGAAAAAAGAAAGTTGAAGGAAAGAGGATACAATAATAAGGGGGCAATTGGCGGTACAGTGAAAAGTGCTTCGAGAGAAAAAATAATGGAAGAAGGGAAAGCGGAGGAATGTACCAAGTGCGACTCCGTAGGAAGTCAGGATCGCTCACTAAAGTTTAAACGGGGGGGGTGGGGGAGGAGCAGTATCTGGCGGGGCGCTGAATTAAAGATCGCATATAGCGCTTTCTTGTTCCAGATCCCTTCTAGTTTATGAAACTCTGGTTCAGGGGAGGGGTGAATACGTGGAAAGAGCTACTAAAAGCTTGGAACCGATTGTGTGGCCGTTCAGTGCCCGATATTTACGTGTCCGCCTTTAAAGCGCTTTTTCTCGTCCAAGCGCTAGGAAGAATGCCAGTACATGAATATTTGCGGTTTAGTTTTACGTCCGATTCCCATCATGCCAGCGCAATACGCGTTATATGTACATTCTGCACCCCACCTACCTCGTTCACATTTGCCTAAAGCGAATACTAAAACAAATCTGCCGCGTGAGTGTTAAAGTGCTCGAAAACCATTACAGTCCGTCCATCGTCAACATAATGCGTTAGAGGTATGGTTCAACTCCCCCACCACCCGTTTTATATTGTTTGCTTTCAATGGTATGGGTCTGGAAAAACATAGCTTTGAATCTTAAATTGTAGTGTGCTTAAAAAGCAGGACATAGCTCTAAAAAGTCGTGCTTTTTTTTTTAGGCGCTATATTTTTCCACAAACAAGCTTAATCAAAACAATATGGAGCAATCAGTGAAAATACTGGTTATGTTTAGTCTTTTTGTGGCATAGTTGTCAAAATCTAATCGTACAACATGACCCCTCGTTAGCCATGCTGTTTCCTGGCAAAAAGCGTGCAATGTGTATTTCTTTGTCAGTTTCTGACAAGGTGGGTCCATCCATCGCATCTTCCGAAGACCCCCGCCTGAACTGTTGTTTATCTGCCTTTAAAAGCCCGCAACCTGCTCCCTGCAGAAACTGCTGGCGGGGTTTAATGGGAAGCCAAGTGTCTGGTTGGCCCCAATTAACACCCCGTGATTAGCTGGCATTCCTTCGCAGCGTGTCAGACACCGAAAAGAGAATAAATTGCATTTAATTAATGCTTCTCGGTGACACTGATCGAGGCTGGGTTTAAGGACAGTGTGGGAGGGGACGCCCTCCCTCCAATGTTTGTTTTTTCCATCTTCGATGGCAAGACTGCCGTGATGGGATTGCAGGGGGGGGGCGCTCGGTGAGGGATCGGCTTCGCCCCCCAATGTTTGTTTAATTCACCACCACAGAATTTAATTTCAAGTGAGCCGTCCTGTGCCACAATTAAACAATAGAGTGGCTTAGGTAACGGATGCATGCGCGTACCTGAGCTGGTTTAATTTGAAGATTTATACAGCGCCGCTTACCCCGGTGAGGGCATCTAGGTGCGGTTCATGAGCAGGAGGGGGTAAATGAATTGCCCAGACTCTCAGGCCGTTGCGAGATTCGAACCGGGACCCGGCTCCCGAGTTGGCAGCTCTGGTCGCTGCGCCACACCCAGTGCCCGATCGTAAACGGTGCAAGCATCGTTACAGGGTTTGGAAAAGCCACTGCGCATATTATGCAGAATTGGCAGGTACCGTTTTATTTTTGTGTGTGGGGGGTGGAGGGTTACCAATTCTATTTCCTTTAAATCGACTGATATTTTTAATATGCACAATGTCTTTCCGTTTTTTTTTTTGTTTTTTTTTACAGATATCGTGATATTAATGCTCTGCACTTGCCGGAATGAGTGCTCAGTGGAAAGGCTTTTTCAAAATCTCAACTTCCTTTTTAGGTTTCGCCTGTTGAAAGCTGCGCAAGCAGCGTTTCGCGCAGGCGAAATCTAATGACTTACACTGTGTGGCTTTGTTCCGCCCTCTCTTTCCATTAGCTAGCTCCATAAACGGAGGCTAGCCATTGGAAGAGAGATCTGCTTGTCATTCTGTGAGCAGATTCGTGGGCGTTCCGGCGATTTTTAGGCTTTTCGCTACGTCATGCGGTTGTGGGCGTTTAAAAAAAAAAATTATTTGGGGGAGGTTTTTTTTGGTCATTCCGCCGAAGTCGTCCTTAGTGAGTGCTTGTTTTATCGCGTGATCCACTTCAGTCCTTCCGGCTGCTTTGATGAAAGCGCCCGCTCTCCCACAATCTTCGCCGCTCGCTCCGGGGTGCTGCCTTGTGATTAATGATCCACAACGGCTTCTCGAGTCCAGACATGCACGTGGGCCAAACCCGCCCTACCGCCGCCGTGCACGTTCTTATGTTAGTTCCTCCGGCGCAGCGCAGGGTGCTACTCAGTATTTCTCCCGGCCACCGCTATTCAGGCATGCCGTCAACGAGGCATATGGGCTCACCTTTATTTCAAATATGGTCCATCATCAATACTCTGCATCCAGGGCACCGCCGTGCGTGCCAGGCGTCGCAGCTGCAGTCCAAAGCACAACCCACGGCTTCAGTTTCACTTTCAGCAGGTAGGCCACCGCTGCGCCGGCTTTCGTTCCACGTTTGCAAGTCGTCTTATGTGTTTACAGACGGTGTTTTCGGATGCATGTACCCGTCCTCAGCTTTCCAGCAGCAAGTTTTCTGCCATCATCTGTGTAATTGCAGGATTATGAGAGGATTTTTAGGGCGTTCGAGAGGAGCTCGCTTAAAACGCGGCCATCTTTCTCAGCAGCTAGCTCCGCCCCCCCACAATGAACATTAATATTTAGATGAAAACTAGCCGCTCGCTCCGGGGTGCCGCCTAGTGATTAATGATCCACAACGGCTTCTCGCGACCAGACATGCACGGGGGCCAAACCCGCCCTACCGCCGCCATGCACGTTCTTATGTTAGTTCCTCCGGCGCAGCATCCCCAACCCACTCAGCTGCCCCCTAGTTCTCCCTTTCCTTAGCCTAGAAGGCCATTCCTGCAGATCAGGGAAGTCTACACTGAGTGATTCCAATTAAAGGAGAAACAAGATATGTGAAATGCTTGCAACACTCTCCTGTTTGCTCATCTTACATAGTGCCTCCAGAATAAGACTAGAGACTTCCTTTGTGTGAGGAAGAGGCATTAGAAAGAACTGTCCATAAAGAGATCATGCAGAGGTATTGGCCTTAGAGGAGCAATCAAAAACATTTACTGTATATAGAGACCATAAAGGTGGCAGGCGCACTGAGAGATTCAGTATGTAGGGAGATCCTGCAGGTGTCATATGCACAGAAAACTGCCATATAGACCACAAGGCTCATTCACAAATGCATGTATGAGCAATTAAAGCAGTTCTACAGATGTACTACTTCAAGTACTACCAGTTCAAAACTACCTTTGTGAATTGGCCTAGGATTGCTCAACTCCCTACCAATACAAGCTCAAAAAGGATACACACCTTTGTATTTGTTTTACTCGTATATAAATATTCCTTCAATATTCCCACTGTAGATGTTTTGAGTACAATTCACAAAGGCATTTAAGACTTACTTCACATACTCATAAATACCTTTGTGAATCCGAACGAATGTGTTTAAGGAAATACCATTGAAACATGATGTCCATAGAGAGGCCGCATTCATTTTGCTAGGCATTTTGTCAAGCACAAGGAGATTAAGGGTCTAATTATGACTTTGGCGGTCCAACACCGTCGTAGCCACAGTGGCGGTGGGGGCACCAGTGCATGGGCGGTCAGACCGCCGTATTACAAGTTGGGCAGTCGGACTGCCATGGGACTGCAGCAACACCGCCAGGGATCAGAGATCCCTGGGGGTGTTGCGGTGGTCTTGAGGCCGTAATATGCTTGGCAGTGCCACTGCGGTACCACCAAGCAGATTATGAGTTTCCTCTCTGCCACGGTTTTCATGGTGGTGAGCTTGCTATGAAAACTGTGGTGGAGAGGAAACAAAGGGGGCATAACAGGACCCCCTGTTACCTGAGGGCCATAGGGTGCATGCACTGCATCAACTGCACCGTTACATGCCGTTCAGGAACTTCCTTTGACGCTCCCATTGAGGTGTCTTTTTCATAGGCACCGCCATGGGACCACCAAAGGACCACCAAAGAACCACTTGCCAGAGACTAAAAATGTAACAATCTAATCACCAATGTAGGGATTTAGTGTTCTTGGAGCGGGGCAGCAGCATGGTGGCCCTGCTCCAAGACTGCCAAAGTTGTAATTAGGCCCCGCCGGTTCCCTAGCTTAGATGTTGACTGCTCTATCCGTTAGGTGACAACCTCAGAAAATCCTAAAAATTGCAAGCCAAGTTTTAACAGGCCTCAGTTGGTGTGTGTGTGTGGCTCTGGGTGTGTGTGTGTGTGTGTGTGTGTGGCTCTGGGTGTGTGTGGCTCTGGGTGTGTGTGTGGCTCTGGGTGTGTGTGTGTGTGTGTGGCTCTGGGTGTGTGTGTGTGGCTGGCTCTGGGTGTGTGTGTGTGGCTGGCTGGCTCAGGGTGTGTGTGTGTGTGGTAGTAAGTGCTGTCTGCTGAGCTCGTCTGTAGGGTACAATAGGTCTCACATTTCCGAGAGATTAAGCTAATGGCAATGTAAATGACAATGCCATTTATTTATCTATTTTCAAAACCAACACATAAATAAGAATTTTTTGTCATTTACAATGCCAATAGCTCACATTTTTCCAAAGGCGAAACCATTGCATTGTAAATGCTTGTTTTATTTTTTTATTATTCCTCCGACAAAAACACGAAGGTGTGTTTATCACCCTTGAATAAAAAGATAAACACAAATCCGGGGCGTGTTTATTGCCGCAGGGTATTAATCTGTGTTGACACGTAGCTAGGCAATGAATAGGTTGTACACTTCTTGGAGCTGGTTACGTTATCCGACGTTTGAAACTCCACATAGGCTTCACGAAGGTTTCACGTTGCCCTCCCGTCAGCGTTAGTCAAGCTCCGTGACAAAGGAGATGACGAAGAGAACGCACTGGAAGTGTGACTCTGCTCCAGCAAGAAGAATGTCAACAGATTACGCGGGAAAGCGCGAGTCACTACTTTGGCGTGAGGTAAGCGTGAGGCTTAGTTTTGAAAATAAATAAAGCGCGAGGAAGTGCGAGTCAATACTTTTGCGCGAGGTAAGTGCGAAACTTAGTTTTAAAATAAACAAAGCAGGGTAAAAATAACTTCCGTGTGGTACTTGCAAGGAAGTCAATATTTCGAGGTTATTTTAAAATGAAATAACGGAGTTGTTGATGATCGATATGTAGAAGAAGAAGGTTTTGATTTCACATTTCTAAACTGTTTCTCTCGACCCAACATGACAGCAACTCCTAGTATTAGCAAATTAAATCAGTACAGTACCTTGAGTTGGTGTCGGAAATCGGTAATGCTTTACCTCATGCACAGATGGTTGTGTTAGGACGTCTTTTCCTTCGTAACGTTTTTCCTTCACAGTTGAATAAAATAAGGATTGAAGATAGAAGAATGTTCATATGGTAGAGGGTTCATTCAGACTAGATCGTTGCCAGTGTAAAGATGTAAGTCACATCAGTAGATGGCTGATGACAGAGGGATTTATTCTTCAGTATAACAGGATATAAGGAAAACGTCCTATCCACACAGCATTACTGGAGCAACTGCTCAAAAGGAACATTCACTGGAACATTGGAATCTCATTTTAGAACTGTATGAGGAATGCGGTCTCAAGCAATGATAATAAGATCAAACAAAGCATAGATAAAAACAAGTAAAGATATTACACAAGCCTATCCCTGGACCCTGCGGACGAATACCAACATATCAATAAACTGTTTTTAATCATGTATTATCCAAATAAATTTCTCCGGGATGCTTGCCCAAACTGAGTATCTGCCTGAGTATCAGAGTCTAAGCAGTAATGGCGCGCAAATGTGTGGACTGAACGCCATGTGGCGGCTTTTTTTTTTAATTAATTCTTTTTATTGTTGCATCAGGCGAATCATAAGTACAAGAAACAAGACACCGCGGGGGAGCGTCAACATTCCGCTCTACCCGCCACTACGCAACTTTTGAAAAAGTCAGTTACATAGCATTCATCTTGACGAACTTATTTTTCATTTTCACCCCGAACTCTCCCCCCCTCAACTACAAGTAAAGTCATTAACTGAGAGACCTCTTCTCGAAGTCCCCCTTCCCGCCCTCCACTTCCCCCCCCCCAGCAGCGTGACACCCTTCTCTACCACCCCCCCCCCCCCGACCCTCGTGACTCCCTCAGCCCTCCAAGTTGTGCACATTGAGTATAAGCAATCCCATGGCCCGAAACCTTCAGGGGCAAACATGCTGGAATCAGCGACATACGCACCACCCCGGTGATCCACCCTACCTCCCGCCCTCTTCCCCGATCGGTCTCACCCTCCTACTCCAATCCATGGTAGTGCCTCCACTTAGCCCATATTTTTCGAAATTTTCGTGGGCACCCTCTAGCTTTATAGGTAACTCGTTCAGCTGCCATATACATATCTAGACCCCTTCTCCAGTCCTCTAGATTGGGTTTTCCAGGCGCCCCCCATAATCTTGCAATGTCTCTTTTGGCGACTACCAGGGCCAGCAGCAGAAAAATGAGTAGGTGTCGTGTGATATCCACCTCCGTGGACATTCCCAAAAGAGCCAGTTTGGGGTCCTTAGGTATCTCTACCTCTAGTATCGCACTCAATTCATTGAAGACCTCGTCCCAATATTCCTGTATCACAGTGCACCCCCAAATGATGTGGAAGAAATCGCCTGTTTGGTGCTGGCATCGTAGACAAGGGGTGTCGGTGACCCTCCCCATCCGGAAGAGCCTCACTCTGTCAAAGTAGGCCCAATGAAGGACCTTAAACTGTATGAGGCGAAGCCTCGATTTTATGGCCACTTCTCGAGGGTGCATGAGTATGAGTTCCCAATCCAGGTTCTCCAGCGTGCCCACATCTGCCTCCCACCTCTCCCTGAGAGCCTGTAAATCACCCAACATGTTATTTGTCAGTGTTTTGTAAGTCATGGATACCGCCCCCTCTGTATCTGTTCTTGCAGTAGGCGGCCCTCGAGTGGTGCAAACTGGGGTATGTCTGTGAGAGATATGTTTTGTGCTCCCCATGCATGTCGCAACTGTAGGTATTTATAGTATTGGGTTCTCTGGAGTCCAAATTCCTGCTGCAGCGCCTGGAAGGTTTTAAGTTCCCCCCTTGCTATGACATCCCCAACTGTGGAGATGCCAATGTCGTCCCATCTTTGAAACCCTTGTAGTTTGTTCAGTTCCGTCAGCCACCTACATGACCATAGGGGTGTTTGGCGGGTGGGCCTTTCATGCCAGCCCATCCTAACCGTCGCTCTGCGCCAAGCCAACAGGGTAATCTTAGTTGCAGGGAGGAGCTGGTGGCCCCCTCTCCCCCCATATAAGAAGTGTAGCACCGTCCTATTGTCCCATTTAGATCTCTCTAGTGCATAAGTGGGGTGATCAGCCGGGGCGTGTATCCAATCATTGATCGGAGTAAGGTGTTCCGCCCAGTAATAGGCCTCCAGATTAGGCAATGAGATTCCCCCACTATATTGGTTGCGCTGCAGAGTCGTGAGTGCCACCCGGGACTGCTTCCCCAGCCACAAAAAGGAGCGGAGATCAGTATGGATTTTCCGCACTGTCATAGCCGGTAAGGGATAGTACTCATTTTGGAGGGCATATAAAAACTTCGGTAGTAGGACCATTTTATACAGGGCGGCCCTGCCCAAAATGGTGAGCGAGAGCGGCCTCCACCTATCCATCTCCGCCTTCGCTGCCACCAAAACTCTGTCGACATTGTCTGCGTAGGAGCGCGCTTATCTCGGGTGATAAAGACCCCCAAGTACCGGAAGCCTTCCGTGGTGTGGATGAGCAGCTCAGGCAGTCCCTCCCCTCGCGGTGCACCTTGTGGGTCGTAGAGGATCGACTTATGCCAGTTTATAGTATGTCTGGCCACTGCCCCAAAGTTGCCTAGTTCCTTGAATAAGGCCGGGATAGTCCTAGCCGGGTCTGTCACGTACAACAGTACATCATCGGCGTATAGGGAGATCTTCTCCTGGTCAGTGGCCGATTCCCCCCAGTGGAAGCCAGTCACATCTCGATTAAGCCGGATACGGATCGCAAGGATCTCAATCGTGAGGGTAAAGAGGAGTGGGGATAACGGACACCCCTGACGTGTCCCCCGGTCTATCGTGAACTCTCTCGACATTCGCCCATTTATTCGCACTCTAGCCCTAGGTTTCGAGTATAGAAGTCGCACCCAATGCTGGAACTTGGGCCCAAACCCAAACCGTGTAAGGGTCCCCATTAGGAAGGGCCAGTGGACCGCATCGAATGCTTTCTCTGCGTCCAAGGAGAGGAACCAATGTGGCTCACTTCTGTCACAGACTTCCTGGAGCCAGTTGTGGGTGCGCCGCAGGTTGAGTTTGGTGGCCCTGTCCGGCAGGAACCCGGACTGGTCTGGGTGTACCAGGCCCGTTATGACCTGTCGTAGGCGCCTTGCCAGAATAGTGGCCAGGATTTTAGTCTCAATATTTAGAAGGGAGATTGGGCGGTAGGAGGAACAGTCTCCTCTGGGCTTGCCTTCCTTGTGGATCGGGATTATGGTAGCTAGGGCCAGGTCCGGCGGGAGGCTTCCGGAGTCTAGCGCACCCGCATATAACGACTTCAAGTGACGTGAAAGGAGGTCCCCCGTTCGTTTGAAGAACTCCGCCGGGAAACCATTTGGTCCCGGAGCTTTCCCCGGTTTCAGGACAGCCATCGCCTCTGCAATTTCATCTAGGGACAGGTCGGCTTCCAAAGCCTCACTATCTTCGGGGGTCAACTGCGGAACTTCCATGTTACCCAGGAACGACTGCACCACCTCGCGGTCCCCTAGGTCTCTAGCCCTGTAAAAGTCTTCGAAATAGGTCGCAAAGGCTTCTGCTATAGTGTCATCCGTGGACGCCCGCGCCTTACCAGGGAGCTCAACCCAATCCACCCACCTGGCAGCTCGCTCCCGCCTGCTCAGCCATGCCATGAGTTTCCCGGATTTGTCGCCGACATCGTACAGGCGATGTAGGGTGGCCAGCGCCTGTGTACGCGCCTCGTCCGTGATTAGTTCTCTATACAGCCTTTGAGTGTCTAGCAGTATTCTGAGATCTACCTCCTCCTTCGTTCTGTGATATTCGGCCTCTTGGGTCAAGATGTTTGCCTCCTCCTTCGCTATGGCTTCAGTGCGTTTCCTTCTGGCCTCCCCTACCCTGGATTGGAAGCGGTCCCTCAACACAGTTTTCATGGCTTCCCATAGTGTAACCCCGGACAGTACCGAACCCTCGTTTTCCGCCACAAAGACTCTGATATCCGCTCTTATGCCCCCTAGAATTTCAGGAGTCTGTATATCCCATGGCGACATATGCCACTGTTAGAACACAAGCAAGTCCCTAGTTGTCAGGGAATACCCTCTGTCACGGCCCCTTGATCTCAAAGGACCTAACGCGACATCAACACTATTGTTGTGTCTCCCCTAGTCCTTCAATACCAACCGGTCCCCAATTGATGTACAGACCAACAAAAACTCAATCAGTTAGCTACTCGAGGTCCACAAAACACACTTAAAATACAACATATATAATTCCTGTGGCATTCAAAAAAGATTTTCTATATTTGTATGTATTAAAAACAGTAATTTATTAAAATTTCATCACATTACAGTACATCACATATTGCATAGTCATACAAAAACAATATTATAAAAACCAAAGAGTCGACGCGGCGTTTCGGTGTCTTGACCAGTGAGTCACACCTTCTTCAGGACGGTTTTTAAAATCACTAAAAAGAGAATGCCACAATTATACACTGTTTATAGACTTATTCATAACAAGACCTCGAGCTATCACAAACATGTACAAATTGCACATTTATTTAAAAAAAAAACACACTCCTATACTTATTCATTGCAATTTTCTCATTAGTGCAATTCTACCCTTTCACATGCATCGGATATATTTCTTATAATTCTTGTTATCACATTTCAGATCTTATACTGGTAGCCACTGTATAGTCCATATACTTTCTTGTTTGTGTGACTAATATAAACATCAGAAAAAAGGTTTCTGTTTCCAGATACCTGAGAGCCTAGCTAGAGGAAAGGACAGCCACTGCTCAATGTGGTTGGCTGTTGGAAGTAGTGTCTAATGTGTAACAAAGGAAAAATTGTTCCTTTTTTAGGTGTCCCCTCACTCACCGGGGTTGCCCCACGGTGACATGCTTCATCATTGGGGCCATCCCAGTCCTCTACGGGCTGGGGCGTGCTACGACTTGCGGAGTTACGTAGGAGCACTTAAATGGACTATGTGTGGTGCATGTGTATTTGTGGGGAGTGGACTATGTGATGAAATTAAAAGTTACCTGCCCAGTAGGTTACTAATAAACTTTATTCTGGCCTCTAGGTGGTAGTATTAAAAACGGGGTAGGGAGATAGGCTATCCTAAACTTAATGTGTCCAGATGTTCCTATCAACTCCTAAGTCGACATGTTTCGTGCATACCCCAAGCACTTCTTCGGGACTACACAGGGACCAGCCCTGTGTTCGCCACTCCTTACTCTATCAATGAGATATTTGTAAAAAGGTTTTTAAACTGCAGCAAACTCTATTAAGTGCATGCATTTATACCTACGTATTTTGTTCCCAAAAACACGTGGTTCCTGAAAGATAGAAAACAACTTTAAAATTCAAGGGGTGGTTGGCCCCATTAGTTATCACACACAGTTTCTTCCAGAAGTGATGTATTCTGTGAATATTGAACGCGAACTCATTGGCCGTGTTTTCATGCACAAAAAACGTGATGGATTTCGTGCATATTTCGAAAGTGGTTTTTAACATAACACCTATCATAGTGTCACACCCATACATTCAACACTCATACACACTCATACATACTTTCTTTTGAGACCTAACTGGGCCCCATGGAGTCGGAGGGGTATCGGTATCCTCGCAACTCTAATGAGAGAGAAATGGAGTTGTTAAGTTCCCCAGCGCTGTTCGCTCCTTAGGCAGTGTCTCCGTTTAGAAAACGGCATTCCTTCGTGCTCTATTCTACTTACTTGTGCTCCGGTTACCTCCTGTTTTCAGGCACCTACTGTTTCTCCCTCCGGTCCGGATGTTATCGGACTGGAGGTTCCGAGTAGTTTAAATGCTGAAGGCAATCGCGGTAGTCCCGCGTTGTCGAGGGAAACGCCCTTTGCGTAAGCTAGAGCGTGTGTTACTCCGCCCGTCTGCGTGGCGGCCATCTTAGGAGTGTCGGTCTTCGTAAATAGTCGAGTTTAGGTGTCTAACACGACTATTACAGCAGTTTGACACTTCTGAAATAATTTATGGTGCTCTACAAAGTGCTTGCTATATTATAAGGGTTTTGAACCGCCAATTTCAAAAAAATGAAAATGAAGTTCGTAAATTGAACTGATTACTCCGGTTTGATAACGCCACCCTTCCTAAAGGTATGGAGTGTCACCAAAGTCATATAGTCAGTTTTAGCTGGAAAAAACAGTATTTCAGAGGGATCTTAGCTTACAGTGGTGGATCATTCATTCATTGGTTGTGCAGTTTTTGCCCAAAGGTGGTTGATACTATATACATGCGACTTCGCGAATTCCACATCTGCTGGGTCTGATATTATAATGTTTACATATATTTCTTATGTAAACTGTCCCCAGGGAATGTCATCATTCAATCCCACGATATGGGAGCGGAGCTTAAAAACCCAGCGTTGCTCCTTTTCCAACAGTTTCTTTTCCATGTCAGCATGGGGTGGTTGTGTTTCCAGCACCACCCAGCGCATATCGTTGGGTGTGTGTGCCTTTTCCAAAAAGTGTGTTGTCATTTTGGTGTTCGAATGTTTACACCTAAAGTTACTGCGATGTTCAACCATTCTGGTGTTGACCTTTCTGGTTGTCATTCCAATATAATGTAAATTGCACACACATGTAATCATGTAGACAACTCCTGATGTATTGCAGTTCGAAAACTGTCTTAACTCCCATTTCAGGCCTGTATTACAAATCACCTGTTTGGTGGGTTCTGTCAGGTGGCACACGCTGCAGTTGGAACATGGATGGTGTCCAGCTGGCAGGGGGTCTTATAATATAGCAAGCACTTTGTAGAGCACCATAAATTATTTCAGAAGTGTCAAACTGCTGTAATAGTCGTGTTAGACACCTAAACTCGACTATTTACGAAGACCGACACTCCTAAGATGGCCGCCACGCAGACGGGCGGAGTAACACACGCTCTAGCTTACGCAAAGGGCGTTTCCCTCGACAACGCGGGACTACCGCGATTGCCTTCAGCATTTAAACTACTCGGAACCTCCAGTCCGATAACATCCGGACCGGAGGGAGAAACAGTAGGTGCCTGAAAACAGGAGGTAACCGGAGCACAAGTAAGTAGAATAGAGCACGAAGGAATGCCGTTTTCTAAACGGAGACACTGCCTAAGGAGCGAACAGCGCTGGGGAACTTAACAACTCCATTTCTCTCTCATTAGAGTTGCGAGGATACCGATACCCCTCCGACTCCATGGGGCCCAGTTAGGTCTCAAAAGAAAGTATGTATGAGTGTGTATGAGTGTTGAATGTATGGGTGTGACACTATGATAGGTGTTATGTTAAAAACCACTTTCGAAATATGCACGAAATCCATCACGTTTTTTGTGCATGAAAACACGGCCAATGAGTTCGCGTTCAATATTCACAGAATACATCACTTCTGGAAGAAACTGTGTGTGATAACTAATGGGGCCAACCACCCCTTGAATTTTAAAGTTGTTTTCTATCTTTCAGGAACCACGTGTTTTTGGGAACAAAATACGTAGGTATAAATGCATGCACTTAATAGAGTTTGCTGCAGTTTAAAAACCTTTTTACAAATATCTCATTGATAGAGTAAGGAGTGGCGAACACAGGGCTGGTCCCTGTGTAGTCCCGAAGAAGTGCTTGGGGTATGCACGAAACATGTCGACTTAGGAGTTGATAGGAACATCTGGACACATTAAGTTTAGGATAGCCTATCTCCCTACCCCGTTTTTAATACTACCACCTAGAGGCCAGAATAAAGTTTATTAGTAACCTACTGGGCAGGTAACTTTTAATTTCATCACATAGTCCACTCCCCACAAATACACATGCACCACACATAGTCCATTTAAGTGCTCCTACGTAACTCCGCAAGTCGTAGCACGCCCCAGCCCGTAGAGGACTGGGATGGCCCCAATGATGAAGCATGTCACCGTGGGGCAACCCCGGTGAGTGAGGGGACACCTAAAAAAGGAACAATTTTTCCTTTGTTACACATTAGACACTACTTCCAACAGCCAACCACATTGAGCAGTGGCTGTCCTTTCCTCTAGCTAGGCTCTCAGGTATCTGGAAACAGAAACCTTTTTTCTGACTTTAATGACTGGAGGGCGAGCCAAGCTATTTACCCTCTAACTCCCTTAGTTCTTTTCCTGACACGTTGCAGCGCGCAGCTGCGGGAGTCTTTGTGGACACCTTTCTAGTGACACACACCCACGTTCCGGTCTGACACAAGTACATACTGAATAAATTAAGATGGCAGAGATCACAGGGCTCTCCTTCACAGAAGATGAGGCAGATAGAATAATAGCCTCTATGCTACCCCATTCAAACACTACCTACAAGGATACTAGTGAATCACAACAGAGTTGGGATGAAGTAACGGAACTCAAACGCAATCTAGTCAAAACCATCATACATGGGGTAATGATGAGTGAATATCATAGGGCCAACGCAGCACCGCGCGGCCTTATAGTGAATAATGAACCTTTCATATTTCAAGATGACCTCATTTTTAAGAAAGATTGGTCACTGATAAGCTGGCACTGCACCAGGGACTGGCTAGTCCTCATTGTAAAGACCGCGGCACGCAGAGCTGAGGCGTTGAAGGTGCAGATCCAGGACCTGGAAGTTAAACTAAAAACATACCAGACACCGGCTGAACTTAAGAAAAGGCTGGATGAACTAAACAAATCAATGAGTGAATTTGAGATATCCCTGAAAGACACTAAGTACACTAAATTTTACAAAGATAAAAAAACCTTTTCCCACGAAAAGGTGTACCCATACATCAAAGCCGAGTATATACTCTCTGGGAGAAACCCAGGTTATAACAGTGACAGCGGAGCCTCAGACACAGGATCCGACTCCTCAGACAACAGTTATAATCGCAACCAACCGCGAAATAGACGAGGCAGAGCGGGGAGAAGAATGAACAGGGGAAACAACTGGCAACCCTATCAAGGACCGCCACCGCAGTTCTTCTATGGACCACCCCCTCCTTTTCAGCAACCATACCCACAACAGCCTTTCCCATTTTGGGACAATGCCCAAATGTCAGGAATACAACAACAGCCTTTTTTAGGGAGGGGCAAAAAACCAGGCCGAGAAAAACCAGAGGACAGCAAGTCCAATGGGCCCAACCCCTGGAAACCAACAGAACACATACAAGGAGCCAGGGACCAGTAACAACACCATCAACCAGCAACATCTAAGCCTAGTAGTAAACCTCTCTGATAAAATTTTGACACCAGTTGAGGAGAGAGTCTTAGAAAAAGGTTTGGGTTTTGTTCCGACCACAACCCTGGATAAATTCAAGCTGTACTGTGAATTGAAGGAATTTGTACGCAGCATAAAATTACAAGTCTTTTTTAAAGACAAACCACAACCTACAGGAACTACTAGTGACACAGGACTAAAGAAGAAGTCATCTTTTACCCCCCCTACGAATAGCCTACCAGTTGAGGTATTGGCTTTTGAGAAGGCAGTTTTGAAAGATGTAATGGATCTGGATACCAGGGATTTGAAAACGTTTCATAATACCAGTAGAGCTGAAAAGGAAGCAATAACTCAACTAGCCAACGATGCAACAATAACAATAAAGCCAGCCGACAAAGGCGGGGCAATTGTTATACAAAACTCAGAAGACTATGAGACGGAGTGCCTGAGATTACTGGCAGACCAAAGGAATTATGAAGTACTGAGGGCAGATCCTACGGAACGTCTGAGGATTGAGATAGCTGGGATGGTGGAAGAATGTCTGGTCAACGACTGGCTAACTAGAAAGGAGGCAGATTTCCTGGAGAACAAACATCCCAGGACTCCGTACTTTTATACTATCCCCAAAATCCACAAAAGGTTGGAAAAACCACCTGGGAGACCTATCGTCTCAGGTATAGGATCAATACTTGAGCCTTTGTCTAAGTTTGCGGACGCTTACTTGAGACCATTGGTACAGAAGACAGTAACATATCTACAGGACACAAAATCAGTGCTGTGCCTCCTTAAAGACCTACCTTTTGACCCCATGACACAGATTCTGATAGGTCTCGACGTAGATAGCCTGTATACAAGCTTACCTCACAGAGAGACCCTACAGATCCTAGAGGACATTCTATTCGAAAGCCAATGGGATTACAAAACACCTAGGCATGTAGTGCTGGAATGCTGCCGCCTTGCCCTCACCGAGAACTTCTTTCTTTTCCAGGAAACTATATACAAACAGACCCATGGAACCAGCATGGGAAGCACTTTCGCGCCGAGCGTGGCGGGTTTGTATGTGCACTGGCTAGAGACCAAAAAGATCCTAAATACAGACAACCCCCATGCTACCAAAATCCAGATATGGAAACGTTACATAGATGACGTTATTCTCATCTGGAATGGAACAGAGCAGGAGGCAGATGTGTTCCTAAACTGGCTGAATCTCCAGGACCCTTTCCTCAAGTTCACCTCTACAATGAGCCGTGAACAGCTAGTCTTCCTAGACCTAAACATCAAAGCGGAGAAAGGGACACTAACAACTACGACACATTTCAAGCCAACGTCTAGAAATTGTCTACTCAGTTTTGAGAGCTTCCATCCACGCCAACTCCGTGAAAACCTGCCTTTTGGGCAGTTCCTGAGACTAAGAAGGAACTGTTCAGAAAAATGTGACTATGAAAAGCAGGCCAAGGAATTGTGCGATAAACTATATCAGAGACAGTACCCAAAAAAGATTGTTCAGAAAGCCAAGAAAAGGGCATCCAATAACCACAGGGATGCATTGTTGGAGTCTAAACCCAAGGAACCGCCGACAAATCCATCGGAGAGAAGGCCCATCTGCATTACTACATATACAGTAGCCTCACAACAGGTGACAAAAATCGTGAAAAAACATTGGAGAACTCTGAACAGCGGGGGTCTCAACATCACCCAACCAATGTTCAGCCATCGGAAAGGGAAAAACCTGAAGGACTTAATGGTGCACACACGCCCCAAATCTATGGAAGGCCCAGTCCGACGTCTACACCCCCTGCCAGCTGGACACCATCCATGTTCCAACTGCAGCGTGTGCCACCTGACAGAACCCACCAAACAGGTGATTTGTAATACAGGCCTGAAATGGGAGTTAAGACAGTTTTCGAACTGCAATACATCAGGAGTTGTCTACATGATTACATGTGTGTGCAATTTACATTATATTGGAATGACAACCAGAAAGGTCAACACCAGAATGGTTGAACATCGCAGTAACTTTAGGTGTAAACATTCGAACACCAAAATGACAACACACTTTTTGGAAAAGGCACACACACCCAACGATATGCGCTGGGTGGTGCTGGAAACACAACCACCCCATGCTGACATGGAAAAGAAACTGTTGGAAAAGGAGCAACGCTGGGTTTTTAAGCTCCGCTCCCATATCGTGGGATTGAATGATGACATTCCCTGGGGACAGTTTACATAAGAAATATATGTAAACATTATAATATCAGACCCAGCAGATGTGGAATTCGCGAAGTCGCATGTATATAGTATCAACCACCTTTGGGCAAAAACTGCACAACCAATGAATGAATGATCCACCACTGTAAGCTAAGATCCCTCTGAAATACTGTTTTTTCCAGCTAAAACTGACTATATGACTTTGGTGACACTCCATACCTTTAGGAAGGGTGGCGTTATCAAACCGGAGTAATCAGTTCAATTTACGAACTTCATTTTCATTTTTTTGAAATTGGCGGTTCAAAACCCTTATAATATAGCAAGCACTTTGTAGAGCACCATAAATTATTTCAGAAGTGTCAAACTGCTGTAATAGTCGTGTTAGACACCTAAACTCGACTATTTACGAAGACCGACACTCCTAAGATGGCCGCCACGCAGACGGGCGGAGTAACACACGCTCTAGCTTACGCAAAGGGCGTTTCCCTCGACAACGCGGGACTACCGCGATTGCCTTCAGCATTTAAACTACTCGGAACCTCCAGTCCGATAACATCCGGACCGGAGGGAGAAACAGTAGGTGCCTGAAAACAGGAGGTAACCGGAGCACAAGTAAGTAGAATAGAGCACGAAGGAATGCCGTTTTCTAAACGGAGACACTGCCTAAGGAGCGAACAGCGCTGGGGAACTTAACAACTCCATTTCTCTCTCATTAGAGTTGCGAGGATACCGATACCCCTCCGACTCCATGGGGCCCAGTTAGGTCTCAAAAGAAAGTATGTATGAGTGTGTATGAGTGTTGAATGTATGGGTGTGACACTATGATAGGTGTTATGTTAAAAACCACTTTCGAAATATGCACGAAATCCATCACGTTTTTTGTGCATGAAAACACGGCCAATGAGTTCGCGTTCAATATTCACAGAATACATCACTTCTGGAAGAAACTGTGTGTGATAACTAATGGGGCCAACCACCCCTTGAATTTTAAAGTTGTTTTCTATCTTTCAGGAACCACGTGTTTTTGGGAACAAAATACGTAGGTATAAATGCATGCACTTAATAGAGTTTGCTGCAGTTTAAAAACCTTTTTACAAATATCTCATTGATAGAGTAAGGAGTGGCGAACACAGGGCTGGTCCCTGTGTAGTCCCGAAGAAGTGCTTGGGGTATGCACGAAACATGTCGACTTAGGAGTTGATAGGAACATCTGGACACATTAAGTTTAGGATAGCCTATCTCCCTACCCCGTTTTTAATACTACCACCTAGAGGCCAGAATAAAGTTTATTAGTAACCTACTGGGCAGGTAACTTTTAATTTCATCACATAGTCCACTCCCCACAAATACACATGCACCACACATAGTCCATTTAAGTGCTCCTACGTAACTCCGCAAGTCGTAGCACGCCCCAGCCCGTAGAGGACTGGGATGGCCCCAATGATGAAGCATGTCACCGTGGGGCAACCCCGGTGAGTGAGGGGACACCTAAAAAAGGAACAATTTTTCCTTTGTTACACATTAGACACTACTTCCAACAGCCAACCACATTGAGCAGTGGCTGTCCTTTCCTCTAGCTAGGCTCTCAGGTATCTGGAAACAGAAACCTTTTTTCTGACTTTAATGACTGGAGGGCGAGCCAAGCTATTTACCCTCTAACTCCCTTAGTTCTTTTCCTGACTAATATAAACATATCATCCTTTTCATCTTGTCGCATCATTACTGAGATATTCATTGTCTTTACTAGGCTTGTTACAGTGAACAAATATGTATATTTCTAAATTAAGTAGATCCTAGGATTTATTTGTTCATATTCCTGAGTTCTACATACCTTGGGCATCATATGCCACTGTGCCTGACCTCTCCCCCTTCCCCGTCCTATGTGTACGAACAGCGGGGAATGGTCCGAGATACCCCTCGCCCTGTAGTCTGCCGAGTCCCCCCGCCGAGAGTTCCTGTCTCGAAGTGAATATGTAATCTAGTCTAGAGAAGACTTTGTGGGCCCCAGAGTAAAAGGAGTAAGCTTCCTGCCTAGGATGGAGCCACCGCCAAACATCGGTGAGACCGATCGTGTCCATTCTACGCGCCAAAGCAGTCTCTGCAGCCACCGTGTGGGGGTTCCCCGATCTATCGCGCGTCGTGCACATCACGTCATTGAAATCCCCCCCCACAATCTGTACTGTGTCAGCCGTGTCTAGTAGTATGGTCGTGATCTCCTGCATTGTTCGTGTTTGTAATTTGGGTGGAGCATAGACCGACAACAGCGTGTACCTGCGCCTCCTCCATGTCCCCTGCACCCCGGCAAATGAGCCCTGTGGGTCCAACCATGTGCGTGTTACTGTGAAAGGTGTCGTTTTCCTAATGTATTGCCGTGCCCAGTGAGTCCATGGTGTATCCAGCGTGCGCCAGGACTATGTATTGCCCGCGCGCTAGAAAAGCACAGCGGTTCCCCCTCAAATGTGTTTCCTGAAGGAAGATGATGTCTGGTGCTACTCGCTTAATATATACAGTAACCAGGCTCCTCTTAATTTTGGAACCCAGTCCGTTCACATTCCAGGTTAGCGCCCTAACCCCGGCGCCTTCACCGTTTGGTGCAGCTAGTGTACTCGCCATTGTATTTCACGAGGACTATCAAGTACCGGACCCCAGGGCAGGGATGGTAGCAAGGGTAAACTTTCTCGAACTCACTGCTTCATGCACATCTGTCTCCCTCCCTCCCCAACGTCCCAACACCCCAACATGAGGTAAACTGTAACCAAACCCCATCCCGCACCCCCTCCCCACCTCCCTCCCCTTCCAGTTGCATCCCAATCCGGGTCTCAACTATCCGTGGGAGAAGGCCTGTCGCCCTCCCACACATCCCACCCTCAATAAACAGTAACCAGTGTTAAGAACACAGAAAACAGTAGTGGGGGTGTGCCAACTTGCTTGCTCCGCATCGCCGAGCCGCCATCTTTTCCCGCTCCCAGTATACCATAGTTCACGAGTGTGAGTCTTGTGTGTCCACATGTCCCTCATGGCCTGTAGAGTCTTGTTCCAGTTGCCGGATTTCTTTAGCCAGAGGGTGCAACGAATCACTCCTTGTATCTTCCTCCTCCTCTCCGGATGCGCGGCCTTCCGATTCCTCCACATCTTCTTCTTCAGAGCGGATTCCATTTCTCAGGCTACCAATTCTCGAGCCCGCCACTGAGTCGGTACCCGGTGACGCCGATCGGCCTCGTCTCCTGTCCTGCAAGTTCCTCGTCCTGTACGGAGTCACCGGCGTCTTGTTCTGTGTCCTCCTCAGTCTTCGACGCTGTGGCTTCGGCCTCTCCCATGTCGGTCGTTCTCGCAGTGACCGGTCGAGCGCTGCCCGGCCCGCCGCCTCTCTACTATTTAGGATAGGGCGCTCCTCGAGCCACTGCCATGCGTCGTCCGGGTGTGGAAAGAAGATGGCTTTGTCCTGATAGATGACCTTGAGCTTGGCCGGGAAGAGGAGCATATACTGGATGTTGAGGGATCTCAGTTTTGCTTTTACAGTGTCAAAGGAGCAGCGCTGTTTCGAGACCTCCTGACTGTAGTCCGGGAAAATCATTATGGTGGTGTTTTCAAAGCGGATCTCGCCCATACCTCTGGCTTCTCGTAGGATCAGATCTCGATCTGCAAAGTTCAGAAATCGCGCTATGACCGGTCGTGGTCTCGCACCCTCCGGTGGCTTGGCCAGAAGCGCCCTGTGCGCCCTCTCTATGATAAAGCACGAGGAGAATCGTGCCGTCGGGAAGGTCCTTTTGAGCCAGTCGAGGAGGAAGGTGGTCATGCTCCTTTCTTCAATCCCTTCTCTAAAGCTCACAAAGCGTAGGTTGTTCCGCCTTGACCTATTTTCGGCGTCGTCCACCTTCCACAGGAGTTGGCGGTGGGAGGCCTGGAGCTCTGCCATGTCCTTCTTAAGTTCAGAAACCGACTTCTCATTGTCCGTCAACCTCGACTCGGCCGCTCGTGAAGCTTGGATGTCCGTTCTAGACGCCTGTATGGCCTCCAGTAGCATGTCCATATCATTGCGTGCGCCAGAGTGCACAGGTTGTGGGTCCACCGTAGGTCGTGGAGCAGCGAAATTGTCCATTGGGCCCTTGGTCGCCGTCTTGGGTATTGTTTCCTTCTTGCCCATACCTGCGTCGTCTAGAGGCCGGGAGCCTCTGAGATAAATCCCCGTTCCACTGCGCTACCGCTGTACTCGGTCGAGTGTCTGGGGCTGAGGCAGAGCTATAGGGCGCCCGACTGCTCAGTTCCCTTGGGCAGCCTCTATTCGTGGTCTCTAGAGTCTCTGGGTCCGTGTACACTTCCCGTCCTGGGTGCAGGTAGCCGGGCGGTATTCCTCTATTCGTGTCTCGTGAGGGGCCTTTTCCCCAGGGGTCGTACCCCCCCGAGCCCGGGTCTCAGGGAGTAGGCACCGGCAACGTAGCGCCGTGGTCGGAGGTGTCGAGGTATCGGCCAGCTGCTCCCTTTCCCGTATGGGGTGCCGGTTTCTAGGACTGCAGGGCCTGGTCCACTTACTCCCGGTGCGCCTCCGTGATCCTGCGTGGTTTGATCGCCGTCCCCTTGGAGTGTTCTACTGTGCGGCCGCCATGCTGGTGAAGGCGTGTGGCACCTCCGATGCGAACCCTCGCTCCCGGCGACAGGTAGATCAGGCCTCGCCCTCATGGTGTGGGGCCCACCGTCTCTCCGTCTCTGGGGCTGGGCCCTGGTCGCAAAGTCAGCCTGGCGGTGAGTACAGGAGGGGGCCCCGTCGCCGCCACTCTTCGATCTTGGGGAGCCAGGGGGTATTCCTCAGCCCGCGCCTCGTGCGTGTCCCCCCCCCCGAGATTCTCACCGCCTCGGTGCTGGATCACCAGATGGAGGCACAGGTGGTGTGGTGCTGGCGGCGGGGGGCTCGCGGTGACATCCAGTCGCTCCCGATCCGGAATGGGCCACAGGGTTTCCGGGGCAGTAGGAGCAAGCCTTCCCCCTCCAGGCAGGTCTCCGTGGTCTTCCTCGGCTCTAGAGCCGTCTCGCCGTGTTCCTGTAGTGCGCGGCCGCCATATTGGTAAAGGCGGGCGCCGCCACCGAGGTCGACCCCAGGGTCAGGTGCCGGACAGGTGCGGATCCCCTCACCTCTGTGGAAGGCTCACCGACGCTCTGTCTCTGGTACCGGTCACAGACTCTGCACGGCGGCGGGATCAATGGGGGGGATCTCGCCGTTGTCATTCCTCCGCCACCATGTCGGTCGCCATCTTGGGTAGGTGTTCGGCGGTCGTCGCTGTCCCGCTCCCGTTGTCCGGCGGAGACGGTGTGTGACCGTCCGCCCGGCGACCGATCACCTGGTCAAGCCTCCACCAGCCTGCGACAGCAATTTGCGGGACGCCGGCTCTCGGCGCGCGCCTTTCTCCCCCGGCGCCCAGGCCGCCAGCACGATCTCCGGGATGCAGAGGAGTCACCGTCATACACGATGGCCAGGCGGGGTTGACTCCGTTTCAGGACTGCAGCAGCCCGTGGCAGGTGATCGGGTGTCAGTTCCCTACTTTTGATGGCGTTTCTAGGTCTTGGGGGATAGTGAATGCCGGATAATTAGCGGGCTCGGCCGGAGCTCTGTTCAGGCACGTCTAGTCGGCCATGTTGCTGGCCACGCCCCCCATGTGGCTGCTTTGATATCTCTTCTATAGGTACGTTTTTAAGCATAGCTGTAGTGCAGCTTTTCCCCTCATAGAGTGAGCCCTCAGCTTGCCAGGGAGCTTTCTGTGTGCTAGCTGATAGGATCACGTGATGCAAGACACTATCCAGCGAGCAATGGATCTTTTAGAGGAGGAGAAACCAGTGTGTAATGGACCATAGTTAACAAAGAGGCGGTCCGACTTTCTTGTACCGTTTGTTCTATCCAGATAGAATTTCAACACTCTTTTAAGATCCAGAAAATGTAACGTCCTCTCAGCAGGTGTGGTAGGATTAGGAAAAAATGTGGGAAGAGTGTTTTATTGATTAATATGAAACTCTGAGATTACCTTAGGAAGGAAACTCGGGTGAATCCTCAACACCACTCTCTTAGCATGGAAAACGAGATAAGGCTTTGTAGAGCATAAGGCACACATCTCACTCATCCTGCGAGCAGATGTAATTGCCACTAAAAAAGCTGCTTCAACAAGAGCTGTTGGAGAGAGGTTTTGTAAAATTGGTTCAAATGGGGGGCCTATTAACTTAGATAGGACCACATTAAATTTCCTAGGAAGGGGAAGGCAATCTAATAGGTGGGTAGACCTTTTTTATGCCCTCCAGGAAGTCTTTAACAACTGGCATTTGAAAGAAAGAAGCCTTAGTGGGAGACTTTCTATACGCTGTAATAGCTGTCAGATGTACTCTGATAGTGTGGCTAAGTACAACAGATAGGGTTAAATAACCTGTTCTTGACCCCAGATAGGGTCATGACCATTAGCCGTACACCACAGGTAAAACCGCTTCCATTTGAAAGCGTATGACTTTCTCATCGAAGGCCTCCTCGCTTCCCTTAAGATCAGCATACAATCTTGCGAGAGGCCTAAATGTCCATATTGGAGGAACTCTGGTGCCATGCTGTCAACCTCAGTGACGGCAGATTGGGATGAAACACCTGCCCTCCTGACTTGGTCAGTAGATCCGGATGACATGGCAGTCTCCTGTGTGGCACTTTGAACAGATGTAGAAGGTCCGGGTACCACCACTAAAGAGGCCACTCTAGTGCAATCGGGATCATCTGGGTCCTGGACTTGTACAGTTTGTTGATCACCAGTGGTATGAGAGGGACTAGTGGAAAGGCATAGAGTAATTTCTCTGACCAGTCGATCAACAGAGCATTCCACCTGGCTCCTGGTTGAGGGTATCTGGATGCAAAGGCGCAGCATTTTGTGTTTCCTGCGTCCGCAAAAAAGTCTATGTCTGGTGCGCCCATCTGCGAAAGATGTCTTGAGCTATTTCTTCTTTTAGCACCCAGTTGTGCGCTTTCGTGAAGTTTCGATTTAGGTTGTTCGCTTAAACATTGCGGGCGCCCGGGAGGTGAACTGCAGATATCGTTCTGTTCCTTGCGAGAAGCCATTTCCAGATCGCTTGAGCCTCCAAAGACAGGGGTCTGGACCTGGTCCCTCCCTGATTGTTCAGGTAATACATTGTTGTTGTATTGTCAGTCTGAACTATCAGGAATTTGACTTGATGGATCGAAAAAAAGCGCCTTGAGTGCCAGATGCACACCTCTGAGCTCTAGCATGCTGATGTGGTAAAGCTGTTCCTTTTCTGACCGCATTCCCTGGAACTGAAGGGATCCCAAGTGAGTGCCCCATCCCTGAAGGGATGCATCTGTGATGAGAGTTTGCTTTGAAAGTCCCTTGTGGAAAGGAACTCCTTTCAGAAGATGAGATCGTTGCATCCTACAACTTATGGAGATTTGGACTGAGTGAGTTACAGTTATAGTGTCCTCCCAGCGATTGGAAACCTGAGACCATTGGTCCTTCAGAGCTTGTTGCAAGGGTCTCATCTGCAGCCAGGCATTCAGGACAATGAATATGCACGAGGCCATCAAGCCCAGCAGCAATGAAACCTGTCTGCCCGCGGGATGAGATGTTCTCAGGAGAGTTTGACTCTTGTGGAGAATGGATAATGGTCTGTCCTCTGAAGGAAATGCTTTTCCGCTTTCAGCATTCAGAGTTGCACCCAAGTGGTTTATCCTCTGCGTTTGATTGAGGATGGATTTCTTGAAGTTAACACACAGGCCTAACTTGCTTAAAAGGTGAACGCAGCATCTTTGATGTTCCTTTAGCAGGGTGGAAGAGGCACTTTTGAGCAACTAATCGTCTGGGTAATGGTAGAAAAAATGTTCTTCCTCGAGAACTCTGCTACCACCCCCATGCATTTCGAGAAATTGCGAGGAGCTGACTTTAGCCCAAAAGCCAGGACCTTAAATTGGAAGTGGTTCGACTGTATTCTGAATCTTAGGAACTTACAATGCTTCCTGGAGATCAGGATGTGAAAGTAAGCATCCTGAAGATCTATGGAACACATCTAGTCTCCTTGATGAATGTACAGGATGATTTGATGCAATGCCAACATTCTGAACCGTTCTCGCAGAACAAACTTGTTTTATAGCCTGAGATCTAGTATAGGCCTGAACTCCTAGTTTGGACCTTTCTTTGGGACCAAAAAGTAACAGGAATAGATGCCTTGTCGACGTTAGTGCCAGGGAACCTCTTCAATGGTGTTTTTCTGAGGAGGTATAGAAGGTGGAGGTGACTTGAATCTGATTGAGTACCCATTCGTCACAATATTGAGCACCCATCTGTCCTGCGTTATCTTGGTCCACTCATCCAAGTGGAAAATTATACTTTCCCCCCACCGGACTGGGTAACGAAGTTGGGGGAAGCAAGCACTCACTGCTTTGTTTGGTGTTTAGCTGCAGGAGTTTGCTGTTCTGATCCTCCTGTTCCTCTACCAGGATGGCGCTGGAGGTAGTGAGATCTTCCTTGACGTTGCTGCGACGACCAAGGAGGGGTTTGAACCCTCTGCTGGTACTGGTGCCAATCATATGGTCGGTAGCGACGCCAGAAATCTTTTCTTTTTTCTAATCCCACCACCTTCACTGTGTCTATTTCAGTTTTCATTCTAGACATCTCATCGTTAGCAAGGGATCCAAAAACTGAAGTTCCGTTGAAGGGGAGATTAAGAATCCTATGTTGGGCCTCTGGCTTCAACCCCGTAAGCATTAACCAAAAGGATCGATGGGCACAGACTCCATGAGAATAACCATGGGCAGCAATATCAGAGGCATCTGCTGCAGCACTTATAACATGATTGGCCTCAAGCCCCCTTCGTGAAGGATTTCTTGAAAATTGTGTCTGTCTTCTTTTGATAGCTTCTGTGCAAAACGTGATCAAACAGAATGTCATTTCGGCCAAACAATGCCGACGCGGTGATGCCCTTCATGTAGGCCGCAGGTGTGTTGCACATTATTTTGCCAATTGAGTCCAAGGCTTTACTGTACTTATCTGGGGGAACAGTAAAAGATAATGACCCAGTGTGATTCTTCCAAGCAGCTGACATGATAACAGAGTCAGACCTAAGAAATAACGGGTCCTGCTCAGGTGCGCTGCACTTCTTCGTTATCTGTGATGGTGCTGCTCCCACGGAACCAGGAGTTAGGAAAGTATGGAGAGCCGTTTCTAGTAAACCAGGTACCAGAGGGAGTAGAGGTCTTGAGGAGGACCTGTGATGCAGAGTTTCAAAGATCACAGATGTCGAAGGAGCAAAAGAAGGCATTTCAATGTTTAGCTTTGCAGTCCCTCTGCATAAGACCTCATTAAAAGTCACAATATCATCTATTGGTGATATCCTAGTCGGTGGAGTAGATGAGAGTCAGCGAGTAGTCCACTTTCAAGGGCCTGGAGTCAAAAGACCAAGAAGGTGATCTGCGACTTCGTTCTTTAGGAGAGCAGTGTTGAGATCTTTCAGATCGACTCCTAGGAGACCCTGACCTGTGTCTCCATGAGATTGGCAATCTCTGAGGTGTGGCACGCCTCTCTTGTCTGTCAGGAGAATGAGCAGACCGACTCCTAGGAGACTATGACCTGTGTCTCCTCGAAACTGACGACTTATGAGATGTGGCACATCTCTCTTGTCTGTCAGGCAAGTGAGCAGGGGAATAAGAAGAACGAGATTGTCCTGCCAGGTTGATTTTCCTTATATTCCAGTCCTTTATGTTTCCCAACCATCTCGGGGAGATGTTACTAGCATGTTCCGGAACTGGAGAGACTTCTGGTGTGATCTGTACAATCGGGCATTCAGGAAAGATGAAGCACTCCTGGAAGTCAGCACATGGATTTCCTTCGACGTCGATTGACCTCTTGATGTCGATACTGGGGACCAATCTTACCTTGGTCTCTTGTCAGGTGGAGATCTGTGTATTGATGTCGACCTTCTAGACGTCGACCTCGGCGATGATCTCCTTTCCAGGGACCTTCTCAACGAAGGAGACCTTTCCCTTGACACCGGGGATGACCTTTGCCCCGTTCTCGACGCCGATCGCCTCAACGTCGAACTTCTCGTCTGCGATTGTCTCGACGGCGATCATCTTGACAGCAGTGATTTGGTTTGACCCGCAGTTGGCGATGACTTCGAAGGATTGTGCTCTACCGGAGTCGATTTCTTTGGTGCGGGTTTCGACGTCGATATTCTTCTCGGCGTTGGAGGTGTTCTCGACGTGTCATATAGTTAATGCTTTTCGATATATTGTGTTAAGTTAGCATGAGTTTATTAAATGTTTAAACGACATATTTTCCTTCGGCTTCAGTTTGCACATGGCACATAATTATTATTGTAGCTTTCAACCTAGACGAAAGATGTGATTTATTGAGAATAATATGTTATTGCTCTGATATCAGTCGTGCCTGGTACACTTGGTACACTGTCTGCACACTGAGAGCTATAGCCTCTAAGAATAACCTAACACAAGGTTGCTGGGAGGCCTGATCCTCGCACCACATTAGACATAACACAAATAATGTTGCTGCCAACATTGGGCTCTACGCGGGTTTAAGATAGAGTTACTGAGAATGCAAAAAACACACTTGATGGTGCTTCGCATGCAGAGAGTTGGTAGCTGATGATGTGATCTTCTTCTGCTGACATTTAGAGGTATGGGCCCGCCCTGCTAAAACCCAAATGAGACCTTCTTAGATATAATATAGTATGCTAAATAGGGTGCGCGAAATATAGGTGATACAGATTTCTATAGATTTTTGCATTATAATATGCTATCACCGTTCGCTTACTATGGACTAGTGACTATGCTGATAACTCTGATTTTTATAATATGTATGTTGGTATTATATAAGATACTGCGTTTGAGAACCTTGCATTGAAAAATAAATATTTCAAACTTGCACGTGTGTTCTTTTACTCCCTGTTGTGGTTTGAAATGATTATAGAGCGAAAGAGTGTTCATGTGTTCCACGATACCTGAGGTACCCTAAGTTCATGTTCTGGTTTGTCTAAGTCATTGGGAGTTTGTTATGACCAATGAGACACTGTAGCTAGCTCGGTAAGGGGATTTCTGATACTAAGGTGAGTTTTGGGTCTCCCTAATTCACCCAGGTTCTAGATCTCTGTGCACAGTTCTGTGGGAGAACGGAAACCCTGCTACATGGCGCCCAACGGTTGTTGGCCTTATATCACGACACTCGAGTAGTATATCATTCAAACCTTAACCCCTTCATTCCCGTTTCCGGAAAACGGCGGTGTCGGAAAAACCTACCTATTTTTGAAATAGGTCTTTTCAAGCTTGAATCTATCTAAAAACGGTTTCCTTGAATTACTACCCAGTTGTGCTACAAAGTAATCTTTGTTTTTTCACGTTCCTGTGCAGTCATGGCACAAGCCGTGGACATCCCGCTGCATAGTCGCATTGCGGTGCGTGATCATTTGCGGACTTATGATGTACCTTTGGAAGGCTTGGCTGTGGTTCTGGTGGTGAGTGCGGAACATGCTTACCCGTACGAACTGTTTTATTCGTGGGTGACATTTCCGCCAGTGGACGCGAATTCTGGTGTGTTCCACTCATACACTCCGTCAGCTGTACCTGCTGCATATGCTCCGTACAGAGCACAGGAAGTTCCTATTGATGTTTGGCAGCATGGAGTTTGGTTTGGTGGCGCCCTACCACACGCTTTAACCGCTCCGAGGTTAGGTCCTTTGTCCATTCCGGGCACACCTTGGCCCACTTTGGCTGGATTTACTCCTCATCCTAATCGCGCCACTTGAAACGTGGGTGACCTGTGACGTCTTCATGAGGTCGCAGTTGAAGTGATTAGTACACTTGTTCCTTACACGAGTCGTAATGTTCAAGGCGCAGCCCCTAGGGGTGCGCAGCTTCAAGCGGTCAGGCTGGTTTGAAAATCAGTCCTGTCATGGTGAATTCCGTAATGGGCAAGAAGCCCCAGGATAAGGATGACTTTCCTTTCTGGCTTGCCGAGAAATTCGACCAGCTGGAGGCTGTGTTTCCTAATACGAATCCTGGTGAGAAACACCGGATTCTTACGCTTAGTTTGCCGAAAGATTTGGCCCCTGAGCTTGTTGACTGTGAAACATGGGGTAAGACTTTTGCAGCAGTCTATTCGAGGTGCTTTGGCTCCCCGTCTATGTCCAACCTGTCTGCGGTCCTTAAACGTGTTCAAGATGATCACGGATCGGAGTCAGCGGTTGAGTTGGGTATGCGCCTGTGTGGCTCCTTTGAGGTGGTTTGCGATCTGATCCTTGCGAATGTCAAGGGGGATGCAGTGAACTTCCAGGTGGCTAACGCCTTGGCGTTGATTCCCGACGCGGACAAACCCCGTCAGTTAGCAAGGATAATTGTGACGGCTTATAAAATGGTTGGCCGCAATGCCAAGAGTCTTAAGACTTTTTCTGATAAGAAGAAAAAGCAGCCCCAGGGACAGTCTTCGGAGGCGAACGCTCAGCCCAAGTCCAAAAAACAAAATTGTCCTAAAAAACAGAATCAGGGTAAGCAACAAAAACACAACAAACACAGGTTTCGCGCCCTGCGTCTCCGTTGCCTGCGCAGTCGGAACGTGTTTATGATTTGTGCGACTGCGCGATGATTAAGACACCTGAACGTTTTCAGGCTTCTTACCAAAGCTCTCCTCTTTCCTTTCAGGACTCATCGGCTCCGTCAACCGGTGGTGGAGGGGGCGGCAGGGGCCGGGGTGGCCAGCAAGGATGTGGTCAGCCCCGCCAGCTCAACGGTGCAGACAAACAGGAGGGCTCTACGCCTCAGAGTCCGCAGTTTGCCAAGAAGAAAGTCGCAGCCTTGACAGCGCATCGATATGCCCCAGATTGTGAGAACGAGGCTTCGGAATCTGACTTGGGCTCTGACCTTGCTGGACAGCGCGGCGGAGATTACCATAGTGAGAGAGGCCCTCCGTCCACTACTGAAGGTGACAGCGACTGACACTTATGTTGTGATTGAAACAGCAGATACCAGAGTTGCTCCCCCTGATAGACTTTTTGAAATTGTCCTGTTAATTGAAGGTGACATACAGCGTACGGTTAAAGGGGTATTTTGGGAAAATCTTTCGTCTACATATGACATTTTGCTTTCGGAGGCTGACTGGCCCCCACCTTTTGTGCTCGCAGCTCCACGAGGGGAGGAGGTAATCCTCCCCAGTTTCGAGAGTGGAAGCGCTGCACTTTGCAGAAGAGTGGGCTCTGGCGCTTGCACCGGCTGTGTACTGTAATCAGTGTGGCTGGGATAAATTGTCCCCGAACCACGAGATTCCTTTACGGTCTCAGCCGCAGCCTCAACCTCAATATCCCATACGATGTGAAGCCAAAGCTTCGGTCGCAGCGATCCTTGAACAATTGTAATATCAAGGTGTAATTGAAACGTGTGTGTCACCGATGAATAACCCCCTTTTTACTGTAAACAAACCGGACGGCTCTTACCGTTTGGTTTTGGATTACCGGCATTTCAACTCGCATTGCCGTAACTGTGCAGTACAGAATACTCACGGCTCTGCCCTTGTAAATAGTCTTGTGCGTAAGCGGTTCAAAACCACGCTTGACATTTCCAATGGTTTTTATGCCCATTCATTGGACAGTCTAAGTTCCCAATGGACTTCTTTCACATGCGGCGGGGTCCAAAAAATGTTTCGGCGTCTTCCAATGGGCTATAAGAATAGTCCTGGCGTATTTTCCGCACGCATTGTCTCTCTGTTGGAGAGGATCGACCCAGATGCTTGTTCCTATGTGGATGATATCTATCTCACAGACGACGAACTTTGGGAGCATCTGTGTCGAGTGAACAGTATTATTTGTAACTTTGCAGACATGGGTTACAAGTTTAATTTTGCAAAATCGCACATTACAGAATACACAGTGTTGTTTCTAGGCTATGAACTAACTAATGAAGGAAAAGGCTTGGCTCCTCACTTCCTGGAGAAGTGCGCACAGTTGCGCTCTCCAACAACACTGAAAAAATTACAATCTTTACTGGGCCTTTGGAATTTCGGGAGGACTTACATTCCGGAATATGCCCAGCGTATCAAGCCTTTGTATGCTTTGATACAACCATCTTTTTCCAAATCATGCTGGCTGCCTGAGCATTCAGCTATTCTGCAGTCTTTGCAAGCTGATTTGCTCGCTTCTGAATACTTACAGACTCGTGATAACCAGACCAACCTGGTGATAAGAATTGTCCCGGGGACGGTAGGTTTCACGTACCTAACTTTTAATGAAGGAGATACAGTACCTATGGCTTACAAGTCACACTTGTACACTTCGGCTGAATTGCGATTTTCCACTGTGGAGAAAGTTTTGACGGCTGTGCAGATGGCAATTCTCAAAGAACGTGCCCTGTTACAAGGAAAACGCATGTTGGTTGTTACCCCGTGTCCTGCCTTGGAGGCAGTTACGAAAGCCAGTGTACCAAATTCTAAAGCTTTGCACCCTCAGTGGATTCAATGGGCTGCATCTTTGTCATCCCAGGATGTCACATTTATTTTTGACGCCACTTTACGGTCGCAGGAATTCTTACAGTATGAATTTGTTCATCCTGCTCCTTTAGCAATGCGGCCGTTGGAGGATTTCCATTGCATCATTTACACTGATGGTTCGGCGCAGGTTGCGCATGGCTCTAAACGTGCCTACGTTTCCGCTTGCGCCATTGTGGTCGGTGCCATGGTGAACGATGAGTTCAAGTCCAGTGTGGTGCACACGCAGACGCTTGGGGACTGCACCGCACAATTGGCTGAGCTTCGTGCTCTGATGCTTGCATTGGAGTACGCAGATCCGAGTGTGACGACTTTGGTCGTAAGTGACTCTTACTACTGTGTCCAGTCTTACAATGAGAACTTGTTCTTTTGGATTCAGAATGAATTTCGTGATTCCAAAGGTAGCACTATAAAACATAAAATAATCTGGGTCCGGGTGGCAGAACTCAAAGAGAAGTTGCCACTCGTGTTTGTAATTCATACTCTTGGCCATCAGCGCGTGGGGGTCCACGCTGTCGGAAATTCGCTTGCTGATGAAGCAGCGAAGTCAGCAGTATCAAAATACTTAGTTGCAGCAGTCACGAGGTCCAAAAGTAAGATAGATGATGACATCTTAGCAGCGGTTGCTGCTACTGAGAAGGGAAGTAAATATCCTGCGGGGTTCCCTTCTAAATACACATACCACTTAAGTCCCGATAAGGTTCCTTATGTGAAAATTCCTGAAGTTGGTGAACGTTTAATTCCCAACTCAGATCGCAGGGCTTCTTTGATTACAGCGGCTCATGAAGGTGTGGCGTCTGCGCATGCGGGCGTCTCGGCCACTGTAACTCAGCTACAACAGAGGTTCTGGTGGCAGGGACTGTACAAACAGACTCGCGATTATGTCCTTCAATGTGACATTTGCCAGCAGATTAAACCTTCAACTGCTGCGCGTCCGCCTCAGACACAGTTGTACATTTCTAATAAACCACTGGGGTGCGTTTATTTAGATCACTGCGGTCCTTTTTCTTCTGATACTGCATATAAGTATATCTTAGTAGCAGTTGATTCATGCACACGCTTTGTGTGGGTTTGGCCCCATCGAGCGCTGATTCACGGACTGTCATTAAGGATTTGCGAGTCTTTGTAGGGATTTTTGCCTGTGGTACCTTCCATTCGGACCAGGGTCCGGCTTTCGCCTCCTAGGCGTATAAGGATGCTATGGTTTCGTTGGGGGTCCAAGTCAAGTTTTCGTCTCCGTACAGACCCGAGGGAAATAGTGTAGTTGAACGAATGAACCGTGACTTAAAGCAATCTTTGACAGCTCGAGTTATAGGCACTGGCAGAAACTGGCTAGCCCACCTCAATGGCGTGCAGCGTGCGCTTAATAATCTCCCTAGAAGGTCTCTGGGTGGGCGGACCCCATACGAAATGCTCTTTGGTATCAAGATGTACGTCCCTGACCTCGACGGTCTAGACTGCAAGGCCCAGGCCACGTCCTTTGACGTAGATGAACATTGCAATGTTTTACAGGATCTACAAAAGACCAGAGACAGTCTAGCAAAGGAACATTTGCCCTCCACATCGGATGATGCGTTGCAGATCCCAGTAGTTGGCTGGCTACCCCAAGTTGGAGAACTGGTTCGAGAGAAGATCGATAACAAGAAAGAGTTTGGTCCCTCATATCGTGCACCGGTTCGTGTTCTTGGAGTGAAGGGCACAAGAACAGTCATATTACCACCACTTCCAGGTCGTAAGGAAAACAGATTTATCTCTATTGACAATGTCAAGACACACAGGGTGGCCGATTCTTCATAGCATGACACCGGCTATATCCTGTCCTTCCATGGTGAGGCATTCTGTGCTGGCTATTACTTCTGGTGCAGAACAGGAGGTGTCCCTCGAGATGCCTGCCATATCCAGTCCTTTATTAAATACTATTCCTGTTACTAACATTGATGAGCTGAACTACACCTATCCTGCTGACTTATCTGTGCCATATTTTCAGACTCGTTTGGCCGACCAATCAAGATTCTCTTTTGACTCTGTTTTGGAACTTTCAAAGAAACCCTCAACTATTGCAAAATATGCCACCTTATTCAAAAAACATTTTTTAATTCCCCCTTGGACATACATTTGGTTGATTCTATTTTCATTTTACCTTTTTATGTCGATTGGTTTTGTGTTTTATTTTTTTCGCCTGATCGATGGTAACTATGTTAAAGAAAGAACAGGAATTCGGTACCTTAATGGAACATTGGCCCCTCTTTCCTCTTCACATTCAGCACACAGACTGAAACGAAACCTGAATACAGTCAACATTACTGCTTGGCCTGTCCTTGATGGGATTGTGTGGGATGCGGTTAGATTTCAAATACATTTTTTCAGAAGTGTCAAACTGCTGTAATAGTCGTGTTAGACACCTAAACTCGACTATTTACGAAGACCGACACTCCTAAGATGGCCGCCACGCAGACGGGCGGAGTAACACACGCTCTAGCTTACGCAAAGGGCGTTTCCCTCGACAACGCGGGACTACCGCGATTGCCTTCAGCATTTAAACTACTCGGAACCTCCAGTCCGATAACATCCGGACCGGAGGGAGAAACAGTAGGTGCCTGAAAACAGGAGGTAACCGGAGCACAAGTAAGTAGAATAGAGCACGAAGGAATGCCGTTTTCTAAACGGAGACACTGCCTAAGGAGCGAACAGCGCTGGGGAACTTAACAACTCCATTTCTCTCTCATTAGAGTTGCGAGGATACCGATACCCCTCCGACTCCATGGGGCCCAGTTAGGTCTCAAAAGAAAGTATGTATGAGTGTGTATGAGTGTTGAATGTATGGGTGTGACACTATGATAGGTGTTATGTTAAAAACCACTTTCGAAATATGCACGAAATCCATCACGTTTTTTGTGCATGAAAACACGGCCAATGAGTTCGCGTTCAATATTCACAGAATACATCACTTCTGGAAGAAACTGTGTGTGATAACTAATGGGGCCAACCACCCCTTGAATTTTAAAGTTGTTTTCTATCTTTCAGGAACCACGTGTTTTTGGGAACAAAATACGTAGGTATAAATGCATGCACTTAATAGAGTTTGCTGCAGTTTAAAAACCTTTTTACAAATATCTCATTGATAGAGTAAGGAGTGGCGAACACAGGGCTGGTCCCTGTGTAGTCCCGAAGAAGTGCTTGGGGTATGCACGAAACATGTCGACTTAGGAGTTGATAGGAACATCTGGACACATTAAGTTTAGGATAGCCTATCTCCCTACCCCGTTTTTAATACTACCACCTAGAGGCCAGAATAAAGTTTATTAGTAACCTACTGGGCAGGTAACTTTTAATTTCATCACATAGTCCACTCCCCACAAATACACATGCACCACACATAGTCCATTTAAGTGCTCCTACGTAACTCCGCAAGTCGTAGCACGCCCCAGCCCGTAGAGGACTGGGATGGCCCCAATGATGAAGCATGTCACCGTGGGGCAACCCCGGTGAGTGAGGGGACACCTAAAAAAGGAACAATTTTTCCTTTGTTACACATTAGACACTACTTCCAACAGCCAACCACATTGAGCAGTGGCTGTCCTTTCCTCTAGCTAGGCTCTCAGGTATCTGGAAACAGAAACCTTTTTTCTGACTTTAATGACTGGAGGGCGAGCCAAGCTATTTACCCTCTAACTCCCTTAGTTCTTTTCCTGACTAATATAAACATATCATCCTTTTCATCTTGTCGCATCATTACTGAGATATTCATTGTCTTTACTAGGCTTGTTACAGTGAACAAATATGTATATTTCTAAATTAAGTAGATCCTAGGATTTATTTGTTCATATTCCTGAGTTCTACATACCTTGGGCATCATATGCCACTGTGCCTGACCTCTCCCCCTTCCCCGTCCTATGTGTACGAACAGCGGGGAATGGTCCGAGATACCCCTCGCCCTGTAGTCTGCCGAGTCCCCCCGCCGAGAGTTCCTGTCTCGAAGTGAATATGTAATCTAGTCTAGAGAAGACTTTGTGGGCCCCAGAGTAAAAGGAGTAAGCTTCCTGCCTAGGATGGAGCCACCGCCAAACATCGGTGAGACCGATCGTGTCCATTCTACGCGCCAAAGCAGTCTCTGCAGCCACCGTGTGGGGGTTCCCCGATCTATCGCGCGTCGTGCACATCACGTCATTGAAATCCCCCCCCACAATCTGTACCGTGTCAGCCGTGTCTAGTAGTATGGTCGTGATCTCCTGCATTGTTCGTGTTTGTAATTTGGGTGGAGCATAGACCGACAACAGCGTGTACCTGCGCCTCCTCCATGTCCCCTGCACCCCGGCAAATGAGCCCTGTGGGTCCAACCATGTGCGTGTTACTGTGAAAGGTGTCGTTTTCCTAATGTATTGCCGTGCCCAGTGAGTCCATGGTGTATCCAGCGTGCGCCAGGACTATGTATTGCCCGCGCGCTAGAAAAGCACAGCGGTTCCCCCTCAAATGTGTTTCCTGAAGGAAGATGATGTCTGGTGCTACTCGCTTAATATATACAGTAACCAGGCTCCTCTTAATTTTGGAACCCAGTCCGTTCACATTCCAGGTTAGCGCCCTAACCCCGGCGCCTTCACCGTTTGGTGCAGCTAGTGTACTCGCCATTGTATTTCACGAGGACTATCAAGTACCGGACCCCAGGGCAGGGATGGTAGCAAGAGTAAACTTTCTCGAACTCACTGCTTCATGCACATCTGTCTCCCTCCCTCCCCAACGTCCCAACACCCCAACATGAGGTAAACTGTAACCAAACCCCATCCCGCACCCCCTCCCCACCTCCCTCCCCTTCCAGTTGCATCCCAATCCGGGTCTCAACTATCCGTGGGAGAAGGCCTGTCGCCCTCCCACACATCCCACCCTCAATAAACAGTAACCAGTGTTAAGAACACAGAAAACAGTAGTGGGGGTGTGCCAACTTGCTTGCTCCGCATCGCCGAGCCGCCATCTTTTCCCGCTCCCAGTATACCATAGTTCACGAGTGTGAGTCTTGTGTGTCCACATGTCCCTCATGGCCTGTAGAGTCTTGTTCCAGTTGCCGGATTTCTTTAGCCAGAGGGTGCAACGAATCACTCCTTGTATCTTCCTCCTCCTCTCCGGATGCGCGGCCTTCCGATTCCTCCACATCTTCTTCTTCAGAGCGGATTCCATTTCTCAGGCTACCAATTCTCGAGCCCGCCACTGAGTCGGTACCCGGTGACGCCGATCGGCCTCGTCTCCTGTCCTGCAAGTTCCTCGTCCTGTACGGAGTCACCGGCGTCTTGTTCTGTGTCCTCCTCAGTCTTCGACGCTGTGGCTTCGGCCTCTCCCATGTCGGTCGTTCTCGCAGTGACCGGTCGAGCGCTGCCCGGCCCGCCGCCTCTCTACTATTTAGGATAGGGCGCTCCTCGAGCCACTGCCATGCGTCGTCCGGGTGTGGAAAGAAGATGGCTTTGTCCTGATAGATGACCTTGAGCTTGGCCGGGAAGAGGAGCATATACTGGATGTTGAGGGATCTCAGTTTTGCTTTTACAGTGTCAAAGGAGCAGCGCTGTTTCGAGACCTCCTGACTGTAGTCCGGGAAAATCATTATGGTGGTGTTTTCAAAGCGGATCTCGCCCATACCTCTGGCTTCTCGTAGGATCAGATCTCGATCTGCAAAGTTCAGAAATCGCGCTATGACCGGTCGTGGTCTCGCACCCTCCGGTGGCTTGGCCAGAAGCGCCCTGTGCGCCCTCTCTATGATAAAGCACGAGGAGAATCGTGCCGTCGGGAAGGTCCTTTTGAGCCAGTCGAGGAGGAAGGTGGTCATGCTCCTTTCTTCAATCCCTTCTCTAAAGCTCACAAAGCGTAGGTTGTTCCGCCTTGACCTATTTTCGGCGTCGTCCACCTTCCACAGGAGTTGGCGGTGGGAGGCCTGGAGCTCTGCCATGTCCTTCTTAAGTTCAGAAACCGACTTCTCATTGTCCGTCAACCTCGACTCGGCCGCTCGTGAAGCTTGGATGTCCGTTCTAGACGCCTGTATGGCCTCCAGTAGCATGTCCATATCATTGCGTGCGCCAGAGTGCACGGGTTGTGGGTCCACCGTAGGTCGTGGAGCAGCGAAATTGTCCATTGGGCCCTTGGTCGCCGTCTTGGGTATTGTTTCCTTCTTGCCCATACCTGCGTCGTCTAGAGGCCGGGAGCCTCTGAGATAAATCCCCGTTCCACTGCGCTACCGCTGTACTCGGTCGAGTGTCTGGGGCTGAGGCAGAGCTATAGGGCGCCCGACTGCTCAGTTCCCTTGGGCAGCCTCTATTCGTGGTCTCTAGAGTCTCTGGGTCCGTGTACACTTCCCGTCCTGGGTGCAGGTAGCCGGGCGGTATTCCTCTATTCGTGTCTCGTGAGGGGCCTTTTCCCCAGGGGTCGTACCCCCCCGAGCCCGGGTCTCAGGGAGTAGGCACCGGCAACGTAGCGCCGTGGTCGGAGGTGTCGAGGTATCGGCCAGCTGCTCCCTTTCCCGTATGGGGTGCCGGTTTCTAGGACTGCAGGGCCTGGTCCACTTACTCCCGGTGCGCCTCCGTGATCCTGCGTGGTTTGATCGCCGTCCCCTTGGAGTGTTCTACTGTGCGGCCGCCATGCTGGTGAAGGCGTGTGGCACCTCCGATGCGAACCCTCGCTCCCGGCGACAGGTAGATCAGGCCTCGCCCTCATGGTGTGGGGCCCACCGTCTCTCCGTCTCTGGGGCTGGGCCCTGGTCGCAAAGTCAGCCTGGCGGTGAGTACAGGAGGGGGCCCCGTCGCCGCCACTCTTCGATCTTGGGGAGCCAGGGGGTATTCCTCAGCCCGCGCCTCGTGCGTGTCCCCCCCCCGAGATTCTCACCGCCTCGGTGCTGGATCACCAGATGGAGGCACAGGTGGTGTGGTGCTGGCGGCGGGGGGCTCGCGGTGACATCCAGTCGCTCCCGATCCGGAATGGGCCACAGGGTTTCCGGGGCAGTAGGAGCAAGCCTTCCCCCTCCAGGCAGGTCTCCGTGGTCTTCCTCGGCTCTAGAGCCGTCTCGCCGTGTTCCTGTAGTGCGCGGCCGCCATATTGGTAAAGGCGGGCGCCGCCACCGAGGTCGACCCCAGGGTCAGGTGCCGGACAGGTGCGGATCCCCTCACCTCTGTGGAAGGCTCACCGACGCTCTGTCTCTGGTACCGGTCACAGACTCTGCACGGCGGCGGGATCAATGGGGAGGATCTCGCCGTTGTCATTCCTCCGCCACCATGTCGGTCGCCATCTTGGGTAGGTGTTCGGCAGTCGTCGCTGTCCCGCTCCCGTTGTCCGGCGGAGACGGTGTGTGACCGTCCGCCCGGCGACCGATCACCTGGTCAAGCCTCCACCAGCCTGCGACAGCAATTTGCGGGACGCCGGCTCTCGGCGCGCGCCTTTCTCCCCCGGCGCCCAGGCCGCCAGCACGATCTCCGGGATGCAGAGGAGTCACCGTCATACACGATGGCCAGGCGGGGTTGACTCCGTTTCAGGACTGCAGCAGCCCGTGGCAGGTGATCGGGTGTCAGTTCCCTACTTTTGATGGCGTTTCTAGGTCTTGGGGGATAGTGAATGCCGGATAATTAGCGGGCTCGGCCGGAGCTCTGTTCAGGCACGTCTAGTCGGCCATGTTGCTGGCCACGCCCCCCATGTGGCTGCTTTGATATCTCTTCTATAGGTACGTTTTTAAGCATAGCTGTAGTGCAGCTTTTCCCCTCATAGAGTGAGCCCTCAGCTTGCCAGGGAGCTTTCTGTGTGCTAGCTGATAGGATCACGTGATGCAAGACACTATCCAGCGAGCAATGGATCTTTTAGAGGAGGAGAAACCAGTGTGTAATGGACCATAGTTAACAAAGAGGCGGTCCGACTTTCTTGTACCGTTTGTTCTATCCAGATAGAATTTCAACACTCTTTTAAGATCCAGAAAATGTAACGTCCTCTCAGCAGGTGTGGTAGGATTAGGAAAAAATGTGGGAAGAGTGTTTTATTGATTAATATGAAACTCTGAGATTACCTTAGGAAGGAAACTCGGGTGAATCCTCAACACCACTCTCTTAGCATGGAAAACGAGATAAGGCTTTGTAGAGCATAAGGCACACATCTCACTCATCCTGCGAGCAGATGTAATTGCCACTAAAAAAGCTGCTTCAACAAGAGCTGTTGGAGAGAGGTTTTGTAAAATTGGTTCAAATGGGGGGCCTATTAACTTAGATAGGACCACATTAAATTTCCTAGGAAGGGGAAGGCAATCTAATAGGTGGGTAGACCTTTTTTATGCCCTCCAGGAAGTCTTTAACAACTGGCATTTGAAAGAAAGAAGCCTTAGTGGGAGACTTTCTATACGCTGTAATAGCTGTCAGATGTACTCTGATAGTGTGGCTAAGTACAACAGATAGGGTTAAATAACCTGTTCTTGACCCCAGATAGGGTCATGACCATTAGCCGTACACCACAGGTAAAACCGCTTCCATTTGAAAGCGTATGACTTTCTCATCGAAGGCCTCCTCGCTTCCCTTAAGATCAGCATACAATCTTGCGAGAGGCCTAAATGTCCATATTGGAGGAACTCTGGTGCCATGCTGTCAACCTCAGTGACGGCAGATTGGGATGAAACACCTGCCCTCCTGACTTGGTCAGTAGATCCGGATGACATGGCAGTCTCCTGTGTGGCACTTTGAACAGATGTAGAAGGTCCGGGTACCACCACTAAAGAGGCCACTCTAGTGCAATCGGGATCATCTGGGTCCTGGACTTGTACAGTTTGTTGATCACCAGTGGTATGAGAGGGACTAGTGGAAAGGCATAGAGTAATTTCTCTGACCAGTCGATCAACAGAGCATTCCACCTGGCTCCTGGTTGAGGGTATCTGGATGCAAAGGCGCAGCATTTTGTGTTTCCTGCGTCCGCAAAAAAGTCTATGTCTGGTGCGCCCATCTGCGAAAGATGTCTTGAGCTATTTCTTCTTTTAGCACCCAGTTGTGCGCTTTCGTGAAGTTTCGATTTAGGTTGTTCGCTTAAACATTGCGGGCGCCCGGGAGGTGAACTGCAGATATCGTTCTGTTCCTTGCGAGAAGCCATTTCCAGATCGCTTGAGCCTCCAAAGACAGGGGTCTGGACCTGGTCCCTCCCTGATTGTTCAGGTAATACATTGTTGTTGTATTGTCAGTCTGAACTATCAGGAATTTGACTTGATGGATCGAAAAAAAGCGCCTTGAGTGCCAGATGCACACCTCTGAGCTCTAGCATGCTGATGTGGTAAAGCTGTTCCTTTTCTGACCGCATTCCCTGGAACTGAAGGGATCCCAAGTGAGTGCCCCATCCCTGAAGGGATGCATCTGTGATGAGAGTTTGCTTTGAAAGTCCCTTGTGGAAAGGAACTCCTTTCAGAAGATGAGATCGTTGCATCCTACAACTTATGGAGATTTGGACTGAGTGAGTTACAGTTATAGTGTCCTCCCAGCGATTGGAAACCTGAGACCATTGGTCCTTCAGAGCTTGTTGTAAGGGTCTCATCTGCAGCCAGGCATTCAGGACAATGAATATGCACGAGGCCATCAAGCCCAGCAGCAATGAAACCTGTCTGCCCGCGGGATGAGATGTTCTCAGGAGAGTTTGACTCTTGTGGAGAATGGATAATGGTCTGTCCTCTGAAGGAAATGCTTTTCCGCTTTCAGCATTCAGAGTTGCACCCAAGTGGTTTATCCTCTGCGTTTGATTGAGGATGGATTTCTTGAAGTTAACACACAGGCCTAACTTGCTTAAAAGGTGAACGCAGCATCTTTGATGTTCCTTTAGCAGGGTGGAAGAGGCACTTTTGAGCAACTAATCGTCTGGGTAATGGTAGACAAAAATGTTCTTCCTCGAGAACTCTGCTACCACCCCCATGCATTTCGAGAAATTGCGAGGAGCTGACTTTAGCCCAAAAGCCAGGACCTTAAATTGGAAGTGGTTCGACTGTATTCTGAATCTTAGGAACTTACAATGCTTCCTGGAGATCAGGATGTGAAAGTAAGCATCCTGAAGATCTATGGAACACATCTAGTCTCCTTGATGAATGTACAGGATGATTTGATGCAATGCCAACATTCTGAACCGTTCTCGCAGAACAAACTTGTTTTATAGCCTGAGATCTAGTATAGGCCTGAACTCCTAGTTTGGACCTTTCTTTGGGACCAAAAAGTAACAGGAATAGATGCCTTGTCGACGTTAGTGCCAGGGAACCTCTTCAATGGTGTTTTTCTGAGGAGGTATAGAAGGTGGAGGTGACTTGAATCTGATTGAGTACCCATTCGTCACAATATTGAGCACCCATCTGTCCTGCGTTATCTTGGTCCACTCATCCAAGTGGAAAATTATACTTTCCCCCCACCGGACTGGGTAACGAAGTTGGGGGAAGCAAGCACTCACTGCTTTGTTTGGTGTTTAGCTGCAGGAGTTTGCTGTTCTGATCCTCCTGTTCCTCTACCAGGATGGCGCTGGAGGTAGTGAGATCTTCCTTGACGTTGCTGCGACGACCAAGGAGGGGTTTGAACCCTCTGCTGGTACTGGTGCCAATCATATGGTCGGTAGCGACGCCAGAAATCTTTTCTTTTTTCTAATCCCACCACCTTCACTGTGTCTATTTCAGTTTTCATTCTAGACATCTCATCGTTAGCAAGGGATCCAAAAACTGAAGTTCCGTTGAAGGGGAGATTAAGAATCCTATGTTGGGCCTCTGGCTTCAACCCCGTAAGCATTAACCAAAAGGATCGATGGGCACAGACTCCATGAGAATAACCATGGGCAGCAATATCAGAGGCATCTGCTGCAGCACTTATAACATGATTGGCCTCAAGCCCCCTTCGTGAAGGATTTCTTGAAAATCGTGTCTGTCTTCTTTTGATAGCTTCTGTGCAAAACGTGATCAAACAGAATGTCATTTCGGCCAAACAATGCCGACGCGGTGATGCCCTTCATGTAGGCCGCAGGTGTGTTGCACATTATTTTGCCAATTGAGTCCAAGGCTTTACTGTACTTATCTGGGGGAACAGTAAAAGATAATGACCCAGTGTGATTCTTCCAAGCAGCTGACATGATAACAGAGTCAGACCTAAGAAATAACGGGTCCTGCTCAGGTGCGCTGCACTTCTTCGTTATCTGTGATGGTGCTGCTCCCACGGAACCAGGAGTTAGGAAAGTATGGAGAGCCGTTTCTAGTAAACCAGGTACCAGAGGGAGTAGAGGTCTTGAGGAGGACCTGTGATGCAGAGTTTCAAAGATCACAGATGTCGAAGGAGCAAAAGAAGGCATTTCAATGTTTAGCTTTGCAGTCCCTCTGCATAAGACCTCATTAAAAGTCACAATATCATCTATTGGTGATATCCTAGTCGGTGGAGTAGATGAGAGTCAGCGAGTAGTCCACTTTCAAGGGCCTGGAGTCAAAAGACCAAGAAGGTGATCTGCGACTTCGTTCTTTAGGAGAGCAGTGTTGAGATCTTTCAGATCGACTCCTAGGAGACCCTGACCTGTGTCTCCATGAGATTGGCAATCTCTGAGGTGTGGCACGCCTCTCTTGTCTGTCAGGAGAATGAGCAGACCGACTCCTAGGAGACTATGACCTGTGTCTCCTCGAAACTGACGACTTATGAGATGTGGCACATCTCTCTTGTCTGTCAGGCAAGTGAGCAGGGGAATAAGAAGAACGAGATTGTCCTGCCAGGTTGATTTTCCTTATATTCCAGTCCTTTATGTTTCCCAACCATCTCGGGGAGATGTTACTAGCATGTTCCGGAACTGGAGAGACTTCTGGTGTGATCTGTACAATCGGGCATTCAGGAAAGATGAAGCACTCCTGGAAGTCAGCACATGGATTTCCTTCGACGTCGATTGACCTCTTGATGTCGATACTGGGGACCAATCTTACCTTGGTCTCTTGTCAGGTGGAGATCTGTGTATTGATGTCGACCTTCTAGACGTCGACCTCGGCGATGATCTCCTTTCCAGGGACCTTCTCAACGAAGGAGACCTTTCCCTTGACACCGGGGATGACCTTTGCCCCGTTCTCGACGCCGATCGCCTCAACGTCGAACTTCTCGTCTGCGATTGTCTCGACGGCGATCATCTTGACAGCAGTGATTTGGGTGCTCTACCGGAGTCGATTTCTTTGGTGCGGGTTTCGACGTCGATATTCTTCTCGGCGTTGGAGGTGTTCTCGACGTGTCATATAGTTAATGCTTTTCGATATATTGTGTTAAGTTAGCATGAGTTTATTAAATGTTTAAACGACATATTTTCCTTCGGCTTCAGTTTGCACATGGCACATAATTATTATTGTAGCTTTCAACCTAGACGAAAGATGTGATTTATTGAGAATAATATGTTATTGCTCTGATATCAGTCGTGCCTGGTACACTTGGTACACTGTCTGCACACTGAGAGCTATAGCCTCTAAGAATAACCTAACACAAGGTTGCTGGGAGGCCTGATCCTCGCACCACATTAGACATAACACAAATAATGTTGCTGCCAACATTGGGCTCTACGCGGGTTTAAGATAGAGTTACTGAGAATGCAAAAAACACACTTGATGGTGCTTCGCATGCAGAGAGTTGGTAGCTGATGATGTGATCTTCTTCTGCTGACATTTAGAGGTATGGGCCCGCCCTGCTAAAACCCAAATGAGACCTTCTTAGATATAATATAGTATGCTAAATAGGGTGCGCGAAATATAGGTGATACAGATTTCTATAGATTTTTGCATTATAATATGCTATCACCGTTCGCTTACTATGGACTAGTGACTATGCTGATAACTCTGATTTTTATAATATGTATGTTGGTATTATATAAGATACTGCGTTTGAGAACCTTGCATTGAAAAATAAATATTTCAAACTTGCACGTGTGTTCTTTTACTCCCTGTTGTGGTTTGAAATGATTATAGAGCGAAAGAGTGTTCATGTGTTCCACGATACCTGAGGTACCCTAAGTTCATGTTCTGGTTTGTCTAAGTCATTGGTAGTTTGTTATGACCAATGAGACACTGTAGCTAGCTCTGTAAGGGGATTTCTGATACTAAGGTGAGTTTTGGGTCTCCCTAATTCACCCAGGTTCTAGATCTCTGTGCACAGTTCTGTGGGAGAACGGAAACCCTGCTACATGGCGCCCAACGGTTGTTGGCCTTATATCACGACACTCGAGTAGTATATCATTCAAACCTTAACCCCTTCATTCCCGTTTCCGGAAAACGGCGGTGTCGGAAAAACCTACCTATTTTTGAAATAGGTCTTTTCAAGCTTGAATCTATCTAAAAACGGTTTCCTTGAATTACTACCCAGTTGTGCTACAAAGTAATCTTTGTTTTTTCACGTTCCGGTGCAGTCATGGCACAAGCCGTGGACATCCCGCTGCATAGTCGCATTGCGGTGCGTGATCATTTGCGGACTTATGATGTACCTTTGGAAGGCTTGGCTGTGGTTCTGGTGGTGAGTGCGGAACATGCTTACCCGTACGAACTGTTTTATTCGTGGGTGACATTTCCGCCAGTGGACGCGAATTCTGGTGTGTTCCACTCATACACTCCGTCAGCTGTACCTGCTGCATATGCTCCGTACAGAGCACAGGAAGTTCCTATTGATGTTTGGCAGCATGGAGTTTGGTTTGGTGGCGCCCTACCACACGCTTTAACCGCTCCGAGGTTAGGTCCTTTGTCCATTCCGGGCACACCTTGGCCCACTTTGGCTGGATTTACTCCTCATCCTAATCGCGCCACTTGAAACGTGGGTGACCTGTGACGTCTTCATGAGGTCGCAGTTGAAGTGATTAGTACACTTGTTCCTTACACGAGTCGTAATGTTCAAGGCGCAGCCCCTAGGGGTGCGCAGCTTCAAGCGGTCAGGCTGGTTTGAAAATCAGTCCTGTCATGGTGAATTCCGTAATGGGCAAGAAGCCCCAGGATAAGGATGACTTTCCTTTCTGGCTTGCCGAGAAATTCGACCAGCTGGAGGCTGTGTTTCCTAATACGAATCCTGGTGAGAAACACCGGATTCTTACGCTTAGTTTGCCGAAAGATTTGGCCCCTGAGCTTGTTGACTGTGAAACATGGGGTAAGACTTTTGCAGCAGTCTATTCGAGGTGCTTTGGCTCCCCGTCTATGTCCAACCTGTCTGCGGTCCTTAAACGTGTTCAAGATGATCACGGATCGGAGTCAGCGGTTGAGTTGGGTATGCGCCTGTGTGGCTCCTTTGAGGTGGTTTGCGATCTGATCCTTGCGAATGTCAAGGGGGATGCAGTGAACTTCCAGGTGGCTAACGCCTTGGCGTTGATTCCCGACGCGGACAAACCCCGTCAGTTAGCAAGGATAATTGTGACGGCTTATAAAATGGTTGGCCGCAATGCCAAGAGTCTTAAGACTTTTTCTGATAAGGAGAAAAAGCAGCCCCAGGGACAGTCTTCGGAGGCGAACGCTCAGCCCAAGTCCAAAAAACAAAATTGTCCTAAAAAACAGAATCAGGGTAAGCAACAAAAACACAACAAACACAGGTTTCGCGCCCTGCGTCTCCGTTGCCTGCGCAGTCGGAACGTGTTTATGATTTGTGCGACTGCGCGATGATTAAGACACCTGAACGTTTTCAGGCTTCTTACCAAAGCTCTCCTCGTTCCTTTCAGGACTCATCGGCTCCGTCAACCGGTGGTGGAGGGGGCGGCAGGGGCCGGGGTGGCCAGCAAGGATGTGGTCAGCCCCGCCAGCTCAACGGTGCAGACAAACAGGAGGGCTCTACGCCTCAGAGTCCGCAGTTTGCCAAGAAGAAAGTCGCAGCCTTGACAGCGCATCGATATGCCCCAGATTGTGAGAACGAGGCTTCGGAATCTGACTTGGGCTCTGACCTTGCTGGACAGCGCGGCGGAGATTACCATAGTGAGAGAGGCCCTCCGTCCACTACTGAAGGTGACAGCGACTGACACTTATGTTGTGATTGAAACAGCAGATACCAGAGTTGCTCCCCCTGATAGACTTTTTGAAATTGTCCTGTTAATTGAAGGTGACATACAGCGTACGGTTAAAGGGGTATTTTGGGAAAATCTTTCGTCTACATATGACATTTTGCTTTCGGAGGCTGACTGGCCCCCACCTTTTGTGCTCGCAGCTCCACGAGGGGAGGAGGTAATCCTCCCCAGTTTCGAGAGTGGAAGCGCTGCACTTTGCAGAAGAGTGGGCTCTGGCGCTTGCACCGGCTGTGTACTGTAATCAGTGTGGCTGGGATAAATTGTCCCCGAACCACGAGATTCCTTTACGGTCTCAGCCGCAGCCTCAACCTCAATATCCCATACGATGTGAAGCCAAAGCTTCGGTCGCAGCGATCCTTGAACAATTGTAATATCAAGGTGTAATTGAAACGTGTGTGTCACCGATGAATAACCCCCTTTTTACTGTAAACAAACCGGACGGCTCTTACCGTTTGGTTTTGGATTACCGGCATTTCAACTCGCATTGCCGTAACTGTGCAGTACAGAATACTCACGGCTCTGCCCTTGTAAATAGTCTTGTGCGTAAGCGGTTCAAAACCACGCTTGACATTTCCAATGGTTTTTATGCCCATTCATTGGACAGTCTAAGTTCCCAATGGACTTCTTTCACATGCGGCGGGGTCCAAAAAATGTTTCGGCGTCTTCCAATGGGCTATAAGAATAGTCCTGGCGTATTTTCCGCACGCATTGTCTCTCTGTTGGAGAGGATCGACCCAGATGCTTGTTCCTATGTGGATGATATCTATCTCACAGACGACGAACTTTGGGAGCATCTGTGTCGAGTGAACAGTATTATTTGTAACTTTGCAGACATGGGTTACAAGTTTAATTTTGCAAAATCGCACATTACAGAATACACAGTGTTGTTTCTAGGCTATGAACTAACTAATGAAGGAAAAGGCTTGGCTCCTCACTTCCTGGAGAAGTGCGCACAGTTGCGCTCTCCAACAACACTGAAAAAATTACAATCTTTACTGGGCCTTTGGAATTTCGGGAGGACTTACATTCCGGAATATGCCCAGCGTATCAAGCCTTTGTATGCTTTGATACAACCATCTTTTTCCAAATCATGCTGGCTGCCTGAGCATTCAGCTATTCTGCAGTCTTTGCAAGCTGATTTGCTCGCTTCTGAATACTTACAGACTCGTGATAACCAGACCAACCTGGTGATAAGAATTGTCCCGGGGACGGTAGGTTTCACGTACCTAACTTTTAATGAAGGAGATACAGTACCTATGGCTTACAAGTCACACTTGTACACTTCGGCTGAATTGCGATTTTCCACTGTGGAGAAAGTTTTGACGGCTGTGCAGATGGCAATTCTCAAAGAACGTGCCCTGTTACAAGGAAAACGCATGTTGGTTGTTACCCCGTGTCCTGCCTTGGAGGCAGTTACGAAAGCCAGTGTACCAAATTCTAAAGCTTTGCACCCTCAGTGGATTCCATGGGCTGCATCTTTGTCATCCCAGGATGTCACATTTATTTTTGACGCCACTTTACGGTCGCAGGAATTCTTACAGTATGAATTTGTTCATCCTGCTCCTTTAGCAATGCGGCCGTTGGAGGATTTCCATTGCATCATTTACACTGATGGTTCGGCGCAGGTTGCGCATGGCTCTAAACGTGCCTACGTTTCCGCTTGCGCCATTGTGGTCGGTGCCATGGTGAACGATGAGTTCAAGTCCAGTGTGGTGCACACGCAGACGCTTGGGGACTGCACCGCACAATTGGCTGAGCTTCGTGCTCTGATGCTTGCATTGGAGTACGCAGATCCGAGTGTGACGACTTTGGTCGTAAGTGACTCTTACTACTGTGTCCAGTCTTACAATGAGAACTTGTTCTTTTGGATTCAGAATGAATTTCGTGATTCCAAAGGTAGCACTATAAAACATAAAATAATCTGGGTCCGGGTGGCAGAACTCAAAGAGAAGTTGCCACTCGTGTTTGTAATTCATACTCTTGGCCATCAGCGCGTGGGGGTCCACGCTGTCGGAAATTCGCTTGCTGATGAAGCAGCGAAGTCAGCAGTATCAAAATACTTAGTTGCAGCAGTCACGAGGTCCAAAAGTAAGATAGATGATGACATCTTAGCAGCGGTTGCTGCTACTGAGAAGGGAAGTAAATATCCTGCGGGGTTCCCTTCTAAATACACATACCACTTAAGTCCCGATAAGGTTCCTTATGTGAAAATTCCTGAAGTTGGTGAACGTTTAATTCCCAACTCAGATCGCAGGGCTTCTTTGATTACAGCGGCTCATGAAGGTGTGGCGTCTGCGCATGCGGGCGTCTCGGCCACTGTAACTCAGCTACAACAGAGGTTCTGGTGGCAGGGACTGTACAAACAGACTCGCGATTATGTCCTTCAATGTGACATTTGCCAGCAGATTAAACCTTCAACTGCTGCGCGTCCGCCTCAGACACAGTTGTACATTTCTAATAAACCACTGGGGTGCGTTTATTTAGATCACTGCGGTCCTTTTTCTTCTGATACTGCATATAAGTATATCTTAGTAGCAGTTGATTCATGCACACGCTTTGTGTGGGTTTGGCCCCATCGAGCGCTGATTCACGGACTGTCATTAAGGATTTGCGAGTCTTTGTAGGGATTTTTGCCTGTGGTACCTTCCATTCGGACCAGGGTCCGGCTTTCGCCTCCTAGGCGTATAAGGATGCTATGGTTTCGTTGGGGGTCCAAGTCAAGTTTTCGTCTCCGTACAGACCCGAGGGAAATAGTGTAGTTGAACGAATGAACCGTGACTTAAAGCAATCTTTGACAGCTCGAGTTATAGGCACTGGCAGAAACTGGCTAGCCCACCTCAATGGCGTGCAGCGTGCGCTTAATAATCTCCCTAGAAGGTCTCTGGGTGGGCGGACCCCATACGAAATGCTCTTTGGTATCAAGATGTACGTCCCTGACCTCGACGGTCTAGACTGCAAGGCCCAGGCCACGTCCTTTGACGTAGATGAACATTGCAATGTTTTACAGGATCTACAAAAGACCAGAGACAGTCTAGCAAAGGAACATTTGCCCTCCACATCGGATGATGCGTTGCAGATCCCAGTAGTTGGCTGGCTACCCCAAGTTGGAGAACTGGTTCGAGAGAAGATCGATAACAAGAAAGAGTTTGGTCCCTCATATCGTGCACCGGTTCGTGTTCTTGGAGTGAAGGGCACAAGAACAGTCATATTACCACCACTTCCAGGTCGTAAGGAAAACAGATTTATCTCTATTGACAATGTCAAGACACACAGGGTGGCCGATTCTTCATAGCATGACACCGGCTATATCCTGTCCTTCCATGGTGAGGCATTCTGTGCTGGCTATTACTTCTGGTGCAGAACAGGAGGTGTCCCTCGAGATGCCTGCCATATCCAGTCCTTTATTAAATACTATTCCTGTTACTAACATTGATGAGCTGAACTACACCTATCCTGCTGACTTATCTGTGCCATATTTTCAGACTCGTTTGGCCGACCAATCAAGATTCTCTTTTGACTCTGTTTCGGAACTTTCAAAGAAACCCTCAACTATTGCAAAATATGCCACCTTATTCAAAAAACATTTTTTAATTCCCCCTTGGACATACATTTGGTTGATTCTATTTTCATTTTACCTTTTTATGTCGATTGGTTTTGTGTTTTATTTTTTTCGCCTGATCGATGGTAACTATGTTAAAGAAAGAACAGGAATTCGGTACCTTAATGGAACATTGGCCCCTCTTTCCTCTTCACATTCAGCACACAGACTGAAACGAAACCTGAATACAGTCAACATTACTGCTTGGCCTGTCCTTGATGGGATTGTGTGGGATGCGGTTAGATTTCAAATACATGGGCCCACTGAAGTGATTAATGTTCCGAATGTGCTTAGAGTAAACATGGGGGATGTGATTAAACAAAATATACATTCTGATGATTGGGATATTCAGGCCGTAGAAGCATTATTCTCTGATTTGAAATACTATGCTGCCTTTGATGCTGAGGATTTATATTTAGATTCTATTAATTATGGTGATTTGTTTTGTTTTCAACATTATGGTAATCATTTTTTACATAAGACAAATTCCAGGAGGGTTGCTGTAAATTACACACAGTGGGAACATTGCCCTGCTCCATTGAGAGGCAGCTCCAGTACATTTCTGAAAAAATATTCTTATTTTACAGATTTTAATCAATCAAATCCTGATTCATTTTATTTCAAAATGACACACAAGTCCATGTCCAAAGTTAGACTTACCTATACAAAGTTGCTGTATTCAAAGTCCTTTCTAGACAGATTAGCTGTAGATGGCTACGAGATTTGGAAAGGAACAATTGACCTTAAATCGGTTTGGGGTACCAAAGATTGGCAGGTACAAGGCACTGAGGCTTTGCACCGTGCATGCAGGGCTCGACAAATCTAAAAAATCTCACTTGACCTGCAGGTCGAGTAAGTAGACTTTTCTACTCGACCTAACAGCAATGCACTCGACCCACAATTGATCGCATAATGGACTTTTTTTCAAAACATTTGCAGCGCCAACAGCCCAGGAAAACGTTGGCCAACCAACCCCAATTTGGAATGCGCTCTAATCAATGGTACAACACCAGTGCAGCTTCTGAAATAACTCACTATCGAGACTAGTCTGCTCTTGAGTATTGCGGGTTCTAATATGGGGGAGGGAGGGTTATACCTGTTCAGTAAAACTAAAAGGTCTGCCTGACGCTTCCCCCTCCCAAAGCCTAACTCTGGGCCTAAACTTACTTTTGGGAAACTGGGTGGTAATTAGTGGTCACACAATCTGCACAATCCGCACCTTAGAGGTGATGGTGACACTGTCTTGCGAGCAAAATCAAGCAATGAAGGTGAGGAAACATACACATATTCACAAGCTACACCCAGAATAGTAAACATGTTCTAGTAATGCAACTTGCATAGCAGTATAAACTCTGGGAAGACATTTAATTTCCTTTGTACCTTCAGATAATACCTGACAGAAGTTCGGACATTTATAAAAGTGCAAGTAAAAACCCTATGGTGCAACACAGCCAAATCAAACTCTCCACATGCGCTTCATCCGGGAAAAGGCAAGCAAACTTTTTTTAAACAGTGAGTTTATATAGGCACAGCACAGACAGTCCTGTAAACAAATTGCACATGGTCTGGCTTGACAACGTAGCTGTCACCAGGCAATTAGAGTGAGCATTACTAGAGAGGGACTTTGGCTCTGCCCACATGTTGGGAGCCATTTGAGTACATGTTTTCAGAACAAGTGCCTCCACAAAAAAGTGCTTTCTTTGCTCTACAGTGATCATTTTGTTTTCTTATGCAGCAGCCTGAGATTGCATTTTCAAGGGCACAGTTAGGACTTGCTTGACAGTACAGCACCAATGTCATTCTAATTCGTTGCTTTCACAATAATGCAGCATATAATGCTAATTTGCACGTAACGCTTTACTGAATATTACAACATTGACATTCATTTTCAACTGACATGCACAATATATCGAATCTTATTAAGACCAAAGCGATAAAAATTCAGTGCAGCGTAAGCTAATTACACAGATTACCAAATCAAATGTGGATGGGGCAATGCCTCGGTTAAGCACTAGCATAATCCAAAACAAGAGAGGTAACATAACATAAATAATTTAGACAACGAAACGAGCCAAGGAAAAACCGCAAAATAAAGGAAGTTGCTACCCATTCAGTTCAGAAAGTGGCAACACCAAAAACCCGTTTGAAAGAGTAGTTTACATCGTGTAAATGTCAACGTTTTAAATTTCACTCGTTTCACTGCTAATCGAGTGGCCCTGTCTTATCACAATGACCGTGCTGCCATCTAAGTGGAAATACAAGCTCCTTTATGTCTGTGAAGCTAGCAGCCTAAATACTTTTACAAAACAAGTGAAACATTTTCAGCATGAGTTTTCCAATCGACCTCACAAATAGGGCTGCAACATGTCACACCGAAGAACAAAGCAAATGTTTAAACATATCACATGACAGCCCGCTCCTTGTGAGCAAGGGGTATCTGGAACTGCAGCAGTTGCAAGTGAGGCTGGAGACAATACATATGTTTTCAACACGAACATCATTGCTTTCTCGAATTTTCACATTATACCACCAGTGGCATGAGCCGTTCCTTCTAATGACGACGGCTCACACGTGTGCACATGAACATGCTACCAACTGCCCAGCAGGCGCACCAGTCCCTAAGGCGGCACCAAGTGCACCCTCACTTGGCGCTAAATACCCAGAGGAAAACAGTGAACAAAGCATTTTATAAGCTTATATTTTTCTATTCACGGTTCTCACTCTCAAGCTAAGGTGTCCACGTCTTCGAAAGAAAATCTATAAAACCAATGTAATATTATGCCTCTTTTATTATTCTACGACTTGTATGGCACAAGGGCTGTGGCGCGCCGTTCACCTTCAGCAAAGGCCGTCACACCAACTGCAGCTTTCCCGCCCCCACAAGATGGCCCTTAAATTTATCTTTATTACCCCGAATTACAGTGGGAGGGGAAGTCGTGGCATTACTAATGGACAGGATGCCTATAGCGACCAGCCTCAAATTATTCACAGGCAGTGTCGAGGAGCAGACCATTCTCGTAGGCCTTGGGGAGTGGTAATTACAGGAGGGATGGAGCCGGAGCTAGGCCGGGGAAAGGGTGAGACATGACGGATCAGTCAGCTCAGCTCAGCCTCGTTAGATGAAAAGAAATTTAACCGCAAGTTGTCAAAACTGACTCACCTCTGCCAAATCGCCCTGCACTCTGTCCCGAGTCCCGACTCCACCGAGGAGAGCGCGTGGTGACGTGCTACGTCACTGCAGTACTTAAGGCAGCACAGCGCGGGGGTAGGCCAGGGCCGTCATTGGTAGCGCTTTCGCGCGCTACAAGATTGACGGCCCTGGCACCCAAACAATAGGCAGTGCGTGCATGATGCATGATGCCCATCGTGCGTGCGTGCATGATACATGCTGCCCCCTAAAGCCTTTCACCGCGCACCGCATCGCAATGCTGCCACCTAAAGCCTTCCACATGCTACTGCACCTACCAGATAGCACTCGCCAGGCCGGTCAAGTAGGCCTTGAAACTGACTCGACCTGCACAAAATTCACTCGCATTTGCGAGCGGGCGAGTACATTTGTCGAGCCCTGGCATGTATCATCCCGAATCACATGTTGTTTCTAAATTCGTCTATTTCCCAAACAACATGCTTTGGATTGGCTACTTTTAAAAAATTAAATACACCAATTATCCCCGAATTGGAGGAATATTCAGGGTGGGGTAATTATACTGAATTGTCCATTCATGAGTTGCAAGCTCTATTGCACAATTCGTCCTTTAATATATCCAGTTTGGATTCGAAGGGTTGGCTGATGTGGCATAGGAGTGCTGATTCTTGCCAACATCGTTTTCTGGGTTTGGCTGAAGGGTTCACACAAGTCAGACCTGATCCCCGTTTTGAAACTGATTATACTGTCACAACTTATTCTGTGGGAAAACTGTGTCAGGATTGGTTACAACATTCCACTTTAGCTGCAGTTAAACTACATCTGTTTCAGTTAACTGAAAACGTGGATTTGAATGATTTTATAAAAGGCCCAGCTAAGGGTAGGTCTAAACTGTGGATTTATGCAGTTTACAATGAAATTTGGAAATTTTCGCAAATTGAGGCTGCTAAACGCCTAAGAGCAATTGACCAAGCAAATTTGGAGAAAGTGCTTGCAGTTGTCGATAACAGTATTAACATGCTTTCTTCCCGAATTTACACATTGAACAATATTGTCTCTTCTGTAGTTGACATTGTGAATGATGAAGTGTCGGTATTGTACCATGGACAAAATGGACAAAATCAATTGCGTTCTGTGATGCAGTTTGCATGGACACTAAAAACTCTGAAAGCTGGTTCCGTTCCTTGGAGTTACATGAACGTGTCATCACTATTTGCCCCGTTTAATTTGACTGACAAGCAGCGCATGCTTTCCATGCGAGATGCATCATTTTCTATGTTGCACATTGAAAAGTTAGAATCTTTGCCCTTCTCTGTAGCTGAGGCAGCTGCTGCTACATGGCTTATCCATGGTGTTATTACTTTACCATTTGCTTTATATAAATTTACTAATTGTATGAGATATATTGCAATAGGACGATATGAACCACTAGGTAGTGCTTTCCTAAATGAGGCATGGTCTTTACCATACATGTACAGATGCCTGAAGGATGGAAAAGAAGTGAATCTGAATGGTGAAGAATGCACACAGTCGCCTGACCGTTCACTGATATGCAGACACATCCAGTTGCATGGTTCTTGTAATCAAGACCGGCCTAATTTGGCCTGTGTTTTAAAAGGCACACCAGTTCCTGCAATTGTTCCCACATTCACATTATTGACAAACAGTAGTTATTTGCTTTTGAATAACGAGGAGTGTTGTGGGTTAATGGTCGGTATCGCCTATGTGGTTACTGTATCAGAACGTGTGGTGTGTTGCAAGAACGTGTTATATCCACCCACGCATGGGAATTCAGATGTTTCCATCTGGCCGCGCATCCCAACCTTGAAAGCGGAGTTCAATGGTATGAGCCGAATAAGGGCTCTTTTGTCTCAAAAAGAAGTGGCCCTGAGCTCGGCCCGTGAAACTTATGTCCTTCACATAGCTAACACATGCACAGAGGTGCAGGCACTTTTAAATACTGACTTGCCATTTCATTACTGCAAATTAGTTCATCAAATCTTTAATGCCTCCTCCACGTCTGGCTTAGCTCATTTTTTTAAATTGGTTAGCAGTGGTCTCGTGACTACATTTGAAAAGATTTTTGGTGTTATCCCTGCTTTCTTCCATTCAATATTTTCGAGCTTGTTTGGCGGATTTCCTGTTTTGCTGGCTTTAGCTGCAGGCGTTTTGATATTATTCTGCTTCCTAAAATATGGATGCCCATCCTGCGCAAGAAGCCGCTCAGCCCCTTCTGGCACTGTTTCGCGACCGGATGCTTGATTACTATGGCACCCTGCCGCTTGCGACCTTAAGCACGGCATTTGAATTATCGTTTCGATTTTCCTATTACACATGTGTCCAGCCTGTGTCTCATTGCCTGAGCTGCGATTTTGACTGGGCCATTGATTTGTGTCTCTGCTTGCCGTTATCTCCTGGAGTCGATTCTAATCACCTGATGGGCCCCGTAGTTGCTCACAAGTTGGTTTGTTCTGGCGAAAGGATTATGGCCTTGGCAGCGATGCATGGACTAATGGGTCCGTGGGACATCCCCGCAGCGGCTCATGAGTTTCTGGCACATAGCATTCTTGAGAACCCACCGAGTTGTCCTCTGATGTTGCTAGAGGGTCCGGTGTAGGAGGAGCACGTATGTTCTTTCCCATTGCTTAATTGGATGGCTGAACTGTTTTCGGATGATGACAGTGATTTCATGTTGGAAGTTGTGGCTACCTATTTTGCATATTCTATCCACCCATGAGTGGCTTTGGAGACTTTCACTATACTGGCACGTGACTTTTTAGTAATTCTGAATGGTGCCATTTTTCTTGCGAACAATTTACTTCAGATGTTCTAGGCCTGTGATTTTATATTAGGCCTCAAGTTCGAGATTTTTTACATTTTTGTTTGGCCACTATAGGCATTCATGCATATTTTTGTATTGTTAATTTTTAAATACACATACATACATTTGGCTTGGCTCAATATTATTGAACTCTGCTTTCATGGTATGCCTTTATTATATTATTGGCTTGTTTCTTGACCGTCCTCGGATCATTGGGTGGTGTCATATAGTTAATGCTTTTCTATATATTGTGTTAAGTTAGCATGAGTGTATTAAATGTTTAAACGACATATTTTCCTTCGGCTTCAGTTTGCACACGGCACATAATTATTATTGTAGCTTTCAACCTAGACGAAAGATGTGATTTATTGAGAATAATATGTTATTGCTCTGATATCAGTCGTGCCTGGTACACTTGGTACACTGTCTGCACACTGAGAGCTATAGCCTCTAAGAATAACCTAACACAAGGTTGCTGGGAGGCCTGATCCTCGCACCACATTAGACATAACACAAATAATGTTGCTGCCAACATTGGGCTCTACGCGGGTTTAAGATAGAGTTACTGAGAATGCAAAAAACACACTTGATGGTGCTTCGCATGCAGAGAGTTGGTAGCTGATGATGTGATCTTCTTCTGCTGACATTTAGAGGTATGGGCCCGCCCTGCTAAAACCCAAATGAGACCTTCTTAGATATAATATAGTATGCTAAATAGGGTGCGCGAAATATAGGTGATACAGATTTCTATAGATTTTTGCATTATAATATGCTATCACCGTTCGCTTACTATGGACTAGTGACTATGCTGATAACTCTGATTTTTATAATATGTATATTGGTATTATATAAGATACTGCGTTTGAGAACCTTGCATTGAAAAATAAATATTTCAAACTTGCACGTGTGTTCTTTTACTCCCCGTTGTGGTTTGAAATTATTATAGAGCGAAAGAGTGTTCATGTGTTCCACAATACCTGAGGTACCCTAAGTTCATGTTCTGGTTTGTCTAAGTCATTGGGAGTTTGTTATGACCAATGAGACACTGTAGCTAGCTCGATAAGGGGATTTCTGATACTAAGGTGAGTTTTGGGTCACCCTAATTCACCCAGGTTCTAGATCTCTGTGCACAGTTCTGTGGGAGAACGGAAACCCTGCTACAGACGTTGGTACTGATACCCTCGATGGCGACCTTTCCTGACGACGATGAGATGGTGATGTCAAGCGTCTGATTCCCGCTGTCGTAGCTGTGCCGGATGTGGACCATTTACGAGAAGGTGTCGACTTAGGCCTGGGTTTAGACTTCGTACCTGAAGTCGTTGACTTCGACAGCAATGGGGGTGTCGACTTCGACGCTGAAGGTGAGCATAAGGGTTTCTTCAACGTCTATCTGTCCATTAACATCGATTTTGACAGGTGTCTTCTTTTTTCACCCTTTTCCTTATGCTCTAACCTTTTCTGAGAGGAGGGCTCTTCTGAGGGATGTCCTTCCCAACCACTTGTTGACTCCTTTCCTCTCTCCTGCATGGCATGCAGTCTGATATTCTTCCTTTCCCGAAGGGTTCTTTTGGAAAACTACAGACGATAGTAGCACTCATCAGGTCTGTGAGAAGATGGTAGGCACACAATACAGACCGAGTGCGGGTCTGACTTTGCCTTCTTTTTACCACAAGAAGGGCCCTTATTAAATAAGGCCGGCATTCTGACAGTCAAACTTTTTCAGAAGTCAGAAAAAAATAGGAAATTAGCACAATAAGTATTAAAGACGTCGAGTGAAGTAAAAAAAAATCACTAGAAATAACCAATTAGTAACAAAAAACAAGTAACTGACGAGCTCAATGCTTCAGGATCCTCACAGAAGGAGCCGGAAAAAAGAACTGACCTAACTGTCACCTGTGGGGCATGATGGGAGCCTGGAGGTCCTAAAGGCACAGTGACAGTTTTTTCTAGTGTGTTCTATATGCAACCTCTCTAGACTAATCTGCCTCTATGACCTTGCCTTTTTTCCTTCGAAAATAAAGACTATGTTCAAAAACAAGTTAAAAGCATTTTCTATGTGTCATGAAAATTTTACTTTATATGTTTAAGTATTTTCAAATTAATATATTTCAATGCAATATTGGCATATTTGAGCCTAGTAATATGGTTTAGGACACACACACACACACACCCACACACACACACACACACACACACTCTCTCTCTCTCTCTCTCTCTCTCTCTCTCTATATATATATATATATATATATATATATATATATATATGTGGATATGCATATATTTTTGTTATTTATCCGGGTTCCGCGCAGATGGGCGGGACTATTAAGTACTTATGACTATTGCTGAGTATCCCCTGGAAGAGAAACTCAGTGGTCACAGACCCTCACCACCTCTCAATCCAAGGCCTCAACTGACCTCAACTAGGCTGTCCTGCGCCGACAGTCGCCTCACTGAAACCTACAAAAATCATCAAGGGCCCCAAACATGCCAGCTGGTACACTCGGGACCACCAAGCGCAACTGCCACCAAATGGAGAAACTATGGCACATAACCAAGAATCCCACAGACAGAGTCGCTCACAAAATCGCCCTCAGCAACTTCCACAGTAACAAAGAAGCCAAGAAAGCTGCTATCACCACCGCATCAACTCAGCCACCAACTACACAAACGAGCTCTTCAAAATAGTAAGAATTCTCCAGCCAGACAGCCACAGAGAACACTATCCAGCCTTCCCAAGAACTCTGCAACACTTTCTCAGACTACTTCCACAGCAAGAGCACAAACATCCACAACGATTAGAACATCCAATCCGCCACCATAAACTCTGATAAGCTCAACCAATCAGCAAACACCAGCCAAACCATCACCACTTGGCCACCCCTCACCGGCCTGACCACCTCAGTCATCCACTCTGGGTTGCCCACCTACCCTTGCCTTCACCACCACTACCACCTTGCAATGAAGGCTCTGCTGACCCCAACAATTAAAAAAATGATGGTCCGATCTCCCTGCTCCCCTACCTGGTCAAAGTTTAAGAAAGCCAGCAACCAGCAGCTCATCAAATTCTTGGAACAAAACCACCTACTGGATGCCTTCCAATCAGAATTTTGTGCCAACCACAGCACTGAGACCACACCGATTGCTGCCACAGACATCCGGACACTCCTCGACTGTGGAGAAACAGTGGCCCTGATCCTCCTCAACCTCTCCACGGTGTTCAACAGTCTCCCACAACACTCATCAACTGACTCTATAATGTAGGCATACGACAAGTCAAACTCAAGTGGATCACCTCCTTCACAGGACACATACAGAGCATCTGACTGCCTCCCTTCATCTCCGCACCCAAAGATATCATATGCAGAATTGTGCAAGGATCGTGCCTCAGTCCCACCCTGTTCAACATCTACATGACCCCCCCTTGCAGACATCGTCAGATCCCACAAACTCCACATAATCTCCCACGCCGATGACAATCAACTGATCTTCTCACTCACCATGGACCCTGTCAGTGCCAAAACTAACTTCTGCAATGCCATGACCAACGTAGCCAAATAGATGAGAGACTACTGCCTCCAACTCAACTTTGACAAAACAGAAGTACTAATCTTCGGGAAGAACACTTAAGCATGGGACCACAGTTGGTGGCCTGTAGAACTCGGACCCACATTCACACAGAACAACAAGTTAATCCAGTTGCTTCCTCTTGCTTTCATACACTTTCCATATTTTGCAGAATCTTCAGATGGATAGTCACTCAGGCTCTCCTCACCAGCCCCCCCCCCCCGACTACGGCAATGCGCTCTACACCGGCATCTCCATCCAGCTCCTCAGAAGACTCCAGACTATATAGCATGATGCAGCCAAACTCATCCTGGACCTCCTCAAACAAACCCACATTGCCATTCACCTGAGAGACCTCCCCTGGCTCCCAATCCAGAAAAGATGGCAGTTTGAGATTCTCAAGCATGCCAATAGAGCCCTCCACAACTTAGGACCTGCCTACCTCAACCATCGACTGGACTGCCACCAACACACTAGACACCTACGCTCCTCGTCACTCTCCCTTGCACAAACACCCTGCATCAGTCGCACCGACAGCAGCAGCTGCTCCTTCAACTGCATTGTAGCCAGGAGAAGTGTGGCTCAGGGGTTAGAGGCGGCAGACCCGGAAGCTGAGATCGGCCCTGGACCAGGGTTCAATTCCTCGCCTCGGCGGGTCTTGGGCTCAAAAAATTCCACGGACTCGATAATTCTCGCTCCGGTGCCTTCTCAACTCACGAGTTCACACTCTGCGACTCTGGGCAATAGCTTGCTTAATCTCCACAACGGCCCCTCGCGGCGGGATGCCTGGCTTTCACCTTGTGGATACCCTGCCGGGGTTATCTCACAGGGGAATACCAGGACGGGTTCCCTAAGCAAGCGCCGGGAAACCCTTTGTGGGTAGCTGTGCGCTATATAAGCTCAAATACAATACATTTACACATTTACATTTACAGGACCTGGAACGACCCTCCCCCAACAGACTTGTACGGCCCCTTGCTGGCAGACTTCAGAAAGAGACTCAAGACCTAACTCTTCTATTGAGACAGTGCCCAGATACTTCTAGAGGTGACAGAGTTGCACTTTACAAATGCAGGTTGATTGAAGGCTGCTGGAATAAAACATGTACTTACCCCAACTGTCTAGCCTCTTGGATTGCCTGTCCAGGTGTGAAAAAGGACATGCGCCACGGGAGGTGGTGACTTGGACCACCAAGATCTTACAGGTAGGGTGGTTGGTGAGGAAATTTGAGTTACCAGAGGCAGGGTAATGGCAGCGGTCGTTTGTCCTATTCCCAGGAGCCCCTGTGCGGGCTTGGACCAGGTTCCCAGTAGGACATCAGATAAGGCTTTGTTGAAGGGCAGCAAGGGCTCCAAGGAGGAGACACATTGCTTCAGGAACTCTATCAAGATATTTGTGTTGACCGTCACGGAAAGGAGTTGAAGGTTCAGGACCTGAGCTGCCCTTCGCACCACCAACGCATATGATGCTCCCTCCTCCATAGCCATGGTAGGGGGGAGAAAGTAGGCTGCAATCTGAAGAGATATCCAGTCTGCTGGCCTCACCGAGTTCCTGCTAACAGCCCATTTCTTGTTAAGGCTAGACTTATAAAGGGTTCAGCGACCAATACCAATCTTCCTCTATTCCTTGCCCTTCAGAATAAAGCTGAGGAAATGACCTAGGACCTAAAAGTTCTGCTGGCACCGGTATCTGTGCCAGTTGGTGCAGATCCAGCTCTAGATCATCAGGAATTAGAATGGGGCTGGTAATACCAGGGGGCACCGGTATTCTCAGTGTTAGACTGGTGCAGCACGACCTGCATCTGGCTGGATCCATAAGGGGGAGGGAGTCATCAGTACCAGAGCCGCTGGCACAATCTTGATGGGGGCCCCTCTGAGCCTCCAGGGTCCAAAGGTGCGGCAGTAGGGCCAACCCACCCACATATGAGGCACATGGTGCCATAAAATTTTTTAAGATGGGTGGGGGTCACTCCGGCTCCTGGAAAGTTGGGAAGCGCGGAGCCGACACAGGCGCAGATTCAGAGGAAGGCGGCCCTAGAACACCAAGGCTCCTCTAACACATCTGCCAATGGACAGGGCGACTTGTGTTTTTTGTGCTTCACACTTACCGGACCGATTTGACAACTTTGAATTAGAACTCCCAAAGCACTGCCTGTACCTTCCTCTCGACTAGGACCGTGAACAAAGACCTTCGAGGAGAGTGACATGGTGACAAACACCAAGCCGCAAGCAAGGGACCGTTACCTCAAAGCTTTCGGGCCATGACTTGGCACTTAAAGCATGACTTCAAGTCATTGTCGCGCTCAAGACACTAGAGTTAAACTAGGTTTGTGTCCACCACCGACATAGCATGTTGACAGGTGCTGCACCGTTTAATACCAGAAGTCTTCTTAGATAAGATGGAAATCGTACACACCGAAAAAAAAGAATGGGTTCGACGAAACGTCAAAAAAAGCCTGTCAAAAAGTGAGCGAGGGTAGCACTTTTCGAGGATCTATGCTGACTGGTGCTGGAAGAAAAGAACCAACGTCAGTGTGCTGAGGTGGTGCCTATATAGGTGACCCGAATGTGCCACCTCAGGCATGTTACCAAGGCCTACAAGCGCATGGGAAGGAAGCACGAGGAATCGAAGGCAGCAGGGACTTACATGCTCTTAGATTTTATTTTTGTTTATTGGAGATGTTAACATCAACTGTATGGTATATGATAGTATTTAAATGAACTTTAATAAAATGTATATTCTGACTTAGACTGACAAAAAAAAGGAGGTATCTTCCACCTGGACAGAAACTTCACTCAGTCTTACCATTGCCTGATTGCTAATTATAACACTTCATGCTTGTAAGCTTGGGTAACTACTTGCTAATCTCAATACAAATAGGAATCACATAAACGATTTCCCTTGGCCTGAGCAGATTTTCCCCATGAGTCGATGAAACACAACTCCCTTTAAAAAGTAGGTAGTGTCTTTAGATTAAGCACATCCACCATGGTCTACTTAGTCCAATCATCAACGGACATACCACACGCTGGGTCCAGTAAGTGATTTTATTGTGAACCAAGGAGCAAATGGCAGTCCTTGTGGCAATAAACCCAACATAGGTTGTGAGCTATTGAATGTACAGACAGAGTCCATGGGTGATACATGTCATGAGACATGTGGATGAGATGAGTGTTCCAGTGAGTAGGAGGACCATATTGCTATTGGGGAAGATGGGCCACATCGACAGTCCACAAATTTGTGAGATAATCGGGTAGGAAAGAGGGCAGTACTAGTTGAGATGTACACTGGCAAGGTCATAAGCACAGGTCAAAAGAGAAACTGACCATGTGGCACAGAGAAATGCTACAGAATAGTTTTTGGAGTGTAAAGAGATGAAGTTCACATCTTCGCCCTCTGAAGTGTGTGGTGCCTCTCTTGAGGGGGGTGTTGCTGGTGCTGGAGGCACACACACATCAGGGGATGAAGATGTGGATCCCCTGTCGGCAGCAGCATTTCTCTGCACCAACAAGTGAAGCAGCACAGCACTTCAACGGGCCTGCTTGTTTGCCAGCACACCCACAACATCGCACTGTAAGGCATCCATTGTTGCTATGGAGGAGTCCTGCTTCATTGACTCCAGAATGTTGCGGCTCGCCCCCAGCTGGTTAGCAACATTGCTGATGTCACTTCAAGAGGACAGTTGCTTGTGCCTCTGCTACATTACACCAGCGATGTCAGCCAGAGTGGAGGGTAGGTGCCTCTTATAGCCACTGAGGTGCCCTTATTGGGAGTGAAGCACCTACAGACTCCCTCTAGGGTGCCTGCCACACTCTTCATCCCGCCCGCATCTTATCTAACAGCTCTCTCGGGACTCCTGCAGCACAATGTTGGAATTCAACTTGGGGGTCAGAGTCCAGGGCTGGAGATGTGCTGCCAGCTGGTGATAGGCGGAGCTTCTGGAGACCCTGCGACGCTGTCGGCCCTTCCAGTGACCAAATATAGTTTTTAATGGAGGCCAGGATTTGCTAGTGGGTGTCTTGGTCAAGGGTTGCCAGACTGTCATCCTCAGCAGAATCCTCATTCAGGACAGGCACCTGGTCAGTAGGTGTTGGTACATCCTCTTTCTACTAATTCACTTTCATTGATGCGTAGGATATCTGTTACTCATAGGTACTGAGGCCAAGTTGCACTGTAGTTGCCTTTCGGATGGCATACTGCAACACAGCTACCCAGCTCGCTGGGCCAGCCATTCCTACACGTGTGTTATGAGGTAAAGTCCACATGTGCCTTGGTGATTTGCTTTCTTTTTCATGATGCCTATAATGATTGTGTTTTGACACTGCTACTGTGTACATTGCACCTGCTCCCCAGGGTGCCTATTTTCCCTGTGAGCCGCACTCAGCCCACAGCTCCTGTAAAGGAGGATGTGGGTTTGGTCATGAATTAGTTATGATCCTGAAGTCTGCCTTTCACACAGTACCCACAGTACTCTGCCTTGTTATGCTGACTTGCATGCACATTGTGGATCAATGCTGCCAAGGGTTCTGTTTTTCACAATCATCCTGCACACCTTTACACAGTTTCCAACCTTGCTACACTGCAGGAATGTGTGGGTGCATGCACTTACCCTGGGTTTCCTGTTTGTGTATACACGTGTATTTTCATTGCACTCAGTTGGCTCCATATTCGTGGACAGTGTGTACCAACTCTGAGGGGATGGGCACAGTCAAACTAGGTTGAATGCTAGCACAGATCTTCACCTCATTTCATCACTGCCAGAGTTGGTTATCCGCAGAGCATGACACATCATTTGACTCGGGCCCCTTCACTTGACATGTCTCCTCTGACAATCCCCATTTTGGGCCAGAAACTCAACTTACTCCCACCCACTGATCGAACCCAGAGCATACATTGACTCTCACATGCCCACACCACCAACAATACGTATTACCATTTCTAATGGACTGTTATGGCTGGCTAATTTTGAGGGCTAAGGGTCAAGCTGTACCCCACATGGTAGTAGTGCTGAAGAACAAGTTACTTACCTTCGGTAATGCTTTTTCTCGTGGCTACAGTATTTGCCTGTGGATTTGTCACCTTGTGAATATCCCCTGCGCCAGCAGCATTCCGAATTGTTTTTGTAGCTCTCCACGCCAACGAGGACGACGCCACAGAACCATGGCTCCACTCGCGACTCCGCTGACGTCACTGGAGCCATAAGAGAGCCTCGTCAGCGTGATGACGTCAGTTCCGCCCTTTTTTTTCGTGCCTTTGAGGCACCTAGACGGACCGACACAAAGGTACACAGTACACAGTCTTCAAACCAACACACAAAGTGTGAAATCAATGCAGTAATGTGAAAAGAATTAATCATTTTCTTTGAAAACAACAGTTATAAAACAACATTATTGTAGGTATACATGGCTGGACAATGGGGAGGCGGGTGGGTCAGTGAGGAATCCACAGGCAGATACTGTATCCACCAGAAAAAGCGTTACTGCAGGTAAATAACTTGTTCTTCTGATGGATACATCTGCCAGTGGATTCCTCACCTTGAGAATAGAGTCCCACAGCAGTCCCCACTTCCAGAGGAGGGTGTCCACCCTTCTATACCAAAAAGTCCTGAAGGAAGGAACGCGCAAAGTGTCTGTCCCTCCTCACTTCGGAATCTAAGCAGTAATGCTTCGCGAAAGTGTGGAGGGAGGCCCAAGTTGCCGCTCTACAAATGTCCTTAACCAGACCACCTCTAGATAAGGCAGATGTAGAAGACCTTGCCCTGGTAGAATGAGCTCTTAAACTCTTACCGGCCAAAGAGTAACAAATCTTGATGCACAAGACAATCCATCTGGAAAGTGTGAGCTTGTGCATAGCTCTGCCTTTTCTGCAGCCAGCAAAACCCACGAAGAGCTGGTCATCCACATGATAGTCTTTAGTCCTTTCAAGGTAAAAATTCACCGCCCTCTTAGGGTCCAAACAGTGAAGCCGCTCCTCCTCCTTGGAAGGGTGAGGAGGAGGATAAAAGGAAGGAATGGTAATGGACTGCCCTAGATGGAAGGGAGTTACCACCTTAGCCAGAAAAGCAGCCCTGGTTCTGAGAACCATTCTATCAGTATGAATAGTCAAGAATGGGGGTTTTGAACTTAGAGCTTGAAGCTCACTTACCCTCCTTGCTGAGGTAATGCAACAAGAAATACAGTTTTTAAAGACAATAGTCTTAAGGGACACTTGTGTAATGGCTCGAAAGGAGAACCATTGAGGCACAATAAATGGAGTGGATGGATATTTGTTGGTAAGGCCCTTAATGAATCGTAACACAATTTGCAATTTAAACAAAGACGGCTGGTCCGGCAAGCAAAGGAACGCCGGCAAAGCCGTTAAATAGACCTTCACAGTAGCCACAGCAAAACCCTGCTGGGCTAGAGAAAGAGCAAATTGAAGGATGTTGTATAAGCGAGCCCTCAAAGGGTCAATAGACTTCTCTCCACACTGATGAACAAATTTGGACCACCTACAGGAATATATAGACTTGGTGGAGAAACGTCTGGCGAACAAAATAACGTCCACCACGTTAGAAGGAAGAGAAAAGAATTTAGGTTGCCCCGTTCAATCTCTAGGCATGAAGGTGTAAGCTCTTGAGGTGGGGGTGTAGAACCTGCCCCTGCGACTGCGAGAGGACGTCTGCCCTGAGAAGGAGACAGAGCGGTGGGCACGAGGAGAGGTGGAGAAGATCTGTGTACCAAACCCTTCTTGCCAATCCGGGGCGATCAATATGACTTTGGCCCGGTCTTGGTGAATCTTCCTCAGAACCCGAGGAATCAAGGGTATGGGAGGAAACTCGTAAAGGAGATGTGAGTCCCATCTCAACTGGAACGTGTCCCCCAACGCTCCCTGTAATGGATACTGGAGACTGCAGAATGAGGGGCAGTGAGCGTACTCGTGAGTAGCAAACAGGTCCACCCGAGGAGTTCCTCACATCCGGAAGACGTGACGAAACACCTCCGGATGAAGCCTCCACTCGTGGTCTGCAGAGAACTGCTGACTGAGACTGTCTGAACGCATGTTCAGAACTCCGGCCAGATGATTTGCCATCAGACAAATCTGGATGCAGGACCAGAGACGCAGAGCCTCTCTGCAGAGACAATACGACCCCACTCCTCCCTGCTTGTTGACATACCACATTGCGGTAGTGTTGTCTGTCAGGACTTGAACCGACTGACCGCGAAGGGAAGGGAAGAAGGCCTTGAGCGCTAAACGCATCACCCGCAACTCTAGAAGTTTGATGTGAAACAACCTTTCCTCTGGAGACCAAAGCCCTTGATTCCCAGATCCCCCAGATGAGCACCCCACCTAGAGTGGAGGCATCCGTGATCACTGTGGCCTCCGATGAGGTAGGTGTAAGGGCTTTCCTTGAGACAAGATTTTCCTCCACGCTCCACCAAGATAGATCCGCTGCAGCTTCTCTGGAGATCCTCACAGACTCCCTGAGATCTCCGTTGTGTTGATACCACTGCCTGCGGAGACACCACTGGAGCGCCCTCATGTGTAAGTGTGCATGGTCAACAGAATGCAGGAAGCAAACAGATCGAGCAGGCGAAGGACCTTCAGGACTGAAACAACAGCTCCGCTGTAAGACAATGGAATAATTTCCTGAATGTCGAGAATCCTTTGTGGCGGAAGGAATGCTCGACACACAGTAGTGTCCAGTACTGCCCCTATGAACAGGTTGCGCTGAGAGGGCACCAGGTGAGACTGGGGCACGTTTATCGAGAAACCCAATCTGTACAACAGCTGATTTGTAACCTGCAGATGGTGAAGCACCTTCTCCGGCGACTCTGCTTTCATCAGCGAGTTGTCCAGGTAGGGGAAAACAGGAATCCCCGACCGAGATGGGCTGCCACCACTGCCATCACCTTGGTGAAGACTCGAGGTGCAGTAGTAAGTCCAAACAGCATGACGCAAACTGATAATGTTGTGACCCTACCATGAAATAGAGATTCTTCCTGTGCGACTTCAGAATTGGGATATGAAAATACGCGTCCTGCAAGTCGATCAACACCATCCAATCTTCCTGTTGCAACGCTTGAAGAACCTGCGCAAGGGTGAGCATTTTCAACTGCTCCTGCTTCAGAAAAAGGTTCAAGATCCTGAGATCCAGGATTGGACGTAGCCTGCCATCCTTCTTGGGTGTCAGGAAATACCGGGAGTAGCATCCCTGACCCCTTTCTCGCGCCGGAAGCTCCTCTATCGTACCTTTTTTCAGTAATGTTGGGACTTCCTCCTGCAGGAAAAGAAGGTGGTCCTCCGAGTAAGCACCTTGGCAGGGAGGGTAATTTGGAGGGCATTCCTGAAGAAAATGAGTAAGCCGACCCCCCACAGGACCAGCATGATCCAGAATGGTGGATCTAGGGCTGCTTTGCTGTGGTAAGAGGGGAGGAAGAGGAGGAGGAGGGCTGACGGCCTCGTGGGCGACCTCTGTTCTTGCCCCTGTAGGATTTGTATAAGGTGTTTTGCTGTTGCTGAGGCTGTCTATAGGTCCGAAAGGACGACCTCCCAAATCCTCTGTATCTCCTGAACGATGAGCCTCTAGATCGAGCTTGAAGACCAAGAGATTTGGCTGCTGCTTTACTGTCTTTAAATCTCTGTATAGCTGCATCCGCTTTTTTGATAAAAAGCCCAGAACCATCAAAAGGGAGGTCCAAAAGCCTAGCCTGAATATCTGGAGAGAACTCTGATGATTTGAGCCATTCACTCCTTCTAGTAGCCACAGAACATCCCATGATTTCGGCGACAGAGTCAGCAGTGACTAAACCACTTTGTATGACCTGACATGCAGCCGTTTGAGTATCTTGCAAGACCTCATTAAAATGTTGTCTTCTTTGGACAACTTAGGTGCAAGCTGTTTCGCCAAGTCCATTAAAGCATGGATATAGCGACCCAAAAGACAGGTGGCATTAGTGGACTTTAGGGCCATGCTTGCCGAAGAAAACACTTGTTTAGCAGACTGGTCAGGTTTCTTCGATTCCCTGTCAGCCGGAACTTGCGGAAAGGCACCAGAAGATCTTTTTGAGCAGGCAGCTTGGACCACTAGGCTCTCAGGAGAAGGATGGGATGTTAAAAAGTCAGGATCCCCTGGAGCCGCCCTGTATCTCCCGGCAATAGATTTAGAAACTGCCAGAGCCGAAAAGGTCTTGCGCCAGACCTCCATTACAGGCTCAGTGATTGCCTCATTAAAGGGCAGTAGAGACTCTATTACTATAGAAGGACAATGAAGAACTTCTGACAAAATATTAGATTTAAATTCAGTAGTGGGAAGCCGAGGATCTAAAAGTTCTGCTGCCTTTTTTATTACTGCGTGGTAGGGAACCACATCCTTTGAAGGAGCATCAGATGTAGGCGAAAGTTCCCCCTCTGGAGACAAATCAAGGCCACTTGCTTCCCTTAACTCTCCAAAATATTCATCTGAATCTTGAACCTCACCTTCTTCCATTTCTTCCAAACGAAACCTCTGCTCCTCTAGAACCCGCTGAACTTCTCTCCTAGACCTCATTCTGGGTACCGGCGTCGGTGGAGCCAAGACCGACTACGATTGATCCGGAGCCGGCATCGTACACGAATCTGGAGGCACAGCCTGTGGCGATCTAGTTCGAGCTGACGGCGCCGGAGAAGATGGAAACGACGTTGATTTCCTTGGCGCCGGGAAATGCCAAGACAGCGCCGTCGGAAGAAATGGCATGAAGGGGCCCTGGGCATAGGCCTGAGGAACCCCCAGATTAAACGCTAATGGACCCATGGGACCCGAAGGCGCTGCAGAGGGATACATAGCTCTATTGAAGACTCCAAACATATCATTAAGATAATGCGAGGGATCTTGACCCGGGCCAGGGAAAGGAGGATAAAAGCGTTACCATGTTCGGGCCAGCCGGCGCCGATGGCAGAGCCAATGGAGTCGCCTGTTCATCCGGCACCAGAACCTCTTCCACCAGAGAATGTTCCGAAGTCGGTGAATGAACCAGCGTCGGAGATCGAGCTGGAGAAGCTGCAGGCAAAGCCGATCTTGCAGGAGAAGCTTGATTCGAGGTAGAAGGAGGCACAAAGTCCTTAAGACATCGACGAACTGGAGAGGTTGACTTCGGCGCCGTTTCTCTATCAGAATGGCGTTTTGAAGAATGCCTCTTCTTCTTATGCTTCTTGGCTCTCCAAGCATGTCCCGACGTCGATTTCGAGCCCGACCTCGACCTGGAACTAGACCTCGACCTTCTTCTACCTCTTTTCTCCTTCCTCATCTTCGCCATGAAGAGTTTTGCTTCTCTCTCCTTCAATGCCTTCGGAATAATTTTCCTACAGCAGGCACATCCCTCGTGATCCGACGACAGGCACTAGACACAATCTTCATGCGGATCTGTAATGGACATATGTCCACCGCACTCCCTACAGGGCTTGAACCCGGACTTCCTCGACAACATCCTTGAAAGGAAACAAGAAGAAGCACAGGAATACAACCAGAAACACAAAGTAGCAAGTGAAACTACGGAGAGTCTTGGAAAAACCGTTAGCATTGACGGAGCCGAAAAAAGGGAACTGACATCATCACGCCGATGAGGCTCTTTTATGGCTCCAGTGACGTCAGCGGAGTCACGAGCGGAGCCATGAGTCTGTGACGTTGTCCTCGTCAACGTGGAGAGCTACAAAAAATTTCCGAATGCTGCTGGCGCAGGGGATATTCACAAGGTGAGGAATCCACTGGCAGATGTATCCATCAGAAATTGGTGACATGTACCTACCCAGGTTTACCACACAACTGAGCCCATCCACCTCAGCCTCCAACCATCCCAGACTACTGCCCTTTGTGGTGGCAAACTAGTTCATTCTATACCTTGACAGATCTCCATTTCACATCCTTTGACTTTGTCTCACCAAGTCACATATCAAATTTGCCTTCAGACTCCCTCCAGCCACATGCTACATCTTTACTCAGGGCCACATCACGTGTAGGATGTAGCACTTTAATGGGCTCTTCTCAGTTATCCCTTCCCAGCTGCGACGCAAGTGTGACACGGTCAGACACAGCAGTTCAAGTGTATTGGTCAGACTACCTTGCAGTACAAATATTCCTTCTCATCTCCTTGCTATGCAACGTCTCACAATTCAGACACAGTGGCAGTTCAACATGCTCAGCCAGGCCTACAATGCACTGCACTACCAGGGGCCCACTAGGGCCACCCACCATATTTTGTTTCAACACACATGGTTCTCTGCATCACTTGCATTCACTCTCACGCCCAGTCCGATTTCGTACATGACAGGAGTTAAGCTGGTCCCTACCATGGCAGCACACCTTGCACATCGGGACAGCTGTGTGCTGTGTAGTGTCATGTAGGTTCATATACGCGTGGCTCTTGGAAATCCAAGGGTTGATATTTCACATGCCCCACACCGACCCCCCCCTCCCTCAGTTGAGCACTGTATTATTATTATTAACTGAGCTTATAAAGCGCCTGGTTACACTAGTCAGTGTGTCCCCGCGCTAATAGTGGCCTAAAAGATCCCTAACACAGCCAGAAAAGAGCACTTCAATATTTGGGGAACAGATGTGTCTTGAGTTCCTTGCGGAAAACTTTTTCAGACGGCTCCATCCGGAGTCTGAGAGGAAGAGTGTTCCAACTCCGTGCTGCCAGAAGGCGGAAGGATCTGCCGCCCATCCTGGCCCTGCAAGTCTTCGGGATACACATTAGCCCAGTGCCCTCCGACCGGAGGGGCCTAGTTGGTTTATACAATGTGAGCAGATTCCTCAGGAAACTCGGGCACTTACCGTGAGCGATCCGATGGCCTATACACAGGATTTTAAACTGGACACGCTCTTTAATTGGGAGCCAGTGGAGCGTCCCCAATGCCTTTTTTGGTGGAAGATCTTTTTGGCAGTGATAACACTAGGCGTGCAGCAGCCTAGTGTACCAATATAAGTCCCTAGTATATGGTACTAAAGTACATAGGGCTTTGGTACACCAGGGGTCTCAGATGGGCTGCAGCATGTATTGCCACACATGGGAGCCCATGAAAACTGTGTCTGCAGATGCTGCCACTGCAGCCTACATGAAGTGGTGCATCCACCTTTCATTTCAGATATAAGGTTTTCCTTATATCCCGGGCACTACACTTAAAATCTGTAAGTCGCAGCGTGCATGGTCCTAAGTGTTGGGGTGCTCCTGCATGAGCAAAGCCACCACTACAAACCCATAAGTCCATTCTCTGGCTTTGTAAGTATGGGAAGCCATTTTAAAGTATGCAGTGGACAATGGCAACGTCAAGATGTCCAGCTACATAATGGCTTCACTGAACATGGTCATGTCTGGTATCATGCAACTACACTGATTCAATGGTGGTAGTCTTTATTTGGTACTCACCTCACATTCTATTTTCTTAGTATATGATTTGGCCCCCACGTAGGGGCCATGTGTTTTAATTAGCTGTTTTGAAGTAAATTTCATGGTGTTTTGATATTTATAGGTAGGAGATATATCCAAGTAGTTTTAGTGTTGGTGTATAATAAATACAAGGTATTTTGCTAACACTGGTATAGTTCTTTCTTGTGTGTAAGCTTCACTGACTGACTCAGTGGTATTTACCCACAGTTTACCCACTTTACACCCTCCTGAATAAGCCTTAGCTGCTCTCCACAGCTACCCTATGAGTGTACATCATATACTGAGCCAGCCTCCTACAAGCAGTTTCTCCTCTGACCAGCCCATTCCAGTCCATTGCTTTACAGTCCAGGTGTGTGTGCATTGGCCCAAGTAAGATTGTGACAATGCAAGCCAACTTGCACCATGAACCCTCAGTCAGGTTGGGCAGGGTTCAGGTGTCCATATATGATGTGTTGTTCCCATCTATATTTTTTTTGCTTTGTACTTAGGGACTTGTCGTGGAGTGTACAACATGAGTCACCAGAACTACAAGTGCCAGTATACAAAGGTGAACCTGGACTGGTTCTGCACTTCACACATGGAAGGGAGAAATGTGACGGAGCTGGACTGAGCTGTGCAGCATGTACCTGGGCAGTGTGACATTTATGTGATGTTAAATGGTACATGACCCAGATTCCTGCCCTTTGCCCTGCACACAGTGCAGTAGAGTGCTGGGACATAGTTGGCTGCACTGCACAGCATGATATGTTTTCCCATGTTGCCTATTGTTGTAACTTACCCTGTAGGTCTTGTTGTTCCCCGTGGCCGGCACTGCCCTGTCTCGGAACTCCTGCCACCAACTCCTCTGGGATGACAGCTGTCATTCGCTCCTCCAAAGTATCCAGCTACTCCTGGGGCACCGGGCCTCCTCCTTTGGTCTGTTTGGTTGCCTTCAAGGTTGATGGCCAGTTTCTCCATTGTTCCGTGCTTATATTCTTGCCAAAGGTTTTTTTTTATAGCCTGTAACTGTTCTTTTCGCTTGTCCCACATGGTTGATCTTGGCCACTATGGACTGCCAAATGGCCTCTTTCTTCCCTAATGTTAATTCTGAGGTGACAGATCTGATGATGGTGCTCTGCCGCCTCAGTGATCAAGAGATCATTCTCCTCACTGAAATTGCACATCCTATTCCCCTGGGAGTCTGTCTGGACATAATGGCTGGTGCTGGGGTTGTGGTCCTGACTGCTGCTCTCTGTTTGCCTTCTGTGAAGTGCAGCAATTTATTGTCTCATAAGTGTTATTTTTTATATGTCTGATGCTTCACACATTGAAAAGTGACGCTAATGTGCTTTGCATCGCATTACGTTCCGCAACTCAGCTTTATGTCACTTTTGCTCCTGATGCATTTATTTCCCCTCCGACATTATGCCCACGGAAGCGGCACTTTTTTTTTACACAGCCTGGACCTTACGACATGGTGCGCCATTCAGTAAATACGGCGCATCTCTGGCATTTACAAATGACACAGCAAAAGTAAACGTCATTTTGGCACTTTGCTGCACATCTCTGCCGCAAAGCAGCGCTGAGTCAGTTTTTGTAAACGAGACCATGAAGCTTCCTTACCTGATGGTTATTGTTGCAGGTATGATTGCCTGTTTCTTTTAATGAATTTGTTCAGTATTTTTAGTAGGTATTTTGTTTGTTTTGATAATTTGCTGTATTTTTGTTGTTGCTTTTAATCGAAATAAAGTAATTAAACGACAAAATGCAAGTGATATTGTAACAAGAGATTAAAGAAAAAAGTATCCTAAGGGTGCAGATGGTACAACAAGCCCTGCGTGGCAAAGGGTATACTCAGATGGGGTTCCCTTACTCACTGTGCCACTGACTGAAGAGCTCTCAATGAGGGCCAAACTGCTTTTGGGTTGCTTGTGTGAGCTAGACTGCTCCTATTGGAGCAGGGTCCAGATTGATTGGCATATGGTTGGGTGTAATTTGAGGTGGCATGGTGGGCAAAAGAATTATGTGTTGGAATGCTAAACCTAGCAATTGCCAGTAGGTAGACTTATTGCAAGCATCCCCCATCCCATTTTGTGTGTTTGAGATAAGCCACTTCAGGCAAATGTAAAGTTCAATTCCAGCTCTTTCACCCTGGAACCTGCATCTTTTAATCATGTTTATATTTGTGAAAATCTGAGTTTTCCTTGAATTGTTTGCTTGATAAGCATTTGTAGTGGTTTTTATTTGGATTTTACTAGTCATGTGGCCATTTTCTTTTCACTTAACATACAATTCATTTAGCGTAGTTTAATGCCTTCCACTTATTTGCAACTTTTATTTGTTCAAATTAACACATGTATATATTTATATTTTCGAATCCAGCCATATTCCGCAAAATTCTTAATATTTGCATAGGTTCATTTCATGAAAAGGTTATTAAGGAACTGAACACACTTAGATGAGGTGAGAGTAAGCCCGAATGGGCAATATAAGCAAAGAGCACTAATAGAAACCTTCAGAAGGATACCTTCATTGTGATTAAATAATATGAATATAGTGGAAAACAATATGATTATAGGGGATAACACTATTATAGACCTGAAAAAATACACTGATGAGGTTTATAGACAACTTGATTGCAATATTATGGGACTACTGAGGCAATTACTTACAAACAAGTGATTGAAAGATTCTGTAATATGCTGTGGGGCTGGAGGGAAAAGTGCATTTTAAACCAGGATGAACATCGTTTTTGAAAATTGCCAAAGCAAAGGTGCCTTGTTTTTGTGTTTTGCCCAAGATTCATGATACACATAACCCCCCCAGAAACTTATAGTCACTCCAAGTGGCAGTTTCCAGGAAAATATGACTATATGAAACAAGTTACTTACCAGTAACTATAGTTCTCCAGTATTGGAATCTTTTATAGATTCACATGCTTGAATCATTCCCCGTCGTCGCGATGAGAGTCCCCAGAATATCAAAATAATTGTCCTATTAGACATAGCACATAAGGCTCTAGGCTTTAAAACCTTAACATATCCCTGTCCTTTAGTAAAAATGGACCAAACTTAAAACTTAACCAATCAGAAGAAACCACCCTGAACCTGAGAGAAGCTCCAGTCCCTCAGATTTTCCAAGCACAAGTGCGCATAAATAGAAAAAACTGAGAAAAGTAAGTGAGCTTTCTCCAGGGGAGGCAGGTGGGTCGCACATGAATCTATGAAAGATCCCATTTAATGGAGAACTATAGCTACAGGCAAGGGGGCGCTAGGTGGCGCCAAACCAAGATGGCAGCACTGGTGTGAGGCTCTCGCCAGACCGAGCACTATCACACGATCCTGCATCATCCTGCCTAGTGAAAACGGCCTGACTTTACTCCCAACGTGCTCCTGACACCTAGACGAACACAGCGGTGCCTGGATTGCCTTCAACGGACGGCGGGAACTGATGCCCTGGAGCAACTGACCTTGAGTGGACCCGGGCGCTGAAGAGGGAACTTGCGGTCGGCGGAACGACCAACCAGGAAAGACCGGTGCTTTCAGGCCTGCACGCAACGGCCGGAACGTCTTTCCCGCTCCGAGGTCCAGATTAGCCCCAGCACTTGGGCGCTGTCGTCGGAGGTACAACCCTGCTCGCGGGAGAGGTACGTGTGGCCCTGTTGCCCCCCCCGCCCCCCCACTGCCAAGAGCGGGACTGTTTGACGGCGGTCCCGGCGCGCACTGCACCCCCGAAGCCTCGACATCCTGCTGACCCCCCAGTGCGCGGCGGGGTCCGGAGACTGCCACAGCCGCGCCAGCTGCAACGCGCCGGAACACCCAATTTGCCGAAATAGTGCGGCATCATCGCCGGCTCCTTCTCGAGGCACAGGCACAGTCTGCACTTCAGGCCGCGGCTGACGGCCTACTGATTCGGGACCGGGTGGAGCCGCCTGTACTCCGACGCATCCACGGGGCTCTGCCCATTGCTACCTGCACCTCCAGGACACCTCGCAGTGTGCTCCCCCCCCCCCCCCCCCCCGGCTGACCCACTACTAAACCTGCCTAGAACTGGGGCCCATCTGGCCAATTTCTTTATAGAAGTACCCTCCTCATCTGACCAGCTTGGGGCAACTACACCATCCTTACTGGAACACCGTGGTTCAGCCCCTCACTCGCAGGGCAGCCTCCCAAAGGTACTCAGCTGACCCAGTCTGAACTACACCGTGTGGAGCCGGCACTAAGTGAGGGCTGGGGATCGCGTGCGGCCATCTTGTACTCTGTGTAGGCCCTGGGGAACACGTGGCAATCGCGACGCCCACTGGCCTGGCCCCCCTGAGACCTAAAGTGCGCCCGGATTACAGGCTCTTTCGCACCTGCCACCCACCAGTTTCTGCTGGCCCTACTGCTGTCCTCGCCCTACGCCCTGGCGTTCTCCTCAGCCGTGTTATCGCGGACTCCTCGGCGCGAAATGGGCCGCAACGACGCAAGGCAGTCCAAAATCCCCTTTGAATCCAAAAAAGCGTCCAAAACGCCATCGGAAAGGGCGGACAGCCCTACCGCCTCAGCACCCCAGGAAGAGGACTGGAAAGCACTCCTATTGAGCATGAGACAGAGCCTCTCCTCCATTGATGCCAAAATAGACACCATCAATACACGCATGGACAGCGTCGTGGCGAAGCTTGAACACCATGACACTCGCATCAAAGAGACGGAGGACAGAATCTCTGTGCTGGAGGATGGGGCTACTTCCTCTGCCAGACAAGTCACACAGATGGATAGACTACTAAAAATAATAGCGGACAAAAACGAGGATTTGGAAGCGAGGTCCCGACGCAACAACGTCCGCGTCCTTGGCCTTGCAGAATCCACCAACACCGGAAAGATGGAGATTTTCATTGAAAACCTTATGGTGGAATTGTTTGGGAAAGAATCCTTCTCTCCGCACCTCATAGTGGAGAGAGCTCATAGGTCTCTCGCTGCCCGACCCCCTCCAGGGGCCCAACCACGGCCCATTGTCGCCCGCTTCCTCAATTACAGGGACAGAGACGTGGTGCTTCGCCGTGCAAGGGAGATTGGCACAGTCACTTATGGCAACGCGACGCTCTCCTTCTTCCCTGACTTCACCCCTTCAGTCCAGGAAGCCAGGCGCAAATTTGCAGGGGTGAAGAAGAAACTCCAATCACAGGAAATTCCATATGCCATGCTATATCCAGCCAAACTGAAGATAACACACCAGGGCACACATCATTTTTTTCAAAACCCGCAGCAGGTGGAAGACTTCCTTAAGCATCACAAAAGAGAACGCGCCAGGAATGAGGCTGAGTCACGACGCTCTAGGTCACAGTCCCCAATGTCTCAACAGGAGTAACGAACAGAGATGCCATCCTGGTCACGATGATGCTGACCACTGAACATAGTGAGGCCGGACTCTGTTTTTCAAGGTGAGGTACATGTACTGCTTTAAATCTCACTGGACTTTGATTACGCAAGTGCTCGGTCACCCACCTCCGTCCTGCTCATGACTGCTGGGTCCATACCTGGCGTCTAGTGGGTGAAAGTAAGGAGGTGGATGGCAGGTCTGGAGCCCCTGGATCTCCGTCCCCAATGGGTGATCCCCTACAAACCTTTGTCCTATCTTTAGTTTTGGGGTTGTTAACAGAAGGGAGGGGGGTGGGTGAACTAGATGCCCGGCCAGTTGGGGCTGCCGGTGTGGGTGGGGACACAATCCGCTCTTATACTGAGACAGCAAACGAGCTGACCACACAGTTTATGCATAACACGTCTCATGCTGCAAAGGTACTGCATCGCCGGCCTGTTGGGGTTGCCGGGGATGTTGGGTACACTACTTGTTTTAGTTCCGACAGCGTAGCCGCTGCGGTTATTACTGGGGAAGGGGGAAATTCTGAGACTGGATTGCTACGCAAAGTAATTGGATTTGTTACTATTGTCTGCATTCTGCTGAAAGCTACATACATATGCCACATTTTCCTTTTACGATTGGGATGGGAGACGTAACTGATTCGCAGCCAGCCCTGCAATTCCAACTTGTAGCGTGGAATGTTCGCGGGTCAAATGACCCGCGGAAAAAGCGGCAGATCCTGGGGTATTTGGATAGACAGGGAATATCTGTTGCAATGTTACAAGAAACTCATCTGGTGCCAACTACGACCCCCTTATTTGCTTCCCGATGGGCCACATGCAGGGTGTTCTCATCGTATTCAAATTACTCTAGAGGGGTCACGATTCTGGTCAAAAGAGGCATGGGATTTACCCCATTTGGTACTGAAATAGACTCCAATGGCAGATACTGCATTGTTTGGGGGAAGCTGCACTCACACACGGTCCTATTCGCCTGTTACTATGGCCCCAACACAGACGATCCGTCTGCGCTCCTCACCATGTGGGGCAAGATACAAACCCTGGGCATATCCCACATAATCTTGGGTGGAGACTTTAACACTGCATTGAAACCTGCAATGGACAGATTACACCCACATTCTACCCATTATACGCACACACAACGCGCCTTACTAGGTATTGTGGAAGATCATCATCTGACTGACACGTGGAGGCACTCACACCCATCTCTTAGACAGGGCACACACTTCTCCGCAGTCCACTCCACTTGGGCGCGCATTGATTATGTCTTCCTCTCCGCTGGGCTCACCCCATGGCTTGTCAAGACACAACACCTTGCCCGCACCCTCTCGGATCACTCGCCAGTCCTTCTTGCCCTGCGCATTCCCCTAGACGTTTCCCCATACCTGAATTGGCGCCTCAATCCCGCGCATTTAACTGATTCAGCCTTTACAGCAGACGTAGAGCAGGACATAACAGAATTTTTTGACCGTAATGTCCATTCAGTCTCCAGTCTCACTACTGTCTGGGAGGCATTTAAGGTAACCGTGCGTGGCTGGTGCATTTCCAAAGGGGGTGGGGTACTCAAATCCCTGCGCGGTGACTTGCGGAAACTGGAGGCGGAAATAGGCAAACTTGAGCGTGAAATTTCCCTAGGGTCGGGGGTACACATACATAAAGCTCAGCTACGGGACAAAATTAATGAATATACTGAGGCTGCGGAGAAAGAATGCAAATTTCTGGGGAAGCCCTTTACAGCACGCATATACGGTGAAGGCGACAGACCGGGCAGAGCGCTCGCTTCTGCAGTTAGACCACCTAGACACAATAATTACGTCACCACACTACTCGATAGCCACGATATGCCCCATAGGGACCTCCCGGGACAACTCCGGGTCCTAACTGATCACTACACTGCACTCTACACCTCCCACAGACAAGCACCGCTTGACCTACCAACCTATCTTGATGACACTGCTATAGCTTGGCTTGGTCCGACCCAACAGAAGTTTTTACACCTGGAAATAGAGGTGGATGAAATTAAAGACGCTATTATGTCCATGAAATCAGGCAAGGCCCCAGGCTCGGATGGCCTACCGATAGATTTTTATAAAACCTTTCTACACCTACTGGCCCCAATACTAAAAAATGTATACTATTCGGCCCTGGAAGAAGGCATTTTACCAACTAGTATGCGGGAAGCACTGATTGCCTCCCTGTTAAAGCCAGGTAAGTCACCGGAACACTGTGACTCGTACAGACCCCTCTCATTGTTAAATACTGACGTCAAGATACTAGCGAAGGTCTTGGCGACCCGCCTGAACCTATTGATGGAGCGCTTGGTCCTACCGGACCAAGCAGGCTTCGTCCCGAATCGCGCCACCTCCCACAACCTTCGGACCCTTCAGGCAGTGCTACAAGATATAGACCCCAGATGTGAAGCAGCTGCGGTTTTCCTCGATGCCACGAAGGCATTCGATTCTCTGGAGTGGGACTACCTTCTGGCACTTCTGGAACGCATGGGCACCCCCTTTAGTTTTATAGAGTGGATCCGCCTACTATACCATAAGCCGCATGCTGCAGTCCTATTGAATGGAGCCCGTTCAAAACCTTTTGAGATTCGTAGGGGCACTCGACAGGGGTGCCCTCTCTCCCCGTTCCTCTTTGCAATAGCAATTGAGCCTCTAGCGACCAAACTCAGGCAGCACCACAATCACCGCTCCCTCATCTACCCGGAAAGGCAACTACTCATATCATTGTACGCCGACGATATGACACTCTATATTCACAGGCCACAAGAAAACTTGAACCCTATCTTACGCGAGGTCACCAAATTTGGCGCCATCGCGGGAATACAGATAAACTGGGCAAAGTCGGCCCTATTCCCTCTTACGGACAAGACCCTGCAGTTCCCTCTTGACTACCCGCTACTATGGGAAAACGAAGAACTAAAATATTTGGGGATCAATATCACTAGGAATAGGGAAACCCTTATTCGTGCTAACTACGGCACTGTCCTTGATAAACTGATTGATAGCGTCACTAGATGGATCCACCTCCCTTTGTCCATGGCAGGACGTATTTCCCTAATCAAGATGGTGGTACTCCCGAAGTTGTTATACCTCTTTACCAACATACCATACAGCCCAGGAGCACACTTCTTCCGGGCCCTTGATTCCCAGTTGTCTAGACTCATATGGGGAGGGAAACAGGCCAGAGTCGGGCTAAAAACTCTTATGCTCCCCTACCACCAGGGGGGATTTGATGTGCCTAATTTCCACCTTTACTATGACTGCGCGCAGGGCCATTTTGCCACTTACTGGCTTCACCCCCCTCCCTTTATGGCTCACCTGGCTGTGGAAGATGGATACATGAGACCCAAAAAACCATCAGGCTACCTCTATTCGGAAAGCCGGGTAACTGACCGTGACCCCACAACAGTGGACTGCACGGTGCAAGCGTGGCGCAGGATAACGACGCGTATGGGCATTGCCATTTTATACTCCCCTCTCATGATATTGGCACACGATCCTAGACTAAGCGTTGCCCGCGAAGAAATAGGTCGCAAAATGCTCACTAAATTGGCACTTCACACGTGGGGGGATCTGTACATACAGGGCCGATTCCGGACGGCGACGCAATTCTTTGGAGCGCATACACCCTCTGTCATGGACACATTCCTTTATACAAGATTGCGACAGAATGTTCGGGCGGTCACCCCTGACTTCCCTGATGAACCGGAAACCGTAGCTCCATTACATGCTCTTCTACACACTGATACTCCGACACATGTAGTCTCCATGCTGTACAAACACGCGTATGCGGCCTCCAACCCCCCACCCCTCCGAGCTAGACGAGATTGGGATGAAGACCTCGATGCCCCTCTCTCGGACGAACAATGGGAGGAAAGCTGCTCACACACGAATGCAGTAACCGGCAACGCTCGCCTCCGTCTGGTACATTTTAAATTCTTGCTCCGACTTTACCATACACCCGCCAAATTGTGCCGTTTCGGTTTGCGTGCGGATGACCGTTGTCTTCGATGCAAGAGAGCTGGAGCTGACTTCATTCACCTAGCTTGGACGTGCCCGGCTGTGGCATCGTACTGGGTGGAGGTGTTTAAAGCTATGTCGGATATGGTAGGAGTGGCAATCGCACCCTGCCCCAAAATAGCACTACTGGGACTTTCTTCTTTAGCGCTTCGGAATCACCGTAAATTCTTCGCACTAGGATTCCTACTGGCAAAGCGCCACTTGGCCTGCAGATGGGGACGAGGACGCGCCCCCAAATTCAAGACCTGGCTATCTACTATGTCTACTTGGCAGGACCAACTTCACAATTACGCTGACCTATTGCCCCACAAAATGCGTCCCAAGGACCTATGGGGCCCCCTCACCGCTTACCTCCTTCAAACTCAAGATGACGAATCAGAAGGGCCAGACCCGCAAGTGACACCGGTTCGGGCTGAGCTCACGAACACACCCGGAAGTGAGCCTTACCCTCGATGAGTTGGCCCTATTAGGCTTCCTTCTCCTCCCCCCCCCCCCCCCCCCCTCCCCCAGATCCCAGCCTACCCACCACCACACTGCTAACATAACTGGTCACTCGGGTTCTGTTGGGAGGTTCAGGGCACAGCCGCAGTGGCAACTTCAAGGATAACCCCAGGTCAGTACGCCCACACAGGCTGTTTGGGGGCTCGCTGGTCGCTCTCCTATCCCTCTCGGGACACTTGCCCACGAGTTCGCGCAAAGCGTAATACATGGCATATACACGAGTAGCGCACTTTTCAGCTAACAGATGCAGTTCCAAACTATACTCAATCCATCCCCACTACAGTTCAAATTCGCCAGTAGGCTGCAGAGCACTCTCAATCCGCCTCCGGTCTATTCCAATGTGGAGATCATTCCACCCACTTGCTCTTCCCCGTAAATTCCTCTATATCACATACTATGTATGGTGGCCATAGTGGGGGAAGGGACTAGACACATTGGTTTTCCTCAGTTCCACTCTCAGTTTTTTTTTCTTTTTTTATCTTTTTTAGGGGGGGGGGGGAGAAAAACACAAAAAGAGACCTCAACTGTTCAGTGTTTATTTCGAGATTCGTTATGGGATTTACTTGCAAGATGACAAGTCGTGTTACAGCTTTTATCATTTTACAACGTGGCCGGCCCGGATGGGTTGTAGGCGACATGCTGTGTTAACTGATTACTCCTATCCACATTATACATGGCAATTTTGACATTGCACACGATTGCTGCCGGCCTGCCGTTCAAGGTTGTAGGCATGAAGCTGTGTATTAACCTTTTGCGCCTAATAAAGGTCTTGAAAAAAAAAAAAAAAAAAAAACTATAGCTACAGGCAAGCAACTTGTGTCTTACTCAAGTATTGGAACTTTCATAGATTCACATGCTTGAATCAGAATAGCTAGCAGTGAGTAACACATTTTCATTCCATATAACCACTATAGGAAAGGCATGCCTGAAAGCATTATCCGTAACACATGAAAATACTCATATAAATGCTTAAGCAAAACTAACCAAAGTATACCTTTTTACCATAAACTATCGAAAATGTGAGACAGTACAGGATGGTGGGAAGGAACCAAAGAAGAAGGCTCACCTTATTAAAAGAGATGTCTAAGAACTGCTTGTCCTACTGCCACATCTCGCTTATTCCCAGCATCCAAGCAGTAGTGCCCAGTGAATGTGTGAGGCGTCCTCCTTGCTGCTCTACAAATGTCAGGCAAGGATACACTTGCAAACAGCGCTGCAGATGTGGATATCACTCTTGTAGTGGGCACGAACTCTTGACGACAGAGGATGGCCCGCTTGTTGATGACAGAATACGATTGCACTTGAAATCCATCTGGAAACTCTGTGTTTAGTGATAGGGAAACCTTTCCTTGGTGCACTAAACGCAATGAGGAGGAGTTAGTTTGACTTGCGAAATGACTTTGTCCTGTTAAAAAAAATGTAGGCATCTTTTAACATCTAGGGAGTGCAGAGCACGCTCCGTTGCTGTCTGCAGATTTAGGAAGAATGATTTCAGAACAATTGGTTAGTTAAGGTGGAAATTTGAAGGAACCTTAGGGATGAATTTAGGGTTTGTTCGTAGAATAACTTTGTCTTGTTTAAATTGTAAGAAAGGTTCTTGAGTAGTGAAAGCCTGAAGTTCTCCAACACTTCTCGCTGATGTGAGAGCTAGGAGGAGAGCCACTTCCAGGATAGGAACTTCATGTACGTCTTGTGAATAGGTTCAAACGGATGTTTCATTTGTTGACTGAGCACCGTTTTTAGTTGTCATGCCGGAGGCGGTGCCCTTACTGGAGGGACATTCTAAACAGCCACTTGAGAAACTGTTTCACTAGCCTGCAGGTCCATGGAGATGGAGCCTTCGCTGATCTGCGGAAACTGGAAATGGCAGCTAAATGAACTTTAATTGATGTGTAGGCCAAACCTGAGCTAGCCAAGAGAAGTAGATAGGGTAAAACTTCTTCAGGAGGTGACTGGAGATGATCTTCACCACGTGCAAAATTGTTTCCATTTAAGCGCTTAAGTCCTGTTAGGTGCTGGCTAAAGCAAGAGCAGGCATCACTATCTGCACTCCTGTGGGATCTTTAGGTATTGAAATTCTCAGAACTCAGGAGCGAGGATGACAATTTCAGAGAACTGGGGTTCGGATGGCATACTTGTCCCTGGTTCATTGTCAAGAGAGACAGAAATGGTCTGAGGTAGATCGGAGGAATGGGGGAACGGTGCAAGCAAATATTAAAAAGGCATTCCCCCATGAACCCTGATGGTGACGCCAACTTACCAAGTATGCTCAGACGTGAGTCCACTGGTCTCCATGCCACTGGAATCAAGCTATTCTGGCTAAAGAGGGGTGAAACCCTGAAACCAGTCCAGGGAGGACATGGCTTGGCAGTTTGAGCTGGACTGTTCCCATGAGGCACAGGGTCAAGACTGATTTGCATATGGCTGGGTTCACACTGGAATGGCAGGGTGTGCAAAAAAACAATGGATTTAGGCCCAGATCTCTGTACTGTGATGATGTATGACATTGTTCTGCATTCTGTCCATCAACTGTTGTTTTTGCATTTGTCACCCTGAGTGGGACAGGTATGTTTAGACGTTAGTCCTGGACTCTCCATGCCACTGGAATCAAGCTAACCTGGCTGAAGAGGGGTGAAACGATGGATTTAGGCCCAGATCTCTCTACTGGGGTGAATGTATGACATTGTTCAGCATTCTGTCCATCAACTATTGTTTTTGAACTTACCAAGTACCGGCAGTTTGCGTTCTCTGTAGATGCAAACAAATCTATATTTGGCTTGCCCCATTGGGTGAAAATGTTGTCTAGAGTGTGCTGGTCCAGTCCCCACTTGTAGCAAGTAGTCTTTAGTCTGCTCAACATGTCCGCTATAACATTTGTTTTCCTGAGACGTACTCCGCTGATACATGCACTTTGTGATGAATCACCCAGCGCTGTATGAGTTGGGCTTCCGGAGAAAGCAGGAGAGATCTTGTTCCTCCCTGTTTGTTGAGATGGTGCATTGTCGCGGTGTTGTCCGTCCTGACAACAACTGATGTGTTTTGTGTTTTTTGCAGAAATGCTTGGAGCGCTAGGTAAACTGCCCTTAGCTCGAGAAGATTGTTATGAAGATCCCTGTGGGAAGGCGGCCACCTTCCGCTGACCTGCAAGTCTTGCAGGAAAGCTTCCCAGCTCTCTAGAGATGCATCCATTGTAATGACGAGAGGAACAGCCTGCGATAGGAACAGCAGACCCTGCGATAATTGGTGAAGTTGCTCCCACCAGTCCAAGGCCGCTATCATGGGAGGAGTGATTCGGATCAGGTCATCAAATGAGCCCTCTATTTTCACCCATTGCTTGTTTAAAGCTTCCTGAAGAAGAGGACGCATTTGGAGACGACAATGCGGTATGTGGGGAATAGAAGAATACATAATTCCTAGGAGAGATTTGGAAAGGCATACAGAAATGAACTTTCTTTTTTGGACCCTCTTTGCCAAGGACATTAACCTTTGTTGTCTCTCCAGAGTAGGATAAGCCTTGATTTCTGTGGTACCCAGGATAGCTCCTAGAAATATCAGTCGACTGGATGGTTGAAGAGTCGATTTTTCTACATTCAAAGTGAGACCCAAGTCCTTGAAGAGTTGGAGACAGGCCTCTCTTTCGCTGCTTCGTACGTGGGGGCCCTGAGAAGCAAGTCGTCCACGTATGGCAACATTTGATGATGTTGTTGTCTTAGACATGCTGCGACTGGTGCTAAACATTTTTTGAAAATGCGGGGAGCGGATTTTACTCGGAAAGGTAAGACACAGAATTGGAAGTGACTGTCGGCCACAGTGAATCTTAGGAATTTCTTGTGCTTTTGGCATATGGGTATACGAAAATATGCATCCTGGAGATCTTGCAATGCCATGTAATGGTTTTTCTTGAGGAGGTGAAGCACATCTTGAATAGAGATCATACGGAACGATTGCTTTTTGAGGAATTTGTTTAAGTTTTGCAAATCTAATATCGGTCACCAGTTTCTTAGCTTTTTCCTTATTAAGAACAACCGGGAGTAGAAACCTTTCGCTCTCTGACAGGGGGGAACTCGTTCTTTTGCTCCTTTCTGTAACATGTTGGTAACTTCCATCTTTAAGAGATGTAGGTGTTTTTGGAAGTGAGGCAGAGGAGGAGTTATAGGAGGGATCTCTATAAATTCCAAGGAATGGCTGAATTGGACCCATTGTTCCGAAGTTATGCTCCGCCACTGTTGTAAATAATTGAATATTTTGCCACCCACCGGGATGGAATCAGTGCGATAGAGGCCGACAGCTTGGAGAGGTCTTTGGCGTCAACCGGTCTCCTTACCCTGGCATCCTGCTTTTCCCCTAAAAGCGTTGTTGTAGGCTGCAGCCAGTGGTGAAGTCTGTATTGTTGAGCAGTAGCAGGATATTGTGAATAGCAAGATTGTTGGTTTCCTGATTTGTAAGATTGGTAACCTCTTTCTTGTGAGCCACAAAAAGGAGTATTTTTGTATTGTAAAGTCCCCAAAGATTTAGCTGTATATGTCTCTTTTTTGATAGCTTGTAAGGCTTTGTCAACGTGGCTGCCAAATAATTCTTCACCATTGTAAGGTAGGTCCAAAATCTTTGTCTGTACCTCAGGCCTGAATGTGGTGGCTGTGAGCCAGCCTTGACGCCTCAAGACGGCCACTCCCGCAAGCTGCCTGAAATCGGTGGACGGTACATCCATAGAGCAGTCTATCACTTCGGAGGCAGTCTGTTCGCCCTCAAGAAGAATTCCCTTAGCTTCTTGCTTGTCATCTGGTGGAAGTTTGTCCAAGAATGGTGTCAAGTCCAACCACATCTGCCTATTATAATGGCCCAGTAGAGCCAGAGAATTTGCTGCTTGTACTGTCAGAGCAGACATTGTTGAAGACTGCTTCCCAATGTTGTCAAGCTTTCTTCCTTCTTTATCAGAAGGAGCAGTTAGAGGAGCTGAAGGAATCTTCGAGCGTCGCTGTGCTGCTTGCGAAATTACAGAATCTGCTTTTGGATGACCTATTAGGCACACTGGAGCATCATCTGGAGCCTTATCTTTTTTGTCCAGTCTTGGCAATACAGGTGGAACAGTTGCTGGATTTTGCATTATTCTCAGCCCCTCCTTCCATATGTATTCAATGATGAGTATAGATCTCACTGATTTTTATAAGGCTCTTTAAAGTCATACAGAAAACAGTCTTGGTGATGCATAGGCATCGGTAAATCAAAGAGCTAAGCCGATCTCTCTCCAGAAGGTTGTGGAATCCCCCTATATCTTCCGGAGGTAAATACACTCATGGGGGAGATGCAGATTCCACAGTGGGAATTATGAAGGAATCCCATTCATCTTGTTGAACTCTCCTTCTCTCTTCCCTTCCTCATCAGAGGATCTCAACTGATGGACAGGAGCAGCTTGAGTAGGAGGCTGAAACCTAGGAGACTGTTGGGAGAAGAGGGGAACAAACCTGTATTTGTGGCAAACAGGTGGAGAAGGAGGAAGAGGCAGAGCCTGGTGGATGCCCTGTTCTGGCGGAAATCTCCTCTTATAGTCCGCCAGCATAAATTGTAGGTCTGTCAGACTTGAAGGGAGGTACATCATCTCCTGTTGATGATATTGCCGTTGCTGATGGTGATGGTAATATTGACATCCATAACCATCATTTTCATCAGAATCCTCCTGATATTTGATGTGAAGGTCTGATGGGCTGAAGGGGGCCCCAAAGAGACTAACATCCTCGGACCCCTCGTCCTCATCATCATCTTCTAAGAACTGAGATGGTAAAAAAGCCTGCACCTGACTAGGTGAAGTTACAGCTGGTGTTAACTGTATTTTTGAAATGTTATGATTTTCCTTTCTTGTGGACGATGTCGTCGACGAGCCCGTCGACATTTATCACCATCCGAATCACCTTCATTGACGAAGCTGCTTTTCTTGCTCCATCAACGGAATTGTCGTCGTCAACGGCACACTTCTGGAGACATGGATCTTCATCGATGGTAACGCTGATGAGACTTCTGACATGGACACGGGTTCTTTCGTGGATGCAGATGCCGACAAGGTCATAGTCGTCAGGATCGTCGACGACGTCTTAGTCGGGTGGGTCATCGTCAGAAGTTGACCCCTCGATGATGATGACTTCGAAGACACAATTTGCTTTGTTGACACCAAAGGTACCTTTCCTGTTAACAATGTCGTCGTCAACGAGGACATCGACGCCGCAGATACAGTCACGATATTGACTAAAGACACCATTGTTGTTACCAGAATCACCTAAGGAGAGGATTTATTTCGTTGGCGGTGGTGTAGTCGACGAGCTGCTCAACTGCGGAGCTGAAGGTTTTTTGAAGGTATGCTACAGTTTCATAGGTGGTGTTGGAGGTTCTGAAGCTGCTTTGTTGATACTTAAAGCCTTTTTTCTTCATGCGAAGCTTTGCTGGCAGATTCAGTCTGTTTCTGAGTAGACTCAACAGACTTTTTTGATGCATTTTTAGGTGGCTGTGACGATGAGCCTGCAGGGTCATCCAAAGGTTGTTTGAAGTATTCTTGAGGAAGATATAGAAGATGTATCACTCTCCTCATCAGAGACCACAGCGTCCCTGTTATAGGCCTCTGAAGCTACAAGAGAAGCCTTCCTTCTCAGTCTTAAGAGTCTTTGTAGAAAAGGTGTGACATACCTTGCAATCCTTTGGTTTGTGGTCAGGGTACAAGCAGTCCTTGTGCTTATCATCAATATGCAGCTTTTTCTTCCTTTAAGTTCCACGGGCCCTGAATAGACTTTTTTAGGTGTCTCTGACATGGTGGACATCAGTTTGAATCACCTTAGAAAATCACTGAATTGGTAGTAAGCTGAAAGGGTGAAAAGATACTCCAAATCTTGAAAAATAGAAGAAAACTGAGCAGAGCTCAGTGGAGACTTCCTTAGCACGACGTGTGGTAGAAAATCTGAGGGACTGGAGCTTCTCTCAGGAAAGATCTACAAGGTGGTCTCCTCCGATTGGTTAAGTTCTAAGTTTGGTCCTTTTTTACAGACAGGGATATGTTATGAAAGATTTTAAGGACTAGAGCCTTATGTACTATGTCTAATATGACATTTACTTTGATATACCGGGGACTCCCATTTCGACGACTGGGAATGATTCAAGCATTTGAATCCATGAAAGTTCAAATACTGAAGTAACAACCACTTCCTTCTTCTGTTTGTATTATCTCTTCACTCTCATTGTAAAGATAGCAACGATTTCCTTAGTAAGATTAATGACAGTTTGGGAAGATTAATTCTCAATGATTACATTAGATGTTAGCTCCCTATATGCTTATATATGCATACTAAGGGTATGACTGCTTGTGCACATTTTCTGCGCAAATCAATCAGGTGTTACTATAAATCACAGAATTTCGCCTGAATGAGAACATTTTTGTATTTGACAAACACTATTACAAACTATGAGAACAGCGATGGGCACCTGGTTTGCATCCAGCTACACAAATTCATTCCGGAGCTGGAGGGAGCAGCAGGTGGTCTGGACTAATAAGAGTTTCATTCAGCACATGGTTTTATTGGTAATTCTTTCTTCCTAAGTACTGGTGTATCTACTTAAGTTTATTATCAAATTTGGAGATAATGATTTGAATCTCAATCTTCTAACTGCATTTTACATGCTTGTAGTTATCTCAATAAATCTTAAAAACAGTATAAACTATGTGGAAATGTCAGGGGTTAACCGTAACAGCAGTACCAAGGTTGTTTATGAATAAGAGAAACAGTATAATAAAAGTAGGTTTTTGAAAAGTGATTAGTAAGAAAAAGCTATATTTGGAGAGGGTGACTACCCATCTCAAGGAAAAATCACATTTGTTGTCAGGGTGAACTCTCAGTGTAACTAAATTAAAATGAGCTAAAATCACTGCTAGCTATGGCAACAGCACGCAACTTAACTTAGGGCAATGTGTAAAGTATTTATGCTGTAGGTAAACGGTAATAAAGTCGAAAGGCAAAGTTATAAAAATCCTAAACTACATTAGGAAATAAATTGTAATATTTAATAAACAAAATGAATCACAAAAAAATCTAATAAGGGGAACCGGCTAGATGATTTTTTAAAGTTTTATGTAGGAATAGCGCACAAGTAATTTACTTTCCATTCTGTACCCTTATAAACCACACAACCCACTGAGGCTCTAAAAATACAAATAAACTATTAAATTTAAATATAAAAAAAATGACAAGCAATATTAAGAAGCATTAACTATAAGTATACAATTTAAAATAAATACAATTAAAATATATACGAAAATAAATACAAATTTAAAAATTGATATGAACAATTTTTTAAAACAATATTAACAGATATTTTTAACATCAATATAGATGTTTTACCATCGATAATAATCAATATTCTTGCCAACAATATTTTTGCACATATTTGTGTATCACATTATTTAAACATGTCATAATCCTTGGGCAGCCCACATGCTAGCTGATCAGGCAATTCCAGAATTGCCGGGGATACTCCTAGAGAGAATCCAGTCAGGGAGGGCGAGGCATGTGCTAAACTTGCCTCTTGACCCTGCGGGTGTCCGGACAGGTCGGCCGCGCAGTTGCTGGGGCACTCGCGACGCAGCTCACCTGGGACCGGAGAGAGCAGGGGCCGTGGCCCGGTGACGAGCCAGTCAACATTAAGCCTGCAGAGGATCCCAGTGTGAATGTGGACCGGGGTGCCGGAGAAGCACGCTACTAATGGGCTGGTGGATGAGCTGCTGGCCCCAGGCTGCCGGTTCGGCGCATGTCAAGGCGGCGGGTTCGGCAGACGGAGTGCAGCTCTGGGAGGCCTAAAGTGCTCGGCTGGCTGAACCACCAGAAGTACGGGGACACTTTCTGATGGATCCTCGTGGATCGAGTGGACTGGAGCCCCCTTCTCTCCCCTAATGCCAGCGGCCTGGTCCCATGACAGCCATCTGGTGGACATTGAAGGTGGGCCAGCTGTGCGGGAGAGCAACGTGCGGGTCCCAGATCTCGGGGGGGGGGGAGGCTCTCTGGCTGGTCCTGGTGTGGCCAGACTGCTGAACTGAAGCTGGGGACTTCGGGGGGGGGGGCTGTGACCTGGGGAGGGTCCGTGTGGCCTTCAATTTATGACTGATGCTGCCACCACAGCACGGAGAAACTAGCAGATGGGGCCACATAAAAACACTGGATTGGAGGGGCCCGAGTAAGCTGGGGCTGCCTCCCATCAATTGACTGAGGTGCACGGGCCCCCACAAAACCTCCACCCAAGGGGCACCATATACATTATCGATAGGAATTTCCTAGTTTTTAAGGGATAAATATTGCTGGCAATACTTGCCTAGTTGTCAACATACTCGGGGCATATTCCAGAATTTCCATGTTGCCGATCTTAACATAGGGTCAGAGTAGGAACATTCTCCTGTAGTCAAACTTCCGTTACTCCTTGACGAAAGTATGACTACAGGAGAACGTTCCTATTTGGACCCTGTGTTGAGATGGGCAACAGTGAAGTTCTGGAATATGCCAGAATGTGTTGACAAATAGGCAAGTATTGCCAGTAATATTTATACCTTAAGAACTAGGAAATTCCAATTGATAAGGATAGAGAATAGGAAAATAGGGGGGTCTGTATACTGAAGAAGGCCTATGGCCCTTAGGAGCAGTGTGTAGAGGCTAAAACATGTTGATACTGGAAGTGAGGGAAATGGAGACCAATTCTCCAATATACCCTGCCTTAAGTTTTAATCCTGTCAATGGTTGTCCAAAATAAATTAGGTAGGGCACTCCACTTAGACAGTTTTAATACTTTCTCTTCCCTGCATTTGGGATCCCTTTCTACGAGAAAAATGTTCTCTCTAGAACAAAATAATATGCGCTCTACCCCGAGCCTTGGTCTTCCCCAGGGTGTGTCAGCGGCCCAATGATGAAGCATACCACTATCTAGAGGGTGAGGGCAGTATTTACAACCTTTTAGGGTTTCCTCCCTAAGTGAGTAATCACAAGATCAGAATTTTAATTCAGAACGTCCAAATGGGATGTTCAGAGCTCTAAGTTTGTTTCTTAGTCCTTCTCATTTGGTGAGTCTTTGAGCGTAGCCTTTGGAGAGAAAGGGAAGGCTTAATCTCTAGTCCTCTGTGTTGTGTGTTGGATTACACCGCCTATGTCAGATAGCACAGTCACAGACCCCAATACCAGTACTGCAGGGGCGGATGGCACCTTATGCACAAACCCCCGTGCAGTAGCTCAGGCCATTGCAACTTACTACTCAAACCTTTACAGGAAAAGGGAATTCCTATCCTCTGACCAAATTAGAGAATTCTTGAGGGACATACCACCAGAACCGGTTTCGGACTGTGTACGTTACCAATTGAAAGCACCACTCACAATAGAAGAACTCACCAACGCCCTCCAGGACATGAGTCCTGGCTGGGACCCTGCCCAAATGGGTTCCCAAGCAAATTCCTAAGGCTATACATTTCCCAGTATTGGACAGGATTGCATTATGCACAGACTATGCCATGTTCTTCCTCTCTGACCCCAGGTTCACAGGTCCACGGTTTTTGAGAGTGTTTGGGAAAACATCCGGACTCTATACTAACCCAACCAAATCAGTACTATTTCCAGTATGTGTGGACCAGGGGAAAGGCACATGGGCATACCAGCCAACACATGCATCATGGGGCTTCCAATACCTGGGCATATTATTATCACCGAATTCGACACTATCCTGGACACATAACATAAACCCCTTGCTACTTAAAATCCGGGATGAAGTTAAGGCCTGGTCCCCCCTTCACATTTCCCTGCATAGTAGGTCAGGCATCTTCCGGATGGTCTCATTACCACGGATATTACATGGACTCCAGAATTTTCTTTATAATATCATGCAATCCTGTTTCAACCAGGTCAATGCTACCCTTAATAACTTCCTATGGGGAAGTGGGGCTGTCCGGGTCAACCTGCGGACATGCATGCAGTCCACCTATTAAGGCAGGATAGCCGCGGCGGACGTATTCGCCTATTATTCGGCCTCTCACCTGCTTAATATAAATGAATGGTGGTATACACCCCAAATAGATCCCGCATTCGCTGTGGAAAGACGAGTAATAGATAATCAAACACTGCTTGACTTATTATATAGTCGGACCAGCCTGGGTCACCCACCCCCAGCTACAAAGATAGTCCTAATTATGGAGACCCGCTGGGAGGGACGAAAAACACCGATGATCCCATTATGGGAGGGAACCAATGGTCGACAGGTAGGGCACTATCTAGGGTTCCACGCTTGGGACCTCATCGGGTTATACACACTCGGTGAAGTAATGAAGGGGACAGTACTCAAATCCTTTCAACTACTGCAGGAGGAATTCCTACTTAATCGTAGTCAGTTTTATAAATACCTACAATTTCGGCATGCACTGACACCATACATCAAAATACGTACAGACCTTCCAGAATTCAACCCACTTGAAGGAAGTCTACTAACGGGAGACTTAGAAGCTTCCAAGATCCGACAAATTTATCAAACCCTTGTTACTCACAACTGGACCAGAATGGGGGAAGTTACGGAAAACCTGGGAGGGCGATACTACAGCTCTCTCAGATGATGACTGGACAGAGTCGCTGGCGAGTCCTCTGGGTGCTGCCATTGTGACCTGCTACCACTTGATCCAGTTTAAGAACATTCATCGGGCCTACTATACCAGGTCTCGTCTCTGGCGTATGGGGATATCGTCCCCCCACTTGTCTCAAATGCAATATGGAGGTTGGTACCATTTTTCACACTGTGTGGAGCTGTAGCGATCGCCAGCCCTTCTGGTGTGGGATAATTGCTTGCCTCGCCAGGGTACTGTCCTGGCAACTCCATTTTGATCCCAAATTAGTGCTTCTTCACAGCACAGAGGAGATCGGAAAAACAGACACAAACAGCACCTCCTATTCTTGATGCTTACACTAGCCAAGCAAGATATCGCCCAAAACTGGAAGGGGTCCACTCCACCAGCCGTGGGATGGGTGGAGGGGAGCTATGGACAGATGTATGGGAATGGAACTGGCGGGATTTCAGCACGGGGTTGCCCGCAGAAGCACAAGAAAATATGAAACAATGGACGGAATACAGGGGTGTAGACTTACCAGCCGTAGCGTCCCCTGAAGCTCTTGTCGAGCTGAAATTGCAGCCCCATGAGGCTGCAGTCACATCTAGTATAGTCATTCTCAATTCGCCGACACTATACTCCAACCTCCTGGTAGGACAGGAGGGTGGGGGGTACCTAATCTGTGCCTAGGTTCACATTGGTTCATCTGTTTTGTTTTTGGGAAATTGGTATGCTGCAAACCTGTATTGAATCTTGTGGATGTATGGGCCTTCGGGCCACACTGTACCATGAATAAAACCGGAATAAAATTTGATATTAAAAAAAATATTTGGAGGAGTACAACTGTGTCCTCTTAGAAAAAGTAAAGCATTTTAGTTGTAAGTTAGATTAAAGAAACCTAGCTAGAAAATGTTTAGATCATTTGCTGGTATGGATCTCACGTATTAATAGGACCTCCGATGAAATGGGATGGAGACCTAATGCATGTATCATAAAACAAAGATTATGGGGACCCTTAGCAAGGGCACAGGTGACCGTTTTAAGGTGAATACGGACACATTAAAATCAGAGTTTACCATGCGAGAGGCCTCCAATATGGTCATTAAAGGCCAGGTGAGCCGCCTATCTGTTTTCCTCCAAAACAAATGGCCAAAAGCACATCAGTTGTATGCAGACATACTTGTACTAGGGAAGCAGTATCTGCAAACAAATTAGAATGACTGAGCTCCTCCTTAATCTCAAAAGGCAAGAATTCCAAATGGAAAAATGAGGCACAGGATTATTACTTGGTGAAACAGCGAAAGTTCTACAAAACAGGGAAACAAGCTAGTAAGATGTTGGCTTGATTAGGAAAGAGTGGGGGAAAATAACAGATGGGGGAAAAATTAAGAGCCCAGTAGGAGGTAGAAGAAACAGAACTATAGATTGCCAAACTCTCACCATATTTTTATTGAGAGCTGTTCACTGCATGGGGGGCACGCAAGATTTTAGATTTCTTAGCAGATATAAGCTTACCAAAACTCACTAAGGAGTATAGAAATCAATTAAAAAAGATATAAACCCTGAAGAAACAGCAGAAGCCATCTGTAACCAGCAAGAGGGGCTTAACAGGATGCCTTTGGAGCTATATAAAAGACTAGCAAGTGAACTGACCACAAACCTTCTAGAGTTGTAATTGTCCGCTTAGGCACCGGAAGTAGGAGTGCTGCAAGCACCCCCAGAAATAACCATCCTAGAGTTCAGAAATTAAATCACCAATAATGATGCCTTGAAATGTTGTCTTTATCTTTGAGTTCAAAGAAAGAGGCCAAATGTAAGGCTATATCTCTGACAAACAGTTTGTTTAGCATGGACAATGGTGTTTTCATGCTGTGACTACAAAGTGAGAGGATTTTGTACAGTGAACTATGTTGCAATCTTGAAGTAATACAAGGACTCTAAGAAGGAAAAAGGGTAGGGTGTCATTTTCTTTTAACACAGCAACATTTCAATATCTGTAAATGTAACATACAAATATTTCAAAACATATCAGCAGTTAAAGAACAAATTAAGCACTTTTTTAACAACAATTAAGTATGAATGGTACCAAGATTTTTAATAGGACCAAAAGAAAGACACTTTACTTTTTTTTTGTTAAACAACTTTATTAGGTTTTAAACAGCACAATAATTCATTACACTTTGACATACAGTAGTTTCGCAGTCTTTCCTGGATTTTGTAGCCCCAACGCTTTACAGTTGACATAAAAGTGACCTAAGCCCCAAAGACCTCCCTCAACATCTCTAGTCCATGAAGCCCAACCATTTGGCCCACCCTCGGTCGTATTTGGCTGAACACTTGCGCTCTTCATATACTGGTTTTTCCTGCATGGCACACCAATTGCGATTCTCATATTTACATGCCTAGAGAATCTGGATTTCATTAAAGACACGGAGGCTGACATTATGCAAAGTCTTTTATTGCAGACCCAAGCAGCCGCATACATCACAATAGAGTAAGCTCTAAAACAGAACAATGGCAACACATAAAGCCCATGAGACAGCAATAATCTGCCTATTTTAAATGAACAGTCCAAGAAAGGAAGAACTTCAAAAACGTCTTAAATCCAGGTTAAACTTCAAATGTAGAACGAATGAAGAAAAATGAAGAGTGACAACGATGAGTAAATAGATGATGAAGGAAATCCAACGATGATAATGATGAGAAGCAGAAATCAAGGATTTTCTGAAAAGAGAAAATAAAAATAAGTTCAGAAAAAATAAATTGCAGAAAAGGCAAATAATTTTCTACAATACAAAAATAGAATGCATTATAATCAAATGTAATAAACAATAATGCAGTAGCAAAAGAATGCAATACAGTAAATTATTATAGGTAACAATATTAATAAAACATTACCACTACCACCAGAGGGTGGGATAATGTCAGCCTCTGTGTCTTTAATGAATACCAGATTCTCTAGGCATGTAAATATGAGAATCGCAATTTCATAACAAGACCGGAGGCTACATTATGCATGTTGGTAGCTTTCCAAAACAACATTAGACATGTGCTCAATAGGTTTACAATAATGAGGAGCGAAGGTACTTGCATTAGACCAATCAGAAGCCTTAAAGATGTCGTCTAACGTACCTCCAGACCAGAGAGACTTACTGGCCATAGCGCCTCTTAAAGAATGAGCTTGAAATTTGTTGAAGTCAACGCCAGCAAGACTCATAGCAGTTTTGATCCACCTAGCGATAGAAGCGGAGGAAATTCCTTTATGGGGTTTAACAAAAGAAACAAGCAATTGAGTGACACCTTGAGGACGGAGAAGAACCATCCTTCGATCATATTCTTTCATGCACTCCACAAAGCAGAGTTTAAGGCAAAGCTCAAAACGAGGATAAAAAATAGAGTCAGACATAGTTTTAGTCCTCCTAAAAATATCAAATTTAACGCCAAAGACATTGTAAGAACGTCTTGAAATTTCAAGAGCTTTGACGTCAGAAGCTCTTCTGCAAGAAATTAGACACAACAAGGTGGCTAATTTAATAGAAAGATTTTCCCTGTTCAGAAGTGAGTTAGGAGGCCAATTGTTGATGAGATCAAGAACCAAAGTGACGTCCCAAAGGGTCTCATACCTGGCTTTAGGGGGTCTCCTTAAATGGATACTTTTCATAACTCTACAGATAATAACATTTTTACCAATAGTTTTCCCATTGATGAGAATATGACCGGCAGATATAGCAGATCTATAACAATTAATAGATCTATAACTCAGCCCTCTATCAAACTGTTCAACCAGGAAGTTGACTATGTCAACAATAGGGGCCTCCAAGGGATACAGGTCCCTTTCCAGGCACCAACGTATCCATACTCTCCAGAGGATATTGTATCTGTAGTGTGTGCCAGGTGCCCAAGATTCTATGAGGAGGGTTGAAGCTGATTCCGAAAGTCCTGAGATTTCATTAGATCTCCTGACACTTTCCAGGCAAGAATGGATAAACTCTAGTTCAGAATTAAGGGGTGAATTCGATCGTCTATGTCGGTGAGAAGAACTTCCAGGGATGGAATTAAGAACGGGACACTGCATGTCAGTTCCAGAATGGTTGGGAACCAAGCTTGAGAGGTCCAGAAAGGAGTTATCAAAATGAGGCAAGATTGTTCTTGTCTCACTTTTTGAAGGACCCTCTGAATCATTGCAAAGGGGGGAAAAGCATGTCCCCGGATGTCTTTCCAAGATTGTAGGAAGGCGTTTACTGCTAGAGCACCCGGGTCGGGCATCCAGCTGAAGTACTTCGGAATTTGAAAAGTCAGTCTGCTTGCGAACAAATCTACATCTAGAGGACCCCAAATCTTGTTCAGGGTGTTGAAAACAGAAACGTTCAGTCTCCAATTGCTGAAATCGACAAGGAATCTCGAGTTCCAATCCGCCGAAAAGTTTGCCTCTCCCGGAAAATATTCTGCCTTGAGGGATATCTTGTGTTCCAGACAAAACATCCAGAGTTTTTTGGGTAGGTTCGATAAGTCTGAGGACTTTGTTCCGCCCAGGTGGTTGATATAAGCCACAGCTGACATATTGTCCATCTTCAGACGGACGGACCTCCCTTGAAGGGAGTTATTGAAACTCATAAGGCATAGAGACCGGCAGTCAATTCCAGGAAGTTTATGTGGTGATGAGATTCTTCTCGAGACCAAAGACCACCAGTGTTTTGATTGAGTAAACAACCTCCCCAGCCATGAAGGCTGGCATCTGATTCTAAGACAAATTCTGGTTTGGGGCCATAGATTGCTTTGCCATTCCAGGCTTCCAAATTGTCTAGCGACCAATTCAATTCTAAGCGGGCTTCTAGATCTAAACAAATTCTGTCTTCGTACCACAGTCCGGATCTCAGAGCCTTTGCTTTGATCCTCTGGAGGGCCTGATAATTGAGTTGTCCAGGGAAAATAGCCAGGATGGAGGACGATAGAAGACCCAAGAGTCTCGCAAGCTCTCTCAGAGATAAATCTCGATGTCTCTGAACGTATCTTATCTCTTTTTTTATTTTTGAAACTTTCTTTGAGGGAAGAAGGAGAAGACAGCGTATCGTGTCTACGGTGAAGCCTAAGAACTCTATAGACATCGTGGGAGTCAAAGAAGATTTTTCTTTGTTTATGATGAAATCCAGATTTTCCAGAAGATTCATGGTGATCTTATATGATCTTATCTTAACTTTGTCCTTCAAGGAAGGCCTTGAGCACTCAGCTCTGAGAACGTTCCGAGTCCCTCTGTCAAGGAGGTTTCTGAGCCATTTTTTGATACATTTTGAGACATGATCTTGAGGTACCCAGTCTGAACTCCTGGGATGTTTAAGATTTTGTGGCGAAAGCATCTCTTCCCCCAAGGAGTCGAGGATCGCGCTTTTGGATGAGGAAGGTAGGTCATCCATAAATTCATCAAAGCCCTCTTGTTTATCGTTAATATCAAAGACATATTCATCTATGAATTCAGAGGAATTAATGAACACGTTATCCTCTATATCAAAATTTGTGCCGCCAAGGGCACACTGGGTGTTAGAGGCGCAAAGGCCTCCACTGTTAGATGAGGTGCCAAGACCTCCATTGTCTGAGGTGCCAGGACCTCCCGAATGGTTGCTTTCAAGGTGATTACTCTTCTTAAGTCTCTTACCCTTTGGGTTTCCATTAAACTGAAGGTGGAGATGAGAAATGTCTTCCAAAGGAAGTGGACGTTTAGAAGCCATCAGGTCAGATAAGCTTTCCATCATACAGGACTTAACCTCCATGTGGAGCATTGCCTTAAATGACCCCTTATCCAGACCTGGAGTAGGGGCTGATGCCCCATCAGAGTCCGATTCAGACATTATAGGATAACTGGTAGTGAAAAATAACAAGGCTTTAAATTAGGTAAGTAAATAAGCCTTTTGAGCCATACTAATATAATAAAGAGAGAGCCCAAACCTTTGAGGCGGGTAATCTCAGGAACCACAGCACCAATCACAACACCCAATACAGCGTTGGAAGGGGCAGTTGCAGCAGAAGGACATAGGCTATGCAGACGCCCACAATATACATTTAAAAGGTAAAAGAACCGTGCCAGCAAAGTAGTCCCTTGTGGGCGTGTCTGCATTGTGATGTGGGCGTGTGCTGGGGCGTGACAAACGCTGGGGGCGTGTTGTACGTTTCGCCCTTCAAGCCATGTCTCATATTGTGTGCTAATCCCACCCTGCTCCCTTTAAATACCCCTGCACCTCATAATCATAACCCACCATTACTCCTTAAAATACCCCAACACCCTTAAACACTAACCCATCTTAACCCTATAAATATACCCTGTACCCCAAAACCAAACCTACTTCTGAACCCTAAAATACCCCTGTACCCCAAAACCCAAACCTAGCCCTGAACCCTAAAAATACCCCTGTATCCCTAAACCTAGCCCTGAACCCTTAAAATACCCCTGTACCCCAAAACCCAAACCTACCCCTGAACCCTAAAACTATCCCTATACGCCAAAACCCAAACCTAGCCCTAAACCCTAGAACTACCCCTGTAACCCATAACCCAAAACTATATCTGAACCCTTAAAATACCCAAACACCCCAAAACATATACCTCAGTACCCCAAAACATATACCCATACTTACCTTATCCAAACATTAAAAAAAAACATGCTTTTACCATTCATGCATTTACAGCGAATTTCGTTGTAAATGTATGCGTGGTAAAAGCATATAAAATGTAATGCTATGCGTTATAATGGCATTGCGGAGTCATGGTACTTTCGTAATGAAAGTATGCGGAGTGATGGTATGCGGAAAGAAAATTGCGGAATAATGGGTGTTTACCCTCCCCCGGTAAGTACATTGGTGGCACGGCGGCCCACATCTCCAGCAACATACTCATATTTTTTCACCACCCATTAAAAAATGCACAGGTCTCTCTCATTGATGGCCAGCACCGACATACACTTTTAGACACACCTCCCGCCACAAGTTCTAGAATTGCGAACTTTAGAGCTGGGGAGCTACGTTTGAATCTCGGCATCAGCTCAACATCCTGTGATTACAGGCAAATTGCTTTGTCTCCCCGTGCCTACCACAAATGAATGTGTTCTTCTGTAATTTAAATTGTGCTCATGCCATGTTGTCGAGTTTGCGCTATATAATATTGCAAGGAAAAATAAAGTAGGGAAACTCGAGTTCACACACTACTGAACGCGCACTCTTAAGTGTATCAGCAGTGCACTGTGAATCGGCGTGTTTCACAGGCCTGTCACAGATAAGAAATGCTATTAAAACGAAATCCTACAAAACAATATACTACTGGCCGGCAGCAATTCATACCTGGACAACGTCGGGACGGGCTGCTAGTAATATCATAAAAGGCAAAAGGAAGTATTCAATGAAATAGATGCAGAGTTAATAACAAATATCTTCCTTGAAATAGATCAGTAAATGCCTTCAAGTAAGAGTTAATAACAAGACTTTATGAGGGTATCTGACAAGTCATATATGCCAAATGTATTGTATGCCAGAAAAAACGAGTCAAATTGAGCTTAATATGGTAGAATTGAACTAACCGGTCAATCCACGAAGGAGAAACAGCTGATCGTAAGAATAAAACGCTCGAGCACGATCAGCTGTTGTCATGGGGACTCCTGTGAGAGCAAGGAGATCGAGGAAAGTACCTTGGCAACAATAACACGCAGCACATGTGTTGCCCATGGTCTTTCCTTCAATCCAACAGTATCGTTTTTTTTTTATTTAGATGCGGAAAAAAGAAAGGGAAGCCTGAATCGAGCGGAAAATACGTCCGCTACGGAGAGGGGGAGAGAAGCGCTTCCAAACAACACCTAAGGGTAAGGAGAGTGGAGCGCTAGGACAACCGGGGGCGGGGGGCGGGGGCGGTGGGGGGGGGGTCTTGAGAAGAGCGGAAAGGTTTCCGAAATTAGAAATGAAGCGGTGTGAGTAGGGTTGCTTCAGCCGATTGAGACGTGGATGAAATAAACACTCAAAGCTTTAAACAAGTGAAAGGAAGAAGCGCTTAAGGCGCGAGCGAGTTCAGAGACAAAAAAGCGGTGAAATAACCAATAATGAGCTTATTAAATGCGACGCAAAAAAGGGGTATTTATAAACACGAAATTTAAGTGGTAAGAAGATACGCACGTATAGGGTGAGGAAGGGAAGATAAATTGGAGATCAGTAGGGAAAGGGTGTGGGAAGGGTGGGGTGTAGGCCACTCTACAAAGAAACACACCCTGAAAAGAGAAAAGGTTATTAAAGGCAATATAACAAACAATCCACCAAAGTCAAGGTAAATAAGTAAGAGCCAACTTATCTGCTTGGAGCCGCATTTAAAAGAGGCAGATTATTGCTGCCTCATGGGCTTTATGTGTTGCCATTGTTCTGTTTTAGAGCTTACTCTATTGTGATGTATGCGGCTGCTTGGGTCTGCAATAAAAGACTTTGCATAATGTAGCCTCCGGTCTTGTTATGAAATCTAGTCTCCTGCGCCAGTGGGATATAGTAGGAGCGACAGGGTCCTTCCAAGTGGTTGCGATATCTTGTTTGGCCACCATGGTGGCCACTCCCAGGAACACTGTCAGTGGCAGAGCCCCCTTCCCCCATGTACTCCATAACTCCCAGGATGAGGTCCAAGGGGCTAGGCAGGACCTACTGCCCCAACGTGGCACTTCAATATCGAGTGAGAGCTGCGCAGGACCAGGCCATATGGTAAAAGTCAGCAGGCTCCTCCGCGTAGCGTGGGCATCATGGAGTCAGGAGAAAGCCAGCCCTGTGTAGTCTGACTGGGGTGAGGTAGGCACCGTGGGGATAGAAAATGTGAATCAAAAGCAGACTGGCTGGGATTGGGGGTCATCTGGAGGACCATAAGGGCATCTCGGCAGTCCTCCTCCTCCAAGGGGCCCATTGCTCCCTGCAGTTTCTCAGATGGTCCAAGGTGGTTGGGGAGTTGTTGATGAGAGAATGGTAGATCTGGGACACCCCGCCCCTTTCTCTAGGTACCCATGAGGAGCTTGGCTTCTAGTGGGCTAAACTCAGGGAGTGCAGTGCCCGCAGGGAAGTGGAGGGTTACAGCGTGCCAGAGCTGTAGTTATTTATAGAACTAAGAGAAGGGACTATATTTTTTGCAAGTCTAGAAAGGTACGCAGTTGTTTCCCCAACCATGCATCCCCAAGGTGCGTAGTGACGATTAGATCCATTTCCAGAATCCCTCTAGTGTCAGGCTGTCATTCCACACACTCCCTTGAAATATACAAGGGTATTAGAGTTGATTTGTCTGGGTTCAAGCGTAAGCCAGACGCTTCTCCGAATGACCTCAGGATGCAGACACACCTCAGGCCTGAGCGCCGGGTCTGCAACGAAGAGAAAAACATTTTCTGCATACAAGGCAATACTATCTTCATAAGAGCTTTGCCATTGCCAACCTTGTATTTGCCCATCTCACCAGATAAGCCGGGCAAGTTGTTCCATTGCTAGGGCAAGAAGGATGGAGACCCGGAGCAACTCTGTCTCGTTCCTCGACGGATAGGGATGACGTCGCAAAGCACACCATTTACCAGTACCCAGGCTGATGGCTTTATTTTTATTTATAAAGTTTTGTATCGCGCAAACAAGACCCAGATTGGTATCAGAGCGCTTCACAATTTGGAATGTCGGCAGTTCAAAAGGGTGTGGGGGGAGAGGGGAGAACGTCATTTGAGAATGCATGCAAGGACCAGTGAAGAGGGGGGTATCAAAATAACATTACATTTAGATAATATAAAAGTGTGCTTGGAGAATAACAAACATAACGTTTGATAGTATAACCAAACAACTCTGGGCTTCACAAGTGATAGACTCATATAGTAGTGAATCCAAGGGCAGGGTGTGAGATAGACGAGCCATGGTCATTTAATGCAAGAACTTATTCATAAGGAATATTTTCACTTCCTTTTTTAAAGAAGCTGTTGATAAGATTCTGTGGACTTCTGGTGGGAGAGTGTTTCAAATTTTCAGGGCGGGACCTGAGAAAGAGCTGTGCTTCATTCTCTTTTTGCAGAAAATCTGTGGTTTCAAGAGGAAAGAGTTTGCACTTCTTGATGGCCTGCCCCCTCCTGATAGTTCTAGCTTTTGCACCAGGTAACCGGGGTATCATGATGGAGGGCTATGTGAGTCATGCAGGCAATCTTTAGTTGTATTTTTGCTTCAAATGACAACCAATTTAGGGATTTTAGGGATGGGGAAATGTGAGCATTCCTCTTTGTACCCGTAATCAGTCTGACTGCGGCATTCAAGGAAGCACTTAGTGGTACCAAGGTATATTTGGGAAGGACACAGAGCATAGCACTGCCATAGTCTAGCCTTGGCAAAACCAGCAGTTGAGCCACCTGCTTGAGGTCATCTTGTGGAAGGAATGGTGTGAGATTCTGAAGTATACTCATCTGGCGGTTAGCACCCTTGCATACCTTACTGACAAGATTCTTCATGTTCAGGTGCGTGTCTAGGGTGATTCCGAAAGATTTGGCTGAGTCAATAATATGAGGAGAGCAGTTAAAGGCTGTGAGGAGTTTCATCAAGCGGTCTATCTTGGGGATGTGATTAGGCAGAGATATGGGAAGGAATTCAGTTTTGGAGGTGTTGAGCAGGAGGTGGTTCTCAATTAGCCAGTTTTGAGTATTCGTCAGGGTAGAATTGAGTGAAGTGAAATCTTCAGAAGAGGTGATTTTCAAGTAAAGTTGTGTGTCATCCGCATAGATGTGAAAAAGAGTGTTTGTAGAATATAGTGCATTTGATAAAGGTTCCATGAATATGTTAGAGTATAGGAGATAAAGCAGACCCTTGTGGAATAGAGCACACATATAAGCCTCCAAAAGTGTGGACTGAATCCTGCTTTCAGTAGTACACTCTACAGGTATTTGCCAGTCCACCATATCAAAGGCTTTATTAAGTCTATCTGTACCAACGCCAATTAAGGTGAGAGATAGCGATGGCGCAGTGCTACGTGCAGACGCCGTAAGCAGTTCCTCGTGCTACGATGGGGCATAAAGCCACATTGATCAGGTATATTAGAGTTATAAGTACAGATTTAAGGCGTGAGGCTAGGATGGTGGCATACATTTTGACTTCAGTGTTAATGAGAGATAGAATGGTAGTCTGAGCATGAGGGTGATGGTGGGTGTGTCTTGGGGGTAACCACAGGTCAATGTCTGGTGGGAAGGGGCTTCTTCATAGAGGGTGTGAAGGGGTGCTGCCAAAATAGCTTTAAACACAGCATAATATTCTGCCAGGAACCCATCCGGGCCTATCGTCTTCCCAGTCGCCACTTATGATACTGCTTTATCAACCTCTTCCAGCGAGATAGGCTCGTCCAGCCAGTATGTGTCAAGTCAGGTTCCGACGGCCGTTTGAGAGGGACCTCCCGCAGTAACTGGGGGTTAGAGTCTGGTCCTAGGGATAGGGTTGCTGAATAGAGGAGCGCGTAATAGTAAGCAAAGGACTGGGCGATGGCGGTAGGGGCACATTGTGTGTGTCCCTTCGCATCCTGAATCTGTTGAACTATCCTGTTGGCTAGGGGGGGGGAACGCGAGCCAATAAAGAACTTCACCGTTTTTATCTCCCCACTCATATACTCGGGTCGTAGATGACCTTCCCATCAGTTTGCGTGCTTCTATGGAGACATGGCATATTTCTTCCCGCAGAATTTAGAGTTGCTGGAAGCCAACGTTGTGGTCTGCTGCAGTAGTGGCCTGTTCCAGACTAAGAGCCCGGGCCTCTAGCTGGGAGAGGTGATCCTCTCGGACCAAGCTTAACCTGGGAGTCAACCGTTCCTTCGTTATGACGGAAGTATTGCTTAATCTTCTCCCTAATTGCTTATTTATAGTCCCTGTCTTGGAGAAACCAGGCATTAAATCACCAAATGGGGCATAAGACGCCTGTAGGACCTCCTAAGCGAAGGAGGAGAGGAGATTGGTTGGCTATTCCTCAAGCGAGGATTTCAGTATTGGCTCCATACGACACTCGGTGGCGGACATAAATATCAAATCAATGCGGGTGTGATGATTTGATTTTCACATTTATAGAGTGCACTGTGACCCTATGGGTATCCTGGCGTTTGAACACGTGAACAAGATTCTGAGAGCAAGGAGGATGTATATTCAGAAGTTAGAAAATGTTGCAGCTATATCTTAGGAAACAGCCAGGTCTTTAATCTTTTTCTATTTGTAACAAGTTTTCCTCCTGCCTAAGTTCGGCTGGAAGTTTATTCCAGGCTAATGCCGCTGCAGTGCTGAAAGCTCTACCCCCTGTATTGGCTTTCCTAACCCTGGGTACTCTTACCAATTTAGCAGAAGAGGAGCGAAGATTGCGCACTGGTATATACCACTCAAATCTCTTTTGTAATGGCTTGGGCCCAAGACCATTCAGAGCCTTAAACACTACGCAGAGGGACTTGAACTGAATTTGCTGCATGACTGGAAGCCAATGAAGCTCAGAGAGAGCCTGGGATACCGATGAATGGTGTGGTTTCCCTAGAGCTCTGGGAGACTCCAGCAGTGTGCGTTAGAATAATCCAGTCAGCTTAAAATCATGCTCCCTACCACCAATGATCTTGTTTGTATAGGGAGCAATGGAAGGATCCCTTGCAACACTCGAATCAGAGCAAAACAGCTAGCAACTGTCTTGGTCACTTGGGGCTGTACACTTAGATTACAATCAAAACTGACACCTAAATTACGTACTACTCTATCAGGGGTCATTGGTACTGTCACCAGGAATGGCCAGAAGTCCGTTGGCAATGGATGGGAAACCTTCCTGACTGGACAACCCAAAATCTCAGTTTTGTCCCCATTAAATTGCAAATAGTTATTGCGTAGCCATGCAGCAGTGTCTTGCAGACATTCGTTAAATGTTTCCAATGAAAGTGAATGGTGGTCTCCAATGACAAAATCAGTTGGGTGTTGTCAGCGTAATTCACGAGACTGATTTCATGATGGCAACCAGAGGTCTCAGATATTAAATAACATGGGACTAATAGCAGACCCCTGCGGCACACCATACTGGGCATCCATGAATTGAGATTGATAGGGAGGAAGAGCCACCGCCTGACATCTGCCGGAGAGGTAGGATCGAAACCACTCCAGTACCAGACCTCCAACTCTTGCCCCTGCGAGCCTATCCAGTAGAATATTGTAGTTGACAGAATCAAATGCGGTGGACAGGTCCACCAAAATCAGAATTGCTGATTGCCCCCTGTCCGCTCGCATTCGAAGATCATCCAATACAGTCACTAACGCCGTCTCCGTCCCATGTCCTGGACAGAAACCAAACTGCACATCCTCCAGTTTCATGTTGACCTCAAGAAACTGATGATGAGCAGTAAAGGTGTGTGTATATTGGAGCTATCTGGGATTCCATGTTCACCACGTGTCACATAAGCGAAGTCTGGATGCCCATTCCAGGAGGCATTTAGCACCCAGCCACCAACGGTGGGGGAGAATCCCTGTAGCATGGCAAATGGGGTCTAGGACTACATTAAAGTCACCTCCTATCACTGTCAGGGCTTCTGGGGGAAGAGAGGACAGTAACTCTACCATGCCTCGGAGGGAGGGTTCAGGGGCTGCTGGAGGAACGAAGATCGAGACTAGGTTGAGGGTTGCGGCCCCTAGACTCCCAGTGAGGGCCACAAAGTGTCCTTGGAGATCTCAGACCTCCCGGGTGACTGTGAAAGAGAAGGAGCAGCGCAGGACAATTGCCATACCACGAGAGACTCATGAAAATCCAGTCAGGTAAACTCTATTGTATCTCTGGAGCATGAGGAAAGGATAGTTATTTCCCATGAGATGCATTTCCTAGAGCAGCAGGACGTTAGGGGTGGATCTCGGAATATTTTAGGACAGCTGTGCTTTCACGCTATCTAGTAGCCCGTTGACATTCCATGAAAGAATCTGAAGGAGCTCTCCATCTAGTGGTGCAAAGTCATGTTTACTAGTTATTAGAGTGAGGACGTCTATGTGACGTGCATGGGTATTTGATTGTCCGGTCCCAGGGGCTCCGGTGGAGGCATCGCCCTGTCGTGAGATCTGTAATCTTGCGGACCAAAAGGGTCATGCCAAGTGCTGAAAGTGAAAAGAAAAATGTACAACAACAATGAGAACCGATTCCCTACCACCCCTCAACCAACCCCCACTCCATACTTCTTTCAAGGAAGCATCTGTCACCCTAGTAAAGAAAACTAAAACAATAACAAGACAAACTTTGGCACAGAGTGGCGGAACCTTCCATATTACAGGATTTAGCATGCTTCAGGAGTCAGGGACTCCTTTGTCAGATCTTTGGACTCCGGGAAAGGTCAGTGTCCGCTAAACTGGTTGCAGGAGGACTGAAGGAGCATCTGCAGGACAATCAGGGTTCCAGGAAATTCGGTCAAGCCCCTCGCGACCCTGACAGGTGATGGAGGCTACTTTTTGAGCATTGCACCCTCTGTGGGTGCATCGTCTGAGGCTTAATATCTTTGTTCATTGCAGGTCGCGTTTGGGAGGAAGAGGAGGAAGCAGAGGCCTGTGGATGGAGCAGGCGCTCTTCGGTTGCCCACGTTCCTGCTTCCTCTGGGGTGTCAAAGAAAGGGGTTTTAATGTTGGAAACCAATCTAAGTAGGGCTGGAAACAGGAGTCTGCATTTCGGATTGAGGGCCTGTAGTTTTTGCTTGACCGCAGTGCAGGACCGACGCTGTGCCTATACCTCTTTGGTGAGGTCTGGGTGGATCATAATTTTACTCCCTTGATAGGACAAGTTAAGATGCGATCAGGTTTCATGCAGGATGGCATCCCTGTCCTTAAAGTTAAGAATCTTGGCAATGATCATCCTGTGTAGGGCTCTCGGCATCAGATTAGGTGCAAGAGCTCGATGGGCTTGCTCCACGTTTTACCACGTCCAGGCCTCTACGAAGGCCACAACTTGCGTGGGCCCCCCTCCCTCAGGGAAGCCCACCAGGGGGAGGTTGTTTCAACAGGACCGGTTTTCGGCATCCTCCGCTCGCCTATGAAGTTAATTGTGTGGGACAGCAGCAATGTGACTTGCTCTTTCAAAGTCACTACTTCATCCTCCACTGTGGAGAGGCAGGATTCAGCTTCTGATATGCGAATCAAGAGGAGTGTATGGCTTGAAGGATCATGGCAAGATCCCTTCGGGGGGGCCTTGCCCAAATCGGCCTCACCAGTTTGGCCTTGCCTTTGGTGTACTGTTCCGTGCGGGTCTGAGGTGGAGGAAGTTTTGTCACCTTGTCTTTCTCCATGGTTAGGTTGTGGTGGATGAAATGTTGATCCGACAATACAGTTCCTGGTCACTTTTGGGGGGTATCTCCACCAGGACCCCCGTCAAGTCAGGCATTCGGGATGTTAAAGCAATCCTCCTCTTCCCCCACCACTCCCAGTCCTGCTGCAGCTCGTTTCCTCAAGGTTGTAGGTGTGGGAGGGGGAGGAAGGGCATTCCAAGCCCCGACTCACAGCCCGCAGTGGTGGGGCCACCTCAACGTCTGGGTATGGTATGGTTGTATGGCTCTGTTGATGTGCCACCCTAGTCAGGGGAGGCTTCAGTGTTGGCGCCCTTGTAGTGGTTACCATTTGACTTAGTTGCCGCACCTGATACTTGTCTTCCGCCAATCTGTCCGCCTATCTCGGTGACCTAGGGGACCACAGCCTGTCTCCAGCCTTCACCCAAGGAGTGATCACTGAAGAGAAAATGGGCCCAATTAGCCTGGTTGCGACCTCTGGATGGGAGGGGGCCTATGGCACGTCCTGTCCCTTGCTTGATGTTGGGCGTTTCCTTCTATTTCTTTGGTCTAGGGCTTCACGCCTGAACTGCTCCCTCTGGGTCTGGGGGCAGGACACCGACGGGCCAGGGCCTGATTGTTGGGGGAGATCTCCACCCGACTGTCATCAGTCTAGCGCGCAGGGACCGCTGGAGTGTAATTGGGGGCCCAGCCTCTTCCACTAGGAGGCTACCAATCCGGTGCAGAGCAGCTCTCGCTGGCCTCCCCTCGGGCACAGGGCCCACTCAGCTCACTATCCGCTAAGCTGTCTCTTTTCCCTTTCCGCGTGGTATGTTAGTGCAGATGCCCATTCAGGGCGCAGTTAGTGGCAGCCGCCTCAGAAGAAGAGGCGGGGGATCAGCAGGTGTCGCTGGACCACAGGTCGATTGTGACCAACTGGCATGGTTGTAAATTCAGGACGGTGAGTGTAAAAATTCAGGACAAAGGGTCAAAATTCAGGACAAAAATTCAGGACGGAAGGTCAAAATTCAGGACAAAAATTCAGGACGGAAGGTAAAAATTCAGGACAAAAATTCAGGACAATGGGTACATTTTACAGACACTATGAAGGAGTTTGCGCAATGGTAAAATACAGGCAGGCCACCAAAAGGGCATGAATTATGACCACGCAGTTCTGAAGTGTCTCGTTTCTGTAAGCTCAAAAGACTCTCCGGAGCTTATTTACAAGCCCCTTGCGCCACCCATACGTCACTTTTCCCATGTTAAAAAGGACGCCAAAGTGGCGCAAGGGGCTTGTAAATCTACCCCTCCATTATTAAGAACTGTTGTCTGGCTCTGCAGTACTCTGGTCTCCACAACTCTGCACATAATTAGATCAGATAGTGGAGAACAGAGAATAAGTAGTCATCAGAAGTTCTGTGGGGCTGTCATTTTTCTGTGGGTGGCCACCTCCCAGAGAGTTCTGACTGTCTTGGCCCACAGTTCTCAACCAGAAACACAACCTATCATGACTTGCATCCGGCCTAAATAATGAAACGTAGGTATTGTTGAAGGAAATAGCCATGAGATCAACACTCCCACCCACCATACTTGGAAACCTGAAGCGCAAATCCCTTCACATAGAATTTCCCGCAGAAGTGTTCTTGAACGTTCAAGATTTTGTCATGGGCATAATTTATGGGTGCAACGGTGACCCTCGGTCTCAGTGGAGTAAGGGTGGTGTCAGAAAAAGGAGTGATGCAACGATCTAATGAGCCTTGTTTACCTTCTGTACCTCTCAGCTACACCATTTGAAAGTAAAGTCATGAAAGTTCTAACCAGTAGCCGGTTCTTAGCTAAGCTACACACTTGCAAAACATTTATTCCTGAAAGTTGAACCAACCCTTGTAAAAGTAGTCTCTGTCACTCCTCCACCCCCAGAGCGCATGAAGGGAGCATTAAATAAGAATTACAGCAGTGGGGGAGAAATGGGTAAAAGAGAAAAACTATGAGGTGATATGAGGGAAAAATAAGGAAGAAAGAGCATGAAGAGAACACTAAAGAGAGACAGGTGAGATACTGAAAGATAGTGATGTGACAGAGAGAGGGATTAAATACATAAGAGACGGGCGACAGGTGTAAGTGAAATATAGACGTGTGAAAAAGAATGAGGCAGGTGACAGCGATAGGTGACAGGTGACAGAGAGACAGTCAAGAATCAGAGAGAAACGGAAACTTGTGACATGGGATGACAGCATGAGAGTTGTGTTATACACAGAGGCAGATACCGAAGAGAGAGAGGCGAGACCAATGTGAGTGAGGGGGGATAAAGAGACAGGGTATAAAGACTGCTGAAAGGGTGAGCTGGTAGACAGGTGAGAAAGTACAGATGAAAGAAGGGAGACAATTGAGAGTGGGGTGATAAAGTGACAGACAGGTGATGGCGTTTATAGTGAGAGAAAGAAAGAGAAACTGGTGATAAGAAGACAGATACAGGTTAGAAAAATACAGCTGGGGGAGAGGCAGGAAGGAGGAAAGGAGAGAGGTCTGGACCTGACACTAAGACTGGTGCAAAAGAGACAGACAAGGGGTTATAAGAGCGGTGGAAGACAGGCGAAAGAGGTGAAAAAGTGACAGAACAGGTAGGAAAGTCAGTTGAGATTCCTACCAGGCGCGCAACGCCCATTGGACTCAAAGGGCTTCAGCCCCCCCCCCCCCCCCCCCCCCCCCCCCCCGTCGTGTGTCGCAGCCCGGGATGAGACAGCTTCCCGGGCACACACACAGCCGTACCCGTGTACTTCACACGTCTTTAGAATACCTTTGATTTTAAATCCAGATAATCTATCATGCACTCAAAAGCTGATAAATGACAAATCGAGGCAGGATGAGCAAGCATCATATATTGACAGCTAGGCTGAACATCTTCACCTTTAGAGATGAACAAAACAATTGATAAGGTTTCTTGAATCATAAACCTGATTTACCAAAAAGACGCTGTGATATTGATATATTTTGCTCCTGCTCTCAGGAAGTCTAAGGGGCCCATTTCAAGTTGGACAGGATATTGCTCTCCAGATTCCAACTTTACTGGGTGCAGAAATGCAAACGGTAAAAACAAATGTGTTTCTTCTGTTGAATGTGCAGGCACAAGGCCTCGAATCGGGAAACACATTTAAAATTGAACTTAAGAATTGCATATTCAGCATGATTTCCCCGAATTTGGGCCCAATAACTCGTGACTCCTTGTAATTGGGGAAGACAGTGACTGAAGTCACTAACTTTGGCACAGTATTCCCCATCTTGTTAACAAGCGTTCATCTTATCTATCTAGAGAGTGAAGCATAGTTTGAAGAGGAAAAGGGCGAGAGATAGCTAGAGAGAGCCCCAGAACGAATACACTAGGAGAACAGTGAAAACAGCAGACAAACTTCGCACATTTAAAATAAAGATGAAAAGCACTTTTATTCAACTTACCGACTGTTTGAAGTTCTTTGTGAGGGGTAATGGAGCCCATGGCTGACTCTGAGATAGTCTGCAGGCCTGGCACACGACGTCACTCTCACAAAAATGCAAGAGTCTTACCCTCTAACCACGAAACCAAAACCGAAAGCGTGCTTCTGCACGTACTACAGTAATGTAAGGCTGGTGCCCTAAAGCTGTTCTCATTGGCCCTGAAGCATCAGGGCCTATGCGAACACTCCTGCAGTGGTTCAGCGAGCACTAGGATTGGCTGAAGGCTTTAAAGCCAATCCTAGGTTCTCCACACACATTCTTGGGCAACCATTTGAGAGTGAAAGTCACAAAATTATTCTATGGCAGGACGGAGGATCCGATTATGCTTTCTCAATTTCTTTACTGAACAGCAGCCAATCAGCACAGTAAAGCAAAAACTCAGACTACATTACCCATAAACCCTGGGCAACCATAGAGTCCACATAACTATAAATAAGGTGATAGAGGTTACAACTCCCTCTTTCTTTGCTGCTGCGCAGCCAGTTAAGTGCTTTTACATTATTTATAATGTTTTAAACGTTTGGCTTACCGCTTTATTTGCTTGCATATTTGATACTTGCAGGAATTGTTGTGGCGCTGTGTGCGTTTCTTTTAGGTGCGGCTTGCCGCTTTATTTACTTCATTCATTGTCGGTTTCGTTATTGCGTGCGCGCTGTTCGGCGCGTCTTCGTTACTGGTCCGGCTTTAGTGCCGGTGCTTTGGGAGCGTGTGCAGCACCTCCCGACGGGGTTCTTTATTTATCCCAGGTCTTTCTGTGGAGCGGGAGCGGAGCTGGAAGGGCGCGCGTCTCTCGCACACCTTCCTAGGCGGCAGCGGCTGTTTAGCGCATGCGCGGTGGTTTGTGTACACGTCTCTTCGAGCGTGTAGTTCTTGACGCCGCCTGTGCCTCAGCCTGACAAGAAGCTATTTTTAGCGCGCCCTACTTGCTGCCGCTTGAGCTCCCTGACGCCCTCTGGAGAATTAAACTTGGAGGGTTGTATACAATTTTACATAGGCTTTGCCTAGAGTGGGGGAAATTTATTAATTTTCTTCTATTGTTTGTGCAAGTCTGCTCCCTCCACATTCAATTTGTTGCTTAATAACAGGGTTCCCTATTTTCTTCAGACTTGCGCAAGGGGTACCACTCCCCCAATTATTTGGCTTTGCCTCTCTAATTATTTGACCTTCACTGGGCATTTCTTGGCTGACGTTGTTGCCATGGCAGACTACTGCGAAGACGAAGGTTATGACTACCATGAGGAAGAGGAATCCTCTACTTCCTTTGATGACTTTATGGGCCAAGCACTTTGTCAGGCAATTGCACCTCTGAAAAAACATCTGGCAGATTATGCTGCGCAACACAGCTTGGTGCCTCCTTCCTCTGGGCGTTCTAAAAAGTCGCCAAAAAATCCGCATTCCAGACATTTTGAAAAACTTGCGCAAACCCTTTCTGCTCCTTCTACAAAGAAGCGCAAGGTGTCCTCTCGGTCAGATCCTCCTTCTGATACGGATGATGGTTCGTCCTCGTCTTCATCCTCCGAGCCTTCAAAGCCTCCTCCCTCCAAAAGGTCGAGGAAAGAACATTATGTTGATGCTCCTACTGCACCGCAATTATTGACCTTCAACCCCTCTGACATTATCCATCCTCATTCTTCTTCTTGGATGCCTTCCCCCGAGGTGGCTCTTTACATCCAATCCAACATCCGTCATTCCTTTGATAAGGATGTGAGAGCGCGTTTGCGCTCTGAATGCCCACGTCCTGACTTGGCAGACAAGCTGGCAGCCACTCCTGATGTTGATCCCACTATGATCACTTACATGAGAAAATATTCTAAGGACCCTACCAAAGGTTTGGATAGATCGTGGCGTTCGTGCCAAGACAAGCTTTTAGATCTCTTGGCCCCCCTCACAAAAATTCTGGACTTGGGATACAAAGCCAAGGAATCTGGTTCCCTCATTGACCCCGATGAGCTGGTCGGCTGGGCTCAACGGGCTGTCTGTATGTTTGGCAACGCCAACTGTGCCTTGTCCACTGAACGTCGGCGTTCCATCTTAATGAAACTGGATCCAAGACTTACAGATTTGGCCTCCTCGGAATCGGGCCCTCTAGCCCAAGGTTTGCTTTTTGGTGCACCTTTTTTGAAGGAGCTGACGAACTTTGTTTCCACCTTTAGCGGCCTTGACAAGGCCCAATCTAATTTGAAACGGGCATTCCGTCCGATTTTTGGCAGGGCCGGCCGAAGGGGGTGTTCGTCCGGCCGTGGTTCCGACAATGCCCCCCAGCGAGGGAACAAGTCCCAACGAGGCGGTCAACAACAGTACTCTTCAAACAAGTCTTCTTTCTACCCCTCTAAGAGAAATAGAGGGCAGCCTGGCAAAGGTGGATACTCCGGAGGACAAGGAGGACGTCAAGACTCTTCCCCAGCAGGTGAGCTTGATTCCAGCTGCTACTGTAATCTTGGAGGGCAGGATTCATTTTTTTCTAGACAATTGGCGTTTGATCTCAAACGATGCCTGGATACTGGAGACGGTGCAAGGGTACAAAATAGAATTTTACTCTCACCCTCACCAAGATCTTCGGCCTCGCCCCCTTGTTTTTTCCCGACAAGATCAGGAGTTCATCTCCGCGGAAGTTTCCTCTCTTTTGACAAAGGGAGCCATCGTTCCCACTTCTCCTCATCCCAAAGGTTTTGTCAGCAATGTTTTTCTCGTGGAGAAAAAGGGGGAGGATCGCGTTTAGTCCTCAATTTGAAGGACTTCAATGGCGGAGTGGTTTATCGCCACTTCAAGATGGAGGGCATTCATCTTCTGCGAGACCTTCTTCAAGAAGGAGATTGGATGGTTCGTCTGGACCTAAAAGATGCTTATCTGTCAATTCCAATTTATGCTCCGCATCGCAGATACCTTCAGTTCCAATGGTTAGACAAGTGGTACAAGTACAAAGTTCTTCCTTTCGGCCTGTCCTCCGCTCCGTGGTGCTTCACGAAGCTCCTTCGTCCTGTGATGGAGTCTTTGAGGTCACGCGGGGTGCGTCTTATAGTCTATCTAGACGACATTCTCCTTTTGGCTCAATGCCCTTCTCTTCTTCAATCTCACTTACACTGGTCTATAGACCTTTTACAATTGTTGGGTTTTCTTATCAATCCCCTGAAGTCCGACTTTTCTCCATCCCAGTCAATGTCCTTCCTGGGGTTTCAAATAGACTCTGTCTCTTGTCAGCTTCTTCTTCCAGGACAGAAGATAAGGTCCATCAAGAGGGACTTGAGGTCGTTTCTTGCACAACAGACTGTTTCGCTAAGGTCAGTAGCCAGGATTGTAGGTCTCTTATCGTCTTCCATTCAGGCGATCTTTCCGGGCCTCTGCATTATCGGGCTCTTCAGCGCCTCAAAATACGTCATTTGCAGAAGGGTCTTCGGTATTCCGATCACATTCTCCTGTCGGAGGATGCCAGGACAAAAATGATGTGGTGGTTGGATCACATGGAATCCTGGAACGGCCGAGCTCTGTTTGGGAGCACTCCCGATGTTGTGATAGAGTCCGATGCCAGCCTTTGGGGCTGGGGAGCTCGTTGCAGCTCGGTTTCGATGGGGGGTCGTTGGTCCCCAGAGGAATTGACCCTGCACATCAATTGCCTGGAGTTGCTAGCGGGCTTCTTCGCGATTCGGTGCCTCACCCCTCAGAAAACGTATTGTTGCATTCTTCTTCGAATGGACAATGTTTCAGCGGTTCGTTATGTGAACAAACTGGGGGGTACCAGGTCCTGTGGTATTGGGTTCTCCAGGCCTACATACTCCGCAGAATACCCTCTACACCATAAGAACAGTTGGCACGGAAACTAGAAAATGCAAAAGACAAGTTTATTAAGACCCCATGGGGTGGTGGTACATTCCTACAGCACCCTTCGGCAATGCAAGAAGTATCACACCGAACATCGGTGTAAGTCCTTCTTTTATACAGTTTTACAGACATTAAAAAGATGGGCGGTACATGGTTACAGAGTTTTAAGTACATACAACACCACTGGTCAGTTTGGCGAAACATTCCTAAGCGATGACTGGTCAATCGGAACTGCGCATGTGCGGGCTTGACCGTTACTAAAAATAGCCTGTTGCTGGGCAAACTAAAGTGGTCAGTGGTACAGAGAAAGGACTGAAGGGCATGCTGACCACGAGGCGACGCATTCTCTAAAATGGCCGCCGTAACATACAAAATGGCGTTTAACAACTATAGTCAAGATAAGGGAATAATGTGTAGCAAAGCTTAACGCTAACCCAGTCATTGTCAAATTACGACAGACGGCCCTTTTAGCGTTTAGCTGAAGCTACCTCATAATGGACATAATCAGGATACTCATCTTCTATATCGATGGACATAATCTGGGCCACTTCTTTATGAATCATTTGTTCATTTTTAGCAAAAGCTCGTCTGGATGGAATACAAGCTGATAGACACATAGAACACAATGCAGGGCCACATTGAATACATAAGCATAAGAAGAATAATATCCCAATTATTATACATAGAATCGTCAGTAACTTCCAGCCCCATGTACTAAGCATTGACCAAAACCACCCCGAAAAGGTCCAAGTACCATTGTCAGGATGTATCTCAGCAGCAATTTTATGTAATTTGGATATGGCATCATACACAGATGGTGAATTATCTGGCACGTAAACACAGCAACTACTTCCGATAATGCGGCATGCCCCCCCTCGGTCGGCTAGAACTACATCTAGAACCATCCGGTTCTGGAGCGTTACAATTCTAGAGATCCGAAGCTCTTCAGTTAAATTCCCTAATGCAAAAGCAGTATCATTGGCAACAGCATCAACAACACGAGTTAATCGTCGTATTTTTCGGCTATTTAGAGCAGCTCCCACAAAAGAAAACAAACCCAAATTGAAATCAACATATTGTTGCAACGCAGTGTCTGTTTGGTCTATCTCATCAAGAACTACTGCTCTCTTGACTCTATTCAATATAAAATCATGGTACAATACATAATCATTATGATACATAGGCGGAGCAATAAATACAGGGGGCAATACAAAAGAGATGTAGCATGTTCCTAACCATCCTAAAGGGAGACGATGATAACCTTTATTGCCACATATGAAGTACGTATTTCGGGAGGCCACAAATGAAATGCCATTCGGGGTATCAAAGGTGAGAGTGGTGTTACATTCACTTCTGCCAACTGGGATTGTACCTTTATTACGTACACAGAGATCGGCTTTTGTATCAATAACATTAATAACATGAGAATTGGACATGTTAACACTTCGATGATTACTGTAAACTCGTGGTGCAGACACATTGTCCGGGCGGTATTCCTCCCATTCAAACTTAGTTCCTTCAGCTTGTGGATAGCCATCTCGATCATTGAAACAAATTTTATTTAAACAAAAAAGCAGCCCCCCTTTTGTTGGCCATCGCAAAGTAAACAGGAGGGTGTAGCAGGCATTGCAAGATCCATTGTGAGAAAATGGGAGTGGGATAAGCGGTGTGCCTCCTTTCTTCTGATGTCCAGGCAACATCCCACATACCCAGCAGTTAGAAGTGTTCGTCATATTATGAGTGTGATGCAGAATTTGAATGAAACTATTGTTCAAGTAAGTCTGTCGGTGCCGTTCTTCATGATATGGTAGAGTGAAATGAAAATGTTCAGATGGAGCCGGGGTAGTCGGTAGCAAATGTTCTCGCACAGGTACCACAAGTTCTACTACCCAGGCTATCACAGCTATTACCACAATTGTCAACACGAATAATACAGCACCAAGAATTCTTTTGTCTCGTGCTGCAGAAGACGCCATAGTTCAAAGTTCACAATGTCTCAAAAGTACAACTAAAAAAAATAAAAATATGAGTGCTGAGCTCCGAGGTAGCCATTGGTTTCTTCTCCGGGGTCAAGACGGGTGTCGCTACACTTGGCAGAACGGATCCCCCCCCTTGAGATTCCCGGCTTCCGTTTCACAAACCTGGAGCGGTAACTCAACCAGTCTCGCACCAAAAAAAATTCTTCTTATTGTGGTCGCAGATTGTATCTTTCTCGTCCAGAAACAGTGTGGTCCGGGAAGGCTCCCTCCGATTCGGCAGACGTTACAGCTGGGCTCTTCTCCTCGTCCAAGATGTCTCGGTAGTCAAACAACGAAGTCGGGCTCACCAGATCCGGAGAGACACGACGGCAGTGAGTAGAGTGGACCCACCGCTTCCTGTTGGTAACTTGCACAGCCGTTCGAGTTGCGAGCAATAACTGCTCAGGGCCACGCCACCTCGGTTCCAAGCTGTTCGTCCTCTCAAACGAGCGAATCATCACATGGTCGCCAGGACGAAGATTGTGAGCCTCTCCAATGGAATTGTCAGGGAGCGCTTCTCGAACCTGTTGATGAATGGAAAGTAAATCATTTGTTAATCGTGCCAAATAATCGTTCATCATTATACAAGGCACATCATGTAACAATCGAGGCTTAGGAACTCCCCATATGTTCATCGGCCTTCCAAACACCACTTCATAAGGTGTGAGGCCAGTTCGGGAATGGGGCACTGATCTAATAGAGAGTAATGCTAAAGGCAGGGCATCCAGCCACTTCAAAGATGTGGATGCCACAATCTTTGCTAACTTTAGTTTCAGAGTAGCATTGTACCGTTCAACAAGACCTGCCGACTGAGGATGGAACACAGCATGAAACTTCTGCTGGATTCCCAATCCCTTCAACACGTACTCCACAATTTTCCCAACAAAATGAGGACCCTTGTCGCTCCACAAAAATTTGCAAACGTCGTATCGAGGGAAGTACTCCTTGAGCAAAACCTTAGCTGTTGTCAACGCTGTATTATCCTTCGTGGGGAAGGCCTCAACCCATTTGCTGAAAGCACACACCACCACTAAGACATACTTAAGGTTATTGCAACGCTCAAGCTGGATGTAATCCATTTGCAGTACTTCAAACGGTGCAGTAGGTGGAACGAACCCTCCTTTCGGAGTATGCGTCCCTTTTTCAGGATTGTGCTGTAAACATATCAAACAGGTCTGCACTACTCTCTTAGCCGTATTGGCAATCTCAGGATGCTCCCAAACTCGCGTTAGCAATCGAGTAATTGCAAGAGCTCCAACATGTGCCAACCCATGTGTCATCTGGACCATCGCTTGCAAGTAAGCTGCAGGCAATTTCCATCGTTCCATATCTTTGCTCCTTCAACAACCCTCATCATCCAGTACTCCCTCTGCTGCCCAGGTTGCAAGTTCTGCTTCAGTCGCTGATTTCTGAATGTCTAATATCTCCGCTCTAGCATCATGCCATAGCTCAGCCTGCGACTTCACCACATACATTGGGGAGTCATTTCGTGACATAGCTGTTTGTCTTGCTATACTGTCTGCAAAAGCATTGCCTTGTCCCACTTTGTCAGTGACCTTTTTATGTGCACTGCATTTGATTATCGCCACTTTCTTTGGACAAAGTAACGCATTCAGGAGATCACGCACTAGCTCTCCGTGCATAATGTGTACTCCATGCGAAGTCAAAAACCCACGCTCTCTCCAGAGTAGGCCAAAATCATGCGCTACTCCGAAGGCGTACCGGCTGTCTGTGTAGATATTCACACATAAGCCAGCACTCAATTTGCAGGCTCTTGTCAAAGCTATCAGCTCCGCTGCTTGGGCCGATTTCTGTGGTATTCGTGCTGTTTCTACCACTGTCTTAAGTGTCGTGATCGCATATGCTGCAGAAGTTGTGCCATCTGGCAGCCTTAAACACGATCCATCAACACACAGTTCCCCATCCACATCTGGAAGTGGCGTATCCTGTAAGTCGACACGACCCTTTGTTTGTTCTTCAGTCAGGAAAACACAGTCATGGTGTTCTTCCTCTTGGCCCTCCGCAACCGGATACGGCAATAAAGTGGCAGGGTTCAGGGTAGCACATCTTTTTATTGTGATATGTGGCCCCAAAAGTGTAAGCTCATATCCTGTTAAACGTGCACTCGTAAGATACTGGGTTTTCATTTGGTTTAGCAGAGCGTCCACCGCATGGGGAACTAACACCAACAGTTTGTGTGACAAAACTATTCCCTCACTCTGTCGTATAGCTACTGCTGTTGCTGCTACTGCTCGGAAACACCCAGGTAACCCTCGTGCTACAGGATCAAGAATGGCCGAAAAGTACGCACAGGGCCTCTGCTTATCCCCGTGTGTCTGCACTAACACTGATAATGCGCACCCATCTTTCTCGTGCACATACAACGTGAAAATCTTTGTGTAATCTGGTGTACCTAACACGGGTGCAGAACAAAGGGCCTGTCTCAATTGTTCAAAAGCATTCTGACATTCATCTGTCCATTCAAGGGGCATTGGTGTAGTTTTGGACAGTAACGCTAACAAAGGTTGTATAATATGCGAAAACCCCATTATCCACTGTCTACAAAACGACGTTAATCCTATGAAGGCACGTACATCTCTCTGAGTGCGGGGGACTGGTGTATCTAAAATTGCTTGAATTCGATCAGATGTTAATGCACGTCCCTCCTTAGACAAAAGATGACCGAGGTAGGTCACCTTCGGTCTACAATATTGTAACTTTTTCCTAGAGACTTTGTGATTATTCTGAGCCAAAAAGGAGAGCAAGGCAAGAGTACTCTCCTCACATTGTGCATAGGTGTCTGCAGCCAATAGGAGGTCATCAACGTATTGAATAAGAGCTACTCCAGATCGCAATTCAAAAGAATCGAGCTGTCTTTTTAAAGCCTGGCTATAAATGCTAGGACTTTCTGTGTAACCTTGAGGAACACGACAAAATCTATACGATTTATTATTTAACGTGAAGCCAAATAACTATCTGCTGTCGGGATGGATGGGAATGGAAAAGAACGCATTCTTAAGATCAATGACAGAGAAAGTAGTGGCAGTGGGGGGGACCAAAGTAAGTAAGGTGGTGATGTCAGACACCACCGGGTACGGGGGTACTACAATTTTGTTTATTTCTCTCAAATCAATAATAAATCGATAGACTTTGTCGTCAGTATCTTTCTTAAGGATCGGAAGAATAGGGCTGTTACAGACATTGTAGGGAACTTCCTCCACTACTCCTGCAATAATCAAATCCTGAACGATGTGCGTCAGGGCAATCTCACCTTCTCTGGATATCTTATACTGCGGTACACGTGGCAAAGATACTCCCTCCTTGACAGTAATTCGAATAGGCGGGATGAGCATCTGTCCCACATCCGTATCTGATGTCGCCCATAACGTGTGTGGGAGAGAGGCTAACGCTTCAATTTCTTGCATGGTACATAGTCTGCCTGCATCTGGATAATTGTCATTCAGAATAACCCGCACTCCTTCAGGAGCGCAGCGTATCGTTGCTCGAAAATACTTGAGCAAATCTATGCCCATAATATTGTCTGGGGTATGAGGCGACAACAAAAATGGGCATAGACCAAAAAATTTATCAATGCAAAATGCAAGAGGTTGTGATAATGGGCTTGGAGAGGGTGTGCCATCGAACCCTATACATGTAATCGTTTCGCCAGACAGGGGAGCCCTAGGAACCAAGTTTTTAGACAGAGCACTACGAGTAGCTCCTGTGTCAACTAAAAACTGATCAGTAGAACCCAAAACGCCCGCTGATACATATGGACCTCTTTGATCTACTGGCACTTCAACCGATTCCACACCCCATCCTACGCAATCCTATGCGTGCACATAATCCCGACTCTCCACATTTTCACCCTCCGATATCTGATACTGATTTCGTCGATCAAAAGTATTTCGTTCATCCTGACCACGACCCCTCGCCTCAAACCTACCACGATCACTCCCTCCACCTCTCGCTCCCGAATAACTATTCCATGACCTTCCACCACCTCGACCACGCTGGCTACGTTGCTCACGAAGCACCGGACAATCTTCAGCCCAATGCCCAAACTCTTTACCATATGCACATTGGTCCTCAGCAATATCGGTACGACCATACGACGCATTACCCCCTCCTCGCCTGCCCCTATCATTCCCTCTAGATTGCGCACCACGAACCTGCGCCAACATCACCTTCGTCTTTAATTCCTTCGCTTTCTTGTCGACACTTTCTTTAGCCTCTAATTCCTGTCGCTCGTAATACTGAGCCATAGTTAACAAAGACGCAGGGGTCGCCGTGGTCCAAGAACTTTCACTAGTTTTCAACCGCTTTGCAATCTCCGGTAGGAGATTAGCCACATACTTGTCGACAAACAGATGCCTAACCGTATCATCTGTTAACAATTGTCCACTGTAATCATGAAACGCTTCTTCAAAACGTGTGAAGAAGTCAGATACCGACTCGTCTTGTTTCTGTTTGCACGAGGCTAACATAGTCCAATCAATCTTTTTAGGGGGAACAAGCGTTTTCAATTTATTCAAAATAGCTGTTGGGAGATCTAAAATCAGCTGACAGGGTTTACATGCAGGCTCCCTGTCTAAATCAGCTTGGCTTATATCTTTCCAATTTGCTCCTAACATCGTTTGATCATCAAACTTACGAATCGCTCTCCACATATCAGGGGGGAGTATTAGTCCAAAGAAAAGATCTATATCAACTAGCGTCATAACACAGGAAGAAATAGCCCCCTCCACTCCTTCATAAAAAGCTGCCGGATTTTTATGGGGATCAGGTAAAGCATTTTTCAATGCCATCACATCAGCTCTATTCCAAGGCGTATACACCCAATTATATATGAAATACCCTTTTGCATCCCCAGACAATTTATCATCACTAGTACCTTGCCCTTTAGGGGGAACATACAAAGGTGCAGCTTCACGCATAGGCATAACATGCACTTTAGAACTCTTATCTGCTCCAAAGATAGGACACTCTTTGGATTGCTCCGTCGACCCCGGCACGGACTTCTCTGATGCTTTTTGTGCTTCCCGCAATCTGGACGCCTCATCCCGTAGCTGGACCAATCGTAGGAAAAAGGCATCCGCATCTGAAATATCAAATAGACCTTTACGCATATTCTCATGATGGACTGATATATCCTTAGATTCTAAATCCTCTGAATTCTTACGAAATCGTTCAACAACTTCATCTGCAAAGGTACTTAAAAAACACAACTGTTCTCGTTCTGACCACTTATTCCTTTCAGCATTAATCTCTGACATAGTTATTTTATTCAAATTCAGTTTCCTAGCGAAACTGCGCAAATCCGCGGCTCTACCAGCAGTTAACCTCGTACTCGCACTATCTCGATCTTCATCACCAAAGTCCTCGTCCGGAGCCGTAGGCAGAGCATACGGAGGCGGAGACCGATCTAATAACGAAAAATCATCAAATTCATTAGTAAGGACAGGATAAAGCGGACGTCGAATAGGAAATTGACCACTCGTTTGCAAATTATGTTCCCGTGCCTCCCTCTCTTTCTTCTCTTGCAACTCCTTCTCCTCCAGCTGTAAAGCTTTATCTCGAGCAGCCTTGCGCAGCTCTTTTTCCGCCAAGGCAATTTCACGCTTCATACGTTCACGCACTGCTTTCTCCCACATTCGCACACAGTCAAACATATCCTGTCTAGACTTGCGTTGAAACAAACATTGCTCCACAAACTGAACCTTTCGTAAATCAAACGACCCATGTAGTGGCCATTGCAACTCGGGATCAGACTTGGTGTATTTGTTCCATAATTTACTATACAATATAGGGGGAAGGCCGAATTTAATATACATTTCACGGTTAGGAGTCCCCTCTGGGGGAGCCGGCTGAGACTCGTTTAATCGGTATGTGGTACCATTCCCAAGACAGCACATCCCTCGGAGTGTGCTTAAAACTGGCATGTTCAAAAAGTACCACGGAAACGTGATACCGTAAAAATGGCACTTACTATACTTCACACAAATGTGCCGCTCAAAATAAAAACAAAGTTAGAGAAACATCTCTACATGCCTGCCTATGTGAAGTGCACTACACATATAGGATCAATTCATAGAACCAAATGTTAGCTAACTCAAAACTTATTCATATTCATAGAACCACAGTAAGCGTCCGCAGACTACCTTACCAATCACAATTCTTACCCAAATCTCAAATATCCAGGTTCCAACTGCCAATGTCTTTGATCAAATCAGCCAAACCGGCACTGTACGACAACGCAGACGAGCACGATCTCAGTCGGGGACCGGCGCCACCTGGAAGGTCAGAACAGAAGGAAGGGAAGAAAACACCGTGGGTGCCAAGACTCGGGTCACTCAGTGGCAGCGTACGCGTCCATGGCAAGTTTCCAATCCTTCGTCACGACCTCTCCTTCGGGCATCCGAGTCGCCGATGAGTCCCTTCGTGGTCGCCAATTTGTGGTATTGGGTTCTCCAGGCCTACATACTCCGCAGAATACCCTCTACACCGTAAGAACAGTTGGCACGGAAACTAGAAAATGCAAAAGACAAGTTTATTAAGACCCCATGGGGTGGTGGTACATTCCTACAGCACCCTTCGGCAATGCAAGAAGTATCACACCGAACATCGGTGTAAGTCCTTCTTTTATACAGTTTTACAGACATTAAAAAGATGGGCGGTACATGGTTACAGAGTTTTAAGTACATATATGGTCATTTTTGGAACACAGCCAACTCATGGGAGGGGTTACAACACCACTGGTCAGTTTGGCGAAACATTCCTAAGCGATGACTGGTCAATCGGAACTGCGCATGTGCGGGCTTGACCGTTACTAAAAATAGCCTGTTGCTGGGCAAACTCAAGTGGTCAGTGGTACAGAGAAAGGACTGAAGGGCATGCTGACCACGAGGCGACGCATTCTCTAAAATGGCCGCCGTAACATACAAAATGGCGTTTAACAACTATAGTCAAGATAAGGGAATAATGTGTAGCAAAGCTTAACGCTAACCCAGTCATTGTCAAATTACGACAGTCCAAGCTTCTCTCGGAGATTGCGAAGGACTTCTGGCACCTTTGTCTGGAGTGCAAGATCACGATTATTGCAGAATACCTGCCGGGTTCTTGCAATCAGATCGCGGACTGGAACTCTCGTCACCTGAGAGACTTCAGCGATTGGAGGCTCCATCCTCGTGTGTTCCGCAAGCTGTCCCGCTTTTGGGGGACTTGTCATCTGGATCTCTCTGCCTCCCGGCTCAACACCCAGCTTCCCCGCTTCTACAGCTGGCGTCCGGATCCGGAGGCTCTGGCCACGGACGCATTTCTCCAGACCTGGCCTCGCCATCTGTGCTATGCCTTCCCACTGTTCCTCATGATTCCCCGGGTGCTGGCCCGAGCACGTCTATTCTTGGCGGAACTGGTTCTAATAACCCCTCTTTGGAGGGCTCAAGCATGGTTTCCAGTTCTTCTGGAGATGAGCTGCTCCACGCCGCTTCTTCTTCCCCACATGTGGAACCTGCTATTGGATCCGCTTTGCGAGCCTCACCCTCTGGTGCTGTCCGGTCAACTCCTTCTGGTAGCATGGAGAATTTCGGGGGACGCTGGCAAATCCAGGGCTTATCGAGAGACGCTACCAGATATATCAATGAGGCTTGGGCACCCAACACACGCAACCGTTATGCATCAAGTTGGAAGCGCTGGTGTGATTGTGGTCTGTGGATCCCGTTTCAGCGGATCTTTCTTTAATCCTTAATTTTCTGGCATCCCTAGCATCCTCTGGGCTAGCTTACAGAACAGTTAATAACTTTCGTTCTGCAATTTCTGCAGGCCATGTGCCTTTGGACAGTAAACCAGCGGGAGAACATCCCTTGATCTCTAAATTGTTAAGGGGCATCCGGATGGAAAAACCTCCTTGTCCCAAATATGTAGCCCTTTGGGATGTCTCAGTTGTCTTGCGTTTTCTGTCAGCCTGGCCTTCTAACTCTCTTTTGACACGCAAACAACTTTCAGCCAAGCTCACTATGCTTTTGTGCTTGGTCTCTTGCAAAAGGCTTTCTGATGTGCGAGCCTTGGATCTCGCTGGTCGGTCTTTTTCTCCTGAAGGTGTTACCTTTATTATCTCAAGGAGGACTAAGTGTAATACGCCTTCAGTCTCTTACCCTTCTTTCCCCCACAATCCTCAATTGTGTGTAGTTCAATGTATTAAAGATTATGAGGTAAGCACTGCACCTTTTCGGCATGATTTACAGGGACAATTACTTATTGCTTTGCAGAAACCTTTCAAGCCGGTAACTCCAGCGACTTTGGCACGTTGGTTACGTTGGCTCATGCATGAAGCGGGCATTGACACTTCTCTGTTTGGTGCTCATTCTACTAGGGGAGCCATGGCTTCCAAAGCTTTTTCCATGGGTGCCAGCCTTCAGGACATCATGAAGGCTGCAGATTGGTCATCTGAAACTGTGTTTAAGACCTTTTACTTTAAACCTATTATTGATGTTGCATCTGTTGTGGTGGCGAAGCTTTAAACAAGCATAATCGGAGCCTCCGTCCTGCCATAGAATAGAAAATTTGCTAACATTCGTGCCAAGAATTTCAATTCTATTAAGGACAGGAGGCGAGGATTATCCCACCCTTCTATTTTCATGTTAATGAAATATTTTGTACATTTCTACTGCTTTATGATACTGTTTATGCATGTACTCTTTCCCGCCCTGTTGTGATTCTAATGATCCGTTGGGGATGGTCTTTACGGCTTTGTTCTTACTCCTTTCAGGCTCCGACTTTAAATGAGATGTGTGCCGAGTTTCTCCTGTTGGTTGGACTTTTGCTGTTCCTTTGGCTCTGGGAGGTTCCAGTTTCTCCTACCTTTGGATGATCTCTCCGTTGGACGTCTTGGCCTCTGGATCTTACTGTTGAACTTTATTACTGTTTGCAAAGAAAGAGGAAGTTGTAACCTCTATCACCTTATTTATAGTTATGTGGACTCTATGGTTGCCCAGGGTTTATGGGTAATGTAGTCTGAGTTTTTGCTTTACTGTGCTGATTGGCTGCTGTTCAGTAAAGAAATTGAGAAAGCATAATCCTCGCCTCCTGTCCTTAATAGAATTGAAAATTCTTGGCACGAATGTTAGCAAATTTTCTATTGTCTGTCACTCAAATGACCAGAATTACGGACAAATGGAGTCCGTTAAAGATATTGTCACGGGCAACGGACAGAAGGAAAAAAATACAGACTGTCCGTGAAATTTACGGACGGTTGGTCACCGACGGGGCCCGATCGTCGCTGCTCCGTAAAGTGGGGCCACTGCCGCGCGAGCAAAGGTTCAGTTCCCCTCCAGGTGGCCCTGCCCCAAAGTGGAGCGGTCCAGACAGCCCCTCCCTCGCCACGGGTCCCGCCCGGTCCAGCGCCCACTATGCCAGGCCTCCTCACCTGCAAAGACGTGACCAGTGGAACCGCTCAGCTTAGCCGGCACCGCACTGGAGCTGCCATAGAGGCCGCACGGGGAGCCTCGAGGGGCCCATGCAGGTTGTGGCCTGCTGCCGATCTGCTGGCCGATTGCCCGCCTCCCCTCGTGTGTGTGGTTGAGTGCTTGGCAGTCAGGGGTGCCTCAGCGCAGTTCTTAGCGCTCGGGCCAGGCCAGCAGTGTCCCTGCTGGTTTTGGGATCTCCCCACAGAAATCCGCAGCAGGTGAGTCGCACAGACCATTTTACCCCATTGCGTCTGCTGTTCAATGTGGCAGCAGTCTCTACAGTACGTAGGAGTCCTCTGCAGTGACGGTATCAGCGCAGACAGGTCACTCGTCCATTTTGGAGCAGTTGGAAGTGTCCCTCACTCCCAGAGTTCTGCGTGGATGCGAGTGGATTATTTAGGGGTCTGGAGCACTCCTAGAGGACGACCACCATCTTGACGCTCGTATCCAGGCCCAGACACTTTACTTAGTAATGTGGAAATTATAAATATTTGCCGAAACCTGATTTCCACACATTGTCGTTTGGTTGTTATAAAATTTTATCAACAAAACTTCATGTCTGAAAATGTTGTGACAATATCAATGAAAACTGTACTGTTTATAAATGATGTTGTGCTACCGCACCATACTTTAGTAATATATTTGAAACAGTGTGCTCCAAAATGCACCAATGGCTACAAACCACAACCTTATCATTGTAATGGTGAATGTTCATGGTTACTTTGCCATACTTGTTCATTGTGCGACGCTTGCATTTTTCACAATACCTACGACTTCCGTTATGTAACACTGATGGCAGCACCCCCACTCTGAAAATTGTAACAGCACCACTGCTTGACCGAAAGAGAAAAGGGCAATCAATCAAGGATCTCAAGGTGGCCACAATAGTGTCATTCATAAACCTGTGTAACAGCCATTATAACGCTGCCTTTACCACACATGGTGGGCAGTGATAAAGGTTGATAAGGGTAATATTAGAGTTTAAGGGCGGTAGAGGTCATTTTAGGGTTTAGGATGGGTAGTGGTAAGAGTACATTTAGGCTTTAAGGGTGAGTAGTGGGAAAGGTTAATAAGAGTAATTTTAGGGTTGAGGGTAGGGTAGTGGTACTGGGTGTTAATGGTGTTTTTAGGACTTAGCGGCGAGTAGTAAAAGAAGGCTTGGAGTAAATTGAATAGAAGGGGTGGGGATGGTTTCTCCCCTCCCCAAAAAATACATATAATAATGAATATGAATATTTTATTATACTTACCACACATGGTAAAGGCTGCGTGGAAAAGCATGTATGGCAAAGGCATGCATTGTATTGTCAGACATCCCCCAGGATGAATGTTCATTGTACAGGCCAATTTCTCTCTTGCATGTGGAAACTAGGATCTTGGACAACGTATGGTAGCCCGACTGGAAGAGGTAATAACTGCATTCATGCATCCAGACCAATCAGGTGTTGTGCCCCCACATAAGTACTACAAAGTTTATAAGGAGATTTGGTTGTGTGGCATATACTGAGAAGGTAACTAAACCAGCAGTAGTGTTGTCACTGAATGCATCAAAGGCAGTTGACTCCCTTCAGAAACCCTACTTATTAGAGGTCCTTAAAAATATGGGTCTTTAACCTCTTGGGTCGTGGCCCCAATCTCCAGCTGTCCACTAGAGTAAATCAGAAGGGGTTCACATTCCTGTGTATACAGATCACACAAGACAAATTATTTAATTGTAATCTGTACAATTTACTGAATAGATTAAGGGATAAAGTAAAATGCACCTTTTATCATTGGAGCGAACAGACATCTTAAAAATAATAGTGCTTTCTAAGTCCCTATATGCCCTCAGACAAAAACAACTTACTAGGTTCCCAGATGTGTTTCCTTCAGAAACTGGAGTGTGAAATCAGATAACTTCTGTGGGATGTGGGTTCACTACTAATAACTTCAGAAGTTGGTCAGGGGTGCCTACGACTGAGCAACTGCACTTTTGGACTTCCGGGCATACTACTGGCTTCACAACTTGCATTTCTGAAAGAAAGTTTTTTTCTCCTTGGGAGGGACCATGGATCATTGGAGACGCCTTTGGGTCACAAGATTACATAGCTGCATTATGTGTGTGTGTGTGGGGGGTGGTAGGGGGAGAAGACGTAGGGAAGACGTAGGGAAACAACTGATCGGCCCAGGGGAAGTGGGAAGAGCCTAGCAGGCTGTGACAAAACACCTTGAATGGGAGGAGTTCTGACAAAAGAAATCCTCTATAGGACAGAAGTTGAAAAGAACTGAGCAATTTCCAAGAATTTTAAAAAATGGGACCTAGTAGGAATAAATGACGTAGGTGATGTGAGGCCCGAGCACAAAGTTCTTAAAAATTGAATATGAAATGACAGATGCAGAGATGTTTCGCTACATGGAGCGTAAGTCTGCCACTGCAGTACATGGTGTTAAAACAACAAATAGAAGAAATTAACAACTCAAAGGTATCACAAACTGATGGAAAAGTGGATAGTATATCTAGAACGAGGAGGAATAGATCGAAGCAATAAGACGGTCTAGGGAGGTGGCAATCAAAGCAGGTTGCACATTTAACCCCTTCGCTGCTCATGACGAGCTCAGCTCGTCATGAGGCACGGTTGAGCTGTGCTTATCACAAGCTGAGCTCGTCATGTATAATGGGAAACATAATAGTCAGCATAGAGGAGAATTGCTGCAGCAGCGATGGTGTTAAACAATTAGGAATCCTTTGCAGGAGTTAAAATTTTAGAGGACAAGTTGTTAGATCTGGTAAAACTAGTACTGATAATAAATGTCTCAGGGGGTGCGTTCTAACTTCTGGCAGGCTCCTTCCTACACACACTATAGGACTGCCCCCACCCCCCATTTAAACCCTTGTTGGGAAAGTGTAAAATCATGCCTAGCGAGTATTACGGAGTTTCCAATGGATCTAAAAGTGAAGCTGTTTGCAGTGGGAATGTGGCCAGAAGAAACACAATTAGGAGGGAACGCTCCTATCACGCCCCCTCTTGGGCCCAAATTTCTTTTTAAAAAGGTAATCATAGAGGAGGGTCAAATGGAGTGAAACTCCCAAAACGTACTCTATGATTTATAGCCCACCCTATGAACATGTCTGCAGTACAATGGTGAATGTGTTCATGCTATATTTTCTGAACACAGACTACAAAAGTGAGCTTCTGTCTTCAGAAAATAACAAAAGGAGGACATTTCTCTTATGTGCGTTTTCTCCAAGAGCTTATGGGCCACTTTCTGTCTGGAACCACCATGGATTAGATGGCTGACTTAGACAGAGAAGAAGCTGTCGCATATTAAGGAAGCCCTTACTATGCAACGTCTAAGTACCAGCAGATGCCCAGTAAAGAGTTTTTTCCATAGGCAGAGCCTGTGCCAGGTCCACCTCTGTAAAACCAATATCCCAGCACCGTACAGGATGCAAAAGGTGTGTTTATGACAGGCAGCCAATGTTTGGCAGCTATCCCATTGCCACCCACATTTGAGCCCCCAAGTCTGTTTTCTACCTAACACAAACATACCAATATTTGAAATGTTTTTTTTTTAATTTTATTATTTTCAAGTGGTTTTGGGCAGGAAATTTCTGAAGGTGGCACCTGTACTTCTGCAAGTGTGATGTTCGCTCCTAGATCTCTGCCATGTGGTCTTCAAGAAAGCTGCAATTCTTATGCACCAAAAACGTTAGGCACTGGCGGTGGGAATTCTTGATACGATTCCAGCTGAAAGCAACAAATTCCAAAAGCGTCATTTCAGCAAAAGTGATATTATGCACCAGAGACCACATCAACTAATCACAAAAGCCATGAGTGCAGGCAGGCCCTATAAGGCCATTGCGTCTATTACAAAAAAAATCGGACAGCCACTGTTAATTAGTAAACCTATCAATGTACAAACTCTTGTTTCATTTAGCACGCTCATGACCAAGGCAATGTTTTAAAACATTCGTCAAAAGTTGTAATTTTACCAAAAAAGGGATTAAACATTGTAAATAAGAAAATTAGTTACTTACCTGTAACTACGGTTCTCCAGTATTGGTATCTTTCATAGATTCACATGCTTGAATCATCCCTGTGGTCGTAGTGGGAGTCCCACGGAGGCGTGGCTACGGGGCCGATGCGGATGGCAGCGTGAGCTCCGTGCCAACCCCATCATTTATCCTGCTGGGGGCTGTTTTCTTAAGGCCAAAAAGACTCCTGGTAGCATGGCACACGATTCCAGAAGTGCTGGTGCCACTTGCTTCTGGACATGACTTCGCCGCTGAGGACCGGTAACTGCAGTGCGGCGGGACCCTGGTCGCTCAAAATGGTGCCGGGTCTGGCCGCAGAGAATGGAGCTGCAGAGGAAGCGGCGATAAATCAGCTGAGCCGCTGCTGCCTGCTGAAAGCTCAGGACACTCGGTGTGTACTAGGGCAGGTGCAGCGGGGGCGGTGCTGGAGCGGCGGCGACCGCAGAGAGAAGCGGAGCCTTCCCCCTCCCCTCCCGTTCGTCCTCCCCCTCTCGGCAACGCAAGGAGTGCCCGAGAGGGCAATAACGGGTGATGGGTATCTGCAGGGGGGCCCCGGCGCCCACAGGAACTTATTGAGGGCACGAATCAGAGGAGCTCCCCTGCCTGAGGTCACAGGCTGAGTGGGACACAGACTGCTTGCGGCCCCTGCGCGGCCGCCATTTTGTGTCTCGGCGGAGCGGCGCTGCAGGACAGTCGACTACAGGGACAGGCTCGGACTGCATCAGCAGTCAGATTGCAGGGGGGAAGACTCCTGTGGCATTGGATCCAGCAGGGCGAGGCAGCGCACTTGTGCCTCACGTTGGAGCCCCCTATCACTGATTCAGAGCTTGGGGAACCACCCGGACCTTGCAGCTGTGGCAGGAGGAAGAAGTGAAAAGGTATGTGCAGACATACTGGGGCATGAAGAGGGCTATCTGGAGTTGGCACTGGAGCTGCCCCCTCTGGTGATGGAGGGTCCCCAGCGACCTGGAGATGACGACATCGGTTTGCTGGTCTGAGGGTATCCAGCCCCAGCGCAGTGCCAGGAGAGGAAGCAGAGACTTCTGCCTGCTGGTTCGGACCTGGGCGCAGGGATTGAGGACCCTGGAACACCACATACAGCCGGGTGTGATGGCGGACAGGTTGAGCATTCTTTGCCAGGAGCATCACATTTACGACAGGGATGGTTACTACCATTGATGCCACCCATAGTACTGAGGGGAGCTCCTGAGAGTGGACCCGCCTGGAGGACCACAGGTCTGGTTGAGCGCTGCACTGGGAGGAGTCTTGACTGGCAGAAGGGACCCTGGAGGGTGCCCCGAGAGCCTTGCAGGCCGTGGGGTGTCCGGCTTCTACTGAGAGGTGAGGGGACAACACTGAGGATTGGTGGTGATCCGGTAGTCAGCCACCATGGTCACCGGGCATGGGGAACGGGCAAAGATTGGAAAACCACAAGGCAAACAGGGGGGTTCACCCCCGGAACAAGAAGAGGTTACTACGGATGACCGGAGGACAGAGGCGTCGGAGTTGCAGCCTGAGGGGATGGCGCAGCAGCAAGTGGATATGATACTTAAGGGCATCACGGATACTAGAAATGCCCTTCAGCAGGACATAGCACAGGTGTCAGTGGGGCTGGGCCTTCTCCGGGCGAACCATGTAAAATTAGCGGACCGGGTAAAGCAAACCGAGGCCACTCTGGAAGTATTGGATCCAGCACAGAAGGCGCTTGAGACACAGATGGGGGATGTGCACCGTCGCTTGCAGATCTTGGAAAAGAGCTGAGAACGTCGAAGGGCGGAACAGAAGGAACAACATACGGGTGATTGGACTGCCTGAAGGAGTGGAAGGAACCGATATGGCGACTTATCTGTAGGCCTGGTTGAAGTCAGAAGTCGCCCTGGACGGACTGTCCCCTTTCTTCACCTTGGAAAGGGCGCATAGAGTACTGGCGCGTCTGCTGAATCCTGGGAGGCCACCCAGACCTGTGGTGGCACGTTTGCTCCACTAAAAGGACAGAGATCTGCTTTTGAATAGAGCGCGCACCGTGGGACCCTTCAAGGTGGATAACAGTAGTGTGATGCTGTTTCCCGACTATACCTTTGATGTGCAGCAACAGCGATCCTCCTTCTTGAAGGTCAAGAAAGCACTCCGCCCAAAAGGTTTGCAATACTCTTTGATGTTCCCGGCTTGCTTAAGAGTGGCCATGGACGGTGAAACCTTTTTCTTCAACACCTCTGAGGAAGCATGGGACGGGCTGGAATCTTACAAAGCGGGACAGGGAGAAGACGGTCGAGGCCGGTGGGCCGCTGAGGGGATGCCGCGTCCCCCTCGGCCGCGGCATGCAGAGACGGCAGCTCTGCTCCCAGAGACCAACGAAATCCCAGACGGAGAAAGGAAGAACAGCAGAGCTCAAGGCGGTGAAGGAGCTATCTCAAGAGCAAGGGCAGGATTCGTGGGGAGTGACTGAATCTGAGACGGGGTCAGCTGGGACAGCATCAGAGGAATCGGATTCAGCGAGCGTCGCTCTGCCACATGACCAGGACTGAGGATGAGCTGGTCGATGCGTAGCACAGTAAGACATTATCCAGGACTGGGTGGTGCTTTTGTATATTGACATTCCCCATTGTCTTCTTAATGGTGTGGATTGTGGGGTGCTGGTGGGGGGGGTGCGAGTAGAGGGGTGGGGGGGAGGGCATTGGGGTGGTGGCCCCCCTAATCTGGGGTACTGCAAGGAGTGCCCGAGAGGGCAATAACGGGTGATGGGTATCTGCAGGGGGGCCCCGGCGCCCACAGGAACTTATTGAGGGCACGAATCAGAGGAGCTCCCCTGCCTGAGGTCGCAGGCTGAGTGGGACACAGACTGCTTGCGGCCCCTGCGCGGCCGCCATTTTGTGTCTCGGCGGAGCGGCGCTGCAGGACAGTCGACTACAGGGACAGGCTCGGACTGCATCAGCAGTCAGATTGCAGGGGGGAAGACTCCTGTGGCATTGGATCCAGCAGGGCGAGGCAGCGCACTTGTGCCTCACGTTGGAGCCCCCTATCACTGATTCAGAGCTTGGGGAACCACCCGGACCTTGCAGCTGTGGCAGGAGGAAGAAGTGAAAAGGTATGTGCAGACATACTGGGGCATGAAGAGGGCTATCTGGAGTTGGCACTGGAGCTGCCCCCTCTGGTGATGGAGGGTCCCCAGCGACCTGGAGATGACGACATCGGTTTGCTGGTCTGAGGGTATCCAGCCCCAGCGCAGTGCCAGGAAAGGAAGCAGAGACTTCTGCCTGCTGGTTCGGACCTGGGCGCAGGGATTGAGGACCCTGGAACACCACATACAGCCGGGTGTGATGGCGGACAGGTTGAGCATTCTTTGCCAGGAGCATCACATTTACGACAGGGATGGTTACTACCATTGATGCCACCCATAGTACTGAGGGGAGCTCCTGAGAGTGGACCCGCCTGGAGGACCACAGGTCTGGTTGAGCGCTGCACTGGGAGGAGTCTTGACTGGCAGAAGGGACCCTGGAGGGTGCCCCGAGAGCCTTGCAGGCCGTGGGGTGTCCGGCTTCTACTGAGAGGTGAGGGGACAACACTGAGGATTGGTGGTGATCCGGTAGTCAGCCACCATGGTCACCGGGCATGGGGAACGGGCAAAGATTGGAAAACCACAAGGCAAACAGGGGGGTTCACCCCCGGAACAAGAAGAGGTTACTACGGATGACCGGAGGACAGAGGCGTCGGAGTTGCAGCCTGAGGGGATGGCGCAGCAGCAAGTGGATATGATACTTAAGGGCATCACGGATACTAGAAATGCCCTTCAGCAGGACATAGCACAGGTGTCAGTGGGGCTGGGCCTTCTCCGGGCGAACCATGTAAAATTAGCGGACCGGGTAAAGCAAACCGAGGCCACTCTGGAAGTATTGGATCCAGCACAGAAGGCGCTTGAGACACAGATGGGGGATGTGCACCGTCGCTTGCAGATCTTGGAAAAGAGCTGAGAACGTCGAAGGGCGGAACAGAAGGAACAACATACGGGTGATTGGACTGCCTGAAGGAGTGGAAGGAACCGATATGGCGACTTATCTGTAGGCCTGGTTGAAGTCAGAAGTCGCCCTGGACGGACTGTCCCCTTTCTTCACCTTGGAAAGGGCGCATAGAGTACTGGCGCGTCTGCTGAATCCTGGGAGGCCACCCAGACCTGTGGTGGCACGTTTGCTCCACTAAAAGGACAGAGATCTGCTTTTGAATAGAGCGCGCACCGTGGGACCCTTCAAGGTGGATAACAGTAGTGTGATGCTGTTTCCCGACTATACCTTTGATGTGCAGCAACAGCGATCCTCCTTCTTGAAGGTCAAGAAAGCACTCCGCCCAAAAGGTTTGCAATACTCTTTGATGTTCCCGGCTTGCTTAAGAGTGGCCATGGACGGTGAAACCTTTTTCTTCAACACCTCTGAGGAAGCATGGGACGGGCTGGAATCTTACAAAGCGGGACAGGGAGAAGACGGTCGAGGCCGGTGGGCCGCTGAGGGGATGCCGCGTCCCCCTCGGCCGCGGCATGTAGAGACGGCAGCTCTGCTCCCAGAGACCAACGAAATCCCAGACGGAGAAAGGAAGAACAGCAGAGCTCAAGGCGGTGAAGGAGCTATCTCAAGAGCAAGGGCAGGATTCGTGGGGAGTGACTGAATCTGAGACGGGGTCAGCTGGGACAGCATCAGAGGAATCGGATTCAGCGAGCGTCGCTCTGCCACATGACCAGGACTGAGGATGAGCTGGTCGATGCGTAGCACAGTAAGACATTATCCAGGACTGGGTGGTGCTTTTGTATATTGACATTCCCCATTGTCTTCTTAATGGTGTGGATTGTGGGGTGCTGGTGGGGGGGGTGCGAGTAGAGGGGTGGGGGGGAGGGCATTGGGGTGGTGGCCCCCCTAATCTGGGGTACTGCAGCAGTAGCTGTGGCGCTACAGGGAATGGGGTATGGTGTGAGATGGTTGTTTAATTTTTGATTTAGCGGCGTTTGGCCCCTAGGCACCCCCCTGTTATTATCGTTAGTGTTCCCCGGTAGCTACAGAGGAAGCTGTTTAGTGGAGAATTTAGATAGGAGCTGTTTTGTTAGGACCTGTTCTGGGGAGGGGTAGTTGGGGAAGTTGTTTGGGGCTATAGGGGCTGATGGTGTGTCCATGGTAAAGATGCAGAGGTACCCAGAAGTGGAAGAACAATATGGGGACCCTACTTGATCTTAAGTACCTAACGTGGAATATGAGAGTGATGCATACAATGCGGAAGCATTACAAGGTGCATGCCTATTTGGTGCGGAGGGGGGTGCATATAGCCTTCCTGCAGGAGACCCATATTGATCGGGTGGAGAGCAGCGCATTGCAGCGAAGGAGGCAGGTCCAGGTCTATTGTACGACGTACTAGGCTTTTGCTAGGGGAGCATTGATATGGGTTTGAGCGGGGGTGCCCTTCCAAATGACTCGCCAGTTTGCTGAGCCAGATGGGAGGTTCGTGGTGGGGGCGATTGAATGGTTTAGATGTAACATTATGTAGCGTATATGTCCCTAATGTTGACCAGATGTCCTTTTTTACCCTCCGCCCTACTTGACTGGTCCTGTGATGTTCGGAGGAGATTTCAACTCAATAGCTGATGTAGATATGGATAGGTCGCATCCCCCATTTCCGGAGGCCCCATCATATAAAATATCTAAGGGGAGAAGAGACTGGTAGGATAGATGGGGATAGATAGGGACTGGTAGATACCTGGTGAATGCATCATTTTGAGGAACATGACTTATTCTTTTCTTTCTGCATTGCATGACCTGCATGTGCGCTTGGATGCCGTATTGTGCACACATGATATACCTGAAAAGGTGCTACACAGCGAGTACTTGGCTAGAACAATATCGGACCATAATCCTCTGCTCCTAACGATTTGGTGGGTTCAGGAGAGGCCTGCAATTCCAATGTGGTGCCTACCACTGGAGACGTTAGAGGACGCTGTCTTCCGTGGTGATATAGAAATGGGCATTGAGCAATATTTTGCTGAGAATGAAGAAACCGCATCTGCAATAGCGATAGAGTGGGATGCTTTTAAGGTGGTGATGAGGAGAATGTGATTGCCAAACAGGCAGGTGTAAGGAAGACGTTACTATGGGAAGTGGAAGTGTCAGAAGCTCGGCTGCGAGGAGTAGAGAGAGAGCGGCCTGAGCACCCCAAAGTGCAGGGTGAACTATCGGGTGCAAGGGAGGAAGTGGCGAATCAGATAGAGAGGTTTCGTTATGATTATAGAGCTTATTTAGCACGGGCGCACGCAGAACGTGACAAGACGAGTACACTGCTGGCTTGGCTAGCTAATCCGGCACCCCTATAATGGTGCTGAACTCTTCCCTAGGAGTTCCAGTCTACACCCAGAGAGGGATTAATGACCTGTTTCTAGAATATTATGCTGGGTTGTATAGGAGTCGCGTGGGGGGCCCTGATGATACGCTGGAGTAATTTTTGGCGGGTATACAACTGCCCCGGCTGAAGGAAGAACAAGCGACGCTGCTAGGGCAGGACATTACATTGGGGGAAATATAGAGTGCCATTAAGCACATGGCACGTAATAAGACGCTGGGATCGAACGGCCTGCCTATTGAGTTTTATTTAACTTATATTGATAAACTGGCTCCAAAATTGGTGAGGGTCTATAAGGAGGCCCGAGCAGTGGGGAGGCTTCCAACTTCTATGAGGGAGGCTGTTGTTATCCCACTACCGAAACTGGGAAGGGACTCAATGGATAGGTGGGCGTACCACCCGTTATCCATGCTGACATCAGACTACAAGATATTAAGTAGGATTCTGTTGACTCGACTCTTGCCCCGTATGGTACATTTGGTACACCGTGATCAGGCGGGTTTTATTCCAACTCGGAACACAGCCGTTAATATATGTTACCTCCACCGCATATTGTATGCAGATCATGGAGATGCTCCTGGTACTGCAGTACTCTCAGTAGACATAGAGAAGGCCTTTGATAGCCTAGAGTGGCCGTATCTGTACCATGCTATGCGTGCATTTGGCCTTGGTGAGGCGATTGAGGGATGGATGGGCTTATTGTATGGAGATGCGACAGCTAGGGTGTGGGCAGGGTCGACAATATCCTCCCCCTGTGCGGTAGGTCGAGGAACGCGACAGGGATGCCCGCTGTTCCCGCTGTTATTTGCATTAGCTATCGAGCCATTGGCTGTACAGGCTAGACTGGGGCGCCATTACCAGGGCCTGGCCCTGCGGGGCATTGAACAGTATATATATATCCCTGTACGCTGATGATCTACTAATTATTTGGGCCAACACAGGGGTAGCACTGGGCGATGCGACACACCTGCTGCAGGCGTTCTGTGAAATGTCAGGACTGGGGGTTAGTTAGGGGAAGACATGCCTCTTCCTGGTGTTTCCAAAAGCGGGAGGCCCTGATCGATTAGCTGGAATTCGGTGGGAACCACCCCGTTTGCCCTATTTGGGACTAATATCTATCATTCCCTTGCGGATCTGCTGGAAGGGAACATGGGAAGGTCCCTGTAAGGGCTGCAAGGGAATCTGGCTTTCGGAAGTGCTCTGCCACTCTCCGTTGCCGGAAGGGTGGCGCTCCTGAAGATGGTGGTGCTCCCCCGCCTGCTATATTATTTTCGGACATTGCCGATTTGGATACCGGGGCAATTTTTAGGCAGATTAGGTCGATGGTTAGCGGTTTCTTATTCGGAAAAGGCAGGAAGCGGGTGGCGTTACCCACCATGACGAGACCCAGAGTGGACGGGGGGCTAGCGGTACCTGATTCTGAATTTTGGGGTTCAGTGGGCCAGGAGGGTCGGTGGATCCTGCGGCATGTACTCTCATTTACCATATTGCAGTAACCCTTGCATCTTGGGTCGCTCACTGCTGAGGAGCGGACATTTAGACAATGCTGGAATCGGAGCCACCGCAGAGTCAACATTAGTCGCCAATATGCCTCGGAGATCCCCCTGGGCATGTACACCGCCGTCCCCACACAGGGGGATTGGTCGGCACTAGCAGTCCAGGTTGTGGGGGATTTGAATGAAGACGGGGTGCTACTACCTTTTCACACATTACCGGAAAGGTATGATCTGCTGCAAGGAGACTATTTTCTACATGCCGCTTTGATCTCAGCTATACAGCGCCACTGTAAGGAAGGGCTCTCGGAACCCCAGACTTTTATGACGTGTCAATACGTGGTGATGGCTGCAGGGACGTTTAGGGTGATTACATGTCTCTACAGGCGCTTCACTGCAGAAAGCCTGCACCCACTGACGGAGTTACAAGTAAAATGGGAGAAGGATTTTGGGAAGGAAATACCGGAAGTAACGTGGGCTCAATTGATCCGAAGGGCCTGGAAGAGCACACGGAATGCAGGTTTCAATTAATACATTTCTTTATATTGCATAGGGCTTATTTAACCCCAGTCAGAATCAATCGATATTTCCAGATGGATACCGCCCAGTGTCCGCGTTGCGGCCTGGAGGAGGCAGAGTTACCTCATATGCTGTGGACTTGTGGACAATTGGGAACTTATTGGGAGGAAGTAGTCGAACGGCTTTGTGGCGTTACAGAGCACAGTATAGAAACTGATATGGGTACCTGCATATTACATTGGTTTCCACACACCTCTGAGGCAAAAATTACAAGCAAGTTTCTGGACATAGATATACTGCTGGCTAAGAGAGAGAGATCACGGCCCAATGGAAGTCGCGCCGGGGTTCCTACGATAGGGAAGGGGAAATCGGAGTTACTCAAATGGGCTAAAAGTGTGAGTACGGTTAGATTGCAACAAGCTATAGGCACTAATAATGAGAAGGCGCTGGAAGAAGCCAGAGTGTGGGAAGCATTAGTGATAGCACTACAAATGCCGGAAACTGATTTGGAGGTGGCCCCTGCTGAGGAGGCCCCAGAGTGTTCCCCTTGATCAGCCGTAAGTAGGGAAGGTTAGGGACCAAGTCCGGGGTGAGTGAAAATGATACAGTGGAACGCATGGCTATGGGCAGGTATAGTCCCCAAAGTATCCCGAAAAGAGATGAGAAGATTCTGATGTACATATTGGATTCTGCGATTGGGAACTTGGACACACCGGAAGCTGAGGGGGGCGGGGCAGGAAGTTTGATTGGGTTTGCCTATTGCTCATTTTTTGGCTTACACTGTTAAGAAGTAGACATAACACGATTGACAATGTGCTCCTATTATTATGGATATGGGTACGACAGGATGATTATTGAGAAATAACCTATATTGTGTCAGATTTTGGAGGGACCATAACTCATAATGTTGTGTATCTGTTACTATATTTCAAGTATTGGTGTAAATGTGAATTCTGTTATTGCTATATGCACAGAAAACAATAGCTTTTGCCTAAAAACCTTTCTCTACCTTCTATCCACTCCGCTAACCATGACAATTTGTAATCGTCTGGGCACAGGCTTGTGCCCATCTCCAAGAAATTGTTGAAGGTATCTCCTAATATTGTGGTTCTAAATTAAATATTAGACCTCTGCCCGGCTGGCCAAGTCAATTTACAATATAGTTTCCATTGTGTCTATATTTACCTATTGACTATATCCCTCCTTGCATAGGACCGCTGTTGTCTTTACTGAAAAGGATGAGTGTCATGCCTGTATACTTCTGAAGACCCCATGAAGAAGAGGAGTAGCAGCCTCGAAACGCGTCGGGCGCATGGCACACAAGAGTGGAGAACAAAGTTTGCGGAGCTACGAGGGGCTTACATAGCTGGATGGCAGGAGGATCGAGAGTGCCTTTCGGAAGCGCAGGAGCGCATTGCTTGGTTTGAATATATATATATATATATATATATATATATATATATATATATATATATATATATATATATATATATATATATATATATATATAATCCAAAAACCAGAGTTTGCTCTGCATAGAGACGCCACACAGTTTGTGAAGTTTCACCTTCCTTTAATGCAGGCAGCGAGACAAAGCGTGTCAACCCCTCCACAAAGTTGCGCCACTTGGGATTTATTTTTTATGTTAGAAGCCGTCTCAGCTTCCACTATGGTTCCTGCAATGACTACTGGCCCCAGAAAGCAATGGTGCAATACGAAGTCTCATTTGGGCGGGGTTAACAAGTAAGTATATAGTCTGCAATTGCTGTTGGGACTTCTTTCATATTACCAATGATTAAGGGCATGGAGCCCGAAACGCGTCTGGCGCAACTTTGTGGAGGGGTTGACACGCTTTGTCTCGCTGCCTGCATTAAAGGAAGGTGAAACTTCACAAACTGTGTGGCGTCTCTATGCAAGGGCAAACTCTGGTTTTTGGAAATTAAATTGCGGCGCGCCTCGCAGCGGAGACACCCCGCCGCACAACCAGCGGCCCTCAGCGCCTGGAATGTTGGGCGCTTGGAGAGGAGTTGTGAAATCGCCGCTGATGTGGGGATAAACATTGGTGAGAACAGCGCTGTTTCCCGTCCACATAAACCACTTGGGATTTATTTTTTATGTTAGAAGCCGTCTCAGCTTCCACTATGGTTCCTGTAATGACTACTGGCCCCAGAAAGCAATGGTGCAATACGAAGTCTCATTTGGGCGGGGCTAACAAGTATATAGTCTGCAATTGCTGTTGGGACTTCTTTCATATTGCCAATGATTAAGGGCATGGAGCCCGAAACGCGTCTGGCGCAACTTTGTGGAGGGGTTGACACGCTTTGTCTCGCTGCCTGCATTAAAGGAAGGAGAAACTTCACAAACTGTGTGGCGTCTCTATGCAGGGCAAACTGGTTTTTGGAAATATATATATATATCTCCTACTGGCAGTCGCCATTAGGTAGTTATAGTTAGGACCTAGTTACCATAGGAAAATGGCAACATTCTAGTCCCAATAACTTTGGCGCCGATTGACGAATCTTTGTGAAATTTACAAAACAAATTCTTTGTTGAGGTCAGCTCCTATGTTCGGGGTGATTCCTCAAGGGGAGGGCCGAAAAAAAGGGGGGTCTCAAAACGTGTTTTTTCAATGTTAATTTCCATAGGAAACTTTAGACAATGCTACAGGTCGAACGGGTGAACAGAGCCCCAAATTTGGCAGGGAGAAGGGTCTTGGTCTAGAAAGCACGCTTTTATTCATTTGGTGCAATCCGTTCAGTAGTCTTTGAGAAATATCAAAAGTTACAGATATCGATATTTGGGAATTCTACCGTCTGATTGGCTGAGGCATTCCGAGCCCGAGCTTGCTGCTGATTGGCTGCGAGCAGTGCAAGCAGTTGCAACTAGGAAGTGTTGGCCGCCATTTTGTGATTCTGTTGAAGTGAGTAAGGGGAAATAAGGGCGAAAAATGTGGGAAAGAGGAGGGTAGGAGCACTGTAACCTCTGTGGAGTGTTTAGCGTGTGCTATAGAGGAGGTGCAAAGCAAAGTATTCACCCCTACCGGTGTGAAAGCGCTGGTTTCATTCTTGATGAAGTCGGAGCTTTACATGCAGTGTGTGAGGAAGAAATAATTCAATGCGTGTGTGATATTTGAATTCTGGATAACAACTACAAAGGTGAGTTAGAAATGAATAAGGTGTGTTATGTGTTCTATAATAGTGATTACGTATTGGCGGTGATGTTTTTAATTTTGAAAGTATTTTTTATTTCAAAGTAATATAGTGTTAGTAAAGGGTGGTGTTTGATATTGGTTATAAAATATGTATAAAATTTGAGCTGTTAAATAAGTACTTTATATATGTTTAGGAATTTTTCGCAGAGAATAAGTAGTTTGTCATCTTTATAGGACTGTATGGTTTCGAAAATGAGGTACAGCGTTAATTTGGGTGTGTAATGTACTCAGGGAGATAAACGAAATGTCGCACGTTTGCAAATGATACTTTTTGTGGAAATAGTGGGGTGGGGAGGTGGTGGTAGGAGATGTATGTGTTATTAAGTTAAAAGCGATAAAACAAAATCTAGAAATGGTATGTGGGAAGGTAGTGCTCTCATATGTGACACTGAGAGGTTGATTTGAATGTAAGTCAAGGTAGGTTGTTGTACAGTGGGGCCGTCTACAGTGTTTTGAGATTACATGGAGAGGAGATGGAGATAGGAAAAGTGATACGTTCCTTTTATATGTACGTATATTTTGAATCATGTGATCCTAGGTTGAGATATAATATGAACATATATAACTGGTTTGCATTTGGGTATAGTTAATAGTTTTCGTAATTTCTGACTAGTGAATAATAAAAAGGTAGATATACTAAAATAAATGGTAGTAAACGTATTACTGATTGTCTGTTCTTATGGAGTAAAAGTTGTTGGAGGGTGCTTCTTTAGAAGAGATGTTTTATAAATGTGTGAGATAAAAAAAATTAAATGTGCAGCATATTTTCTGTATGACTTTGTTGATATTAGAGAACTAAATGTGAATATAAGTGATACTATTTGTCAGGCTGTATTGCTGTGGTGGATATGTGTAGGTGTTGAAGTGATCAGTGTTTTATTGATGCTGAGCTTTACTATCCCTTTTGAGACGCTTGTCAATTTATTCAACCCATTTAATATCTTTAATATAGATATAGTAAAGGGACGGTATATCAAAGGTTTGGGAATTAGCACTTTGTTTACACCCGTCCATCCCCTGCTATACACTCTACAGAGTGAACAACTTTCGTAACATATAGATGTCTAGCTAGTAAAGGTGGTGTAGTTTGACTGGGTCTATTTATAAACTGTGCTATGGGATGGTTTATGTTTTACTCTACAAATTTGGCTGTTTGGAAACTTTTTGCTGATAAGTATTCCGGCAGACACTTGTTAAAATTAATGCTGTATATGGGTATAGTGGCGCTAGTGGGAATGGAGGTTTCTGTTTGATTTCGAATGGTTAACCAAGGGCGGGGTGGGTGTGGAGGAGGTGGTTATGTTGCTGATTAAAACACAGAATATAGTAACGTGCAGATGTCGAGCTACCAAAGGTGATGTAGTACCAGTGGGAGCACTTATAAAGCGCCCTATGGCATGGAATATCTTTTACCCACAAATTTGCATGTTTTAATATGTTTTGTTGATTACCTTTTCGGGAGACATCTGTTGAAATTAAGCATCTGTATGGCTATAGTGGTGCTTCTACGTTTGCAGGAGCTCTTTCTTTTATTGGGTAAAGTTAAGCAAGGGCAGTTGTTGAGGTGGTGTAGTGGTACTGTGAGTATTTATAGACCGTCTTATAGTATGGTGTATGTTTGAGTTGCACAAAAGCAGGTTTGAATAACTTTTGCTGATGAGCGTTCCGGCAGTCACCTGTTGACATTAAGTCTATGTATGGTTATAGTGGCAGTAACGGGAGTGCTGGGGCTCATTGTTTGATTTCGTAAGGTTAAGGAAGGGTATGGGTGGGGGTGGGAGAGTTGTGTATGTTGCTGATTATAAGACAGATATTTGTAACGTGGGCATGTGTAGTTATTAAAGGTTATGTAGTTTCACTGGGCCCATTTATAAACCGTGCTATGGGATGGTTTATGTTTATGTTTTACCCGCCAATTTGTAGGTAGACACCTGTTAAAATTAAGACTCTGTATGGGTATAGTGGTGCTACTAGGAATGGTGGGGGTTGTTTGATTTTGTATGGTTAACCAAGGGCGGGGGTGGGTGTGGGGGATGTGGTTATGTTGCTGATTGAAACACAGAATGCAGTAACGGGCAGATGTCGAGCTACTGAAGGTATGTAGTACCAGTGGGAGCAAACTTCTATGTTTTAATACGCTTTGCTCATGAGCGTTCTGGTAGACAGTTGTTGAAATTAAGTTCCTGTATTGCTATAGTGTGTCTACTAGGTTTTGTGTAGCTCTTTCTTTTAATTTTGTAAAGTTAAGGAAGGATGGGGAAGAGAGTGGTGCAGTGGCAGTGTGCCCATTTATGAATCGCTTTATGGTATGGTATGTGTTTTTCTGGCACAGTCCCATGTTTTAATACCTTTTGGTGATAAGTGTTCCAGCAGACAGGTACACAAATGACACAATATTTCTGTAAATAAGGAACCTTAGTGCTGATAGATACTCTTGTAGTGTGGTAGAAGGCTGATAGGATGACACTTGGTGCCATTGTAGATTTCAATAGAAGTTTACACTGTTTCTTTGTTACTAGGGTGTAGTTAGGGTTGTAAGTGGGAGAAAAAAGTGGGGGTGCTCTAAAATGGGGGCGCAAAGCTCTTAAAGGAGTGTGGGCTATGCAAGTTGGGCTGTGGTCTAAATCAAGATAAGTATTGTGGGCTTTAGAAAATCCTCTCCAATTATCCTACGTTTGGAAAAAACATTCTTTAAAGGATTTCCCTTCCTTCTTCAACCTAGCATGATGCCTCAAGTTCTCAGTAGTGAGCAAAATAAGCATGCGCACATCGATGTGCATGCTCTCACTGCAGTGCAAAAAAAAAATAATTGACTGTTTGCGGGGACTGAAAATAAAATTGACTATGTTTGCGAGGGCCGAAAATAGAGCCCAATAGAGATCTGTTTGGAGGCTCCCTGAAAATAAGTGATGGTCCTCAGACAAGGCCCAATTAAAGCCCAGCATCCATCTATCCTAAGCACTGCGCCATCCAACCATCTTTTAATTGATGTATACATTCCTACTTATATATATATACATACATCTGTTCCTGCACTTATCTTAAGCATCTATGAGTCCACTCGCCTATTGTAAACACTGTGCCATTCATGCAGCCATACGCCTATATATCCATAGATACATCTGTCCCATAACCAATCCTAAGCATCTATCAGCCCACCCGTCTATCATAAGTACTGGTCCCTGCATTCATTTATCCTTCCATCCATACATTGATACATCCATCTATGTATCTATGCATTGATGTATCTGGCCATGCATCCACTCGCCCTTTATTCAACTTTACGTTCGCCCCCGATCCTAAATATGACGTATTATACTCATACATCCAGCCTCTTAAAGGGTCAAAAAGGCTTGCGAAAAGCATTGACAGGCAGATTATTTTATAAAGAATAACAAAGCTTTGAGTTGCTCTATGCGGAGCATTTTTCACCATCCTTCTCTGGTGGTGTTTTAAAGAAAGGTACATATAGCAAGCTTTTAAGTGTAAGATGTTAATTTAGAAACAGAACGTTTTGTCGAGTTTTATATAGGTACACTGTTTAAAAGTGGCTGTGACTGACAGATACTGAATACCTGTATTTCTTACATTTGAGAAAGTATACCAGAGAGGTAATTTGGTGTGGTGAGAACCTTGATTTCTATATTTCCATGTAAAGCACAGTATAGGAATATAAAAGTAATTGGAAAGCTTTTCAGTTTTTATTAAAGTGGGGGTGTGAGAACTAAGTGAGGCAGGCAAAGCGTGTTTTTTCGTAGCACTAAAACAAGAGAATGTGTAAGGTCAGAGCAGGTTCGTGCTGGAGTTGCCTGCTTGTGGTCGTTTCCAGAGGCGCAACCAGAGCGAAATTTCGGGGGAGCCTAATTCTTTCAGCAATAGGCAGAGTGGGAATGTAGGGGCTGTAAAAAGAGGTGAAAAAGAACAGAGTCTTCTTTACCAAAAAATGATCTTTTGAAGACCTGTGAAGTACTCTGGTGCAGCTGTGTGTGTGCACCCGGGAAGCTGTTTGAGAGAGTCCGGGGCAATGGGCGTTGCGCGCCTGGTGGTCTGTTTGCTAATTACCCCACGGTGATGTTGCTTTTGCGTTGCAAAAAGAGAAGGGAAATTCTGAGAGAAAATTTGTCTTTTTAAAGGATTTCCCTTCTCCTACAGTGCAAGTCATCTGGCATGATGTCTGCACTTCTAAGTAGTGTGTAATGTGCATGCTTTCACAGTCTCGCTGCAGTGTAATAAAGAAAAAAAACAGATGAGGTTTGCGAGCCCTGAAAATAGAACCCTCATAAAGACCTGTTTCGAAGCATCCTAAGATAAAGTGCTGGTGCTCAGACCCCTACAGGCCCCCCCTCCACTTAAAGCCTGGGGGCAGTGTTATGTTTGGAAAGTTGTAGATAAAATTGTAGGCTAATAATGGTAATTTTTGTGTGTGCTGTTTGGTTGATATCATCTTAAGTACATAGATTAAACATTTCAAAAATACTATCTATAAAGCTGTCTGCGGTGGGTTGTAGAGAGAGTGGTGTGGGGTGCGGCGGAGAGATGAAAAGTTTGAGGTAGTGTAGTTATATATAAATTGTAAAGGTGTATGTAAATATTAAATAAATACTTGCTGTTTGTTCTATGGCACTACTTGTCATCCTAGTGCTGCTCTGTCGTGCTCAATCACGTTGCAGCACTGGGTGTGGAAGTGGTTAGTGGAAGTTTTGTGAATGTATGTTATTATTTAAACATAATGATGAATTGTGAAAAATAATTGAATCTATTTTTTGTTTTTCAGCAAATTATTTTGTTTGGATTAAAATTTGGAAATGCCAAGAAGAAGTAAAAAAAGAAAAAAAGAAAAGAAGAAAAATATATATTTCAGGAAAAGGCAAACATTTGCGTTAGAAAAAAATGGGAGTACTACAGAAACAGTTTGTTCTAACTATAAGTACAAGATGAAAAAAAAGATCACACGAGGAAAAAGAAGAATTTTCAAGTAAGGTGACACAGAGTTCAATTTCATATACCAGGAAAAGGAAAGATGATAAAGAAATAGTATCTGTTACTCGGAGACAAAAGCAGTTTTATGAAAATTGTCAGAGACTTTTTCGATCTAAAGTGATTCAGAATTCATTGAAAAGAATGCTGCAAATATAAAATGAACTTTTTTGAATTGAAAGAGAAACAGAGTATTGAAAGTATAGTGGATAGTGCTTTCAATTTAAAACAGAAGTTATTCATTGTGATTTTGAAGAGAAAGTATTAAACAGAACGTTTAGTTGTTACAAGGACCAGATCCATGTCACGTTAGAAAATATACTGAGAATAATAATAATAAAATATCTTTATTTGATTGTTTACATATAACAATCATAAAAGTGCATTTCATAAACATTTATCACACAATAAAATTGATAGGCAGAATGTTTGTAACCACATAAACACGATCACAAGCGGAATTACAAATTTATAATTAAAAAAGATAAAAATACAATTTTAATTTAAAAAAGGTTCCTGTCAGTAGCAAAATTAATTAACCTTCCATGCTTTTTCAATGTTTAAGTGCTAGTTTTAAAAAACTGCATACAAACAAGGTACAATCGCTATTTAGCATTTGAAGGTAATAAAGTGCTGGTCTGAATTGTGCAACATGTAGCTGTTTTAGTAAAGGTTTTAAAAACAGGTCACGAGGAACTGTATAATACAAGCAAAAAAATAAAAAGTGTGCCAGATCTTGCGGAGACTTATTGTCGCAGCCGCAAGCTGGCAACACTTGACCTCTATTGCCCCACTTGGCACAGCTAACAATAGGTGGAACATATCAAATCGGAACCTGGTCAGCAAAAAGCGTTCATAACCCGACAGAGGCCAGACTAAATAGGGTTCCATGTGAAGACTCGTTTTTGTGAGAGCGTGCAATCTCACACTGTTTTTCTTATACTCTCGCTCCTCCCTTGCCAGGTACCTAGATGTCATAAAGGTGTTCTTCACATAGATTACATCTGTTTTGGTTATTTTCTCAGGATCTAGAAAAAGGTCCGGCCGACCTAATTCAGAGAGACATCTTCTGATATATTTTATCCACGGGATCTTATGCCTCCCTTCCCACTCTAGTGCCTCTCGCAAAATGTTTCTGGTGAGGGGTATGTCTATGTTTAGCCAGCTATTTAGCCAGAATAGCAAGGGATTTACAGCTATCCTGTCACTTAGATAGGGCATACCAAGTTCCTCATGAACAGAAAAGTTTGCCGTACCCCTAGGGAGCCTTAAAACCTGCTTTAGAAAGTTATTTTCGATGACCTCAAGGGCATCTAGGGGTTCAGATCCCCAAATTTCACTCCCATAGCACGCAACTGCAATGCTTTTGGCTTGATATAGCTTCAGGACAGCGGCCACCGGGCTATTACCCATTTTCTTAGCAAAATCCATTATTGCTGCGTTAGTGCGCACTACCTCGCCCTTTTTCTTTTGTATTGCAGGTGCCCATATTAATTTATGGTCAAAAAGGACGCCAAGATACGAAAAAGTCTTTGTTGTCGGTATTTTTTCGCCATTTACGGAGTGGGGGTATGTTTTTTTTGGACCTGAGCCTGTCATCATTGCAAAAGATTGCGAATTGTTAATGCTCAGACCACGGGAATTCATAAATACGAAAAAAGAGTCTAACAGGGTTTGAAGGCCAATCGCCGTTCTAGAGATTAGGACGGCATCGTCCGCGTATAGCAGGACGGGCACGCCCTTCCTCCCTATATATAGATAATCTATTCCAGTTTTTAATAAATGTTCCTCCAATTCGTTAATATAAAGATTAAAAAGGAACGGGGCTAAGATGCACCCTTGTCTAACCCCCCGATTTATCCTAAAATCCCTGGTTACTTTCATATCTTGTGTAAAACGGACATTTGCTCTTGTGTCCGAGTGGAGATCAGCTAGAAAGTTAATAAGATTTTGCTCCACACCCATTTTTTGCAAGACCTCCCAGAGCCTGCTTCTGTCAACGCAATCGAATGCGGACGATAAATCCATAAAGGCCATATATATGGATCCTTTTCTTGCCATGGTATATTTGCCGTTTATTAGGTACAGGTTCTACCTCCCCCACTGTAAAACACAACAATTCTTCATCAGGAATATTAAAAACAATGTCCGCTTGTGGCTCGTCACTTTTGAAAATTATACTATAATGTGATATCTACTCTTCCTCAGGTATGTTGGTCCCAAGCGTAAAATTACTGGGGTCATCGAACAAAGGCTTGTTTATAATATTCCAAAACTTAGAACTATTTCCCAAAATTACGGGATCACACAGAGATTCCCAGATGCCAGCTTTCACTTCTTTTTTCCGAGCAGCTAAAGTTATTTTGTAGTTGGTTCTCAGAGCTTTTATAAGGACGGGATCTCTTGGTTTATCCTTTAGTGCTTTTTTTAGATTACGTCCGGCCTTGGAACAGGCTTGGTCGAACCATCTTGGTTGGGATTCACAATGTCCCCTTGCTGGTGTAGTTAGCAATTGACCAACTCTATCGACCACAACGGAAAAGGCGGTTAAGGTCACTTCAGGCAAGGTGGTAGTAGGAACACAGAGTGCTAGTTCTTGGCCACAGCTGTTATTAATTGAATTATATAGGGTGTCACTGTTGACTTTTGACCACTTCAGGCGACGATTTCCGTTTATTGTCTTTAGAGAGCCACAGTCCTTCCAAGGCTTCCGGAGTTCAAAAAAGCCTCCTCTAATTTGAATAGAAATGGGGTTATGGTCACTGAAAATACTTGTTTGGATTTCAAAGTCAGTAGCTAGATCAGCAAGGTCTCTTGAAAGAAGAATATGATCTATATAAGAACCATTTCCAGGACCTTTATACGTGGGGACATCAAAAATGTGAGAATCCTCCGATATGGACATTGCAGCAGTCAAATTCCTGTTGTCGATTAAGTTGTTAACGTAGGTACCACGCAGCGTATGGTCAAAATGGAAGCCAGATCTGTTGTTACATCCTAAAAGACCAATAGGTGTCACTACAGGGTTACCGCATGGATGTATATTAAAGTCTCCAGCAATAAGGGTGCTTCGGGGCAGACTTAATGCTTTAACTTTTAGGAAGTTATGTAGATGGAGAATATTACACTCCCTGTTTGAAGATACAGCATTGTAAAAGTTAATAAGGGTCAATGCCTTTTTGCCCCTCCTGAGCACCAAGACTTGGATATGTCTGTTATCGGATTCCCTGATTGAGACCTGGCAAATGAGTGCAAGACTGATGTAAATTACCAGGCCCCCCTTTGATCTTCCACTATTCGACGGGGCTGCAGGTTGAAAAAAACTTTGGAAGCCCTCAATATGTACATTTACTTCTTCCAACCATGTTTCTTGGAAACACAGGATGGTATAGTTTTTTATAAATGATATCCATATGGGGTCCTTTACCTTAGTGGCCAGGCCAGCTACATTCCAGGATAAAAGTTTTATAATTCATGCTGAAGTATCGCCTAGACCTGCTACCTGGGCGTTGATTGTAGATGGAGATATCACATGCTCCCCTTGAGCAGTTATTATATCTACTTGTGTTTCATCAGTGGTGTATAAGGGGTTTGCATCACTGGGAACTGCACATTGGACTGGAGTGGGAAAATGTAAAGGACTAAGCCCATTTAAGGGCGGCATGCTCTCTAATTGACTTACTGATAAAGCTGCCTTGAATGTTTCCCCTGACTCTTGGATGAAGTTATTTGTGCACTCTGATGTGGTACTCGCTGTTTTATGGGAAACTACTTCCCTGTATGGAAACTCAGAGTGAATAGAGGGGGGAATTAGGGGTACTATTTGTCAATCAATCTCATCCAAATAATCTGGGGCGTAAAGAGTGTCAAATCTGTTTGAGATAGAAACCCCATATTGCGTGTTTAGGTGATGTGGATGTGGGTAATACTGTTGCTGTGGGCAAAATGAGTACTCCCTTCTCTCGTGTTGTCTTGTGGGATAGCAATTTTGCCTACTCGGCCATGGGGGTTCCTGCCTATGGTTTATATAGTCCGTTGAGGTGGACGGGCCATAAGGCCATGAGGTTTCCCTAGGTTGGTAGTAAGCCATTGGTTCAAACGAACCCCCCTGTCCATGGGTTAACTGTGATTGTTTTACATTATGACTAGGGTTATTAGAAGGATAAAAATAGCTCAAATCCATTGTGCGAATCAAACTATTTGTCGCGCCGTTTTTCCAACTATTGACAAAGCTAGCTGCACGACTATCACCAAAAGTAACCACGATACAGTCACCCTCAGTTGATTTAAATCTGGTACCCACCCAATCTACTCTTTTCACGTGGGAAATATGGCCATTTATATGTTGGGGAATCGGTCTGTGGGTTGTAAGCCAGTGACTCACCTTGTTTTTTTTTTTTTTTTTTTTTGAAAAACCTTTATTGGACAGTATGTGCAAACAGATACGGGCCTACAACCCACAGGCCGGCCTCGACAATAAAAGGCACATCAGCAAACAATTAGGCGACTCAGCAGCGTATCAATGCAAGCATAAGTAATCCAAATTACATCACACATATTCGCGCCACCGAGAGGTAGGATGATGAGGTTTAATTTTTAAAGTTTTTTATAATGAGTCCACAGCGTTAAGGTCAAGAAGGATCCGAGTCAGAACAATACGATGAGGACAGGAGCGGGTAACGAAACCTCAGAATAATCAGCAAGCATTTTCCACAAGACAGTCAACTGTAAGCAATTAATTCAGGATAGAAAATAATTCAGCCACCTAGTGACCTCCAATCGCTACCCACCAGTTCCCAAATCACCCTCTGACCCAAGAAAATAAGGGAGGAAAGGAACAAAGGATAAAAGTGATAAGAAGAGAAAAGAAGGAAAAAGAGGCCCATAGAAATTAAAACGATCGAAAAATTAACCCCCCACCCTACACGCATGCAGAGGCTACGGCCTACCCCCCCCTAGCAGTGTGTCTGTCGCCCCAAAGGAGTACCCGAAATGCAGAAAAAGAAGAAGATAAAGAGAAGAAGAAAAAATCACGTTTGATCGGAGGAGGGCCCAGGATATTACCAAAGCAGACAATAACTTTACCCACGGCCGCCCAACCCCAGGTCCCGACCAAGTACCTAAGCAACCTGTACCTCCAACAAGTGTCAATCACAGTCCCGGCCATACACATAGAAAGTTGCAGCGTAATAGAGTGCATCATCAGCCCTGTCCCCTTCGAACCAGGATGTCAACAAAGTCCAGTTCCAGAGCAGCCAACATGGATGGGGAGGGTCCCCGTGGAATCCAACGCGAGAGTCGAGGCGCTTGCAGCGAGGCCAACTGGCTTGGAGCTCGATGGTAGGGGGCACAAGAAATCTTCACTGCCAGTCCAAAAACAGCACAACAGGGTGAAAGACCAGATGAGAGTTCCAGCGTGGCAGTCAGACGATGCGCAAACAACAAGTCCCGAAGGATGGAAAGAAGCATGTCTCCAGAGAACAAAGGAGGAGGGCAACATGGCGTCTGAGACTGAAGCACCGGCCCTCGCAGAGGTACAGTGTCACCAAACTCCCCCGAAGCGACGTCCAGGAGTACTGCAGCGGAAACGGTGACGCGCCCATCCGATGTCTCCGTACACTCTAGACCGGGTGTTCCACCGTCGACCAACGGAGGATGTGGCGTAGTGTGCAGTGCTGAGAAGCCATCGTGACCAGCTGGAAGGACCTCAGTGAGCCGGGCCCCCAAGTCAGTAGCAAAGTTGTGAAAGGCCATACGCAGACCTTCAAGTGCATCCAGGACATCCCGGAGCCCCAGCGGTGGATCCGGAGTGGGGGATGCATCTTTGGCCACCATCTTGTGCGCCCAGCCGCAGAGCGCCACGAAAAACGAGCCTCACTCGTCAGCGAGCCGTCCCCAATAAATCCGTGCAATATCTGCAGGGCACAGCTGACACCGTGATAAGAAGGCAGCCGGGCACAGGGAAGTTTCTGATGTTAGGAAGCCGGCGGAGCAGGGAATCCCTCCGGCAGGCACAGGGTTGCAGACGCGGAAAATGGCGTCCGCCAAGGAGGAGTGCAACAAAGAAACAATCCCGGCTCACTTCCAGCGAGGCCGGGATACAGTATACTGGAGCCGATACAGTGTAGCAGGCAAGGCGCGCTGTGCTGCCAAGCCGAGGAAAGCTACGATGAAAAATCTCAGCGCCAGTCTGCAGCAAATGTCCACCGGCGCCACCCCCTCCTCAGCGGCCGCGGCTGTTGCTGTCGCCGCCGGCCGCCTCTGCAACTAGATGTCCCTGCTGCGGCCACTCGAGAGGCCGGGATGGATACAGCGGCTCTACATCCTCGGAATCGCTCCGCTTTCGCCGGGACTCGCAGCAGCGGGAGTAGGAGCGTCTCCTGGGTAAGTGTGGCGCACGGAGGTGCAGGATTCGATGCAGGATCTTTGTAGAAGGCACACGGGTCGGCGGAGCCGAAGCGCTAGGCGGCCATCTCGGCTGCTGGCTAGGCTCCTCCCCCCTCACCTTGTTTTTTAATTCCACTTGAGATTCTGTTCTCTCTTCCGTTAATTTAGGTACACCAATCATAACGGTGGTGTACAAACTGGATTCAGGGGGAAGGTTTATGTGGAGTGGTCTTTTAGCTACCACAGGTTTTAACAATTTATCTCCTGTCTGTTTTGTGGGTATACTCAATTGTGGAGTTTTAATTTTGCTCGGTAGTTCTATATGGGTTGGTGCTAGTTTAGCTGGGGAGCTCTCGGCGGCCCATTCACTTTCCTCAGTTTCAGTGTCAGATAGAATTTGGGCATTAGTTAGAGTTGTGGGCACTATATGAGGGGGATTGACTTCTGTGTCTAAGTTTTTATCAGGTTTGGTGGAGAGAGTTTTTTCCTGACGAGCTGGCAAGTTTTGTTTACTAACAATGTTATGAGTAGCTTTCTTTGTCTGTGCCTTTTTGTTGTTGATTGAAACAAGGGAGCTACTAGCTGGTACAAAGGTGGAAGTTGTTTTTGGTGCGTTCAGTATTTTGAGCAAGGTAGATGATGCATCATTTTGGGCCCTTTCAAATTTCCCTAAAGCCTTCTCGATGTTAATAACTCTCTCGCTAATGGGCATCAAGAGAGTCTTAAGTAGGACTTCTAGTTCACTCAGAAGTAGTTTGTTATTTATCAATGGGTGATCTGTCTGCTCTGTATGGTCTATGGTCATGTGTGTAAGATCTGTCTGCTTTTTGCTCAAGAGCGGACCTGAAACCTGGCTAGTTGTAGATGGACACAAGTTTACTGTTTTTGATATGGGATTAGCCAATCTAAACGTGGACCAAATATCCTTAGCTGAGTGATGTTGTTTAGCCTTTAGGCGAGACATTTTTTTGGCTAAAGAGGTTTTTTTACTTCGTGTTCCAAGACACCTATTTATGTTTTTAATCGCTTGACTTTTCCCTGGGACAGATTCTATTGCTGTAGATGTTAAACCTACCATAGGTAGGGGTCCTTGTTCTGGGCGGACCATAGGCGACAAACATATGTTGGTGCCGTTTTCACTAAGCAGCATAAGACTATTGTCCTTACTATTGCTTATAGAGGGTACAGACAAGGCTGTTGAGGTGTTGTCTCTGGTTTGGGGACTAGGAAGCCCCGTAAAAGACAACATTAAGATGGACTCTTGAGAATTCATTGTATTGTCCTTAGAGTTAACATTTTCAGTAGTATGTAGAGAAAGGTCCGGAAAACACAGGTCTGGAGTTAAAGATAGACGTCTTTCTGTATCCTGGATAGCATCTGCCACTACGCTAATCGTTTTCTGTAACATTAGATCGATAGCGGTTATTGTAGGAAGAGGGGTAGTGGAGACCCTTTTTATTCTTGTTGCAGATCTCGTGGCCACAGGTGTCTTTCTAGTTTTAGACATCTTGACTTGAATTAACTAATGACTAACAGTTGTAAAAAGCTCCTTTAGTACGCAATATATAGGATACAAGTCAAATTAATCACCTTTGCACAGGATATCAAGGGGGGTGGCCCGTCCCGTCCTCCTCGGTCTCCTGAGGGCCACAGAGGGCCCGCCCTTTGCCCGGGCTTAGCCCGGCGCTGCCCCGCGCGCTCCCGCGACGCGGGAGGTGAGTGCCGTTTTATAGCGCCTCCTGGCCCGCTCCGCCTCAACGCGACTTCCGGTCGCGGAGGCCGCTGGGAGTTGTGGTTTTTCTCTGTGTCTCCCCCTCACTGCGGCAGCATGTTGGAGTGAGGCTGCGGCGGGGGGATGACAGGCAGCGGTGGAGCGGCGTCGTAGGCAGCAGTCCCGGTGTCACAGGAGTCCCTCAGGCAAATAAGGCATCCGTTTACTGTGTGGCAGGAAATAGTTTTACAAGCGCCCGCTACTCAGCAGGTGAGTGCGATTTATAGCGCCTCCTGGCGCGCTCCGCCTCAACGCGACTTCCGGTCGCCGAGGCCGCTGGGAGGGGTGGTTTTTCTATCTGTCTCCACCTCACTCCGGCAGCGCTGTTGGAGTGAGGCTGCGGCGGGGGGATGACAGGCAGCGGTGGAGCGGCGTCGTAGGCAGCAGTCCCGGTGTCACAGGAGTCCCTCAGGCAAATTAGGCATCCGTTTAACAATGTTAAAAATGTCCAATGGGACTCTCGTCACGATTGTTTGGTGTAACAGTTGTATAAGGCGTCCAAAGATGATCTTTCTGTACACAGTAAAAACTCTTCCGATAGTAGCTTGTATCGATTCTTCACAGTAACAGGGGCAGAAGTGTTGTCAAACAAAGTTATTTCAGTACCTTGAATTCGATTAAAGTCGCGCGCCGCCCGCACCCACAGTCTGCAGCAGGACCAGGCAAGAAGAATGGTGGACTCCACGCGCGACGGGAGGGGCGGGGCGGGGAGCGCGCGGCGCGTAACGCGTCACACTGGCTGGATACTGAGAAGTATGGGCATTCTCTGGTTTGTCTTTGAAGAAAAGTTTGTAGAAGTGTTTTTGATCAGTTGAGGATGTTAGCAGTATGTGATTCACAAACACGGAAGTTTATGAGGAAAGTGTACTATTTAAAAAGTTCTGCAATATTTTTAAGTGAACGGAGTACAAGTCTTTTATATGCTTCTTTATTACTTGTTCCAAAAAAGTGTGATGATATCGAAATGTGATATTTTGGTTCAGAGGGGCAGTTCATAGAAAGTGAAAGTTTGACAATTAAAGATGTTGGAGGAGATGGGAAAGTGATTAGCACAGTTTGAAAAAGAAATTGGAAAGTTTAATGTAGTGTGGTCTGAAATACGAAACTATGTTTGTGTTTGTTGTCGACGTACTGATTATAAAAGTCAAAGTAGGAATGTTGATTTGTATTGGAAAAGTGAAAAGGCGAACAATGTAAGTGGCTAGAATTTACAATGTACTTGTTGGTGGAAGGTCAATTTGAGTTAGGTAGTGATCAACGTATATGTAAATATTGTTATAACAAATTAGAAGAGAACAAAATGCCTTTTAGAGCGGTACATAATAACGTAGAATTAGCAGCTATTCCGGAGGAACTGGCAGAATTGAATACATACGAGTCTGTTCTAATTCAATGTGTTCATTCTTTTCAAAGTATAATTTGGATGGAACCTAAAACAGGTAAACTGCAATCAACAGACTTGCAAAGATGTTTGAAGGAAGAGTGGTGTAGTTACATTTGGTTTTTAAGAAACATTTTTAAACTATTGCTGGAGTGAAAGAAGAAAATTAGGCATTAGTCATTCTAGGAAATGGTGTAGTAACAAAAAGTCGGAAAATATGGCAAGAATTTGCGGGTGTTATTAAAGTTGAAAAGGCTACCTTATATCTTATAGAGAACAATATTTATTACAAAACTGTAAATGTGGGTGAACAGGTAATAAGTATAGAAGATGAATCTTGTTGACCGATATTCTGAAGCCGCAATCTATGTAGTTTGGTCATTAAACCTTCCACCTTCTCCTGTAGGAAACAGCTGTGGAAAATAATGATCTTCCACGGTTTTCTCCCATACACTCATTAGAGTTCCCTGTGCTTTTTTTTATTTCAAATAACTTAATGTTGCTTCCTATTACTTCTTTTAAATGCAAAGATATACTGTGTAAGGTTCATAAATATCAATGCTTGACTTGTCCACTTTCTCAATATGATCACTTGAAATTTCAGAATATATTCTGAAGAGCATAGATTTCGACAGTGCATTTTATAAATATTTCACCTTTTGTTTGAAAGTGTTGTGTCTTCTGTGTTGTTTGCAGTGACCAACATACTTAAAACTAAAGTTCATCAATAAGTTCCTTCTGCGAAAGAATTTGTGGAGAATGTTCAAGAAAGAGATGGAAATTTAGAAGGACACTTAATCAATTTGATGGCATGTCAACGTGGAACAAATGAGTATTGGTATTGTCGTCATGAAGAACTCAAGTGTATGTTATGGAACGTAGGTACAAGAACATGGTTTGTCTCACTTAGTTGTGCAGAGTATGCATGGGAAGATTTGCTTGACGTTGTAAGAGAAGCAAATTCCAATACAAAAAATTTTGAAATAAAGACTAGTGGTGAACTGTGTTCATAGGATCCTGTAAATGTGTTGCAGATATGGATAAGTTACTTACCTGTAATCCTAGTTCTCTTCCAGGGGTATCCTCATCAAAGTCATAAGCACTGATTATTCCCGCCCATGTGCGGGACCCCGGAAACAATATAAAAATATATATGTAAAGAACACATATATCTCGCTCCACATATATGTATGTACATATACTATTTTTCTCACCACAATGCAGCTACATAACTGAGGGTAAAAACAATGTAAACACATATACATGCACTGCAATTATTTAGGAAACAAAAGAAAGCAAACACATTAGGTCAAATAATCTTTGAACTTTGTGTTTTAATGAGTAAACCACTCATAAATCCTGAAAATTGCTTATAAATAGACATTGTTAGCCCTCAGGCTGCATTGTAAAAACAATAGCATAGAAAATGAAACCATTTTCAACAAAAAACTGGCACCGTGCCTTTAAGGCAGCCATGACCCCAGGCTTCCCATCATGCCTCAGGGGTGACAGTTAGGTCAGTTGTTCTTTGCATAACCCTGAATACAGGGCTCAACCACAAGATTGAAAAACAGTACCGAATCTCATTTACCTGGGGAGGCGGGTGGGTTGCTTATGACTTTGATGAGGATACCCCTGGAAGAGAACTAGGATTACAGGAAAGTAACTTATCCTCTTCCAGGGGATCCTCATCAATAGTCATAAGCACTGAATAGAATAGCAAGCCCATCAACCCCCTGCAGGTAAATGAGAAGTACATGACCCAACCAAATTATAACAGCCAAATCCTCAGCTGTTAAACACATTCCTCAGGGAGGCCTGGCCCACCTGGGTATCTGCTCTCGTGTCAGAATCTAGACAGTAATGTCTGGCAAATGTATGGACGGACCTTCAGGTCGCCGCTTTACAAATCTCAGACATGGGCACATCATGCAGGTAAGCTGCTGTGGCTGCTCTACCTCTAGTGGAATGTGCCTTAGGAGTACCCCCTAAAGGCTTCTGCGCCAATTGGTAAGCAAGCTTGATACACGAAACGATCCACCTGGAGATAGAACGTTTCGAGGCAGCATGACCAGTTCTGATCGCTCCCTAGTTAACAAACAATTGATCAGAATGTCGAATAGACTTGGACCTGTCCAGATAGAACTTTAAAACCCTTTTCAGGTCCAAAGAGTGTAACGCCCTCTCAGCTGGTGTAGAGGGATTAGGAAAGAAAGTGGGTAAAGAGATAGCCTGATTGACATGAAAATCTGATACCACTTTCGGCAGGAAAGAAGGGTGCGTTCTAAGCACCCCTCTGTTCAAATGAAAAACTGTATACGGTTCTTTAGTACAGAGAGCCTGAATTTCGCTCACCCTACGGGCTGACGTAATCGCTACCAAAAAAGCCGCTTTCCAGGAAATATGCTGTAAAGTAGCTTTATGAATGGGCTCAAAAGGAGGGCCCATCAATTTTGATAGGACTAGGTTCAGCTCCCAGGGCGGAGCAGGAGGCCGTGCAGGAGGGTACACCTTTTTCAGACCTTGCAGGAAATCTTTTACTGCTGGAAGCTGAAAAAAAGAAGTTTGTGAAGGTGATCGCCTATAAGCTGTTGTAGCGGCTAAATGCACCTTAATGGAATTAAACTTCAAACCTGCTTTAGTCAGGTACAACAAGTATGGGAGAACTGCTTCTTCCTGACTCTTTACTGGATTGTGACCATTCTGCATGCACCACATATAGAATCTCTTCCACTTGCATGCATAAGAATGTCTTGTGGAAGGCCGTCGTGCTTCTTTCAGAATGGACATGCAGCCCTGTGGCAGTCCTAGATGGCTGTACTAGATGACCTCAGGAGCCATGCTGCCAAGTTCAGTGACGGAAGGTTGGGATGGTGAATCCTCCCGTTCATCTTCGATAACAGGTCCTGCCTGCATGGAAGCCTCTTGTGAGGAGACACTGACAGGTGAAGTAGGTCCGTGTACCACCATTGCCTCGGCCAGTCGGGGGCAATCAGGATCATTGTTGTGCACGAGTTGTTCAGCTTGCTCACCACCTTCGGGATCAGCGGAAGGGGTGGAAAGGCGTACACAAACTGCCCTGACCAGTCGATTAAAAGAGCATTCCCTCTCGTTCCTGGTCGATAGAACCTGGAGGCGAAGCTTGGGCATTTGGTGTTTTCGTCGTCCGCGAAGAGATCTATGGAAGAACGACCCCATGACTGGAAAATGTCGTCTAGCACTTCGTCGTTGAGAACCCAGTCTTCTTTGTCTTCGAAGTGCCGACTTAGTGCGTCCGCCCTCACGTTCTGCTCTCCTGGTAGGTGGACTGCCTGAACAGACAACTTGCGAGCCAGAAGCCAATGCCAGATGCGCTGAGCTTCCAGAGACAGAGTCCTTGAGCGTGTTCCTCCCTGCTTGTTCAAATAGTACATCGTGGTGGTGTTGTCCGTCTGTACTAGAACCATTTTCTCCTGAAGCGAGGGAAGGAACGCTTTGAGAGCCAGGTGAACCGCTCTCAATTCCAGCAAGTTGATGTGATATGTGCTTTCTTTGGAAGACCACAGACCCTGCACTTGTAGAGGACCCATATGCGCCCCCCATCCTTGTAACAATGCGTCTGTGATGATCGTTTGTGTGGGAGGAGGTTGATGGAACAGAATCCCCACCTGCATGTTCTGTCTCTTCGTCCACCACTTGAGGGAAGATTGAGCTACCTCCGACAAAGTGATCTGATCGTCCCATCGATCTGAGTATTGGTCCCATTTGTCCTCCAGATCCTGCTGAAGAGGACGCATCCGAAGTCTGGCGTTCGGTACCAGGAAAATGCAGGAAGCCATCGACCCCAAGAGTGAGGCTATCTTCCGCACCTTCTGAGACCTGTGGTGAAGAATTGTCTGGCATTTGAGGGCTATCGAAAACTGTCTCTCCTCCGAAGGAAACACTTTTCCTAGCTCGGAGTCTAGCAGAGCTCCTAGGAAGTGGATCTTCTGAGTGGGTTGAGAAACAGACTTGCTGTAATTGACATGCAGTCCGAGACGCTGACACAGTTCTATGCATGTCTGGAATTGATTCCTTACGTTGTCTGGAGTTGGACCTTTCAACAGCCAATCGTCTAAGTATGGGTATACGAAGACTCCCCTGCAGCGTAGAGCTGCCGCCACCACTGCGACACACTTCGTGAACACCCTGGAAGCCGACTTCAACCCAAACGGAAGGACTTTGAACTGGTAGCGGCAGGTCCCCACCCGGAACCGAAGGAATCTCCTGTGATCGGGCCGTATTGGTATATGAAAGTACGCATCTTGAAGGTGCATCGAACACATCCAATCCCCCTTCCTGAGATGTGGATATATTTGGTGAAGCGCCAAAACGCGAAACTTTTCTTTTCGTACATGCAGATTGAGTGTTCTCAAGTCCAGAATGGGCCTGTATTCTTCCTTTTGGCCCTTTTTTCTGACCAGAAAATACCTCGAGTACACTCCTTTCCCCCTTTGGGACACCGGCACTCTCTCGATGGCTTCTTTTTCGAGGAGTGTAGCTACTTCCTTCTTTAACCTTTGTAGCTGGTGGCTCGATGTTGACATCGGGGAAACGGGTGGAGGTAGACGATGGAAACGAAGACAGTACCCATTCTGCAGCGTAGACAACACCCATTGATCTTTTATGATGGCCTGCCACTCTGTCCTGTGATGCGCAATGCTTCCCCCCACTGGAGTGGGTAAGGCGCTGGGGGAAGTGAATACTCATTGCTTCTGCTGAGATTTATTGAAGTTGTTGCCTTGGCGCTGATTTCCATTTCCTTTGGAATTGCCCTTGCCCTTGTATTGAGACTTTTGTTGGCTCTGCTGGTTCTGGCCTTTCTGCCAGTGAGGGGTTTGAACCCTCTGTTTCGAAGAACCCTTGTTGTTCGAACGGAATTTCTCCCTGAATTCCTTTTTCTTCTCAAGCCCCACGGCTTTGAGGGTGTCCAACTCAGTCTTCATGCGTTGTATCTCCTCATCCGCACTTGCTCCAAAAAGAGATGTGCCTGAAAAAGGAAGGTTTAGGATTCTGGCTTGAGCCTCTGGTTTCAATGCTGTGAGGCGTGACCAAGAGGTTCTCCTTGCTGTGATTCCATGTACATAGCCATGCGCAGCCAGCGTTGCCCCATCTGCCGCCGCTCCTATAATCTGATTGGAGACTTGACCGCCCTCCATCAGAACCTCCTCAAAATCCTTTCTATCTTCCTGAGGAAGTTTAGCAGTAAATCTCTGAAGTGAGTCCCACAGAGCTCTGTCATACCTGCCGAGCAGTACTTCCGCATTGGAGACTTTGAGGAAAGAGGCTGAGGTGTTACAAACTCTTCTCCCCCATGAGTCTTGCACCTTGCTATCCTTATCCGGAGGTACAGTGGATGAGGAAGCTACCGCATTGGATTTTCTAGCCGCCGCAATGATTACTGAATCTGGCGGGGGATCAGCCTTGAGGAACAGAGGATCCTCCTCCGGAGGGCGATACTTTTTGAGAATCCTCGCTGGAACGGACTTGACCGTTGCCGGAGTGAGGAAGACTTCGTTTACAGGTTCCATTATACCCAGAACCATCGGCAACAACGGTTTGGGTGCTGTTCTGTGTTGCAGGGTTTCAAATATGACAGTCGTCTTGATTTGTGGAGCTGTCATCGGTACTCCCAGCTTCAGGGCTCCCCTGCCCAAGATATCCTGGAACGAGAAAATATCTTCAATTGGAGATACCCTCGAGCGTGGGCTGCTTGTAAGGGTCGGAGAGTAAGCTCTGTGAGAACGGGTTCTGGAAGAACTTGAAGAACTACGTGACCTCCTGGACCTAGATCTTCTGCTTGAGCGCATTTTAGAACGAGAACGCTCTCTGTGACGAGAATGTCTCTTACTGGAATGCTTAGAACGAGACCGTTCTCTGCAGGGAAGAGGTTGGTCTCTATATCTTTTTAGGCGATCTGCCGTCTCCTTGTCCTTTGCCCAGTGGTGAAGAGGTCTATTCCACCTTGGGGAAAGATGAATAGAAGGAGATTTGTGGATGGGATCCTTCACTGGTGAACGTGACCGTGGAGGTCGATCCGTTCGATCCTGTTGCGATCTTGCAGGAGATTTGGACCTCTCCCTATTCGATGCGCAGCTTTGTCCATCCGAGTATCTGCCACTGCAAGATGATGAGGAAGATGAGGAAAGACTCACTAGAGATCCAGAGGAAGACCTCGACCGAGATCTCTCTTCCGCAATCCTCCGTCTCTTGGCAGGGGGATCTTGCACTGGAGATTGTCCCACCTCCGCAGCCGATGCTGAACCTGGAGAACCCAACTGTGGTCCTAGGACTTGAGCCTGGTCCAATGAGCCACTTTCCTTGTCCTGAACCACCTGTGCCAAAGGTGACGTCTCCTTTGATCTTGCAGGAGAAATGTTCTCTGGCTGCGAAGAGCTCCGTTCCCTGGATCTTTGCTGATCCATCGACGGTGGTCGTAACGACGTCGAGCGCCGAGCAGGCAGACGCTCTCTCGACCTCGACCGTGCTTTCTGTAAAGTCGACCTCGGGTGGCGATGACTGTCCTTCGACGTTGAAGGTTGTTTGCTCGACGTCGATGGAGGCTGTTTCGACGCCGATCGCCGTTGGTTCGTCGGCGACTGGGCGTGCCTCGAGTGTGAATGACGCTTCGACGTCGAACGCTCTTGACCAGGCGTCGACGTTGGCTGCATCGACGTCGACCGATGATGTGTCGACAGAGGCTCCCTCGACGCCGAACGACCATGACTAGTCGTCGACGGAGGATGACTCGACGTCGAACGCCGATGGCCCGGCGTCGACGGAGAATGCCTCGACGTCATAGCATGATGATGCTGCTTCGACGTCATATGACTCGCCGTCGAGCTCTTCCGCTTCGACGGGGATCTATCCCTCGACGCTGACTGTAGCGGAGTTACCTTAGATGTAGACGCTGAAGACATCTTCTTCGTCGCCGTCGACTGCTTCTCCAACGCCGATCCCAACGTCGAATGTGAACCAGTCGGGGCTTCTCTCGACGTCGACCGCGCCTTCCGACTTTTCTGCTTCTTGGGAGATCTTCCTCTCTCAGAAAGCCCATAAACTCGAATCCTCTCACGTTCCTTAAGAGTCCTGGAAGTTTAAACCTGGCAGTGTTCACAGGTTTTAGAGGAATGAGAATCTGGTAAGCACAGGATACAGACTGAATGAGTGTCTGTCTTGGCTATCTTCCTTCCACACGAAGGACGTTTGTCAAAGAGAGATGGCATCTTTGACAGGAAAAACACCTTTTTTAAGCCTAAAAAAGGTTTAAGCAACACCCTATGTCAAAAAGACATTGAGTGAAAGCAACAATTGTAGATTAGTTGTAATCTTTTTTGACAGAAAGTCAAAAAAGAAAGGAGCTGTTTCACCAGGGTCCTGACTGAAGGAGCCGGAAAGAACAACTGACCTAACTGTCACCCCTGAGGCATGATGGGAAGCCTGGGGTCATGGCTGCCTTAAAGGCACGGTGCCAGTTTTTTGTTGAAAATGGTTTCATTTTCTATGCTATTGTTTTTGCAATGCAGCCTGAGGGCTAACAATGTCTATTTATAAGCAATTTTCAGGATTTATGAGTGGTTTACTCATTAAAACACAAAGTTCAAAGATTATTTGACCTAATGTGTTTGCTTTCTTTTGTTTCCTAAATAATTGCAGTGCATGTATATGTGTTTACATTGTTTTTACCCTCAGTTATGGAGCTGCATTGTGGTGAGAAAAATAGTATATGTACATACATATATGTGGAGCGAGATATATGTGTTCTTTACATATATATTTTTATATTGTTTCCGGGGTCCCGCACATGGGCGGGAATATTCAGTGCTTATGACTATTGATGAGGATCCCCTGGAAGAGAATGTAATGATAGGTTTCAACCTATCATATCTGCAATAAAAAGAATACACCTCTTGGAGAGGTTACCGATTTCCTTTGAAGAAAGGAGTATCAAGCAAGAGGTGCACCTCATATACATATTCTATTATGGATCAAGGATGAATCTAAATTTGGAAATGATTCTGATGGAACAGTATTGTCTTTCATTGAATAGTATGTGACGTGTGAGATACCAAGAGAAGAAGGAGATAGAAGCTTGAGATAGCAAGTGTTACGTTTCCAAAGTCACAGTTGTTGAAAGTATTGCAGAAGAAAATACAAGTCTAAAGGAAAATTTTACACCAGATGTTGATTTGATTTTTCTTGTCCAGTCTTTTGTAAAGGAAGAGTAAATATTTTTTTTATTCTGAAAAGCACACAATAACTTGGAAATTTCCGAAGATTAACTACAAGTTAAAAAGAAGAGAAGTGTCAAAGTATATCAAATATTACAATCCAGTAATTTTTAAAATGTGGAATGCGAACATGGACATTCAGTAAGTTGCAGATAACTCAATTGCTGTTGCATGTTATGTTACATCGTACATAACAAAATCAGAAAAAAAAGAGATGAATGAACTGTGGGAAGAAATTGCACAAGAGAAAAGCCTTAGTAAAGAATTGTCCAGCTTTACTTTGAAAATGTTTTCCTACCGAGAAATTGGATTGTATGTATGTTCAGACTGATTGTGCTCTTCAAGTTTAAATTCAAAGTTACGAGGAATCATTTGGGTAAGTTTAAATCTTGCCTTCAAACGAAATTGAGTCTTGAAATCATTTAAAGAAATTGAACAATTAGCAGTAAATGAAGCAGACAGTACAGACAATCTTAAAACTAATATGTTGGACACGTACTAACCAAAAAGGAGTCAGCATCTGGAACAGCTATTTCTGTATGAAGTACTTCAACATTATAGCTTCAAAAGAAATGTGAAAGAGAATGTAAAAGAAGGAAAATATGCAGTAGTTGGATGCCATGGTTGTTTAGAAAAACATGCAAAGAGTAATCTCATAAACCACAAGAAAGTTAGTTGTGAAACTTTAGATAAGAGAGAATTTTACTATTTAGCACTTCTGCAAGGTATAGTGAAAGTAAATTATTTGGAGACTTTGACGGTTACGAAGATTTTTGTAATACATGTAAAGGTAGAGTTGCATGGACAATTTTCGCTATGTATTTAAAAATGTTGAATGATGAAGTTGAACAGGAAAAGACTATTACAGCTGAAATTAGTAATGAAAGTGCTCAAGATAGTGAAACTAATGGTCCATGTAGTCACAATCTTCTTGGATGACCAATACTGGAAAATGAAGCAGCCATTGCTATGCATGAAGTTGAAATTGCAATGCGGTACAGCAGGTCCGAACAATGAAACAGGGCCTTGATTCTATGATTGAGAATGACAGAAGTTAAAGTCTGTGATAATTTTTGTGTACCCCCTCTTACCAGGTGCAATCAACTGTAGGTCCCAACAGTGGAATGGTGTCTTGATCCCACAATGGATGATGTTAGAATTGAATCTGGGAGTGGAGATGAAGGTACTCCCTTTAACTGTGTGTAACCAACTCTAGGTTCCAATAGTGGATCGGTGTCTTGATCCCACAGTGGACGATGTGCGATATAACTTGCTGCTTGTTTTTCACAGAACTCCCTCTGTTGAGGTGGATCACAGTGTGTTCTTATGTAGTCAACTGTTGTAAAGGATTATTGGGCTTGGTTGAATGTAGTCGCTGGACTACAGCATGCTATAGCAGGTCCAAGCAACTCTAGGTCACAACACTGGAACGGTGTCTTGATCTCACAATGGAAGAGGTCCGATATTACATGTTTTTTAGTTTTCATCTACCTTAAGAAGGAATCATATTAATAACCATTAGATTAGTATAATGACGATCAAATCCAGCAGTTTATAAAGAGAAAGTCAGGGACTTACTAATGAAGTAAAGTCCGGAGTTCCCGTGTTGGATCCACATGCTGGACGGGATGACCACTCGAACAATCTATCTAAAAGGGGGGAACATCATTTAGATACAGGCCGCTAAGAGCAGGGGCTTGATTATGAAATTAGGTGAAGGCGGGACTTACCGAATGGGTTAGAAGTCCGCTCGATTATTGAAGAAACGCTGAATAAATCAGGTATAGTATCTGAGGGGTGAATAGACATACAAAGGCGTCATTAACTTTATTCGTTATGTGACGGTGGATCTCATCTCAAAGAATTTAAGGACATTGGGTCGGCGCGCTTACCAGTCGGCAAGCAGCTTATGTCACCGACCTTCACTGGGATTAACTTCATCCCCTTACCGATGTACTAAGGTGCGTCCCCCTTTTTGTTTACCCTATCCACTTAAACTAGAGTGAGACTTGTCCACTATATAATTAACTTACACCTCCCCTTTTAATATTAGGTTGGCTGCCCCTACCATATTGCCTGTCCTGAAGAAGACCCACTTGCAAGGAATCTTACTCATCCTGCTTATTAGGGTCGAAACGTCGACGCACGTCCCCCCGACAGCCCCGTTCAACCCACCATTCGTTTTCATGATGGACATTGGGGCATGTTTCTTGAAACTCTGTCATTGAGTAATCACTTGCTTTGTATATTGTTTAACATTTGTATCCCAATATTACTGGATAAATATCGTGTTTTTATTGTCACAAAAGAATCCTCCCCACCTTACCTTCACTATATCACTTCCCCTCCATCCCCCGGGGCACCTGTACCACCACAATTGTATATATTTCATGAATACTCAATAATGCTCGTTTTCCTATAATGTGAATAAAACATTATAGAGGTACTTTTGGTTTTGAGATTTACTCGATTGTGTTTCTAACTAATTTGCTCTCCCTCACTGGGACCCCTCTATTCATAACGATAGCTACCCAGGTCCCAGCGACTTTATTTGGGTTAACCCTTGTCACATATAACGTGTGTCTTCTGTAGCCATCCCGTCGGTGGGCGTAGAGGAATGGTCTGAAAGATGTAAAGGACCTGTGGTAAAAGGGTAATCTTGACCGCCACTATACGTCCGAGCCAGGAAAGTGTGAGGCGATTCCATTTCGGCAGCGTCTCACTAATTTGTGTGCTCAGCCTGGCGTAGTTGGCTTCTGCCGTACCCGGCACCGTCGGTGCTAGTAAGACCCCCAGATATGGGACCGTGGAGCTGGACCACTGCAGGTCAAACTCGGCTTTGGCATCCGCCAACACTTCGGGGGGCAGGGACACATTCAAGGCCACAGATTTTTCCACGTTAATTTTAAAACCCGAGGCCTGTGCAAAGGAGTGCAGTTCGACCAGAAGTGCCCTCAGAGATTGCATAGGGTCCATTAGGGAGAGCAGGATGTCGTCTGCATATAAGCTGATCTTGTGCGTGTCTCCCCCAAAGGGGATGCCTCTAATGTGGTGGTGATGCCTGACCCTTTGTGCTAGTGGCTCCATGTAGAGCGCAAACAGGAGAGGAGAGAGCGGGCAGCCCTGCCTGGTCCCTCTGCCTATCGGGAAACGCGGTGAGGTATGACCATTAACTCGTACCGTCGCGGTGGGCTGTCTATAGCAGTTAAATATCCGGTTTCGGGTAGTCTCCCCGAGGCCGAATCTCTGAAGCGCCTGTTCTAGATAGGGCCAGTGCACCCGATCGAACGCCTTCTCGGCGTCGATGGTGAGAAGCATACAGCCCGGCCTCGTGCGCGATCCGGCCTCGATAAGGTGAAGGACGCGTCTGGTATTATCGCTCGTTTGCCGCTGAGGGATGAAGCCGGCTTGATCGGGTTCGACCAGCTGCTGCATGTACGGCGCAGCCGGCTCGCGATGATACCCGTATGCAGCTTAAGGTCGACGTTCAATAGAGATATCGGCCTGTAGGAGCCGCATCGAGTGGGGTCTCTGCCGACTTTGGGAATTACCGAAATCGCTGCCTCCAGCAGTTCGGGGGATAGCCCCGGCCTGGTCGAAGGTGTTGAAGAGATCCCGCAGTAGGGGGGCCACTCGCTGGCAGAATTTCTTGTAAAAAGCTGTGGAGTAGCCATCCGGGCCTGGAGATTTCCCCAGCTTGAGGCGGGAAATCGCGGAGATGACTTCCTCCAGACCTATGGGCCTATCGAGGAACTGAGACTGCGCTTCGGTCAGCGATGGAAGGGTTGCCTCGTCGAGGTAGTCGCTACCACGTTGTATGTCTAGCCTGTCTGCCTCATACAGGTCGGCATAGAAGGTCCCGAATGCAGCCGCTATGGCAGCGTCATCGGTGAGTGTATCCCCTTGTGCGGGTCGGATGGCGTTGATGCGCCACTGCTGCCGCTGTTCCCGTAGTTTGCACGCCAACAGTTTCCCGCAGTGGTCCCCACCTGTATAGTAGGCATGCTTCAGGCGTATCGCGGCGAATTCCGCAACATCCTGATCCAGACCAGCTAGCATCTTCCTCTCCGTGCAGAGCTGGTGCCATGCCCTGGCCGCCCCGGGGGTTGGTGCAATTGTTCCAGCTCCTTTACGCGCTGTGTGAGGTCAGCCCTTTTCTGCGCTCGCTCCCTATTGTTGGCTGCTGTCAGGGAAATAAACTCGCCACGGAGGACAGCTTTTAGTGTTGCCCATTGGGTAGCTTTGGAAGTGTCACCGTTAGCATTGTGTGTAAGGAATTGGCTGATGGCTGCCTTGATCTTCTCCACCGAAGAGGGGTTCTGCAGCAAGCCGTCTCGCAAGCGCCAGTGACGTTGTGGGCTGGGTGTGTCAGGCACCAAAAAGGATGCTGTAACCGGGGAATGATCAGAGAGCGAGGCCGGGTGGATCTCAACCTCCTGTACGCGTGTCGCAAGTTGGGCGGAGCAAAGCAGGTAATCTAGTCGCGCATAAGATTTATGGGCTGCTGAGTAGTGAGTGTAGGCTGTGGCGTGGGGATGAAAGTGCCTCCACAAATCGATCATACCCAGGTCTGCAAGGCGTGCGTGGCCCTCCACTGACAATGCCCCTACCTGGCCCACCTCTGGTTGGAGCGATCGGCGACGTTGTGAAACACCAGGTTCAGGTCCCCCCCCTAGTAGCAGGTGTTGGTGCGTGTTAGCTGTGGCCGCCTCAAGCGCGGAGTGCAAGTACTTTTCTTGTCCTTCATTGGGTGCGTACATGGAGCCTATTAGTAGCGTCTGCCCTGCCACAAGTAAGCGGTGGATTAGTAGTCTACCTTTAACTTCCGCCTCCTTCTGCAACACCCGTCCCTTAAAGGACCTTGCCACCAGTATGGCTACCCCAGCCACTTTCCTGGACGTGGACAAGAAAAGCTGCTCAGGGAAGGCACAGGACCGAAGCCTGTGGTGGTCCTTGGACAGCAGATGTGTCTCCTGTAGGAGGCAGATGTCGGCCTGCGAGCGCTCTAGGAAGGAGAGGATCGCCCTGCGCTTGTTGGGGCAGTTAAGCCCCCTGACATTTAGTGAAAGAATAGTCAGCGGATGCATCATTCCAGGCACGGAATGGGGGCAAGTGCATGTGTAATGGGGGCTGGTGGCCTGAAGGATAAAAATTCAACTGTACATCTCCGCATCCGTGGACAAGAAGGTTCCCCCCTTGCCCCCCTCCCCCCTCCGAAGGACCCCCCCACCAAACAACGTACCCCTCCCTGTCCCATCCTGACCCCAACTTGTGGTTCCCAACTCAAAATCATAGTCTCAGGCCTATCCAAAGTCAGTTCAGGCCCGCAGATTAGAAAAGTAAAGGAGACTGTGGCAGTGGCAACCCCCGCCGCTCCCACCCCTCACCCTCCCCCCCTCACCCTCCCCCCCACTTTCAGAGAGAGTGCGTTAGGCATGGCCCCTTGTCTGAGGCACACTAGGATTTAGCGGTAGTGTCTTTGACAACCTCTTTGATGGCTGCGGCTTTGTCCTTGGCAATCGTCCCCGGGTCCGGGCGTAGACGCTTTTTGGGCGCGCGGCGTCTCCTAACTTGCTGCCAGTCTCCCCCAGACGGCTGGGCCCGGACCGCCTCCGAGGGTCCCGGAGTGGAGTCCCCGCCCGAGGTGTCGTCGGGGAGCTTGAGGCCCAGTAAGGCACAGGTGTCTTGAAGCGAACGGAGTTGGTGCAAGGCTCCCTCCAATTTGAAGATCAGGCAGAACGGGTGACCCCAGGAATATGGCACTCCTTTGTCTCTGAGGAACGTGGTGACGACCTTGAAGTCTTTGCGCTTCTGGAGAGTGATGGCAGAGAGATCTTGAAAGAGTTCGATGGGGCAGTCTCGGTAGCGGATGGGTTGCGCTCGCCGCGCGTCTCTCAGAATCCTCTCCTTCAGGGGAAAGTCCGGGAAGAACGCCAAGATGTCTGGCGGTAGGGCAGGAGCCGGGTGAGGGAGTCCCACACGGTGTGCCCGGTCGATGTGGATGGGAAAGTCAGCAGGTTCTTTGAGGACTTCCCGAAAGAGGTCTTGAAGATATTCGGTGACGCTATTCCCCTCCGCTTTCAATGGCACTCCCCGCACCCGTATGTTGTTCCGCCGAGAGCGGTTCTCGAGGTCCTCCGCGTGGGCCTGGAGGCCCACCTACTGCTCCTGAAGACGGATAACTTCTTGCTGGAGGAGCGGCAAGTCCTCACAGCGCGCATGATTAGATTCCTCCACCGCCACCACTCTTTCCCCTAAACCATCCAAGTCTCGGCGCAGTTCCCTTTGTTCAATCACCAGTTCTTGCTTTAAAGTCTGAAAGTCTTCCCGTAACGTGTTGAAGAGGGTTTCCAAAAAGGATTTAGTGGGCATCTTCAGCCTCCTTGGTTGGAGTGGTTGTCTGCGCCTTTGGTGATGTGGACGCTTGAGATTTCTCCGTTTTAGAGGAAGTCTTCATCAGTAGCTCATTAATCGGCCGCCCCCCCCCCCCCCCTCCGGTTGGCGTTCGACATTGTGGGGTGTCAAGAAGAACAGACTATGCCCGGGAGGAGCTGAAGTATAGCGTCAGGTTAGGGCCTGTAATTCTAGTCCCTTGAGCCCCTCTTCACTGGGCCTCGAGATGTGTGCGAGCGCGGAGTATGCCCTACCCCCGCCGGAGGTCCGGTGTGTGCCCCCCCTGTTGGCAGGGGGCAGCACAGACAAGGGCAACACGCTACTGTCCAGTTGGTCCACAGAGCCCCCAACACGCGCTTGGGGTGTGTCCGGAGGTTAGCTCTCGCCCACTTGGGCGCCAAAGGCCGTTTTTACGTGGATCCGGATCGACACCAGCTCTCCTCCCGCCTGGGGCGCGACCTCCAGGCCCCCCGAGTACCCCCAACTCCTCACCTCAGGTGCAGCTGTGCTTCGTATCGTCCACTCCCCAGCCGGGTTGTCGGTGCCACACCAGGATCTCTCACGCCTGGAAGGGAGGCCTGGATGCAGAGGCCGGGGCAGGCCTTGAGTGTGCACAGCAGCCACCTGGGGGTGGGAACCCCACTCCCCGCCTCCTCCTAGCTCATGGTCGCAGCCGGTGAGCCCAGGCCGGGGCTTGGTGGAGGTGTTGGCGTCTGGGGCACACCACTATCGCCCCTGGCGGGCTTCTTGCGTCAGCGCGCCAGCTGCTTTTCCCCCCTTCGGCGTAAGCCCAAGCAGGCCCAAGCCGGGGCCTGGCGTGCAGCGCACCCCGACCGCAGTCCGCCTCAGGTGCGCCGGCCACGGCACCCTCCGCTCCACAATTCTTGCCCAGAGGGCAAAGGGCTCATGTCGATTCCAGGCAGGCCGCCTGGATGGCGCAGTGCAGGAGCCGCGCCCGCCCTCACCACCGGGTCTGAGGTCCGTTTAGGCCGAAGCCGGGGGCTAAAGTTGGGGGCCGCCCGGGATCTGGCGTTTCCCCGCTGCGAGGTGGTTCGGCACTCTAGGCAGCTCCCCTGTGCCCTTGAGGGCCCCGCACGTCAGGAATCAGTCTCCGCTCCGCTGCTGTGGCTCCGTAGCGCGAACCAGGCGGCCACAGGGCCGGTGCAGGCCGGCCCGCGCAGGGTCCGTGTCCCGGCCGCGGCCGGCGGCGGCGGCAGGTATGAGCGGCCACAGCTCCGTTGGCTCCCACACCGGAGTTCCGGGTCTGCCCCGCGTTGTCCGGCGTGCGGGGGGGCCATATCAGCTGCTACAGGGGGCTTTCGTGGGGGTTACTGGGGGTCGGGGCGAGGAGCTCCGCGGCTATGCGACTGTCCCGGTCGCTATCTTGGCCACGCTGTGCATCCGTAGTTAACTGCTGCACATGTTTAATGACCTTGGTTGACTGTAGTTGGTGGAGTACACCGTGGTACAGCAGGTCCGAACAGTGAAACAGGGTCTTGATTCTATGATTGAGGATGTCAGAAGTTACAGTTTGTGAGGATTTGTGGTAACCCCTCCGATGAGGTGCATCAAACTCTATGTCCCAACAGTGGAACCGTGGCTTGATCCCACAATGAATTATGTTAGAACTTCATTTGAGAGTGGAGATGAAGGTACTCTATTGACCAGGTGCAAGCAACTCTAGGTCTCAACAGTGGATCAGTGTCTTGATTCCACAATGGAAGATGTGCGATATTACTTGTTGCTTGATTTTCATATAACTTCCTCCATTGAGGAGCATCAGACTCGGTGCTTCTGTAGCTAACTGTTGCACATGATTAATGTGCTTGGTTGACACCAGTCGGTGGAGAACACCATGGTACAGCAGGTCCGAACAGTGAAACGGGGTCTTGATTGCGGATGTCCGAAATTCAAGTTTGTTATTATTTCTGTGTACCCCCTCTGATCTGCTGCAACCAAGTCCATGCTTTCGAATTGATTGGTACATTGCTGTTAGGTGTTCATGAATAGTGAGTCCGGCCTACAATGCAGACAGAAGTGTCCACAATTCAGATCGAGTGCTGATTGTTTAATTATAGAATCCAGTAGTCAAGTAACTACAACGTGTATTGGAATATACATATTATGTTTTCAGTGTACTTGCTTGAAGACATTTTTTGAAATTACTTATAGGTTTACTACAATGATCAAATTTAATTTGCAAGTGCAAAGGAACACTGAATAGTCTACACTGTAGACAGCAGAAATGGTATTTGAATTGTTTTGTTTTATTGTAGATTTTTCTGCAATTTATGTTGTTGTCTTTTGTAAAGAGGAAGTGAGAAAAAGTATTCATGATTGTCTGTGTGAGTACTGTCTACAATTAACACTGCAGATAGCAGTGTTCACAATTCAGATTGAGTTGGTCTCGTAGATGACGCAGTTCTGTAGGAAAAGACATTGCTGCAGTGCGCTCTGTCTACACCATGCATACCTATTATTACAGGCTCCAGACACTCTTTTTGTTGCTTCACGTATGACAAACTGTGTATCTCAATTCCACCTTACGTAGCTGTGGGCCCTTACTGGCCACTCTCTGTGGCCTACACTGCAGACAGCAGTGTTCACAGTTCAGATCGAGTCGCTATTGCAGATGAAGCTGTGTTGATGGCAACAGATATTAGTCCTAGTACAGCCTGCCCTTAGCACGCATCGATCGATCAAGCGTGGTAGACTTCTGCTACGGGACTGTAGTTTTCTAAAACAAAAAAATTATATACATATTTTTGGGGGAAGATATGAAATATTACATCATTTTTAAAGTTCAAAAAAAGGATAATAGAGTTGCAAAATATAAAAAAACTATTAGAAAAAATATAGGTTTCATAAATATTAAAATATGAAATTAACATTTAGAAAACCTTTGAAATTCACTGAAAAACCCATAGGTTTTACAGACGTTATAGTTAGGAATTAGCATTTAAAAAACATTAGAAATTCACTGAAAAAAACCATAGGTTTCAGAGACATTATAGTTAGTTGGACATTTGACTCATATAAAACCAGAGAAATTCGCGAATTTCCCTGGTTTTATATGAGTAAAATGTCTAACTAACTATAACATCCCTGAAACCTATGTTTTTTCAGTGAATTTCTAATGTTTTTTAAATGCTGATTCCTAACTATAATGTCTGTAAAACCAATGGTCTTTTCAGTATACATATATATATATATATATATATATATATATATATATATATATATATATATATATATATATATATATATATATATATATATATTACCACTCTCCACCAAACGCAGACTTGGAACCAGTCTAAATTGTAAATATTGGCACCTTTAGCAATCCTACAATTCCCCAGTCACTATAATACTGTATATAGACATTTTAACGGTTATTTCTATAAGGATTTATCCTGTTATTAATTTTGTGATACCGTATTATGCAAATCTGCAATTTTTTCCTATGATCCTGTTTTTAAAACATGACATCTCATTTTATTTATATTAATTTGTACGCAAATAATATATAACATTGAAATGTGGTTTGTTCGAAAACAAAGGAAAAAGAATATTTGGCAGTACTTCTCTCCTTAAAATGTAGGAGTAAAATGTCTTTTATGTCTATGCAGATTTATACCATGTGACAGGGCGGGCCAATTGGGTGTGCACAGCAGTATAAAATTAAAAAGTTGAAACTGGCTCATTTGCATGTGAACAAGGGCTTTTCCAGCCCGAAACGCGTAGTGCCCTCTGGCTTACCGGCTTCTCTGCAAATAAAAGATCCTGTGCAGCGCATTCTGTGGTCCGTCTCCTATGTTCCCTCGCCGGTCTGACGTTGGTTGACCTGGAAGTGGTGTTTGGAGTTTTTTCGGATATGTATATATATATATATATATATATATATATATATATATATATATATATATATATATATATATATATATATATATATATATATATATATATATATAGATAGATATATATAGATATATATATATATATATATATATATATATATATATATATATATATATATATATATATAAAAAAAAAACAAATGCATGTCTGTCTGTTTGTCCTTTATGCTTTACTACACCATTCATCCGATCGCCATGAAACTTTGGAAAGTTGTTGAGAACACTCCGGCGAAGGTTTCTGGCATACATTTTTTTTAAATATTGGCCCTCCAGGGCCCTTATAATCTTTCGAATACTGATGTACGCACCAGACGGAAAAACAAAAAATCGTTATCCACAAGCACTCGAATAAATAAATAGAATTGAAACAACACTTTGAAATGTTTACCATATTAAAATGAATGTGTCAATAAAAATTACACAATGTAAATTGAATGTTATCATAACGAGTTCCCTTGAATTTCCTTTCTTCGGAGATCGCAGCAACGGCGACGGGTAAGCTAGTATATATATAAAATTCTGTTTTGCTCGGGTTTACCCTGCCGCAGCTCCTAAGTGAAGGGCGTGTCGTTAAGAGAGACCTCCAGAGCCTGGTCCCGAATATACAAACAATTCCTCACATAAAGGACGACGACGCCATGTCTCCTTGTGCGTGTGCAATTTTATCACAGCAGTGACCGGTGATTAAATTGCACACACACAAGGAGACATGCCGGCGTAGTCCTTTTTGTGAGGAATTGAATATATATATATAACACATATATATGAGAAGAAAGAATACCTCTATAATTAGAGGCCTACCGTATTGATATAGATAGCGCAGGACTGCCTGTCCCACTGCTGCCTTTGAACGGCACAATTGAATAGTGTGATACCAAAGAGGATGATGGACTGAGCGTTAGAGCAAATCAAACACTCACCCCCAGTCAACTGATCTAGGTTAAATCCATCACCATTCTTTAGCTCACTCCACCACCCCAGTTCAGACATGGCCATATGCAAATCAGTCTGACACTGTGCCTCATGGGAACAGTCCAGCCCGAACTGCCAAGCCATGTCTTCCCTGGACCGGAAAGCATCCTGGGACCGGTTTCGGGTTCACATCCCTCATCAGCCAGGCTATCTTGAATCCAGTGGCAAAGTGAGCAAGGGACCCACGTCCGGGCATACCCTGCCAACTTAGGGCGGACAAACCGATACCAAAGGGAATGATGGGGGGGAGCGTTAGAGCAAATCAAACACTCACCCCCAGTCAACTGATCTGGGTTTAATCCATCATCATTCTTTAGCCCACTCCACCACCCCAGTTCAGACATGGCCATATGCTAATCAGTCTGACCCTGTGCCTCATGGGAACAGCCCAGCCCAAACTGCCAAGCCATGTCTTCCCTGGACCGGAAACAGCATTCTGGGACCGGTTTTGGGTTCATAACCCTCATCAGCCAGGCTATCTTGAATCCAGTAGCAAAGTGAGCAAGGGGCCCACGTCTTGGCATACCCTGCCAACTTAGGGTGAACAAAGCGACGTAATGGCATGGTGAGCAAAAAACGATGGATTTAGGCCCAGATCGCTATCCTGGGGTGAATGTATGTGATTGTTCTGCATTCTGTCCATCAACTTGTTTTTGTATTTGTCACCCCGAGTGGGACCGGTATGCTCAGATGTGGGTCCAAAACCAGTCCTAGTATGCTTGTTTACAGCCCAGGGAGGACCTGGCTTGACAATTCGGGCTGGACTGTTCCTATGAGGCACAGGGTCAAGACTGATTTGCATATGGCTGGGTTCAAACTGGAATGGTATGGTGAACAAAGAAACGATGGATTTAGGCCCAGATCTCTGTACTCAGGTGAATGTATGACATTGTTCTGCATTCTGTCCATCAACTGTTGTTTTTGTATTTGTCACCCCGAGTGGGACGGGTATGCTCAGACGTGGGTCCCGTGCACTCCATGCCACTGGAATCAAGCTATACTGGCTGAAGAGAAGTGAAACGGCTGGACTGTTCCCATGAGGCACAGGGTCAAGACTGATTTGCATATGGCTGGGTTCAAACTGGCATGATGAGCAAACAAATCGATGGATTTAGGCCCATATCTCTGTATTGGGGTGAATGTATGACATTGTTCTGCATTCTGCCCATCAACTGTTGTTTTTACAATTGAATAGTGGCGGCAATCCATTGTGCGACAGTCCGTTTTGCAACAGCAGATCCTAGTTCAACAGGTACATAGGAAACTAGGAGTTGATCCGTTCTGCGTAGATGCTTTTTCCTTTGTAAATAAAACATCAGGCATCTTTTTACATCTAAACAGTTGAGAGATTTCTCCGCTGAAGATGAAGGATTCGGAAAAAAAGTGTGCAAAATTACAGGTTCATTAAGGTGAAATTGGGATGGCACTTGTGAAATAAATGTAGGATTTGTCCGTAACATAACCTAATCCTCCGTGAAACATAAGTAAGGTTCTTTAATGGTGAAGGCCTGAATTTCACTTACTCTTCTGGCCGATGTAATTGCTAGAAGCCAAACTACCTTCCATGAGAGAAATTTGAGCTCTATCTTGTGGATCAGCTCAAAAGGTGGTTTCATTAACTGCGAAAGGACCACATTAAGGTGCCAGTCCGGTGGAGGAGGCCTAATAGGAGGAAATGTTCTTAACAGGCCTTACATGAACTGTTTGATGATGCAAGCAGAACGAAGAGAAGAGATGTCAGACATCCATCTATATCAAGAGATGTCTGCAAGGTGTACCCTTATTGAAGTATACGCCAGACCTGATCTTGCCAGAGATAAGGCAGGATTTTATCTGGGAATAGGGTGAGTATCATTGCAATGGTACCAAGAAAAAAAAAACGTTTCCTTTTCAGCCTGTATGTTTTAGTAGTAGACTCCACTCTTGCCCTGGACAAAATATCTTTACAATCATGAGGGATCACTAAATCCTTGTACACATTGTACTGAGGTTCCAGGCATGCAATTGAAGAAAAGCTGGGTGCGATTGTAGGATCTGTTCCTTGTTCATGGTTATTAGGGTGGCTGACATAGGAAGACGATAAGGATTGGACTGCAACAGCAGGAGCCGCTGTGAACCAGTGCTGACATGGCCAACGTGGAGCAATGAGGATGAGTTGGCACAGTTCCCGTTTCATTTTCATTAGCACTCTGGAGATTAGGGGATAAGGGGGGAAAAGCGGACGCAAATATTCCTGACCATCTTATCGAAAACGCATTACCCCATGACCCTATATGAGGTTCCCTGCTGGCAAAGAACCAGCATTTCTGGTTCTGAGACGCAAATGGATCCAAGTTGGGTGTTCCCCATTTTTGGAAGATGTGGTTGAGAACCGATTGGTTGAGTTCCCACTCGTGATTTGATTGATTCAACCTGCTCAAGGTGTCTGCCAGGTTGTTCTTTATTCCTGGGAGATGCTCCGCTTTGATAGTTATGTGATGTTGTAAAGACCTTTCCCATATCTGTTGAGCTTCCCAAGATAGGATTGGAGATCTCGTTCCTCCCTGCTTGTTCAGCTAATGCATGCAGGTGGTGTTGTCCATGCGTATGAGGACTGAGGATGCTCTTATCCTTGGGAGGAATGATTGGAGGGCTAGAAAGATTGCCCGTAGTTCGAGAAAATTGATATGCAGTTTGGAGAGAGACAGACACCATTTGTCACTTATTTGGAGGTCTTGCAGATGTGCCCCCCAACCTTCCAAAGATGCATCTGTTGTCAGAACAAACTCTGGAAGAGGAGAAATGAATGACAGTCCCAGAGAGAGATTGCGAGGAGATTGCCTCCAAAGGAGTGCATCCTTCATGATCGGTGTTATCCGAACTATGTTGTTGAATGACCCTGATATTTGAAGCCATTGGGTGTCCAACTGCTCTTGAAGTGGTCTCATCCTTAGTCAGGCATGAGGCACCATGAGAATGTGGGAAGGCATCATCCCTAGAAAGGATTTGAGGAGACATACAGAAGTGCACTTTCTTTTGTAAAGGTAGTGAGCCAGCGATAAGATGGCTTTCAGTCTTTCTGTTGACAAGTATACCCTATTTTGTAGTGTCTATTAGAGCTCCTAGAAACGTTACCAGATGAGAAGGAGCTAGAATGGATTTTTGACAACTGACTGTCAGCCCTAGAGAGCGGAATAGTTGTAGGCAGAAAGTGATGTCTTCTGGAGCCTGACAAAGAGAAGGGGCTTTCACCAGCCAATCGCCGAGGTATGGGAAGATCTGAAGGCCTTTCAGCCATACGAATGCTGCCACGGGAACAAAGCAAAACCAAAGGGGATGATGGACGGAGCGTTGAACATTGCAAGCACTCACCCCCAGTCAACTGATTTGGGTTTAATCCATCATCATTCTTTAGCTCACTCCACCACCCTAGTTCAGACGTGGCCATATGCAAATCAGTCTGACCCTGTGCATCATGGGAACAGTCCAGACCGAACTGCAAAGCCATGTCTTCCCTGCCAAGCATCCTGGGACCGGTTTCTGGCTGATCAGCCATCATCAGCCAGGCTAGCTTGAATCCAGTGGCAAAGTGAGCAAGGGACCCATGCCTGGGTATACCCTGCCAACTTAGGGCGAACAAAGCAAAACCAAAAGGGATGATGGAGGGAGTGTTGAACATTGCAAGCACTCACCCACAGCAGATAGTGTGCCTTTTTGAGAGTGTTCATGTTAATTTGCGGCTCCTGACTTGCTTTTGCTCGGGCTGCATTTAACATAAAAACTTTCAAAAAGGTACACAAACTGCTGCGCTCTGGGATGGGTATGCTCAGACGTGAGTCCTGTGCTCTCCATGCCACTGGAATCAAGATATCCTGGCTGATGAGGGCTGAAAACCCGAAACCGGTCCTAGGATGCTTGTTTCCAGTCCAGGGAGGACTGGCTTGGCAGTTCGGGCTAGACTGTTCCCATTGGGCACAGGGTCAAGATTGATTTGCATTTGGCTGGTAATACTAATAATAGAAGTAACCCATTGGAGATAGTAGAGGAAGGGTTTGGAGTTGCCTCCACTCTGGAATTCTTCCCAGCCCCATCTGAATTGCATTTTATCAATGTAGCCCAAAGCATCACCTCGGGCTCCCCCCGGGATCCCCTTCCGCCTAGAGTCTGGAAGGTCTTTTTTACGGGAATCTTTCTCCTGGCTGCGGGCAATCTGTAACCAGTCCCTGGCAACAGGTGTGGTACCAGAGGCCTGGAAACAGGCAGTAGTCACTCCTCTACTCAAAAAACCGTACCTAGATCCTGGAGTCCCAGCTAATTTTAGACCCATTTCTCTGTTACCGTACCCAGTCAAGATCGTGGAGAAAATAGTTAGCAGGACTCTGTCAGACTACTTATAGGGACAACCATCTATTATACAGGGATCAATTTGGCTTTCGTCCGGGCCATAGTATGGAAACTGCCCTGGTCACCGTCATGGACAACTTAAGGATGCAGGCTGACAATGGAGATCGATCAGTGCTGGTGTTACTAGATATGTCAGCCGCATTTGATACGGTGAACCACACCATTCTGGGAGAAAGACTGAATAGCCTAGGGGTCAAAGGACGAGCCCTGCAGTGGCTGCAATCCTACCTATCCGGGAGACAACAGGAGGTGTCAATGCCGCCGTTTGAGTCTAGCAAGTCCCCAGTACATCACGGGGTGCCGCAGGGGTCTGCGATAAGTCCCATTTTGTTCAACATATACCTACGCCCTCTGCTTACTCTGGTCAAGTCCTTTGGAATTGAAGTGATCAACTACGCGGACAACACCAAATTGGTGTTTTCCCTGGAAGGGAAACGGGCGGTGTCTATGAACAAGTTCCAGGAGTGCATGTGCCAGACAGTAAGCTGGCTCAAACAAAACTCCCTAAAATTCAATGGGGGGAAAACAGTGGTGATATTCTGCCTTAACCCGCTAGCCTACAGCTAAGACCGATACCAGAGTTTAGGCTCACCCCTGAAGAGGCTCCTCTTGTCCCTGCAAAAACGGTGCGCAACCTGGGGGTATTAGTGGATGGAAGTCTCCAAATGAAATCTCAGGCTAATAAAATGGTCAGCGTCTGCTTCTCCCTGATGCGGATGTTGCGACAGATTCTTCCTTTTCTGCCTAGAGAAACCCGCTCACTGGTGGTGAGGAGCGTAATACTCAGTAGACTGGACTACTGCAACGCCCTGTACTTGGGTGCCCCAAAATACATCTTACAGAGCTTGCAGAGAGACCAGTCTAGGTAGCCAGGTTGGCGGTAAATCGGCCACGAAGGTCCTCTACAAGCTTAGTCTTAAGGGACCTACATTGGGTGCCTATTAAGGAGAGAATCTGCTTTAAAGCTCTCTGCATCGTGTATAAAGCAGCTCATGAGGAGGGCCCGATTACTCTACAGGAGAGGTTTATATGGTATAACCCAAACAGACAGCTTCGCTCCTCGAATGCAAACCTTATCAATGTCTCCAGGTTCAGGAAAACTAGAATGGGGGGCAGAGCCTTTGGGGTGGCCGCTGCACGAGTATGGAATGATCTGCCCCAGACCATCAGACAGGCCGACTCATGGACCTGTTTCAGAAAGAACCTGAAAACCTGGTTATTTCCCAGGATGGATAACTAGTTCTCCCACTGCCTATTACTGGCTGTTAACGTACTGTCCATCACCATATCTAAAAGCGCCAGGATACCCGTAGGGTGACAGTTTTGCGCTATACAAGTGCTTTTTACATTACATTACATTACATTACAAACTGGAATGGCATGGTGAGTAAAAGAACAATGGATTTAGGCCCAGATCTCTGTACTGGGGTGAATGTATGACATTGTTCTGCATTCTGTCCATCAACTGTTGTTTTTGCATTTGTCACCCCGAGTGGATCGGGTATGCACAGACGTGAGTCCCGTGCTCTCCATGCCATTGGAATCAAGCTATCCTGGCTGATGAGGGCTGAAAGCTTGAAACTGGTCCTAGGATACTTGTTTCCAGTCCAGGGAGGTTCTGGCTTGGCAGTTCGGGCTAGACTGTTCCCATGGGGCACAGGGTCAAGACTGATTTGCATATGGCTGGGTTCAAACTGGAATGGCATGGTGAGCAAAAAAACAGTGGATGTAGGCCCAGATCTCTGTACTGGGGTGAATGTATGACATTGCTCTGCATTCTGTCCATCAACTGTTGTTTTTGCATTTGTCACTCCGAGTGGGACGGGTATGCTCAGACGTGAGTGCCGAGCTCTCCATGCCACTGAAATCAAGCTATCCTGGCTGATGAGGGCTTAAAGCCCGAAACTGGTCCTAGGATGCTTGTTTCCAGTCCAGGGAGGACCTGGCTTGGAAGTTCGGGCCGGACTGTTTCCAAGGGACACAAGGTCAAGACTGTTTTGCATTTGGCTGGGTTCAAACTGGAATGGCATGGTGAGCAAAAGAACGATGGATTTAGGCCCAGATCTCTGTACTGGGGTGAATGTATGACATTGTTCTGTATTCTGTCCAACAACTGTTGTTTTTGCATTCGTCACCCCGAGTGGGACGGGTATGCTCAAACGTGAGTCCCGTGCTCTCCATGCCACTGGAATCAAGCTATCCTGGCTGATGAGGGCTGAAAGCCCAAAACCGGTCCTAGGATGCTTGTTTCCAGTCCAGGGAGAACCTGGCTTGGCAGTTCGGGCTGGATTGTTCCCATGGGGCACAGGATCAAGACTGATTTGCATATGGCTGGGTTGAAACTGGAATGGCATGGTGAGCAAAAAAACAATGGATTTAGGCCCAGATCTCTGTACTGGGGTGAATGTATGACATTGTTCTGTATTCTGTCCATCAACTGTTATTTTTGCATTTGTCACCCCGAGTGGGACGAGTATGCTCAGACGTGAGTCCCGTGCTCTCCATGTCACTGGAATCAAGCTATCCAGGCGATGAAGGGTGAAAGCCCGAAACTGGTCCTAGGATGCTTGTTTCCAGTCCAGGAGGACCTGGCTTGGAAGTTCGCCGGACTGTTTCCTAGGGGCACAGGGTTAAGACTGTTTTGCATATGGCTGGGTTCATACTGAATGAAATGGAATGGTGAGCAAAAAAACGATAGATTTAGTCATAGATCTCTGTACTGGGGTGAATGTATGACATTGTTCTGCATTCTATCCATCAACTGTTGTTTTTGCATATGTGACCCAGAGTGGGACGGGTATGCTCAGACATGAGTCCCGTGTTCTCCATGCCACTGGACTCAATCTATCTTGGCTGATGAGGGCTGAAAGCCCAAAACCTGTCCTAGGATGCTTGTTTCCAGTCCAAGGAGGACCTAGCTTGGCAGTTCGGGCTGGACTGTTCCCATGGGACACAGGATCAAGACTGATTTGCATATGGCTGGGTTCAAACTGGAATGGCATTATGAACAAAAAAACGATGGATTTAGGCCCAGATCTATATACTGGGGTGAATGTACGACATTGTTCTGCATTCTGTCCATCAACTTTTGTTGTTGCATTTGCACGGGAACAAGGCACTTGGGGCCAGATGTATCAAAGGGTTTTGCCCATTCTGTGTCCATGGGGAAATGTGTTGATAATATGGCCTTTGGTGATAACCCGTGGAGCTGAGCGAAGGCCAAAGGGAAGGACCTTAAACTGATAATGCATGCCTGCCACAGAGAAACGTAGACATTTTCGATGTTTGGGGTGGATAAGGATATGGAAGTAGGCATCTTCCAAATCCAGGCTTGATAAAAAATCTGAATGGTTCAGAAGTTGTAAGATCTCCTGAAGAGTAACCATGCAAAAGGATTTCTTAAGCAGGTGTTTGTTGTGTTTTCTGAGGTCTAAAATGGGACACCATTCCCCCTTCTTTTTTAATCGGGAAAAAGCGAGAGTAGAAACTAACCCCCACATGCATCAAACTCCCGTTTTGCGATGCCAAATTTGCGAATTTTACCGAATCGCAAATATGGAATCGCAAAACGGGATGCATCATTGAAAGTGGATAATATTTGCGATTCGGTAAAAATCGCAATTTTTACCGAATCGCAAATATTATGCGAATTCAAATGTGCGATTTCGCATTTCCCATTGATTCCTATGGGCCAAAAGGCCCATAGGAATCAATGGGAATTGCGAATTCGCAAATTGGAATTCGCAAAATGTTGATGCATTTCATGGCTGCAGGGGGGGGGGGGTCCAAAGGACCCCCCCTTGCACCCCTGAAATGTTTTTTTAAATGGATGTTTTCACACACACATGTCCTAAGGACATGTGTGTCTGTAACATGAAAGTGTTTAAAATGCAAATTTGAGCATTTTAGACATTTTTCGCAAATTACCACGAGGGGGAACCTTGCACTTGCAATCTTCAAGATCGCAATTTTTTCAATAAATGATGCATTGCATTTAAGGAATCGCAAAATTGCGATTCCTTAAATGCAATCGCATTTTCCAAAATCGCAAAATTAGCGATTTTGGACAAAAAGCAATGATGCATCCCAAAAAGCATTTTTGGAATCGCAAACGGCCGATTTTAAGGAATCGCACCGTTTGCGATTCCAAAAATGCTTGATGCATGTGGGCACTTATCCTTTCTGACATCGTGGAACACGATCTATTGCTCCTTTTTGAAGCATTATCAATGTCTCCTTCTTTAGTAACTGAAGATGGGGTGGTGTTGATCTTTGAGGTGGCTTATGAGGTGGCGTTGTGGTGAACTCCAAGGTATGGCCATACCTACTTATATCTAGGACCCATTTGTCTGATGTTATTTCTTCCCAAAGATGTTAAAAATGTGAGAGAGGGGTTTTCTTCAGAAAAGACTGAGGTGCGGCAGGCGGCGAAGCGTATTCACTGTTTACGGCCCGAATCTCTGGGCTGAGTCTATTGCTTTTGTCTAGGCTAGCCGGAGTAGGTAGCCTGTGGTGGTTCACGATATTTCTGTTGCTGCTGGTAGGACGGCCGGTAAGAGGTGTGGGTTTGAGGCTGGTACCTTTGATAACCTCGAAAAGAATAATTCGGCCGGTAAGAGGTGTGGGTTTGAGGCTGGTGTCTTTGATAACCTCCTCGAAAAGAATAATTTGGCCGGTAACAGATGTGGGTTTGAGGCTGCTACCTTTGATAACCTCCTCGAAAAGAATAATTTCCTCTGCCCTGCGCTCCACGAAAGGGGGTCTTTCTGTATTGGAGAGCTCCTAGAGCCTTAGCCGTGTCTGTATCTGTTTTGATGGTCTGCAAGGCGTCATCGATATGCTTGCCAAAGAGTGAGTCACCATCAAATGGCATATCAAAGATCTTGATTTGAACTTCAGGACGGAACATAGTTGCCTTCAGCCAGCCCTGGCGCCTCAGGACAGCGGCTCCAGCAAGCTGACGGAAAGCCAAAGAAGCAATAGCCATGGAGGCATGAATAATTTCGGATGCTGACTTTTCTCCTTCAAGCAGGATTTTTCTAGCTTCCATTCTCTTGTCTTCCGGAAGGAGATCTAAAAATTGGGCAATGTCTGAACACATCTGTCGATCATAACTGGCTAAAATCGCAAGAGCGTTAGCAGTTCGAACAGTTGCTCCTGATGTATTCGTGAACCTTTTCCCAATATTATCCCAGCGCCTCTCTTTCCTGTCCGGTGGAGCAGTAACGGGCGCGAGAGGGTTCCTCGATCTCCGCTATTCGGCCTGAGAAATTACGATGTTAGGCTTAGGATGACTTATTAGACACGCTGGAGCATTGTCCGGAGCCTTGTATTTCGTATCAATTCTAGGCAAGACAGGGATAACCGTGGCTGGTGTCCTCATTACTTTAAGTCCCTCTTCCCATGTGTGGTCAACAATAGGTAAAGACCTAACCAATTTTCTAGATAAGTCTTTAAAATCATAAAAAAAAGAAGTCTGATTGCTTTAATGTTAGGGATAGCTGAACATGTGATGCTGCTCTCTCAATTAACAAAAAGGGGAGTTTGGACCAAAAGACAATAGCCAGGTAGTGCCGAGCTAAGTAATACAAAACAATGGACCAGGCTACTCATTCATTTAACTGTTGCACTGTTTAAGCAAAGATCACTGGAACCAATCCAACTTGATCTGGTTATCTATTTAACCTTTTAATATCTCATTCTATATGGAGCTGGCGTTTGGGGACACGCGGACGTTAGTGCTCTACAGGTGGCAGAAAATGTATTCTTAAGATTCCTTCTTGCAGCACCCAGAGGAGTTTCTACATATGCATGCCACATGGAATTATGGATACCACACATAGAGGATCTGGCAAAAATCCAACCTTTGCTACTCTGGCGACATATATGGACCTCTGGAAAAAAACATGCTAACAAAGGCAATTGTGGCAGATACAATGGCCCTAGACTATTCGGTGAAAATCAGGTGGCTTCGTTACATTAGAAATTTCCTCACTGATATAGGCCTAGAGATTTTCTATAACACACCCATAAAGATCAAAGAGATATCTAAGAAGGATCTGAAACTAACGGCCCTGAGCCATTTAGAAGGACTAAGGCTTGCAAATGAGTCAGGTAAAGCCTCTGTCCTCCATTCAACTATGGTTCAGACCACTGTCATGATTCAGCCTTATTTAACGCTTGACATTAGTATCTTTGATCGCTTTCTGTTAACCAGATTTAGACTAAATCTCTTCCATCGCCTAGTAGCCTTTTATGACGAGGAAAACTTGGGAGCCAACCCTCAGACTTTGCCCCTGTGATGATACATCAGCACAGACTACCATGCACACTGTGTTGTTCTGCAAATTTTATCATGTTCACCGCAAATTTTGGCTGTTATCACTGTTAAAGCTGTGGGGTTTCAGACAGTACCCTCCAGCTATGTTGCGTCTCCAATATTTAGAGTCCGAATGTATCTGCTATCATGTGGTTAATTTCCTGAAATGTATTTTTAGGCACATGAAAAACCTCTGAAGGAGCATGTCTAAATTCCAGAATAATGTTTTTAAAGTGCAGAGACTTTGTTCTAATCATTTTTATGGGAACGTAATTTTAACTGTGTAATTGATTAACTAATGTGTATTGATGTGGATAATGTTGCTTTTATGGATTTCTATTTTGAAATACCGAATAAAGAAATTTATATAATATCTCATTTTGTAAATATTTTTCTTTTTTGAAATAATCTGAGATGAGACAAACACTTGTTCATTCAAAAATAAATATACCGTGCAAATACAGACAACATGTATATACATTTTGCATTCGTACATGTGAAACAAAACAGATTTTGATACACCAAGCTTAATTCACAAAAGGGGGCAAACCCTTCAAATTATTATTCCTTTCATCATAGAAGGAGGATGCCCTACATTGGGAACATTAATGAAAACAGTTGGGGTTAAATTGACTTCATGGTTCCCTCCAACGGTGAATAGCTACCATATGGCTCTTCCTCAATGTAATTCCAAAATGCTGACGCGTTTCAAGACCCTTGTCAACTACAGGGGCTCTCATCAGGGCCTCATATTTAAATGAGTTGGTGTAGTCTACAAAAAAAAAGGACATGGGATATTTAGGGGCTTCCCTTTTAATAAGCTAACCATATAACAAGATTACTTACACTTCAAGGGTATTCCTAAAAATTACCTGATGGATGTCGCTTATTGCCATCAGTGAAGTCCCTTGTGAATTATGTGGGGAGTGTTTAAACGGAACCCTTTTTAGTGCAAGAGCTGCTGGAAACAAACATTGTATATGGGTTTTAGTCTCTACATATGCAGAAAAAGTCAAATCCACTAAGGTCCAGAAATTGAAAAGGCTTGTACCTGTGATGCAGTAATTTTTAGAACTGCAGCTTGGCTCCTCTCTATTTTACCCATAAATTCCTTAAGCGACATCCATCAGGTACATTTTGGGAATACCTTTGAGGTGTAAGTAATCTTGTTATATGGCTAGTTTATTAAAAGGGAGGCCTCGCAATATCCCACGTCCTCTTTTTATAGACTACACCATCTCATTTACATATGAAGCCCTGATGAGACCACATGGAGTTGACAAGAGTCTCGAAACGCGTCGGCATTTTAGAATTACAGAGAAAACTGAGCAGAGCTCAGGGAGACTCCCTTGCACACGACGTGCGGTAAAAAATCTGAGGAACCCAGCCTCTCTTGGGATTGTTCTAGAGGGTGCAGTCGCCTGATTGGCTGTTGGTTAGTTTTGGTTCTTTTTTACAAAGAATGTGGATAGCCTATTAAACTGACTTTTCATTGCATGATAGCCTATGGTAATTTTATCTACTACTTGTATATGTATACCGTGGGACTCCCACTGTGACGACGGGGATGATTCAAGCATGTAAATCTATGAAAGATCCAATACTGAAGAACCTATTTCCAGACAGCAAGAGCCTGCCTTCCTTACGGTGGTTGACAAAACCGGTTTGAAAATACCCAGAAAAGGGTACGGCCAAAGTAAAACATCTTAAATATAAAATCAGTACATCCAGGTTTGACTGCCTCCTGGAAATCATTCAATGTCACTGAGTAATTGATGTGACAAAGTTAGAATGGTAAAGAACATGGCACTAGTCCTATAAAAAGAAGTGGTGGGACTGACCAAGATGGGGATTATGCAAGTGACATCATGACACGTGCCATCACAGCTCATGACGTCACGACGCATGACTGTTAGGAATGGGTATCAAGCTAAATAAACAATAACTCAACTGGTATTATTGTATAGACAGTTAAACATGCATGCAGAAAGCATTGCGAGAACATTGCCTCTTCCGGAAGTCGTATCCCGGTTGCGGCCCGATTACACCGTCCCCCACTGATTCATTCAGACCAAGGGTTGGTCCTACACAGGCATCACCCTCTGACCCTCTATGGAACACGCAGCCTCCCGGCCTTACCACCGCCCCCCGAGGATACCAGACGTCCCCCCGCATGTCCCCAAGATCATTCATATCCCGACCTGCCGTCCTAACCTTTTGCCCCAAACTTCGCTGCTCCAGCACCGTTTTTCAGGAATACAACCCGGTCCTGATGAAAATCCTGATTTACAAGGATCGAAACGTCGTCGACCCCTCAGCTCATTAAATGGCGCATCCCCCAGTTTGGCTCATCTGAATCATTGTTGCTAAAAAGAATACTTACCTGTGCATTGTAACTGAATTTGAGTCACACTATGCGCCGTTCACGCTGAACACAATTGTCACTTGCGTCGCCATCCATGTGTCACTTGCACATACCCAGCACCAAGTCCAATTCGGGTTGTTTTGTTATTTATTCATGTACAGTGCTGATACAACTGTGTTTTCTACTGTTATCCTAATTTTGTTGCCAAATATAAGATGCCATGTGCACGTTCTAAAACAATTTGAGTCTCCTTACTTCTGTTCTCGCAATGCTTTCTGCATGCATGTTTAACTGTCTACACAATAATACCAATTGTGATATTGTTTATTTAGCTTGATTGCCTACCCTGATCCCAACATGGTCTATGGGGCATACTCCTGTAGTTAGTTACATGTTGGGAATGGGTAGCAGACAACGTGCAGGAGCTGTTGAATGTGTCCCGCCATCTGAAAAAGACACTGGGACAAGTTCAACATATTTCTGTGGGGCCCTACTTCTTGGCAGGGTGGTCGGTGTCCATCCTGTGAAAATAGTGGGTGGAAGGCGTGTACCTTTACCCCCCCTCACTCGTGCCCTGGTAAAGTCACACAAAAACAACATTGATCCATAATATACGGTTGTCTTCTGGTTCCTTGTTAATCTAATGCCCCAATTACACAAGTATAGGACTACTTTCCAATATGCTCATTAACATTTGTTACGGAATTCATCAGAATTCTGTATCTCGGGGCAAACACTATACCCCTGCAATTTTCCCCAGGTAAAGTATAGCACATCAAACCTTCCAACATTTCTCAGGGGGAAAAAATGCAGGTGAAAAATCTGATGCGTGTGAAATTGGTGTGGTTTACATTAAATTCCAGATGTATGACTTCGCTTTTCGCTTCATTTTTTTAGTATCAGATTCTCGTTCATTTAACTGTGACCCAATTCACTCCGCAGCCACCAAATTGTATGTTGGATCATTAAATAAAAAAATACGCCTGGACACTGCCATTCTCACATGCTCTAACGGTCCTGGGGGACCGCAACGCTCACCACTGAATCCCTGTTGCTACCGCTGCCTTGCCACCACCAGCACCGGTCTAAGGACTCCAAGTCCCGGCATCCCTCCTGTGGCGCCTGTCAACCACGCCATCAGCAAGCACCAGGAGGAGCTTGATAAGCGGAGTGGGGCTTCTGCTCTTCGGGCATCGCGAACGCCCGGACACTGCCATTCTCACACGCTCTAACGGTCCTGGGGGACCGCAACGCTCACCACTGGCTCCCTGTTGCTCCTGCTGCCTTGCCACCACCAGCACAGGTCTAAGGACTCCAAGTCCCGGCATCCCTCCTGTGGCGCATGTCAACCACGCCATCAGCAAGCGCCAGGAGACGCTTGATAAGCGGAGTGGTGCTTCTGCTCTTCGGGCACCGCTAACGCCTGGACACTGCCATTCTCATGCTCTAACGGTCCTGGGGGACCGCAACGCTCACCACTGGTTCCCTGTTGCTCCCGCTGCCTTTCCACCACCAGCGCGGGTCTAAGGACTCCAAGTCCCGACATCCCTCCTGTGGCGCCTGTCAACCACGCTATCAGCAAGCGCCAGGAGGAGCTTTATAAGCGGAGTAGAGCTCCCGCAGCGGGGACGCTCGCGGGGCGCGCGCCGGGCAAAGCCTGTGCCAAGGGCAAGCCCGTTCGAGACTGGATGAGACTGGACTGGGCCACTCTTTCGACAAGTTGTGTAAAGTGAGTCTCTATGTGACTGTTTGTGCATTTTTAAACTGTTGATGTTCATTATAGCCTGTTGACGGGCCTAGAAAGAGCAAAGATTTTGGCCATTAGTGTTCGAAGCATTGCAGAGAGTGTGCTTGTCTTATTACTTGAGATCAATTACATCCTTTGCCCTTTTCTTGCTCTGAGCAATCCTAGCTATCACATAAGCATGGGGGAGAGCCCGCCTCCGCCTGCAAGGCCCAACACCCGATATAAAGCTTCTGTGCGCACACCCATATCGAAACTAACAGCTATCGATAAAATGTTACGGCAGGCAATAGGGGCTGTCTCTAACGAGATAGAACGCACAGAACGGCGGCTTTCCACAATGCAAATAATTCCATGCTCTCCCATGGTTTTGGAAACAGGAGTTTCTGATTTGTCACAGATAGTAAATGTATCTAATACTCCTGGTCTAATGCCAGCTTCGTAAATGGCAACTCCTGTAATTGTTCATAAATCTGACACAGTGACAATTAGGAAAGGAGGTCAAAGGAAACAAAAAGCCCACAGGGGGGGAAGCAAGTGTACTCTTCCTTGAGATCAGCGCCAAAGGCTCAGACTGAAGGCAATATAGCTGGTGGAAGTAGCCCACTAGTATTGGAGCCCCCATTATGGGCCACAAATATGGCAAGAGAATTTAAAACTCATATGGAAACCTATATTCGTAGTGAGATAGAAGCCGTAAAGAAACACTCAGAGAAGCTCACATTGTTGGTTGATTTATGGGGAAGCAAAATGGACACTCTTTCTAATACTTTGGTCAATTCCAAAACTCTAGACTCAGCACCCACCCACCATAGCAACCAAGTGACCATATCTGCCCATACTGCCCTTGTAGACTCTAATGCCGTAATGGGGCCCCTCTCCCTAGCTAATCAATCTGCAGACCCGGGTAGGTCAAAACCTGGGGCACCAAAGGAGGGGGTTGATGGCCAAGGCCCTTTGAAAATGTTAACAACCTTGGGCCCGCAAGTGGAACTTAATTTTCCTAGTAAAAGTAGAGGATATTATGGGAACAATGGTAATTCTAACAGAACTACACTTAAATCCAATTTGCAATGTATAGATCTACCCACGGCCTCGACCCCCTATACTGTTATCTTAACTGGAGTCCCTGAGCTGGAAACAGATAGAGTGGAGTCATATCCTGAATTAAAAATAACGTCATCTTTTGGTTAAACAAACATAGACCATTGCCCTCCTCAATCCAGAGCGAAATTCTCTTTACTATGCATGTTAGTTGGCTGGGTCAGAGGAAGAAAGATATCCGGGGGGATTGCGTTTTGATCAATTTCAGGGACACCAGGGCGGTTCAATATATCCTAAACTGGGACCAAGTAAGGGAGACTAGCGGCATAAGGACGCTTTCTCTTGGTTATTTCTCTCCTTCTACTCCCTTGATAGAAAGAATGGGAGGTGTATATAAAAAATGAGAAAAGAGAGCCCAGACTGGCCACTTCCTAACATGGGCCGGGCCCTGAAATAATCCAGTCCTTTAACATTCCAATTAGCAATAGATTTAGCAGCATAGACCTAGTTGATTGACTGGATCCCTCAGTAGAATCAGCCGAAGGTATAGCCATCCAGTCACTACTGCTACAAAATTGTGATAGATTTGAGTTTGGGGTTCGCCCTCTCGGGGGAAACACTTGAGGCTATAGTAGATCCGGGTGGACTGGAAGCCCCGCTGAATACATTGGGGGACCATTCGGGAAACACACAAGACTGGGAGTGGATACTTTGTCAAACACTCCAGCAGGAGGTGGAAACTCTCAATCTTCTGACTGAAAAAACAAAAGACCTACATAACACTAAGGTTCTATCATGGAACATAGCAGGTCTTGCTTCCAAGCTGGACCATCCTGACTGGGGAGACTACATTTATATGCATGAGCTATGTCTCTTCCAAGAGACATGGTCTGCTGATCCACTATATAGGCTAGGATATGTAGCTTACTCAATCCCAGCCCTGCAAGGCCTTAGAGGGAGACCCTTAGGGGCCTATGTATTTGGGATGCTATCCATCTGGGGTGTACAATTAAAGTCCTTGATACTGGATCCTTGGATATACTGTGTATTCTCCTCTCACTTGACGACCAATTTAAATTGGCTGTCATAAATGTATACTCCCGTCCAGTGAAGTTGGGGAAAACCTCACAGACCCTAGACTCTTGGCTTCTTTTCTGCTTACTCTACCTGAGTCTGTCCACCTAGTTGTAGGGGGGGACTTCAATTGTCACTTCGAACCTCTCAATGGTATAAAAACCAATATCACAAGCGAAGAAGACTGTCTGGTCAATCCCTGATTGTAATATTTATCCAACAAGGGGTTGGTCCCCCCTTGTTCTTCAGATGACCTCACTTACACTTACTTATTCGCTTAGGGCCTGTAATGGTCGATTTCCTTCAGTTAGCCCGGGAAACCCAACTTTTAATAAAATAGGACAGGCCTCCACAATTGATTATATTTTGGTTGATGTTGAGAATTGGTCCAAAATTAGGGATTTCACTGTCCAACCACGATGTGAAAGTGACCATAATCCATTAATACTTGAGATATCCTACCCCCAATTCAGTAACCACCAGGGCTTGCCAATACAACCCCCACCCCCAAAATGTAATTGTGAGAGAAGGTGGCAGAAGAGTTTTCTGGGGTACATTAGCTGCATCAGATGAAAAAATTGCTTCTTTGTACACAGAGATTATCCTTTTTTAGAGTTTGCTTTCTGTGCGACTGAAAATTACCAAGGCCATGAATCTATGCTGTCGATAAATACCAACCACCGTGATATGTTCTTAAAGTTGGCAGACTTTTTCTATAAACAAGAAAATAATAACATGCTCGACCCCAAACCAAAACATCCATGGTTTAATAAAGCGTGCAGGGAAGCTAAAAGCGCAATGATACATGGAGTTAAGAATCAGTATGTCCTAGGTACCAGAGCAGCCAGTTCTCATTATAAAAACACCATGGCTGAAGCCAAAACAGCCTGGGAGAAAGAAAAATGGGCAGCGATCAAGAAAGCTTTGGACACTAAAGATATGAGAGGCTTTTGGAACCTAGTGAAGACAGGCTACTCCGAAAGTAACTCAGCTGCTGCTCCAAATCTAGTGGACGAAGCTTGGAGATTGCATTTTAAAATTGTATACTTTAGGTCCCTAGATGATACTGTAGCACATGGGAAAGTAGATGTTCTTCAAATCCCCTCAAATATTGATCCACCACCTTGTACACTGCTGGAAGTCACTCTGGCATTGGGCAAGTTACTTCCTAATAAGGCACTGGGTCTGGACAGAATCCCTGGTGACCTGTTCAGAACTGAACAGGCTGTCTCGGCACCCTATCTGCAGACATTATTTAATGCTATTATCCAAGGTATGGAGCACCCCCCTCGACTGGGGCTGGTGCGGAAATTATTCACATTTTAAAAAAAGGCTCCCCATTAGATCCAGAAAATTATCGGCCTATTAGCCTTATTGATGTCACCCAAAAGATATTTGCTCTTGTTCTCCTGGGGCGACTGCAATCATGGATGGGCGAGTCAAATGTCCTAACCCCTTTACAAGCAAGATTTAGGTCTAAAATCTCGACTATAGACCAACAGCTAGATTCATGAAAGGAAATTGCGCTCGCAAAGGGCCAGATTCTGAGAAACTGGCCCTTTGCAAGCACAATTTTTGCATTTGGGATTCATCATCCCAAATGCAAAAATCGCTATTTGCGAAATCGCATATTTGCGAGGAATTGCATTTAAGGAATCTCTATTAGAGATTCCTTAAATACAATTCATTAACCCATTTTAAATTGCGAATTTGCAATATTTGGCCGCTATTTACCCCGAAGTCTGACTTTGTGGTAAATAGCGAAAAAATAGAAAAATGCACTTTAGTGCATTTTTCTCTGTTGCATGTGACACACACACATGTCCTTTGGACATGTGTGTGCGCAACACCTGTGTAAATTTGCATTTCAGGGGTGCTACAGGGTGTCCTTTGGACACCCCTGGCACCCTTGAAATCGCTATCTTATTTGCGATTAGCAAATTGCTAATCGCAAATAAGGAATACTCCCCATTCATTCCTATGGGCCTGCCTTTAGGCCCTTAGGAATGAATGGGGAGTATTCCTTATTTGCGATTAGCAATTTGCTAATCGCAAATAAGGAATGTGTAGGAATTGCAATTTATTTAGCGATTCCTACATGAATCCCGTTTTGCAAGTCCTTAATAGCGATTCCTTAATAATCGCTATTAAGGACTCGCAAAACGGCTCTTTGATGAATCTGGCTGCTAATCTTTTGATTGCAATTTACTGGAAAACAGTAACCTTGGAAGAGGGTAGCCTTTATCTGACTTTTGTGGACCTTAGGTCCGCCTGTGATATGGTCCACCATGAGCAGTTATGGGGACTCCTACACAACTTGGGGCTGCCGGTTTATCTTTGCCAGCTTTTAAAGCTCTTACATAAAGGCACTTATGCAAGGGTAAGATTTGGCAAGAAAGGAGAATTGAATGCTCCCTTTCCTGTGGAGAAAGGTGTGAGGTAGGGATGCGTGTTAGCGCCAACCCTCTTCTCCCTCTTCCTGAACGGTTTAATTGATACTCGTTTAGCTGCAAAGGATATAGACTCACCAAGGTTAGCAAATAGGAAAATACCAACCTTAATGTTTGCTGACGAGACGCTACTTTTGTCTAAATCATCTATGGGCATGCAGCGCGTTTTGGATGAGTTTAGTGCATTCTGTAGGAAAAGGAATCTGGTGATAAATGTTAAAAAAACAAATATATGGTCTTCCACGCAAAAACTACCAACTGCCCACATCCCCAAATGGATGGTAGGCCCCTAGAGAGAGTGCCCATCTTCGACTATTTGGGCTTTACATTGAATGATAAAATGGACTGGTGGACACAAATAATGAAGGCCAATTTGAAATTAACGCAGTCAATGGGAGGCATCCTGAAAGTCCACAAAAACTGTTCCCAAAAAGTAATTGGTCCCCTTGGCTGAAATCTACAAAATCCAAGCAAGGGGAGCATCCCTATATGGAGCCGAACTTTGGGGTCACTGCCCATCTCACACCTTAATGGTGACTGAGAACACATTCATTAGGCAGTTGTTGGGTCTTCCAAAAAGTACGCCCTTAACTCCACTTAGGATGGATTTGGGTATTGGCCCCATTTCAGATCTAATTGCCTCTCATCCTCTCCTTTTCTGGCGTCGTATTTGGAGCACGCCAGAGTTAATTAGTTTTAGGGAGGAATTGAGGGATGTTATGTGCAAACTGGGGGCTATCAACCTACCATGGCTGTCCTATGTTAGGAGTGTCTGTTTTTCATTGGAGTTTGGTAACTTGTGGTCAAATCCGGAGGAGACCTGTTCCAGTACTTCCAAAAAGACCCTAGCTCTAGCTCTTAAGGAATTTAAACTTGCCCAATTGATTCGAAGTACGATCTCAGGCTTCTTGACATGAAGGTTTCTGGATGCCAAGCAGTAGTTTAAACTGGAATTGACCTTGGACAGTATCCAACCATTCATGGCAAAAAAAATGCTTCTACAATTTTGGCACGGTACACTTCCGTTACGTGCATTTACAAATAAATGGAAGGGTGCAGCCAAATTAGATTGTCCTGGCTGCTCCGCTTCGGAAGAAACAGAACTCCATATAATGCTCTTCTGTAATGCTTAGCATAGGTCTAGATCGAAGTGGGTTATTCAATTATGCAGACATTTGGGGCTCAGAAACCACATTGAGGTTTTCAGGCTACTTAAATTCAAAACATTCCCACTATTTGTAGTCGCTACCTCGAAATTCCTCTTTGCAATGTGGTGCATACGTAGAGGAATCCTAAAGGGGAAAGAGATGGGCAACAGTTGATGCTGCCCTCCAAAGGATATTTGTAGTACCCTTTTCTGCTATATAGTGTCATCCAGAGAATTGTGATGACAATAATTGTTGTTTATTTTTCTTGTGTAGGTAATGTAATTTTGAATGTTTTTCTTTTTAGGTTTTGCCTGTCGTAAGCTGCGCAAGCAGCGTTTCGCGCAGGCGAAATCTTTTGTTTAGAGTATGTGAGTGTAGTCCCGCCGCTCTGTTCCATTGGCTAGCTCCATAAATGGAGGCTAGCCATTGGAACAGAGATCTGTCCGTCAAGCCGGAGCGGATTCGTGGGCGTTCCTGAGACTTTTAGGCTTTTGCCTACATCATGCGGCTGTGGGCGGTGATTTTTTTTTGTCGGGGGAGGTTTGTTTTGGTCATTTCTCCTGGAAGGCACCGCAACGAGGGACGTCTGCCTGCCATCGGCTAGCAGGTAAGCGGCATATTTTACTCCCGTTCCCGCCCCCCCTCCCGCTGTCCGTGAGCCCGCCCGCCCTCCTGCTGTCTGTGTGCCCGTCCCCCCTCCCGCTGTCCGTGTGCCCGTCCCCCCTCCCGCTGTCCGTTAACCCATCCCCCTCCCGCTGTCCGTTAGCCCGTCCCCCCTCCCGCTGTCCGTGTGCCCGTCCCCCTTCCCGCTGTCTGTGTGCCCGTCCCCCCTCCCGCTGTCCGTGTGCCCACCCCCCTCCTGCTGTCCGTGTGCCCGTTAACCCGCCCCCCCTCCCGCTGTCCGTGAGCCCATTCACCCACCCCCTCCCGCTGTCCGTGTGCCCGCCCCCTCCCGCTGTTTGTGTGCCCATTAACCTGCCCCCCCTCCCGCAGTCTGTGAGCCCGTTCACCCGCCCCCCTCCCACTGTCCGTGTGCCCGCCCCCCCTCCCGTTGTCTGCTACTTTCACTCTTGCTCCTTAGAGCACCCGCGCGTGGGAGATGCGCGGGGCGCTGTCCCACCAACTCGGCGACTTCCCTGACCTCTGATCTGGAGGAGGACAGAGCAAACTATGTATATTTCCCCCTTTGTCTTTCAGAGCGCGGTGTTGTTATTCAGCGCCCGTCTTCAGGAATTTATTGTTGCTTTCAAAGTAAACTGCTGGGGGAGGAAAAGAAAAGCGGCCGAGGGGCTGACGAGGAGAGGGCAGGCTCCCCCCAGCAGGATACGACACCAGGAGTGCTGTAAAGGCTGTCTGTCCCCCTAGAGAAGGTGCTATTGTGCCGGCTGCCTTTATCTAAGCGCTTGGTGAGTGCCAGCGAGCCCGTCTCCTTCAGACTCCCCAGTTCCTTCCACGGGCCTCTTTATTTGCAAGGGGACCATTCAGGGACTGTCACTCGGCGCTCCCCACTTATTCACCAGCGTCATCAATCAAAAGGACGAGCAGCGGGCAGGTTCCCCCTTTGAAATGGGAGGACAATGGGGTTCTGAGCTGAAAGCACCCCTCTCTTTTGATTGATGACGCTGGTGAATAAGTGGGGAGCGCCGAGTGACAGTCCCTGAATGGTCCCCTTGCAAATAAAGAGGCCCGTGGAAGGAACTGGGGAGTCTGAAGGAGACGGGCTCGCTGGCACTCACCAAGCGCTTAGATAAAGGCAGCCGGCACAATAGCACCTTCTCTAGGGGGACAGACAGCCTTTACAGCACTCCTGGTGTCGTATCCTGCTGGGGGGAGCCTGCCCTCTCCTCGTCAGCCCCTCGGCCGCTTTTCTTTTCCTCCCCCAGCAGTTTACTTTGAAAGCAACAATAAATTCCTGAAGACGGGCGCTGAATAACAACACCGCGCTCTGAAAGACAAAGGGGGAAATATACATAGTTTGCTCTGTCCTCCTCCAGATCAGAGGTCAGGGAAGTCGCCGAGTTGGTGGGACAGCGCCCCGCGCATCTCCCACGCGCGGGTGCTCTAAGGAGCAAGAGTGAAAGTAGCAGACAACGGGAGGGGGGGCGGGCACACGGACAGTGGGAGGGGGGCGGGTGAACGGGCTCACAGACTGCGGGAGGGGGGGCAGGTTAATGGGCACACAAACAGCGGGAGGGGGCGGGCACACGGACAGCGGGAGGGGGTGGGTGAATGGGCTCACGGACAGCGGGAGGGGGGGCGGGTTAACGGGCACACGGACAGCAGGAGGGGGGTGGGCACACGGACAGCGGGAGGGGGGACGGGCACACAGACAGCGGGAAGGGGGACGGGCACACGGACAGCGGGAGGGGGGACGGGCTAACGGACAGCGGGAGGGGGATGGGTTAACGGACAGCGGGAGGGGGGACGGGCACACGGACAGCGGGAGGGGGGACGGGCACACAGACAGCAGGAGGGCGGGCGGGCTCACGGACAGCGGGAGGGGGGGCGGGAACGGGAGTAAAATATGCCGCTTACCTGCTAGCCGATGGCAGGCAGACGTCCCTCGTTGCGGTGCCTTCCAGGAGAAATGACCAAAACAAACCTCCCCCGACAAAAAAAAATCACCGCCCACAGCCGCATGATGTAGGCAAAAGCCTAAAAGTCTCAGGAACGCCCACGAATCCGCTCCGGCTTGACGGACAGATCTCTGTTCCAATGGCTAGCCTCCATTTATGGAGCTAGCCAATGGAACAGAGCGGCGGGACTACACTCACATACTCTAAACAAAAGATTTCGCCTGCGCGAAACGCTGCTTGCGCAGCTTACGACAGGCAAAACCTAAAAAGAAAAACATTCAAAATTACATTACCTACACAAGAAAAATAAACAACAATTATTGTCATCACAATTCTCTGGATGACACTATATAGCAGAAAAGGGTACTACAAATATCCTTTGGAGGGCAGCATCAACTGTTGCCCATCTCTTTCCCCTTTAGGATTCCTCTACGTATGCACCACATTGCAAAGAGGAATTTCGAGGTAGCGACTACAAATAGTGGGAATGTTTTGAATTTAAGTAGCCTGAAAACCTCAATGTGGTTTCTGAGCCCCAAATGTCTGCATAATTGAATAACCCACTTCGATCTAGACCTATGCTAAGCATTACAGAAGAGCATTATATGGAGTTCTGTTTCTTCCGAAGCGGAGCAGCCAGGACAATCTAATTTGGCTGCACCCTTCCATTTATTTGTAAATGCACGTAACGGAAGTGTACCGTGCCAAAATTGTAGAAGCATTTTTTTTGCCATGAATGGTTGGATACTGTCCAAGGTCAATTCCAGTTTAAACTACTGCTTGGCATCCAGAAACCTTCATGTCAAGAAGCCTGAGATCGTACTTCGAATCAATTGGGCAAGTTTAAATTCCTTAAGAGCTAGAGCTAGGGTCTTTTTGGAAGTACTGGAACAGGTCTCCTCCGGATTTGACCACAAGTTACCAAACTCCAATGAAAAACAGACACTCCTAACATAGGACAGCCATGGTAGGTTGATAGCCCCCAGTTTGCACATAACATCCCTCAATTCCTCCCTAAAACTAATTAACTCTGGCGTGCTCCAAATACGACGCCAGAAAAGGAGAGGATGAGAGGCAATTAGATCTGAAATGGGGCCAATACCCAAATCCATCCTAAGTGGAGTTAAGGGCGTACTTTTTGGAAGACCCAACAACTGCCTAATGAATGTGTTCTCAGTCACCATTAAGGTGTGAGATGGGCAGTGACCCCAAAGTTCGGCTCCATATAGGGATGCTCCCCTTGCTTGGATTTTGTAGATTTCAGCCAAGGGGACCAATTACTTTTTGGGAACAGTTTTTGTGGACTTTCAGGATGCCTCCCATTGACTGCGTTAATTTCAAATTGGCCTTCATTATTTGTGTCCACCAGTCCATTTTATCATTCAATGTAAAGCCCAAATAGTCGAAGATGGGCACTCTCTCTAGGGGCCTACCATCCATTTGGGGATGTGGGCAGTTGGTAGTTTTTGCGTGGAAGACCATATATTTGTTTTTTTAACATTTATCACCAGATTCCTTTTCCTACAGAATGCACTAAACTCATCCAAAACGCGCTGCATGCCCATAGATGATTTAGACAAAAGTAGCGTCTCGTCAGCAAACATTAAGGTTGGTATTTTCCTATTTGCTAACCTTGGTGAGTCTATATCCTTTGCAGCTAAACGAGTATCAATTAAACCGTTCAGGAAGAGGGAGAAGAGGGTTGGCGCTAACACGCATCCCTACCTCACACCTTTCTCCACAGGAAAGGGAGCATTCAATTCTCCTTTCTTGCCAAATCTTACCCTTGCATAAGTGCCTTTATGTAAGAGCTTTAAAAGCTGGCAAAGATAAACCGGCAGCCCCAAGTTGTGTAGGAGTCCCCATAACTGCTCATGGTGGACCATATCACAGGCGGACCTAAGGTCCACAAAAGTCAGATAAAGGCTACCCTCTTCCAAGGTTACTGTTTTCCAGTAAATTGCAATCAAAAGATTAGCAGCCAGATTCATCAAAGAGCCGTTTTGCGAGTCCTTAATAGCGATTATTAAGGAATCGCTATTAAGGACTTGCAAAACGGGATTCATGTAGGAATCGCTAAATAAATTGCAATTCCTACACATTCCTTATTTGCGATTAGCAAATTGCTAATCGCAAATAAGGAATACTCCCCATTCATTCCTAAGGGCCTAAAGGCAGGCCCATAGGAATGAATGGGGAGTATTCCTTATTTGCGATTAGCAATTTGCTAATCGCAAATAAGATAGCGATTTCAAGGGTGCCAGGGGTGTCCAAAGGACACCCTGTAGCACCCCTGAAATGCAAATTTACACAGGTGTTGCGCACACACATGTCCAAAGGACATGTGTGTGTGTCACATGCAACAGAGAAAAATGCACTAAAGTGCATTTTTCTATTTTTTCGCTATTTACCACAAAGTCAGACTTCGGGGTAAATAGCGGCCAAATATTGCAAATTCGCAATTTAAAATGGGTTAATGAATTGTATTTAAGGAATCTCTAATAGAGATTCCTTAAATGCAATTCCTCGCAAATATGCGATTTCGCAAATAGCGATTTTTGCATTTGGGATGATGAATCCCAAATGCAAAAATTGTGCTTGCAAAGGGCCAGTTTCTCAGAATCTGGCCCTTTGCGAGCGCAATTTCCTTTCATGAATCTAGCTGTTGGTCTATAGTCGAGATTTTAGACCTAAATCTTGCTTGTAAAGGGGTTAGGACATTTGACTCGCCCATCCATGATTGCAGTCGCCCCAGGAGAACAAGAGCAAATATCTTTTGGGTGACATCAATAAGGCTAATAGGCCGATAATTTTCTGGATCTAATGGGGAGCCTTTTTTTAAAATGTGAATAATTTCCGCACCAGCCCCAGTCGAGGGGGGTGCTCCATACCTTGGATAATAGCATTAAATAATGTCTGCAGATAGGGTGCCGAGACAGCCTGTTCAGTTCTGAACAGGTCACCAGGGATTCTGTCCAGACCCAGTGCCTTATTAGGAAGTAACTTGCCCAATGCCAGAGTGACTTCCAGCAGTGTACAAGGTGGTGGATCAATATTTGAGGGGATTTGAAGAACATCTACTTTCCCATGTGCTACAGTATCATCTAGGGACCTAAAGTATACAATTTTAAAATGCAATCTCCAAGCTTCGTCCACTAGATTTGGAGCAGCAGCTGAGTTACTTTCGGAGTAGCCTGTCTTCACTAGGTTCCAAAAGCCTCTCATATCTTTAGTGTCCAAAGCTTTCTTGATCGCTGCCCATTTTTCTTTCTCCCAGGCTGTTTTGGCTTCAGCCATGGTGTTTTTATAATGAGAACTGGCTGCTCTGGTACCTAGGACATACTGATTCTTAACTCCATGTATCATTGCGCTTTTAGCTTCCCTGCACGCTTTATTAAACCATGGATGTTTTGGTTTGGGGTCGAGCATGTTATTATTTTCTTGTTTATAGAAAAAGTCTGCCAACTTTAAGAACATATCACGGTGGTTGGTATTTATCGACAGCATAGATTCATGGCCTTGGTAATTTTCAGTCGCACAGAAAGCAAACTCTAAAAAAGGATAATCTCTGTGTACAAAGAAGCAATTTTTTCATCTGATGCAGCTAATGTACCCCAGAAAACTCTTCTGCCACCTTCTCTCACAATTACATTTTGGGGGTGGGGGTTGTATTGGCAAGCCCTGGTGGTTACTGAATTGGGGGTAGGATATCTCAAGTATTAATGGATTATGGTCACTTTCACATCGTGGTTGGACAGTGAAATCCCTAATTTTGGACCAATTCTCAACATCAACCAAAATATAATCAATTGTGGAGGCCTGTCCTATTTTATTAAAAGTTGGGTTTCCCGGGCTAACTGAAGGAAATCGACCATTACAGGCCCTAAGCGAATAAGTAAGTGTAAGTGAGGTCATCTGAAGAACAAGGGGGGACCAACCCCTTGTTGGATAAATATTACAATCAGGGATTGACCAGACAGTCTTCTTCGCTTGTGATATTGGTTTTTATACCATTGAGAGGTTCGAAGTGACAATTGAAGTCCCCCCCTACAACTAGGTGGACAGACTCAGGTAGAGTAAGCAGAAAAGAAGCCAAGAGTCTAGGGTCTGTGAGGTTTTCCCCAACTTCACTGGACGGGAGTATACATTTATGACAGCCAATTTAAATTGGTCGTCAAGTGAGAGGAGAATACACAGTATATCCAAGGATCCAGTATCAAGGACTTTAATTGTACACCCCAGATGGATAGCATCCCAAATACATAGGCCCCTAAGGGTCTCCCTCTAAGGCCTTGCAGGGCTGGGATTGAGTAAGCTACATATCCTAGCCTATATAGTGGATCAGCAGACCATGTCTCTTGGAAGAGACATAGCTCATGCATATAAATGTAGTCTCCCCAGTCAGGATGGTCCAGCTTGGAAGCAAGACCTGCTATGTTCCATGATAGAACCTTAGTGTTATGTAGGTCTTTTGTTTTTTCAGTCAGAAGATTGAGAGTTTCCACCTCCTGCTGGAGTGTTTGACAAAGTATCCACTCCCAGTCTTGTGTGTTTCCCGAATGGTCCCCCAATGTATTCAGCGGGGCTTCCAGTCCACCCGGATCTACTATAGCCTCAAGTGTTTCCCCCGAGAGGGCGAACCCCAAACTCAAATCTATCACAATTTTGTAGCAGTAGTGACTGGATGGCTATACCTTCGGCTGATTCTACTGAGGGATCCAGTCAATCAACTAGGTCTATGCTGCTAAATCTATTGCTAATTGGAATGTTAAAGGACTGGATTATTTCAGGGCCCGGCCCATGTTAGGAAGTGGCCAGTCTGGGCTCTCTTTTCTCATTTTTTATATACACCTCCCATTCTTTCTATCAAGGGAGTAGAAGGAGAGAAATAACCAAGAGAAAGCGTCCTTATGCCGCTAGTCTCCCTTACTTGGTCCCAGTTTAGGATATATTGAACCGCCCTGGTGTCCCTGAAATTGATCAAAACGCAATCCCCCCGGATATCTTTCTTCCTCTGACCCAGCCAACTAACATGCATAGTAAAGAGAATTTCGCTCTGGATTGAGGAGGGCAATGGTCTATGTTTGTTTAACCAAAAGATGACGTTATTTTTAATTCAGGATATGACTCCACTCTATCTGTTTCCAGCTCAGGGACTCCAGTTAAGATAACAGTATAGGGGGTCGAGGCCGTGGGTAGATCTATACATTGCAAATTGGATTTAAGTGTAGTTCTGTTAGAATTACCATTGTTCCCATAATATCCTCTACTTTTACTAGGAAAATTAAGTTCCACTTGCGGGCCCAAGGTTGTTAACATTTTCAAAGGGCCTTGGCCATCAACCCCCTCCTTTGGTGCCCCAGGTTTTGACCTACCCGGGTCTGCAGATTGATTAGCTAGGGAGAGGGGCCCCATTACGGCATTAGAGTCTACAAGGGCCCCCTCCCCCCAAACGGGGTTTGAATTTTTTAAAGCCGCTGCCCCCGTCCCGGCTCCGTAAATATTTGGAGGAAAGAAGGTGCATTAGAGGAGAGAGAACGCAGTAAGTGGCCGGGACCTTTAAAACCCAATATATCAAAATGAGCCAGTCGAAAAATAAGGAGCATCGACCTAACGCCGCAAAATCGTGTGCGGTGTGTGTAGTTCGTATGTGGGTCATGTTGGTATGTACGTGCATGCCACATTTGCTCTTTGTAGTCTGCATTTTATCTCGATGCGGGGTAGGCCGGTTTATGTGTGTCACTTTTGCTTTGTGAGTATGTGGGCTTTGGGTAGGGAACGTCAGGGTGTGCACCTTTGTGTAGTTGTGCATGGCACCTTTGCTTTGTTTAGTCTATGTTGTGTCTCTCTCGATATAGGGAGACTGCTCACTTCTTTGCATAACTTTGGATGGAAAATGTTTAAAGATGTCCGTGACGCCAGTTTGGTAGCAGCAGTGTTAGTGTGGGCTAAATGCAGAACTCTGTGTCTGACACTTACACCTGTTGTTGGAAACTCGCGTCCCCTGTTGCGGCAGACGTATCCCATGCCGTTGAGTGTGCAAGTACCCACTCAAAGGTTTGATCCGACACGGACTAAGAATCTTATTTCCTCAAACATGGAGTAGGCTCATGTATTTCACGTCACGTTGCTGCTTTCTGCAACCTCTCACCGAACTCCCTCCACCTTGCCACCAACTTTTTTGCACTCATTCTTGAGCCTTGCTCTACTCATAAACATAAACCCTCTGGTGCTTCCTAGTTAGGTGCTTCCTGTACCTCCAATTCACGTGTAAAGGTGCTATGATTGTGAGTTGCCTCACCCTTTTATGCGCAGGGATTATTAAAGCGAGGCTCTACTACTGCTGGCCAGTGGATTTTTGTGGGAAGCGGTGGTCAAGAAGTGGGTAGATAAACCTTTATGTTAAATTTGTGATTTTGTGTACACACTTCTCATATTCTTTCCATGAGACAGTCAAAAGCATTTAAAGTGATTTTCAGTCCGTAGAACAGACTGCACTTTTTTTGTAATGTTCAGGTTAGCACTGTTGTGGTTCTGCTACAGTAGTTTGTAAAAAGAGGTTGTACATTTTGTATATTGCCTATTCCTTCTGCATTTTCATTTGTTATACGTTTTAGGTTTCGCCTGGCGTGTGTGTGTGTGTGTGGGGGGCTCTGGGTGTGTGTGTGTGGGTGTGTGTGGTTCTGGGTGTGTGTGTGTGGCTCTGGGTGTGTGTGTGTGTGTGGGGCTCTGGGTGTGTGTGTGTGTGTGTGGGGGGGGCTCTGGGGGGTGTGTGTGTGTGGGGCTCTGAGTGTGTGTGTGGGGGGGCTCTGGGTGTGTGTGGGGCTCTGGGGGTGTGTGGGGCTCTGGGTGTGTGTGTGTGTGGCTCTGGGTGTGTGTGTGTGGTAGTAATTGCTGTCTGCTGAGCTCATCCGTAGGGTACAATAGGTCTCACATTGCGAGAGATTAAGCTAATGGCAATGTAAATGACAAAACCAACACATAAATACAAATTTTGTCATTTACAATGCCAATAGCTCTAACTTTTCTAAAGGCGAAACCATTGCATTGTAAATGCTTGTTAATTTATCTTTTTAACAAGTAGTGCAATAAAATCTGAAAATGTATTGATACTGGTTTTAATAGTTTTATAATCCTTAAGTAAGAGACCCCGGATTTACTGACGATTCGCAAGCCATTATCTCGGGTAGTTATTTAATGACCGCTAACGCTGTGGTAAATATGTAATCTATCTTTGTTTATTAAGGAATGTCTGTTTTTTGAATATTTACTCCTAAATGCCCTTTTCAATGTAATATCCTATTCTATTTTATTGATTGTAACATCGGTTGTGCTTTTAAGACTGTATAGCCGAAGTGAGGGTTGCTGGGGAAGCCAATAGTAGGTCTACAGATACAGCTATTGGCGAAGCTTTTAATGAGTTCTTTCAGAATATTTACACAGAGGAGCTCAATGTTAACCGGAACGAAAGGAACGAATGGTTGAGTAATATAACTCTCCCAGAATTGGAAAATCACCAAATGGAAAAAATAGATAAAGCTATAACAGAGTTGGAAGTTTCTAACACTATTAAGCAACTAGCTCAGGGCAAAGCTGCGGGCCCAGATGGTCTCCCAGGAGAATTATATAGGGTACTCAATTCTACTCTTACCCCTGTCCTTACGAATCTTTTCAACAACATAATGATTAGGGGGGAGACACCACCAAGCTCTTGGGGAGAAGCCAATATAGCTTTAATATTGAAAACAGGTAAAGACCCAGCTGAGTGTGGATCATACCGCCCAATCTCGCTCCTCAACAACGATTACAAAATCTTTACTTCAATCTTGGCTGAGAGATTGGGAAGCGAGATTGGCACAATTATCCACCCTGATCAAAAGGGATTTATTAGGGGCCGGCAATTGGCCGACCTAACCTATGACTTGGTGGGAGCTGTCGATATTGCCTCAACTTTCGGTCTACCCCTGGCCATCATGACCCTAGATGCTACTAAAGCATTTGATAGGGTAAACTGGGAATATTTAAACTTAATTATGAAAAAATACCATCTGGGCCCTAAGTTTTGCAGGGCTATAAGTTTATTATACAATAATCCTAGAGCATCCCTATTAATTAATGGTACACGGACCACTCCTTTCAAAATTAGTCGAGGAACAAGGCAGGGCTGTCCCTTATCCCCACTTCTTTTTAATTTGTATGTAGAACCATTTGCTCAGTCAATTAGGGAGGATACTAATATACCACATTTTAATTTTTCGGGTTGGGAAAAAAAGATTGGTTTGTACGCCGATGATATAATTATTTATACAACTGATCCTGCGTTGGCATTTCCAATTATTATAAAGAGAGCGGAGGACTTCGGTAGATTTTCAGGATATGAAATTAACGCAGGGAAAACCGAAATTATGGTCTCGAACATTCAAAATCTTCAGCTTCCGATAAAATCTTCGTTGAGGTATCTGGGAATTACAATTACTAAAGAGTTAGAACATCTGGCCCAAAACAATTTAGCTCGTATTTCTCGAGAATCTCAAACCTTGATGAAAGCTTGGTCCTTTCTCCCGCTTACCATCTATGGGAGAACCAGCTTGATAAAAATGAGTATCCTCCCGAAATTTACTTTTATTTTTAATTCCATCCCGTTATCTTTTGACACTAAACAGCTTGTAAAATGTCAGCAAAATATCAATTCATTTGTTTGGGGGTATAAATCCAGCAGATTATCCTGGAAAAAACTGAGAAGGAGAAGAGAAAAAGGAGGGCTCGCACTGCCAGACCTAGAATATTACTCCTGGGCATTCCATCTGACCCACTCTAGGATGTTGCTTAAGATTCCTTGGGAAAATGCAAATGGGCTTATGTATAAGGCTATGCTAATAGGTTCGGACCTTCCTGTGAACGGATTCCTCTTCAAGTTCGGGCACCAGAAGTTCTTCAAAAAAATTAGATTAAAAACATTATCAGGCACTGCAAAAGAATGGTTTCGAATAAAATCTAAGATTGGGATAGGTTACCTATCCAAACATGCCCCGATTTGGGATTTACCGGGATTAACATCACAAGAAGCCAACACAGTTAAAAGAGTTTTGTTAGATGCGGATATCACACAGTGGGGCGATATACTGGTGGAAAGATCAATCATAAGCTGGGATATTTTCAATCTTAAGGTAACATCACCACTCTCTTGGTTAGTATATTTGCAATTAAGTAGCTGGCTTCGGGCTCAAACTAAGAAGAAAGCAATGATGGGCGAGGAGAGCTTGTTAGAAAACACCCTAGTTGAAAGACCTCCTGGGAAAAAGGAAGTAGCACTTTTTTACTGGCATATCATAGAGGATGGAGAGAGAGACCTCAACCTACCGGAAAAACTCTGGGGTGCGGAGGGGGAATCACATATGGAGGACACATGGGAGGAATCTTTTCTCCTTCTCTATAAAATTATCAAGCCTGCATGGTTGCGGCGCAACCACTTTTATACACTTCATAGAGCATATTATTCTCCTAAACGCTTGTCAAAATTTCAACCAGGGAAGTGCTGTTCCAAATGCTCTCTTCCAGCTGCCTCGGACCTCCACATGTTTTGGGAATGCCCGAACATTGCTACTTTCTGGAACGAAGTTAGAGCAACACTTGAATCTATTCTTGGCTTATCTATCCGGTGCTCATGGCTTTTGATCATTTTTGGAACCAACGATAACATCAAGGGACTAGAGAGAGAATTTCTGTTTTACGCCATTTTAATGGCAAGAAGGGAGATCTGCAAAAATTGAATAAGCATAAACCCCCCAACACATGCAGAGTGGCTGTCCTCATATGTAATATCAAAGCAGGACTTATCCAGAACATGTAGCCCCCGATCGTTGAGATTTTGGGATTTTTTGGTCAATTGGAAAAGGGACGGTTAGCCAACCCCGGGTTTTTTTTTTTCTTTTTCTTTCCCCGGGTCCGATGATTAGACCTAAAATCTCCTTGTCCAAAGGGAGGCACAGTACAGATATTGGACAACTGGTCAAACTGGCCTGAAGGGAGAAGGTTCGTCCAAGCTCTGCGGGCGACATCGGGGCGGACTTTCGGTGTACTGGGAGTTCATTGTTGGGCTTCGCGGTGCTGAGTAGAGAGCTGCCCCGATGGCTATGCGGTTAGGAGCACAATTGGACCAATCCAAGGGCTAATGAGGACTAATAAAAAAAATAAATAAATAAATTAAAAAAAAGACTGTATAGCCGAAATAAAGTATCTTTTGACTGACTTGAATGACTGTATATGCGATCGGGTGCTTTAATTTCAACGTCCCTCCGTTCAGTTACTGTGCCTATTTAAATTGTGCCACCTCGCCTCAACACACACAATCCGATATTTGAGGCATTCTTAGAACCAATCCATTACCTTCAGCTGTACTGCAACGATTTTAAAGCAGTCCCATGGAGAAGATAATACTGCATTTGACCCCACACCTGCTCTCCAAGTGAGGTCACGCGCTATGAAAAGAATTGCATAGTAGAACTAGTTTAAACCCTTAAATTCAGCTGTGACAATTAATGCAGAAACATTTTCATTCTATACGTTAATTATTTCCCTTTTTCTAAAGAGAAAAGTGGTTATTAAATCGACGGCTTACACACACTCTCCTCTCATCGCACAATTGGCCCCAGTACCCACTGTATAAAACTCATATGGTGTACACCGCAGTTGTCATCATACCATTATATCTGTTTGACATGTTTTAACAAAAACTTTTGGCTTTTTGTTTAATAGCTGTACATATCGGCGCTTCACGTTTTTTCTTTTGTTTCTTCACCTTTTAGAATCATATCATCTGAGAAACGCTCAATGTATCGTGATGTAAGTATTATAGTTTTTTTTCTTTTCTCTTTTTCCCCAAATAATTGTGATTTTATTTTAAATTCAAATATGGAATTACTATATAGTAAATCATTAATGCCCACATGCATCAAAGTCAATTGCATTCGCAAACGGTGCGAATCGCATTTTTCGCCCGTTTGCGAATGCAATTGACCAATTTGGAATGCATCATGCATTTCGCAATTTTAGGAATCGCAACCATGTTGCGATTTCTAAAATTGCGATTGCATTTAAGAAATCGCAATTTCAGATTTCTTAAATGCAATGCATGATCATTTTGTAATTGCGAATTCGCAATTTGGAAGTGGTAAATTAGCATGAAGTTGAACTTCATGCTAATTTGGAAGTGGTAAATTAGCATGAAGTTGAACTTCATGCTAATTTACAGAAAACTTTTAAATATGCACAAATTGCATTTTTGACACTTTTAATTTACACACGCCCTTGGGGCATGTGTGTGGGTAAATTGCATTCAAAGTTAAATTTCAGGGGTGCAGGGAGGCGTTCTTCGGACCCCCCCCCCTGCACCCTTGAAATTGCATTCACATTTTGCGATTCGCAATTTGAAATTCGCAAAATTTGAATGCCTTCCCATTCATTCCTATGGGCCTTTTGGCCCATGGGAATCAATGGGAAGGGTTTTCCTTAATTGCGATTCGCAAATTGTGAATCGCAATTAAGGAAAAATACTGAATTGCAAAAAATATTGCGATTTTTTTTAATGCATAGCATTTTGCGATTTCTTAATTGCGATTCCTTAATTAAGAAATCGCAAAATGTAACAATGATGCATGTGGGCCCAAGCTCCCTCAAATACAATGAATTGGAACTCAGTCAGGTAGCAATGAAGAGAATCAACTGTAATATTCTGTAGAAATATAATTTCCATATCTAGTATACAATAATATTGTTACCCAGATTAGTCACCATAATATTGATATCCTATTATTTAGTAGTATTCCTCTTTTTTTGTCAGTAATCCACCATTTCGGTTTAACCTTGTTTGAAAGCAACTTTATGTCAACACTATATTACGTTTTACGTACCTGCAACCTATATCTCTGCAACTCTATCAAGGTACATATAATGGTAAACCATAAATATAACATTATTACATCACTGCATGATGGACTCACATGGATGTCATGTTTTTAACTTTTAGTTTATAAAGGTTACAGTTTTGAGCAGATATTGCGTGTACAACTGACAGATACAACTTGGTGACCACTATCATAAAAATAGGGTAAATTCAAATTTTCTTTTACCCTCCCCTTATTCATCCAATTGGTGTCCACAAGTAGACACATATAGGTTTCAGTTGTGTGAAGCCTTGATTCATATCTTGCAGGTTGGGGCTTTTCTATTAGTCACTATGCACGTCATTCATCCACAGTTTTAAATCCCTCTTATATTATTTTCAGACTATCAACACCCATCTCACTCGGAGATAGCTGAAGAAATTCCTTCTCTCCACCTCTGATATATTTTCCATTCATCACCTTAATTCAGTTAACTGCAAACATAAAAATTAATTTTGCACACTATCTAGATGCTTTGTATCAATTATTTGAAAGAACCATGTATATGAAATATTGTCTTTTGCGATATCATCGTTGTCTGATTGTGGCCTTTCCTGATGAAGGCACCCCTCCAGTGCGCGTAGAATACAACAGTCAAAAATTATTGTGCCACACTGCTTGTCTATGAAAATGAATGCTAACTATCAATCTATATGAACAATTTTTTGTCATTAGAATGCTGTTTTTCTTGAACATATGCAGAAATGGGCACGCAAATTCTTTGATGCCAATCGGTACAGCGCATCAAGGAATTCTGTGTGGGATTCATTTAAAGCAGTATTAAGGGGGGAGGTTATTAGTTACTCTGCGCAGTCTAGGAAAAAAGAGCAAGCCACTAAGGTCAGGCTTTTGGGGGAGCTAGGCAAGGCAGAAGAACAACACTGCCAGGATGGTACACAGACAAAATATCGATTTTTAAATATCGATATACAAAAATATCGAAGTTTAAATATCGATGGGACAAAATATCGAAGGTAAGTAATATCGACAGTCTTAATATCGATATTGGTATGATATCAGTAATATCGAAGTTGTAAATATCGATGTTAATAATATCGAAATTAATAACTTTGATGTTACTAATATCAATTTCTAAATACATTTAGTGTATATTATATTGTATTTATTATGTTTTATTATTTATTTTTAATGTAATTTAATTAAATATTGTCTTTTACTACTGTAGCGGGTTGTGGGTTTATAGGGGAATAGGGTGGGAAGTAATTTAATTATGTTTAATTAATTATTAATTAGTAGGAATTATGTTTAATTAATTGAGAAATAATTTTTAATTATTTTTAATTAATTGATTAATTGATAAATATGTTCTGTAGCGAGTTATGGGTTTATAGGGGAATAGGGTGGGAAGTAATTTAATAATAATTAATTAATTGATATATGTTTGTACATATTTTAATTAATAATTAATTGGTGATTAATTTTTATTAATTAGTTAATTAATTAATATAATTTTTGACATATTTATAATTATTAATTAGTTGGTAATTAATTAATAATAATTATTTAATTACATTAATTATAGTAATGTTTTTATATATAATTTATTGTTATTCTTAATTAATTAATTGGGAAAAATAATATTAATTATTAAATTAAATTAATTACAGCAAATGTGCTAATATATTTACTTTATTGTTATTGTTAATTAATAATTAATTGGTAATTAAATAATATTAATTAATTTTGGGTAAAGGAGTATTTTTAGGGTTCAGGGTCAGTTTTCAGTTTTTGGGTAAAGAGGTATTTTTAGGGTTCTGGGTCAGTTTTCAGTTTTTGGGTAAAGGGGTATTTTTAGGGTTCAGGGTCAGTTTTCAGTTCATGGGTAAAGGGGTATTTTTAGGGTTCAGGGTCAGTTTTCAGTTTTTGGGTAAAGGGGTATTTTTAGGGTTCTGGGTCAGTTTTTGGGTAAAGGGGTATTTTTAGGGTTCTGGGTCAGTTTTCAGTTTTTGGGTAAAGGGGTATTTTTAGGGTACTGGGTCAGTTTTCAGTTCATGGGTAAAGGGGTATTTTTAGGGTTCAGGGTCAGTTTTCAGTTTTTGGGTAAAGGGGTATTTTTAGGGTTTAGGGTCAGTTTTTAGTTTTTGGGTAAAGGGGTATTTTTAGGGTTCAGGGTCAGTTTTCAGTTTTTGGGTAAAGGGGTATTTTAAGGGATAAGGGTCAGTTTTCAGTTTTTGGGTAAAGGGGTATTTTTAGGTTTCAGGGTCAGTTTTGGGTTTTTGGGGTACAGGGATAGTTTTAGGGTTCAGGGTCAGTTTTGGGTTTTTGGAGTACAGGCGTACAGGGTAAAAACAAAAAAAAATTACATTAAATCAAATAAATTACATGAAAAAAATTAAAATTACTTTAAATTATTAAGTGCTTTATTTATTTTAAATGTATATGTATTAGTTTTAATTTTGTTTTAATATTTTTATTTAATAGTTGTAAAATTATATGTATTTTAAATTTATTTTTACATTATTATTAATACATTTAAAAAAACGATATTTTTGATTCCGATATTTTTGTACTTCGATATTATTTTTTCGATATTTTTGTACTTACCTTAATGAAGATAGGATTCCGATATTTTTGCTGTCGATATTTTTGCTCCGATATTTTTGCATATCGATATTCTGTCCGTCGATATTATGCCAGACATTCTGCCAGGATATAACCCAAGGGAGGGAAGGTAGAGAGAGCCAAATTAACATCTGCCTAATTAAAGCCGAATTACAAAAATACTTTGCAGAAAAGGCGGCAGCAGAATATTGGACATACAGGGGGAGGGTATATGAAACTGGGGAGCAGGCTGGTAAGGAATTAGCGCTAAGGATCAGACAAGATTATACTAAGAGCATAATAACAAGCATTCGTGAGAATGGACGGGATGTGGTGGAACCCCAGGGCATCCTTTCAGTCTTTGCTAATTTCTACGAAACCCTGTTTAAGGAGGAAATGGATGGGACATACGTAACCAGCGGTTATCCAGATAATGGGCCTAAACTGGGACCAGTAGAGAGAGAAAAATTGGAGCTGGATATAACGGGGGATGAGATCCGCGAGGCATTATCTGACCTGGCTGCTGGCAAGGCGGCTGGGCCAGATGGCATCCCTCTCGAGATGTATAAATGCCTCTCAGGAGAGCTGGGTCCAATATTATTGGACCTATTCAATGGCATCATAGGTACGGGTAAGATCCCGGAAACATGGAAAGATACCAACATCATAGTTTTCCATAAAAAAGGAAAGCCGAGGGAAAACCCAGAGTCATACAGGCCTATATGTTTGATAGACTCTGATAACAAGCTTTATGCCAAGATCCTGGCTATGCGGTTGGGGAGGGTTATTGGCGAACTCGTCTCCCCATGGCAGCATGGGTTTATCCCCGGTCGTGGAACGGCGGACCATGTTAGAAGAGCAATCTCACTGTTTGAGGCCTATGCTGCTGGGGGGAGAGGAGTCGCCATGATAATCCTCGGCGCAGATAAAGCGTTCGACCGCGTCAGGTGGGTCTATCTATGGAATGTATTGATGGCGAGAGGGTTTGGCCCAAAAATTAGGACGGCCGTTATAGCCATGTATTGCGACCCAATGGCCCTAATACAGCTGATGGGCCAGAGTTCGGAGGGGATTGTGATAAGCAGGGGCACCCGTCAAGGGTGTCCCTGCTCACCCATCCTGTTTGCTCTGTATATCGACCCCCTGGTTAGGCAGATTCATGAGAACGGGGGAATACAGCCGGCAGTAACAAATGGATTTACGAGCAAAATATTGGCATACGCCGATGACCTGGCAGTAATTACACCAAAGCCAGCTGAGGCTATGCAGATATTGGTAGAGATCGCTAGCGAGTTTGGTATGTATTCGGGGTATCGCTTGAATGAGTCGAAGACCCAGGTAATTTGTTCTAGGGGGATAGTTAAAATCGATCAATCGACTCGGCCACTTATCTCGGGGTAATAATTAATGCTGAAATAGGCTCTATTATACAAGATAATTACCTCCCGCTTTTTAAGAAAATCGAATCGGATTTAAAGCGGATGGACTCATTGCACCTTACACTCATTGGGAGAGCCAATGTGTTAAAGATGACCATGCTACCTAAATTACTGTATCTGTTTAGATGTATACCATATTTAATTGAGGAGGGTATGTTAAAAAAGATCGAGTCTATCTTTAACAGTTTTTTATGGCAATATGGTAAAACCAGGAGGGCATTAAAATTTATGACCCTCCCCCAGGAACGCGGAGGCTTGGCGATTCCAAATATCAGATTCTACCACTGGGCTGGTTTGTTAACTCAGATGTCCATATTATTTGAGCCAACTTCCAGAGAGAGATATACAAATAATCCTACCTCAGATTTATATGTTTTACCTTCAATTTACGAACTACTGATGGGAAAGGAGGCTGTGGGGGTTTTGTTGAGAAAAACCAGTCGCAGATTTTTTAAAAAATCCTGCTATAAGGCGGCTTTAAGTGCCTGGGATTTGTGGAAAAATCTGCAGAAACTGTTCCATATCCCTAAGATAAATATATATACCCCGCTGTGGAACTCAGGGTATACACCAAATTTGGGTGTGGATGGGGCTTGGAAGTGCTGGGAGCAGTTGGGTATTCGGACTGTGGGCAAAGTGACGTTGAATGGAAGCGTCGCTAGCTTCAACTGGCTGCAAGAGAAATATGGTCTCCCCAACGACCAAATCTTTAAGTACTTCCAGGTTTCACAAACACTTAAATCGGCTATGTCTGATATCTTGCCTGAGTCATATTGCCCTGTGCTGGGGTATTTGCTAGGAGGAGGAGATAGGATCAGCAGTATATATCAAGCACTTATTGAAAAATCCCCCGACGATCTTCAGAAACACGAGGTTGCCTGGGCAGTTAGACTTCAAGATCCAGATACCGATTTCGACAAGGCCCTGAACTTGGATAAGCAGGTACTTCGATCCTCAAATTTGAAGGTTCAGCATTTTAAAACACTTTTTAACCTGTATTATACACCATCCACGCTACATGATTGGGGCATGAGAAATGACAGTAACTGCCCCAGGTGTCAGAAAGGTCCAGGGGACTTATTACATATGTTCTTTTACTGTGAGCAGCTTAGTTCGATTAAATCTGAGATAGAGAAATTTTTAGAGGGGCTGCTAGGCTTAAAGATCTGCCTAGCCCCGACAATAATGATTCTCTGGAGTGACAGTAAAACGGCTCGTCTGAATAAAGAAACAGAGGCTTTTATCTTTATAGCTGTTGCTGTTTTACGTATCCTACTATCAGCTGCTTGGAAGCATCCTAATGCCCCAACCTTCCAATTGTGGCTGACCAGGCTTCTTGGTATTCACAATATCGAATCTACTCTATATTCTTATAAGGGTAAGAAAAAGCGGGATTTTGGAAATAAGATATGGGACCCCTTTAAAATTTGGAGGGAGGGGCAGCTTTGATCACCAGACGATGAGTTTCTAATATGTATATTTATTCGTATATGCAAACCCCGGCACATTTATTTATTGAATGACTAGCGTTATGTAGGATGTTTTAAATGTATACTGAAACGTATTATGAAATAATGGAATTTTTCTTCATTAAGATGTATCTGTTTTTTGTACCAATGAATTTTCAATAAAAAAAAAAAAAAGAATGCTGTTTTTAAGTGTAGACTGTATCAGATGCGTGATTGGGTAAACAACCTTTACAACAAAACTTTTACAACGCACTACCATTACGACGCAACTTTTACAAAGCAAACCATTACAACGCATTGCGCTGGGGGGCGCTCTAGGATAGGGAATAGGTTTAATGTACTATCCAACACCTTCCCAACTATCCACGGGGACTGGAGTTGGAATAGTAAATTAAACTATTCACTATCCAGCGCCCCAAAGCACTATGCGTTGTAAAGGCATGCGTTGCAAAAACCGCGTTGTAAAGGCATGCGTTGTAAAAGCATGCGTTGTAACGTCATACATCCGCGTGATTGTAGACTCGATTGGAACAGTTTGATTGGGGTTTCTTATTTCTGAAATGATTACTAATAAAATATATTTTGTACTTTTGAAGATAAATAGTTTCGTTGGTTCTTCCTTTTAACCAATCCTTCTGTTATTATTGATCACTCAAATGTTTATTGTTCTGTATTATTATTGTTGCCTTAAATATTTACACTGACTTCGCTATTTACTGCACCCGGTAAATACCCCATGTTTTTCCTGGCCACTAGTAGGCTAATCTCTGACACTAATGTAAACTTCCGTTGCTGGTTGTCTTTACAGACTGAACATTTGATAAACACTATGGTTCATGGATGAGTACAGATAGCAATCTGTGCTAAACAGGAAATTTTACGAAAACGTGATAAACACAGAGAAAAAAACAAAGATCAGAATTCCGAGTTTGGTAGTACTTATCAAATTCAGTAATTACCTGTTGTAAAATTGGCAGGACAAACCTGCCAACATTTATCAAGGGGAAAATGTACGTTATTTACCTTCCCATGTAGTGTCTGGCGGGGTAAGCATCAAATTCTGCATGTCATTCCCCAAAAACTTGTGAGGAACAAATTACTTACCTTCGGTAACGCATTTTCTGGTAGAGACTCTATCCAGCTGCAGATTCCTTACCTTTGAATTTGCACAGGCGTTAGGCTGGATCTGGAAACATTTAATTGAGCAATACCTCTTGTGCGCAGTGGCAGGTGGCTCAAATCAGCTCCAAGTAACCTAGTCACCTGTCACCTATATAGGCGCTACCCAGGCACGTGGACATCAGTAATTTTCTTTTTTCCTCAGCAGAAACGCAGAGTCATGAGTAACTGACTAAAATGTGTGCTAACTAGGGCCCTGAAAAAGGGGACAACCCTAGTTCTAACAAAGTCAGTCCGCAAAGTGGGGAGGTATGAGTGTGCCTGTAAGGATTCTGCAGCTAGATAGAGTCTCCACCAGATAATGCGTTACCAAAGGTAAGAAACTTGTTCATCTGATAAAGGCTACAAGCCACAGATTCCTTACCTTTGAATTAGATACCCAAGTCATACCATTCCGGAGGTAGGTTGCGGACTAGGAAGTCCTGCAGGACCGAACAGGCAAAATACCCGGTCCTAGAGACCCTACTTCCAGGCAGAGGCGCTTGGCAAACGTGGGCAAAGATTCCCACTTGCTGCAGATCTTAATGCAGAGAACGACCCAGCAAGAGATCTTCCTAATCTACATTGCCCACCCCTTCTTAGCACCAACTTACCCCACAAAGAGTTGGTTGTCCACCAAGAACTCTTTGGCTGTCCACCAGGAACTCTTTTGTGCAGTCAAGGTAAAACAACAACGTTCTTTTTGGGTCCAGGCGGTGGAGACTCTCCTCTTCCTTAGAGGGATACGTCATGAGCGTACGCACATGATTGACATCAGACTGCACTGACTGCTGTAGGGGATGTAAGCTGGAATCTGGAGATGCCGATGGAGTTCCAGGCTTCCGATGGGGTTCCAGACTCCAGTTGTAGCTCGTCGCGTGCACCGTTGTGTACTTTCCAATATACACACGCTCCTCTCCAACCGTCATCAACAGGAAAGAAGTGAATCCAAAGTAATTTAAGTAAAATACATTATATGAATCAGCAATTGTACGCAGTCGTATCGATGTCAATCTTCCTTCAGACAAATTCCATTGAATTTCACTTCATTTTATCTGAAAATGCGAAAAATCATTAAATCGTGGTAACAGTTGCATAAATTCTCGTATCACCAGACAGCAGTCATTTGTGGCTGGAATCGTCAACAATTTTGTTAAGATAACTAAGTTTTAGGATATTTAATTAAGAAGCAAATGACTGCAGGAGATGCTCCCTTTCCAGGCAGCAATCAACTGTCTGTCAAAGGAACACACACTGCAGGAACTACAAAAAATATTCTAATGCAGACCCAAAGTACATCATATCAGTTAAAGCTGTACAACAGATCATAACATATATACAATGAGGGACAGCCGGGTTTCCCCACTATGCAATGGCATTCCATTATGCTACAAAATGAGATACACTATGTGAGCTGCTATTCACCCAAAAAGAACAGTAACTATCCGTGTCGCAAGGCCCATCATAAACACGTTCTAAATCAAAAATGTCATTGTTCTCTTATTTTGGCAGGAGGTTGTTACTCATTAACAATAACTTTTACCCTTGGTTTGTTCTCAAACTTTATTTAAAATTAAGAGAACACTTATGGAAATGTGCAGCGTCAAGACACAAAGTTGATGCTCTGGAAGTAGGAACTGACATTTGCAGTTATAGTTAACAGCTTTTTTTAAATGGGGTTCAGTCTGATATGCAAATAATCCCCTAGTACCACGGCGGCCTCATGGACAGATCCTCCTCACCCCCACCCAATCCACAGGAAATAAGTAAAAGAGCAGTTGCACAGATGCATAGAGAGTGGGCTCAGATCCTACAACCAGCAACTATATTGGCTTACAAATCTATGCACTACTGTGCATTTGAAGTTTGTCCTCCCTACGCGTGTGATAGCCACAGACATGAAAACGAAGATTCCCTTCAAGTAATGCAAACTTTTGTAAAATACAGGAACAATGCCTGCCCAGAATATGAGAACTGAGCAGTAGCATCTTTGCAGCTCCTGCTGCTGTTCAGCAGCGGGAGACAATCACCCATCATGGATGCCACTGGGGAGCCAATACACTGCTGTTAAAACACTCACGATGCCCGCCCTAACTGCTAAAAAGTCAACAGAAACACAAAATAAAATAAAAACATTGCAGTCAGTAAAGCAGGAGGGCATGTCACATGGCACTTAGAGCCCGTGACCAATCAAAACCTGGGCTGCACTTATTGCCTGCAGGACCAGAAATTCATTAAAGGAAATAGTGCTCACTCACTAGATAAAGCAGTCCGTGTTATGAGCCAAGTAAAAGGTCCAGCCCTTATGGGCAGTAACACATGGAGATAGGGCAGTCTCAAATGGAGACAGAGCGGTAACAAGGAGGGACTAACAAGCCTCATAATGAATCGGAAGCCGGCGTTTACCAAGACAATGACACCAGCCAATAAAAAATATGGACAGCATACCCTACTACAGCATGCCTCGCAGAGCGAGCAGCGCCTGCACGCTGCTGCTAGGCTCGACCTAAAAACAGGGTTGTCTGAAAAAGAAACAAAACAAGCACTTTCAATGCAATAGGTCTTGCATTTGTGAAACTTAGAGCTATCGGCTGACGTAAATAATTAATTTACTCTCTTAATTTCTATGCAGGTAAGTACTTAATCAATAATAACTCAATCGGAATGAAAAAAGACAGAGTCCGTGGTGTTAGAGTTTCTTAGGGGTTTTATTCCTTAAAAAGGAATGGTCGTGACCAGTATATCATGTTCTGACCACCACAGGGGTGTCAGAAGGGATAGAGCAAACTTTATTGACATTACATAGCTTATATACTTGATTTATACCATAGGAAGCAGTGTAGTAGGCGTAACAGCTGAGAGAAGACAAGATAACAGTATACACGTGTTGCTAGTACGTAATCAAGAGGCGTGAACTAGGCGTGTACCAGAGGTGTGTGCTAGAAACGTCACTGATAGGTGACGCAAGTGGGTGGCACCAAGGGGTGGTGCTAACGGAATTGTTGCAATGTCAGCAGAAATCGGAAGCTTGGATGCGCGCGCAGCTGCATGACGTGTGATTGGAGGGGTGCAGGGGACTTGACATTTACACTGACGGAAAGAGACAGAAGTCTGGCATGTCAGATCAACTTGTACTTCTATCATATCTGATATCTGATGTTTAGGAACCATACTATCTGGGCAGAAAGGTCTCTAGGGCAAAAGCTATTCTATGCTAACTGTGGATGCGTGTATAAGCGCCTAAGTGTCTGCATGAGAAGCGTGGGGGCACGAGGCCTTCCATGGAAGCATGGTAACAGAGGCTATGAATTACTTGCACTGAGACAGGTCGGCCCTTTGGCTCTGCAGCTGGAGAGGATGTTTACTGGAGCTAGTAGGCAGGAATGCATTCTCGAGGAGCGGAACAGATAACTCGAAGGTTATAGTCAGTCTTGGCAGAAAGCAGGCTGAGCTGAGCGCGAGGGGCCGCGCTGAAAGTAAGTCAGAGTTCACGGGTACAGAGGTAGCCTGGGCAGAGGCTGTCAAAGTCAGGAGCCAAAAAGAGGTTCGATGGCAGAAATTCAGGGCCTACTCGGCCAGAGCAGGAAAACATGTAAAGTGTACTACAAAAAGACGGTGGCATAGCATACTTAGGAACGGACTATATAATCCATTCATGGTGGATCTGAAAGAGGACAAGTTAACGTTGGACGCAAATGTATTTGCGTCTTCATAGCTGGCACAGGAGGGAAGTTACATGCACTTTAAGCTGGTACATGGAGTCGGTGGGGTACGCGCTAGGGAACATAACATGACCAAAAATTTATATTCCCTCCTTGTTCCCTACGGACCCTTCATGATATATCGATCCTCATGAATCGATCAGTTTGTTCTTGTAACATCATTTGTTCTTCTTTCTTTCGTTTACGTTTTGAGAGAAAACTGGAATGTTCAATACAAGACGTGGCACACCAAGGAAGCGTAAGCTTGGAGAGGGCAATACACGAGCGTCCATTCCAAATCAATCGCCTCTGCAAACTCTCCACCTCACAAAAATAACTCGCCGGAACAATATCGAAAGTATTCTGGAGCGCGTATAAAAATTGCGGTAAGGACATTATTTTAAAGAGGGCCACGCGCCCAATCGGTGAAAGCGGCAATCTGAGCCAGCCCGCAACGTCCGTTTTAACCTCTGGAGGGAGGGGGAGCAGGTCACGATCATAACGAGCCACAGGATCTAGGGTTATAAAAATCCCCAGGTACTTAAATCCCGATTGCGACACCTGAATGGGACAACGACGTGGCAGAGGGGGAGCACCACCCGACAGTACATAGACACAGGACTTGGTCCAGTTGATCACAAGACCGGAGTTCTTGCCGAACGATGTGAGCACATCAAACAATACATTCAACGACTTACGAGGGGACGTATGCAACAGAATGTCATCAGCGTAGAGCGATATGCGATCCTCAAACTCCGGGGTCCACTGAATACCTTTCATAGAGGGTTCCCAACGCAGCCAGGCAGCCAAGGGCTCCAGGGCAAGGGCAAACAGAGGAGGGGAAAGAGGACAGCCCTGTCGCGTACCCCTCCCGAGAACAAGAGGCTTAGAGACTCGACCATTCACCACCACTTGTGCCAACGGCTCCTCATACAAAAGTTTCACCCAGCTAATGAAACCCGGACCAAAACCAAATTTTGCAAGAGCGGCCCAGAGGTATGGCCACTCCACCCTATCGAAAGCCATTGTTGCATCCAGAGAAACCAAAATGGCCGGCTCACGCAGCGACGCCGCCCTTGCGAGAACACCATTCAAGTGCCTCAGGTTAAGGGCTGTATTGCGATGTGGAATGAAACCTGACTGGTCCGGATGAATCAAGTCACTAATTACTTTTATCAAGCGGTTAGCCAACCACTTTGCGAGAATCTTTGGTTCGGCGTTTAAGAGCGAAATGGGCCTATACGACGCACATCGATCTCGTGGTTTCCCCTCCTTGTCGATCACTACGATGGTAGCAAGACGCTGATCACGAGGAAGGGAGCCAACGTCTTGCGACTCTAAGAGCATACCACGGAGATAGGGCGCCATTTTGTCAGGACGCAGCTTGTAGAGCTCGATGGGCAGGCCGTTAGGACCCAGGGCCTTGCCCGAGCGCACAGAGCGAATAGCGAGGGCTATCTCGTCAGCTGAGAATGCCGCATCCATTAAGTCTCTATCCGAGTCCCACAGGCTAGGCAATGCAATGTCACGCAACAACAGAAGGGAGTCTTTCTCCCGTCTATCAGAGGATGGAGAGTACACCTTACGAAAATTTTCAGCGAAACACTCAACAATCTCAGCCGGATCAGTCACACACTCCATCAACTTTCTCAATCACAGGAACCACACAACTTGCCCTCTCCCTTTTATCCAGCCAAGCAATCAGTTTCCCAGCCTTATCACCCAAATCATACAGCCTGCCCTGTTGCTCTCTACTCATGACTTTTGCGACATCCGTCACCAGGGCCCTACAGTCCAGTTGTTTGAGGCTGAGGGCATGAAGGTTGTTGCGAGTCGCACCCAATTCTAGGTTCCTTTTTAGCTCAGTTATTTCAGCCTCTAAGCGGACCACCTCCTCATTCTTAGGTTTTTTAGCACCAGCAATTAACAATAATGCCTGTCCTCGGATGACCGTCTCAAAATGCCTCCCACAGTGACACCGAGGAGGACACGGACCCCTCGTTCTCAGCAAAATATTGATCAAGGGACTTAATCAAAGCAGCTCGAGTGTTGGGGTCACGGAGGTACCAGGGATTGATCGGGGCAACTCGTCCCTCGACACTCATAGTAGTGCCGATCTGAAGCCACAATGGGGAGTGATCTGATATACCCCGAGCCAGATGTCTAATTTCCCTAACAGTGGAGGCCTGCGCCGCCGGCACCAAGATATAGTCAAGTCTGGAGAGACTGCCGTGGGCCCCAGAGTGATAGGTGTATTGTGTCTGTCCCAGATGCATCAACCTCCAACAGTCTATCAAGCCCAGAGTCTCCAGAAACCCACTTAACCAGGAGTGTGACCTGGTGAGGTCTCTGGGGGGGTAGCGATCTACTCTACCGGAGACAACTGAATTAAAATCTCCACCCATCACCAGAATACCATCTGGGAGCCCGAGTATCATACTCCTGAGATCCGCAAAAGTCGAGGTCTGTAGACCAGGCGGGACATATACGGAAACCAGCGAAACAGTCCTCCCCTCCAACCTCCCTGTGATTGCAGCGTAGCGCCCTCTGTCATCCAGGGTCACGTTGTCTATTTCCAAAGGGAGGGAGTTCTTGACAAGGATGCCCACGCCCCTAGAGCCAGTAGTGAACCCAGAGTGTACAGCCAGACGATATCCTCGCCGGTTCATGGCATGGCAAGTGTTTCCAATCAAGTGCGTCTCCTGCAACAATACAACATCAGGGGAGAGGCGCCTCAACAGTTGCAACACAACACCCCGCTTAATCCTATCCCCCAACCCATTGACATTCCTACACAGCAGTTTCAACCCACTACCCCCATCCCAGCAGCAAATGCGGAATCCACCCCATGGCGAACACAGTGCCCAGACAGAAGAATCGACGTTGCCTTGAGAAGAAATAGAACTCCAAACACCCCCTACCGCCCCCAACATGATCCCAATACAACACCCCCCACCCTGCACCCCTGCGTTAAACTCAAAAACATCCCCAACTTGCAGTGTATCTGTCGCCCTAACATTAACTAGTCTACGCAAAGAAAGCCAGGGGAGGAAAGAGTACCACTCCCCCCGCCACCCTCGGGTATGCAGCCATAAGTAGCATAAGTATGAAAGATATCAGACCAAGCTTCATGGTATATTAACTGTTCGGAAGTCAGGAACCACATTGTCATTCTTGCTCCGGCGCGCCACCCTCTGCTCCACCGAGTGTTCCGTCTGATAGCTCCGCTTTGGCAAAGTGTCCAACCAGTCACTCACGTTCTCAGGGCGGTCAAAGAAAAACGTCTGTTCCTCATATTCGACACGGAGCCTGGTTGGAAACAGCATCGCATATTTCAGGCCCATGTCTCTCAAGCGTCGCTTCACCCCCTGAAACCCCATCCTCTGTCTCTGAACGAACTGGGTAAAGTCCGGGTAGAAGCTCACCGTTGAGTTTTCAAACTTCACTGGGCCACCCACCCGCGATGCCTGCAGGATAGCGTCTCTGTCTCTGAAGTTGAAAATCCTGGCAATATTCGGCCTCGGAGGGGCACCCGGCTTCGGTTTCCCCTCCAGTACCCGGTGTGCTCGTTCCACGGCAAAGAATTTACTTAGGCCTCTGGGGGCGAGAAGATTTAAAATGAGGTCCTCCACAAGCAGATTTGCAGCGGAATTGTCTGATTTTTCAGGGACCCTAATAATACGTACATTTTTACGTCTAGCCCTGTTTTCAAAATCCTCAAGTCGACGAGAGATGAGATCATTGGAGGATCGCAAGCTGCCAACCTCCGTCTGTAAGTCGGACACATCGGTTGTAAGACTGGAGGTCTTTAGATCTAAGGATTTGACCTTCTCATTCGTTTTCGATAGGTCAGCTCTGATCAAATTGACGTCATTGGCTACGGTGTTGAGCTTAAGGGCGAGAGCCTCATATTGCTGGCCGATGGAGGTCTTGATACAAGCAATGGTGCCTATGACATCTTGCAGGGTCAACTCGAACGACGCAGCCGAGTCCTCCCTCACCTCCTCCAGAGTCTTACTCATAGTACCAGGGGGCCCCTTAGGCTGGGTATACCGATCCATGACGTTTGTTTGAGTTGCCCCCCCCCGGAGAGGTGTCTTGGTTTTCCGCTTCTCTGTATCGGGCCTGCCCGCCATGTTGAGCAAAGTGCCCCCGAGGGGCCTTTGGGACCTGGTGAGAATGGCCCTTCGCTGTCTACCCACCGGAGTCCTCAGAAGCGGGCGCCAGGAGCTGTGGCCCAGCGCACAAACGCCAGAGACCATTGGCACACAGTAAATCCACAGCTAGACCTCGGGCAACCAAATAGATCTTGAGACAGGACCGGGCCAATGACAGAAAGCAAAACCGAAAGCTAACTCCAGGCAGCAGGCTGTGCCCAGGGGGCCGTTGTTGTTGAACTACTGCCTGGGCATCCTTGCGACTCGAACCCCTGGCTTCGCCTTGGGGTGGGCCTCAAAAGTTCAGGATGTCGGCGTGGCCAAGGCGGCAAGCATGGCGGATGCAGCTTAAGCGAGCTCCGTCCCGCCGGCGATATATCCATTGATTATCCTGTGTCTCCCCGACCCAAAGTCATCCAAAAAGGAGTGTCCAGCTATGGGAAGCGACCGTAAAGCCCCAACGGCGATCTGAGCGACATTGGTGCTCTAACAACGGCGATCCAGACTCCGAGGCGGCGCGGCCTTCCTCGCGCGCAGACGCCGGGACCTCGAGTTTGTGAGGGCTCGGGCAGAAGTGCGGTGAGGCCGGGGCCTGAGAAGAGCGGTGAACTGGTTCGCGCTTTCGAGGGACGGTGGCCCGCGACACCCACGCTGAGCGGCGCGGAGGAGGTGGCGACCCTGCAACATCGCTGCAACGTCGAACAATCGGTGGCTGGGTGAGCTGCAAACAGGAGGTGTGTGAGGGGGCGGGGATGATCACGTTTGGCGGTCTATTCTGACCGCGGGAGGCCTTATGTGCTGCGGGCAATGAGAGTCATTTCTCCCTTCCCCCCGCCCTCCGGGGGATCCGTGAGGACGGTAGCGGCGCTCCCTATAGTAGCGGCTGGTGACTTGTGGCGAACCCCCTACTCGGCGGTTAAATCGGACCGCGGGGTGGGCCCTCGAGTGCGGGGGGCCCGGAAAATTTCATAAATTGGACCCTGAGCGGAGGCGGACTGACGGGGAGACGGGGGTGAGCGGAAGACGAAGCCGATTGCCCCCGTGGACCCTGTGGGTGACCGCGTACGAGAGTCCCTAGGGCCCGCAAAAGGGGATCCTTGGCGGAGAGGTGTTCGGGCCCTCGGAGGGGCTTCTAACCTGAGGCCATAATGACCAGGGGTGGCAACAGTGGCGGTGCCTCGAAACAAGGAACAATCGATAAATTTACGGGGCCGACTGGAGGAGCCGGAGCCTCAGGGGGCCATCAGGCGCCGGGTCCCGACAATGCGGCCCTCATGGCGGCGATAACGCAATCCAGAGACATGCTGGATGCCAAAATTGGGGCAGTTGGAGCGGACGTTACTTTGCTGCGTCAGGACCTGCGAAACGCTGTGGCCCGTATTGCTGAGACTGAGGTCAGGATCACGGGGTGGAGGACGACGTGGCGACGCTAAAGAAGAAAGTAGCCGCCATGGAAGGAACTCAAAAGGGCCTATCACTTCGAGCCGAAGATGCGGAAGGGAGGGCTCGGCGAAACAATCTACACTTTGTGGGATTTCCGGAGGGATGTGAGAAGGGCGACATGGAGGCCGTCCTGACCCGGTGGTTGGAGGGGTGGCTCCCCCCGGAATCCCTTTCGCGCTGTTTTATTATTGAACGAGCGCTCCGAGCACTGGTCCAGAAGCCGCCGGTGGGGGCGTGCCCTCGACCGGTGATAGCCAAGCTACTCAACATCGACAGGCACGAACAAAAGAGCCCCTGCTATTTGAGAACCACAAAATCCTAATATTCCCAGACTACACTAGGCTGGTGCAGCAACAAAGACAGTCCTTTACAGCGGCTAAGGCGCGGCTGAGAGGCCTCAATATCCAATATGCCTTGCTCTACCCGGCCCGCCTCCGTGTGGTCTTCCAGTCCCGGACCCAATTCTTCAATACTCCGGAAGAGGTCTTCACCTGGACGGACGAGACGGTCCAGATCAGAGTACATACCCCTCCGGGCCATGACTCGGACTCGTCCTCCACGGCGGGGCCTCCGAGGTCCCCCTCGGCGATCGCGGAGCAGGAGCAACTGGAGGTCGCGCTCAAAGAAAAATCCTCCTCCCAACGATGGGGCGGCGGAGTCGACCAAAACTGTAGACTCTCAGAATCCAGAGGTATGAGGCCTTTTGTCACTCAACGGAATCCGGGCATGGGCCCTGAGGAGTGACTGGAGGGACAGACTCTCTTCGCGGGCGAAGAATACTATTGAAATGCACTACCTGAGTCATTTGCCACATTGGTAACTGTGTGATTAAGGGACGTGGGTTGGGGGACAGTAAAGAGAGGGCGGACACAACCTCTCTGTTAAGTGGGGGGTAAGTTGGGACTGAGAGGGTAGTTCATGGGGATCCATTGGGATAGTGGGTCTCTGACCTCTCGTTGGGGGCGGGGGATGATCTATTCCGCGACAGGTACTTCAATGTTGCTGATGTATGGGGAGGGGGAGGAGGGGGTGTTGTGGGGACAGTTTGGGATGAGGGGAGGGTGGGCGAGTGTCCTGACATGGTTTTTGGCTCTATTTCGGAGTGATGATGACTTTAAGCTTTCTAACATCTATAATCTGTATTCTTACCTTGTGTTGGCCCTTTTAAGCCCTTTTTTCCAGACCTAGAAGAGGATAGCTGCTTAATATGATGATAGATCCCTTATTCTTGACTCTAATCATCTATTGCCTATTGGCTTTGACATAATTATGTGTCCTTTGTGGTCCTGACTTTATATTACACATTGGTATGGTTTGTGTAGGTACTCTGACAGAGCTAAGGGTTATTTCATCCTTCTCAGGCCTACAAGGCCCAGAACTAGAGAGACTCCATTTTGCTTTCTATCCCTGCAGAGCTGAGATGCTTGCAGGGTAAAGGTAATGTTTATAGTTAAAGCTGTTGTCTACTTGGAGAGAACCGGTCTGGGCCAGCCCTTATCGGTAGGCTGTATTATTCTCTGTGGGGAAGACACCACAAATGGCCGGCCGGCTGGGTGTGTGTCCTTGGCGCGGAGTGGTGCAGAGATCTGATGGGCGGCGGGCTGATGGCTGGAACTTTCCATGAGGAAACAGCATTCCATATTAGTGAAGTGCAGAGGCGGAGTCAGTTAGTTGAGCTGGAGTTGAAGAAAGAGCTTGAGCTGGAGAGAGTTCGAGCGAGAAAGAGTTGAGCTGGAGTTGCAGAAAGAGCTTGAGCTGGAGAGAGTTCGAGCGAGAAGGAATTGAGTTGAGCTGGAGTTGCAGTGAGTTGAGTTGGAGGAGCGGAAAGAGTTCGAGCTGGAAAGAGTTTGAGCTGGAAGCAGTTGAGTTGGATTGAAGCAGAGGAGAGGAGTGGAGTTGCAGAAGGAGTGGAGAATCAGAAAGAGTTTGAGTTGAATTAGAGCAGAGGAGAGGAGTGCAGTTGCAGGAGGAGAAGAGACAGAAGATGCTTGGAATAGAGAGAAGACAGACAGTCAGTGAGCTGGAACTGAAGGAAGCAGTCAGAAGCAGTTACTTATCAGGAGGAGTTGTGAATAGCTGGAGTCTGAAGTAATGCCTTTTGGAAGAGACTGAAGTTATATCGTGGATTAGTCTGTGGGAGCAGCTGGAGTGAATTGGACATTAGCACAGAGGCAATCAAATAGAGTGAAGAAGCTAGTGGAGCGAACGGTTATCAGAGCGACAGAAACCATTAGACTGAAGTTGGAAGGTGGCGAGAGTTCGTGGGGGAGAGGAATCCAGTGCAGAGTGATCAGCGCAGATGTGTGTCCAAGAGTGCAGGAGAGGATCTAAGACGAGCTAAGGCACAGACGAGAGAGGAGCCTAGATGACAGCTAGAGCAAGACCTCACACCCCTCAGGTGATATCCTTCTGTATTTCCAAACATTAACCTTGTCCTTATACCATATGTCTAATCCTTTTTCTTTCAGTGGTGTGTTACAGTTCCTGTTAGTTACAGAGACCCCGCAGATCTGTGTATGTGTCTATTCCCATTCTATTGTTATTGTAATAAAGATACCCCAGTTCTTAGTGAACCAGTGTGCATGTGTTGTTCTTATGATAGAGCTAACCTTTCTTCTAACCAGTTGTTATATATATAGCAACTGATGGATCAAAAGGGAGTAAGAGCGCTTAAATCAGGGAATAACTTTTGCATACAGTGTGTGTCTCTTGTTCTTAAAGCGCATGTAACCTTTCCTTCTAGTCAGGTGTTACAGCCAGAACAGATGCTGCCCCTGATCAGGTAAGTAGCCACAGAATAATTAGGGAGAGAGAGGAGCCTTTGAGCTAAGAGAATAGATATACACTAAGTAATTCGGCCATTCCAAAATATTATTGTAGTAGTGAACCTCTAGTGAATAGTGAGAGAAACTTCCCAACATAGAGAGAGAGAGAGAGCTGAAGGTATTCATAGGAAAGTGATCATCGTTGGTAAGCGGCGTTAATGAGAACACCAGGTGGGAGACTGGTACTTAGGTTCGCCGGATTGTGGACCGGGCTGTGAATTAGAGAACACTGGGGGGGACACCAGTGCTTAGGTCCGCCGGATTGCGGATCGGGCTGTGAGTTAGAGAACACTGGGGGGGGACACCAGTGCTTAGGTCCACCGGATTGTGGACAGGGCTGTGAGGAAGAGAGCACTAGGGCTGCAGACCAGTGTATAGGCACGCAGGATTGCGGAGGTGCCGAGCGAGCACTGACTGTGGTCAGTGTGTAATGGTAAATAATCAGAACTGCCCCAGGTTAGATTAGTCTGGACCCATGTGATCCCGAGACTATGAGGTATGAGTGTGGTGTAGGGCATGGACGTCCTTAGTAATCAGTGAGTATTCCTAGTAATCCCTATAGATTTAGTGGTGTTTCTGATGATATGAGCTTGTATATTGCGAGTTCCCCATCCTCAGGTAGGTACCCAGGTGCCTGGATAGATGGGTCCTGAGGAGGGAGGTGGTTACGTTTTGGCCGGGTTGGTGGTGCTCTGATGAGCTGGTCCTATCTGGTCTGAGAATCCGGTCATAACAGCGAGCTAGTTGGGTGGGGTGGAGTAGCCGGGAGTAAGTTGAGGGAGAGGTGGGAGGGGGTAGCTTTCAACTGCACAGTGTTCATTCAGGTACTATTGAAGCAGGATGTGTGTATGTGGTCTCTGACGCCCGGACCATTGCTCTTTCTACCTATAGATGGCGGTTGATGCACATGAGGCAGGCTTTCAGAGGGCTTTGATGCGTGTTGTGAGTTGCAACGTACGGGGGCTACTGGATAAAATAAAGAGGGGTGCAGTCCTGCGACTAGGGAAGAAAGAAAAGGCAGATGTCCTACTTTTGCAGGAGACTCACCTCCTAGGCACCAAGGCCCTTAGCTTGCAGAGATACGGTTATCAGCAGGTATTTCATGCTGGCTTTGTGAGGGGATCCCGGGGAGTGGCTGTCTTGGTACACCGCAGGCTGTCCTATGTTCACGAGACTCAATGGGTTGATGCTCATGGCAGATATGTCTTTGTCCAGGGCAGGATAGGTGCAGAGCCGGTAGTTTTTGGGAGTCTATATGCCCCACCTCCCCTGGAAGGAGCCCTTATAGAAAAATTGTTCGGTGTGTGGGCTGAAATACCAGATGTTATGGCAGTAGTAGGTGGCGATTGGAATGATGTGATGAATGGACGGATGGATCGCCACAGGCTGAGGGGAGATCTGCCAACAGACACACACACTAAATTGAGCGACATAGTGAGAGGGATGGGATGGGTTGATGCATGGCGATACCAACATGCCCAGAGCCGTGAATACACTTATGTTTCGGCTGTTCATAAAGTCCTTTTCCAGAATAGATTATCTGTTCATTCCCCACACCTGGGTGGGGAGGGTGGACTCCACTTCCATATTGCCACGCGGCCTGTCGGATCACTCCCCGACGACGCTAGACTTACGTCTCGATAGAAAGTGGCAGCCATTCAGGTGGCGCCTCTCAACATGGCATTTACAGCAAGATAGCTATCAGACTCATATGAGGGAAGCGATTGCTCATTACTGGAGCGACAATGACAGATTAGATACAGATGATATGACCCTCTGGGAAGCTCTGAAGACATTGACTGGTGTGCTGCAGCCCGTAAGACATGGAGGGACAATATAGAGAGAGAGGCTAATCAGGTCCAGGACTTAGAAGAAAGATGTCGCACAGAGGGGGTTGAGGAGGATGTCGGGCAGTTGCTATTGGCGCAGCAGTCGTACGCCTCCCTGCTACTGGATGAGGCTAGACAGCTGTTGCTAGCGAAGCAGAGTAGGATATACTAGTGGGGTGATAAGTCCAGCACTATGCTATATAGGCTTTGCCAGAGTACTTTTCATGCACAGTCACTACCGGGTCTTCGGGACGACACAGGGGCGTCCATGACGGCCCCGGCGGAACCAGCAGCCAGCTTTGCACAGTATTATGCGGCCCAATATGCTCCTCTGGAGACCCTTCCGGCAGCAGACATCAAAAAATTCCTGGCCGACCTCCCGCCGCGAGCGTTATCGGATGAGGGGCGCGATCGCCTTGAGCTCCCTCTGTCGGCTGAGGAGCTGGGTACAGCCCTCGGTGAACTTAATGTTGGTAAAGCCCCCGGACCTAATGGGTTCCTGAGTGAATTTTTTAAGAAGTTTCACCTCCAATTAGGGACGCACTATGGAAGGGCTCTGGAGGCAGCCAGAGAGTGTGGCCGACTTCCGATGGACTGGCGGCAAGCCGAAATTGTGGTCTTTTGTAAGCCGGGGAGGCCCCCTGACCAGCATGAGTCTTATGGACCTATATCGCTATTGAATATCGAAGCGAAAATACTGGCGAAGGCGTTGGCTAATCGCCTTCTCCCATACTTTACAGACCTTGCCACCCAGACCAGGACGGCTTTTTGCCTCATAGAGCAACAAGACACAATATTAGGCGTGCACAGGTGGCAGTGGAGGCGGCCCGGGCGGCAGGGATTCCAGCGGCGCTACTATTGCCTGATATAGATAGAGCCTTTGACTCATTGAGTTGGGTCTACCTCCATGCACTCCTGTCCCGCCTGAACCTCGGGCCTCACTTCCTGTCATATCTGCAGCTGCTCTACACAGATCTGACGGCGTCGGTGAGAGTGGTTGGAGAGGTGTCCGATCCCATCTGTATAGGTCAAGGCACCAGACAGAGATGTCCACTATCGCCATATTTATTTGCCCTGGCGATGGAGCCGCTAGCGGCGTGGGTACGGGTGGATGCACAGATGCGAGGAATTGAGTGGGAGACAGGACCTGCTGATAAAATCGCACTATATGCAGATGACGTCCTCTTTTTTCTCACAGACTTGAACAGATCTGGTCCGCGGGTTCTGGATATCATGCGAATATTCGGGGAGGTGTCGGGCCTGCATCTGAACCTGAGAAAATCGGCGTTGTGGGTTTTGGGGGAGCGCGGATGCCTAGGTTCCTGGGCGACAGCACTGCAGGAAGCGACTGGAGGCCTTAAATACCTGGGAGTGTTTTTGACTGATTTACGCGGGGTCTCCTGGGCACGCAATGTGGTGCCTGTATGGGACCGAGTCCGATCAGACATGGCAACATGGTCCCGCATGCCCCTCCCTGAACGTATACGGCCGCTCGGCCACATATAAGATGGTAGCTCTCCCGCGTCTATTATATCAACTACAGAATCACCCATATGCTATTCCACCGCAGTGGTTTAAACAGGTGGATTCAGCGTTAAGCCAGTTTCTTTGGGCTGGGGGAGCGGTGAGAGTAGCACTTCGCACATGCTTCCTCTCCACGTACTGTGGGGGCCTAGTAACATCGGTCTTTCTAGTGTAAGAAACACGTCTGAGACATTTACTTGCATGAATTGTTTCTACCGAATATAAGCCTGGTCGAATGCCACCTGTCTGTCGCACGCCATAGGGAGTAGTCTCCTGGCATGGTTGGATGTGCCTTGTTTGGGACATACTCCAGATCAAACTACAGTAAAAATGTTTTACAGGAGGCGAATAATGTTGTATATTTATTAACGTTTTGAGCAATGTAGTCCGCAGTATCATTGATGCAATTTTCTTTCCAAACAAACCATTTTTCGTTTTTGAACTGTACGCGCATGCGCGATAGAGTAGTGTCTCTTTCCGCTTTTACACCCACGGATGTGTGAGACTTAAAACTTTAGAGAATTACATTCTCATATGACGCTTGTAACGCTGCATTGAAACAGCGACTGATTAAAGAATTCTGTTTACGTATGATGGAATGGGTTTGTAACAACAAACCTCATCTGCGTGTCCAGCACCATGTGCGCATGCGCGATGGAGAAGTATTCTGCTTAGTTGTTTGCTCCGTTAGTTTGTCCAGTAGGGTGCCCCGTATTCCCCGTCCGCCTCATTAATCACCGTTTGGCGTCTACTTAAGAGCAGAGGGCGACCTTGTGAGTGCCTCCACTTCCGCTTGGCCCATGGACAGAGGTACTGACGGACAGGTGAGTGTCCTTTTTGGACTCTCCTCATTGTAGCTGGGCTGTGCAGCTGAGAGCAGTTTAGTTAGTCTCTGTTCGGGCAAGGAGACCACAAGCAGTCTGTCAAGTCCTTATTTCTTTCAATATGACTGAGATATAGAAGGGGTCTTTGATGAACCTAACTTCTTGAAAGGGCTCCTTATCGAGGGTAGCCCAGGTGGTTCTCTTTGGACCTATTTCCAGTCCCCCTCACTAGTACCACTAGATTGCTTTTTATAAAGTTTCCAAAATACATAATTGAATGAGAGGTTTCAATTCCATCATAAGATTTTTCAGAGGCATTCTAGAATGTCTGGATTATGCTATCTTCAATGCGACAAATGGGTAGCGGGGTAATATGTAAACTTAGTTTGACAGTTGGGTACACATCACACGTTCGTTGGGTTGGAGTGTAGAGCAATTGGCTTGGGCTCTGTAGAACTGTGGGTTTACTGTGTCCTTTTTCTACACCACAGAGCGGGGCCTCATACTCCCGAGCGGTTGCCGGGTGAGGTGAGGTCTTCACCCACACAAAGCTGGGTGAGTATCACATTGAGGAAATGCCTCAAAGTGATAAAGCTATAATGCTTGTTTAAATATGCAGAATGTAAATTATTCATGCAGGTGTGATTTGTCTATGCAGTCTCTCTGTATGCAGGTGGTTGTGTGTATGTAATCTAGTGTTGTTGTACAATACATTTTTGTTTATTGACAGGAAGAAGAAATGCTTCTCTCCCACCAGTGGACGTTCTACCGTTAAAGTTCCTGGTAGATATGTATCTTTCTACTAGTAATCTTATCGCTACTTTTCACTTTGCACTACAATTGTGATTATGGCTGCAGTAGCTGATTTTTATTAAGGTCCTGAAGAATGCCGGGGAAAAGCCCTTTAGGCTGAAACATGTTGACCGTACTGCACAAGCGCCATAGGGTAGTCATTCTACCAGGCGCGGTTTTTTATCTCTTGACACACGGACTTTAGTTTACATGCTCTTTTAGAGTCTGTGTAGTCAATTTTATTTATCACTTTCATTTGAGCACTGCACTTTACTTAGTCCTCCACATGGTAAACATTTTTGGCTAGTTTTCTGACATCCAGTTCTACACCGGCACTACATGGATGGCTGTGATATGGATTGATCTGCAATTCCCACATGACGCAAACTCCACCGCCAGGGTGGTCTGATGGGATTTTGTACTAGCTTTGTGTTTCCAATAACCTCCAGCAACGTTGGTTCACACATGCAGCCTACTGTCCCTTAGTCACTGCTATGGTCACACACCACTTCCAGACCTGTTCTGCTCTCTTGTGTGTTTTTTCTGACTATTGGGGAGCGAGCAGACAGGTCGTTAAATATTCCCCCCGACCCTCCACACATGTTTGTTTGTTAGCATTTAGAGCAACTTTTTAGTTGCGGGTCTAGTAATTTTGGATGCGAACACAGTTTTTCGCATCCTAATAGCTCACCTAACTTAATTGTGTATGTCTCCCTCCTGTCTACCCAGTCACCACCATATTCCCCATCTAAAAACATTTGTTGGCAACATTTTCTGTGCTTTGCACGTGATGGAAACATAATAATTATAACAATTTTTTGCTCCATGGTGGTCTTTCTAGTGTAAGAAACACGTCTGAGACATTTACTTGCATGAATTGTTTCTACCGAATATAAGCCTGGTCGAGTGCCACCTGTCTGTCGCACCCCATAGGGAGTAGTCTCCTGGCATGGTTGGATGTGCCTTGTTTGGGACATACTCCAGATCAAACTACAGTAAAAATGTTTTACAGGAGGCGAATAATGTTGTATATTTATTAACGTTTTGAGCAATGTAGTCCGCAGTATCATTGATGCAATTTTCTTTCCAAACAAACCATTTTTCGTTTTTGAACTGTACGCGCATGCGCGATAGAGTAGTGTCTCTTTCCGCTTTTACACCCACGGATGTGTGAGACTTAAAACTTTAGAGAATTACATTCTCATATGACGCGTGTAACGCTGCATTGAAACAGCGACTGATTAAAGAATTCTGTTTACGTATGATGGAATGGGTTTGTAACAACAAACCTCATCTGCGTGTCCAGCACCATGTGCGCATGCGCGATGGAGAAGTATTCTTCTTAGTTGTTTGCTCCGTTAGTTTGTCCAGTAGGGTGCCCCGTATTCCCCGTCCGCCTCATTAATCACCGTTTGGCGTCTACTTAAGAGCAGAGGGCGACCTTGTGAGTGCCTCCACTTCCGCTTGGCCCATGGACAGAGGTACCGACGGACAGATGAGTGTCCTTTTTGGACTCTCCTCATTGTAGCTGGGCTGTGCAGCTGAGAGCAGTTTAGTTAGTCTCTGTTCGGGCAAGGAGACCACAAGCAGTCTGTTAAGTCCTTATTTCTTTCAATATGACTGAGATATAGAAGGGGACTTTGATGAACCTAACTTCTTGAAAGGGCTCCTTATCGAGGGTAGCCCAGGTGGTTCTCTTTGGACCTATTTCCAGTCCCCCTCACTAGTACCACTAGATTGGTTTTTATAAAGTTTCCGAAATACATAATTGAATGAGAGGTTTCAATACCATCATAAGATTTTTCAGAGGCATTCTAGAATGTCTGGATTATGCTATCTTCAATGCGACAAATGGGTAGCGGGGTAATATGTAAACTTAGTTTGACAGTTGGGTACACATCACACGTTCGTTGGGTTGGAGTGTAGAGCAATTGGCTTGGGCTCTGTAGAACTGTGGGTTTACTGTGTCCTTTTTCTACACCACAGAGCGGGGCCTCATACTCCCGAGCGGTTGCCGGGTGAGGTGAGGTCTTCACCCACACAAAGCTGGGTGAGTATCACATTGAGGAAATGCCTCAAAGTGATAAAGCTATAATGCTTGTTTAAATATGCAGAATGTAAATTATTCATGCAGGTGTGATTTGTCTATGCAGTCTCTCTGTATGCAGGTGGTTGTGTGTATGTAATCTAGTGTTGTTGTACAATACATTTTTGTTTATTGACAGGAAGAAGAAATGCTTCTCTCCCACCAGTGGACGTTCTACCGTTAAAGTTCCTGGTAGATATGTATCTTTCTACTAGTAATCTTATCGCTACTTTTCACTTTGCACTACAATTGTGATTATGGCTGCAGTAGCTGATTTTTATTAAGGTTCTGAAGAATGCCGGGGAAAAGCCCCTTAGGCTGAAACATGTCGACCGTACTGCACAAGCGCCATAGGGTAGTCATTCTACACAGGCGCGGTTTTTATCTCGTGACTCACGGACTTTAGTTTACATGCTCTTTTAGAGTCTGTGTAGTCAATTTATTTTATCACTTTCATTTGAGCACTGCACTTTACTTAGTCCACCACATGGTAAACATTTTTGGCTAGTTTTCTGACATCCAGTTCTACACCGGCACTACATGGCTGGCTGTGATATGGATTGATCTGCAATTCCCACATGACGCAAACTCCACCGCCAGAGTGGTCTGATGGGATTTTGTACTAGCTTTGTGTTTCCAATAACCTCCAGCAACGTTGGTTCACACATGCAGCCTACTGTCCCTTAGTCACTGCTATGGTCACACACCACTTCCAGACCTGTTCTGCTCTCTTGTGTGTTTTTTCTGACTATTGGGGAGCGAGCAGACAGGTCGTTAAATATTCCCCCCGACCCTCCACACATGTTTGTTTGTTAGTATTTAGAGCAACTTTTTAGTTGCGGGTCTAGTAATTTTGGTGCAAACACAGTTTTTCGCATCCTAATAGCTCACCTAACTTAATTGTGTAGGTCTCCCTCCTGTCTACCCAGTCACCACCATATTCCCCATCTAAAAACATTTGTTGACAACATTTTCTGTGCTTTGCACGTGATGGAAACATAGTAATTATAACAATTTTTTGCTCCATGGTGGTCTTTCTAGTGTAAGAAACACGTCTGAGACATTTACTTGCATGAATTGTTTCTACCGAATATAAGCCTGGTCGAGTGCCACCTGTCTGTCGCACGCCATAGGGAGTAGTCTCCTGGCATGGTTGGATGTGCCTTGTTTGGGACATACTCCAGATCAAACTACAGTAAAAATGTTTTACAGGAGGCGAATAATGTTGTATATTTATTAACGTTTTGAGCAATGTAGTCCGCAGTATCATTGATGCAATTTTCTTTCCAAACAAACCATTTTTCGTTTTTGAACTGTACGCGCATGCGCGATAGAGTAGTGTCTCTTTCCGCTTTTACACCCACGGATGTGTGAGACTTAAAACTTTAGAGAATTACATTCTCATATGACGCGTGTAACGCTGCATTGAAACAGCGACTGATTAAAGAATTCTGTTTACGTATGATGGAATGGGTTTGTAACAACAAACCTCATCTGCGTGTCCAGCACCATGTGCGCATGCGCGATGGAGAAGTATTCTGCTTAGTTGTTTGCTCCGTTAGTTTGTCCAGTAGGGTGCCCCGTATTCTCCGTCCGCCTCATTAATCACCGTTTGGCGTCTACTTAAGAGCAGAGGGCGACCTTGTGAGTGCCTCCACTTCCGCTTGGCCCATGGACAGAGGTACCGACGGACAGGTGAGTGTCCTTTTTGGACTCTCCTCATTGTAGCTGGGCTGTGCAGCTGAGAGCAGTTTAGTTAGTCTCTGTTCGGGCAAGGAGACCACAAGCAGTCTGTTAAGTCCTTATTTCTTTCAATATGACTGAGATATAGAAGGGGTCTTTGATGAACCTAACTTCTTGAAAGGGCTCCTTATCGAGGGTAGCCCAGGTGGTTCTCTTTGGACCTATTTCCAGTCCCCCTCACTAGTACCACTAGATTGCTTTTTATAAAGTTTCCAAAATACATAATTGAATGAGAGGTTTCAATACCATCATAAGATTTTTCAGAGGCATTCTAGAATGTCTGGATTATGCTATCTTCAATGCGACAAATGGGTAGCGGGGTAATATGTAAACTTAGCTTGACAGTTGGGTACACATCACACGTTCGTTGGGTTGGAGTGTAGAGCAATTGGCTTGGGCACTGTAGAACTGTGGGTTTACTGTGTCCTTTTTCTACACCACAGAGCGGGGCCTCATACTCCCGAGCGGTTGCCGGATGAGGTGAGGTCTTCACCCACACAAAGCTGGGTGAGTATCACATTGAGGAAATGCCTCGAAGTGATAAAGCTATAATGCTTGTTTAAATATGCAGAATGTAAATTATTCATGCAGGTGTGATTTGTCTATGCAGTCTCTCTGTATGCAGGTGGTTGTGTGTATGTAATCTAGTGTTGTTGTATAATACATTTTTGTTTATTGACAGGAAGAAGAAATGCTTCTCTCCCACCAGTGGACGTTCTACCGTTAAAGTTCCTGGTAGATATGTATCTTTCTACTAGTAATCTTATCGCTACTTTTCACTTTGCACTACAATTGTGATTATGGCTGCAGTAGCTGATTTTTATTAAGGTCCTGAAGAATGCCGGGGAAAAGCCCCTTAGGCTGAAACATGTCGACCGTACTACACAAGCGCCATAGGGTAGTCATTCTACCAGGCGCGGTTTTTATCTCTTGACACACGGACTTTAGTTTACATGCTCTTTTAGAGTCTGTGTAGTCAATTTTATTTATCACTTTCATTTGAGCACTGCACTTTACTTAGTCCACCACATGGTAAACATTTTTGGCTAGTTTTCTGACATCCAGTTCTACGCCGGCACTACATGGCAGGCTGTGATATGGATTGATCTGCAATTCCCACATGACGCAAACTCCACCGCCAGGGTGGTCTGATGGGATTTTGTACTAGCTTTGTGTTTCCAATAACCTCCAGCAACGTTGGTTCACACATGCAGCCTACTGTCCCTTAGTCACTGCTATGGTCACACACCACTTCCAGACCTGTTCTGCTCTCTTGTGTGTTTTTTTTTGTTTTTTTGTCATCAAGAAGTATCCTGTGTCTCTGTTTGCCAAGACAGGGGAACTCAAAGGTTTCAGGCGTTCTCCCTGACGCCGCTGGGTTCTAAAAACCCGGTCCATCAGTTGGCGCCCAACGTCGGGCGACTTCAGCGGTACCGGTCCAAGCCAGAGGTTCGTGAGAAGCTTCGTGTGAAAATTCTGGAGGAAGGCCAGCCACTTCATCGACCCCTGTATGTCGTTGTGGTCTGAAAGTCTTTGCTGCGAGTTTCCCGCTTTCCGACGGCTACGAAGGACTGCTGCCCTGACTGTCGCCCTGTTTTGGAGCCTTAGACATTTGTAGAGCGAGACGATTGACGGGTCTTCTGGTGACGCCATTGACATTTCAGTTAAGTATAAGCGGAGCGTCTCCCAGTCCTTAGTTTGTTTTGTATCCTTGAGTGGATAGCTTTGATTTGGTACCTGCCGGACCCAAAGCCAAGGGATTCGTGTATTCACGAGATTATCGTTTCAAGATTCCCCTTGTTGTTTGAAGCTAGACTAGTGAGCAAGATGCCTGGTTTTAGCAGTTTTAGAAACTTGTTTAGTTGTGGTGCATTGAAGGATTTCCGGTTAGAGGATTCGTGTCCGGTTCCTCCGATCGGAACTCCTACATACGAGTTGTATGGGAAGCATGGTGTAGGTCATATTAGTTATAATGAGATCTGGGTAAAATATACGAAGAGTGACGGTGTCCTACAGTGGCCCCGTTACGGTAGTTTTGAAACTGAAATTTTAGATAACCTCTAAGTGAAGTTGTTTAAGAAGAAAGCCCGGCCAGCGATGTTTGACTCTTTCCGCATATGGCGCAAAGAAGCCAAACAGAAAGAAATAAAATTTGCGAAAAAGAAAAAGAGAGGTATGTCAATGGTGCAAGCTGCCATTGCGTATAGAGATAATGAAGAAGAGCAAGAAAGTGAACAGATGCTTAGAGTGAGGAAGTTAACGGTAGATAGGTGCTATCCAGTCTTGCCGTCTAAAGAACAGAAGGACGAGAAAGATCTTACGAAAGATCCTATAATGTCGCATCTGTTAAATTCACCACCACCTTATGTGCAGAATGCTACGGCCCCACCGCCACCAGCTGTGGCTGTGCAACTGCCGGTTATTTTGCCTCCTGTGATTCCTCTACAGCCAGCTCCTTTGTCGGCTACTGTACCTTTGGCGCAGCCAACTTTGCCCTTTTCTACGACTGCTGCTTCTATGCCTGTCCCTACTGCTTCTGTGTCTGTTCCGACTTTGGATTCTCCTACTACTGTTTCGTCTCCCCTTGTTCTTCCGACTACTCCTTCTCCTAGACAGCTGATGACCGCTGCTTTTTCTGGTTTCCTGAATCCTTGGTTGGGACAATTAGGTATGTCTCCTGTGAGGGAGTGTAGACAGCTGCGTAGTTAATTGCCTGATACAGATGAACGAGTGGTTCTAGATCACATGGCGCATAGATGGGTTACGTATGCGTCCCAGTACGATCTTGAGGGTGTTATAGATGTTTTCCGGCAATGGGAAGCACCAAAGCAACGTTATGTTTTCGAGATCATGTGTGCGTTCCTCCATGAACAATGGACGAACGAAGTGGGTAAAGCTCCTGAAGAGCTGTTCCGGTTGCGTTCCGAATTAGCAAAAGGAACGATCGTGAGTCTCCTCGACATCGAGAGAGCGGTGTCAACGTTACTGTCATTCCGAAGGAATGTTCCTTCTGAACGATTGCTAGAGCCTGATTCGTCAGTTGGGAGACAAGCGCGTCAGTATCCGATGCGAGAGGTTCCTCCAGTTTGGAGACCTGCTGATGCGACAGCTCAACCACCTGTTGTTGCGCACTTTCAGCGAGTGTGGGTACCATGTTCCATGGAAGCGTGCTGAAGTTTTAGCGCTTAAGCAGACCTTGCCTGATCCGCGGAAAAATTCCAGCGGGATATTATAAAGAGCTTACACAAACAGTGAGTTTGTGCATCATGAATTTGGCGGACATAGATATGTTGTTTGGGAATGTTGTTCCACAGCCCATCTGGAATGTCATTCAACATACAGATCATGATAATGATGATTCGTGGGTGAACCTTGTCGCTGCGAACGATAGACAAGTTGGAGGTGCTAAGCCTGAAAATATCATTAGGATTATTACTTTTATGAAGACTTTGATGCCTGAAGTACGTGTGAATTGGGATAAGTTGTCTGCATGTAAGCAGAAGAAAGATGAGACTGTGTCGGACTTCTTTTCGCGTTTCGAGGAAACGTTCGTCGATCATAGTGGTCAGGATATGGCTACCAAGGGTGGCCAGAGGTTGTTTGTCGACAAGTTCGTACACAATCTTCTTCCTGAGTTATGCACTAAGTTGAAGGATTCTGAGAGTGCTTGGCCTGTTTCTACATCGGCGCAGATTTTAGCTACGGCTCAGTAGTATGAGAATAGACATAAGGATGAGTTAGAGAAAGCGGACAAGAAGACTAAGGAATTGAGAACTAAAGTTCTTCTACAACAAGCTTATCCGCCCCGTGTTAATAATCAGCGTGATTACCAGCAGCCACAACAGTATTCGAGGAACTCGCAAAGAGACGAGACTCCTCAACAGCGTATTCCGTATGGCCCTAATCAGTGTGCGTATTGTAGAGAAGAAGGTCATTACAAGAATAGTTGTCCGGTTTTGCTGCAACGAGGCAATAGTGCTCGTGGTGTGAGAGGTAGAGGTGCTCAGCAAGCACCTAGAGGTAGAGGTCGTGGGCAGAACGCGCGCCCTTTTCCTCCACAAAATTCGATGAATAGTTTTGACCAACAGCAGAATTCGTCTGGTAGGACAGCACAGTACTATGTGGACGATTACTATGTTGAGGGTGATGAAGCACATGGTTGTTAGGACAGCCATGGACAAAGAGAGGGAGTTGTTTCAGTTCCAGTAGATCAGAACGGACCTTACGTTCAGGTGATTGCATCAGGTGTGTCAGAGCCTTTTTTGCTAGACACTGGTGCTACGAAGAGTTCGATTATGCATTCTAAGCTCCCTGGCGCACCTTTGTCTGGCTTTAATAATGTTTCTGTAGGTTTTTCTGGCGCCCCCGTTACGAATCCGATTTCTGCCCTATTGCTCCTTTCTGTTGGTCCTCGTAGGTTTGAAGCACCCCTTCTTTTGACTACAGGTTGTAATGAGAATTTGCTGGGTTTAGACCTGTTAAAGAGATTGTATGCGACTTTGTATTGTTCTCCGGCGGGAGTACTTCTTACTTTGGGTGAGAATGTGATCTCTCCAATATATATATCGAAAGATTGTCTTCCATCGGAATTGTCTTCATTACCAGATTCACTGTGGGCTACGGGTCCGAATGATGTAGGCCTGTTAGACATTCCCCCATATGTTGTCACACTGAAGGTGAATGCTAAGTTACCGCGCATTCCACAGTATCGCATTTCGAGTGATGGTGAGCGTGCACTCTTAGCGATCATTTATGGTCTGATTGATAAAGGTGTTATTGAAGAGATGCGAGGTAACGTGTGCAATAGTCCTGTTTTGCCGGTTCTGAAAAGAACTGATCCTTCACAGCCTCCTGTATATAGATTTGTTATTGATCTTCGTGAAGTGAACAAGATTGTTGTTCCACAATTTCCTGTTGTGCCTGACATTACTGCATTATTGACTTTGATTCCGGCTTCTGCCACCTGGTTCTCGGTGATTGACTTGAAGAAAGCATCCCGATTGCCATGGAGAGCAGGGATATTGCCTATTCTCTTTAGGAGGACGAAGTTTCCGCTTTAAGCGTGCTCCTCAAGGCTATTGTGAGAGTCCATCGATTTACAGTCAAGCTTTGAAGACACAACTTGATTTGTTGGTTTTACCTGAGGGTGCAGCCCTTATCCAGTATGTTGACGATTTGCTAGTTGCCGCAGATACTGAGGAGATTTGTAAGGATGCCACTTTGTCTTTATTGCAACACTTATCTGATTGTCACCATAAAGTTTCCCTCTCAAAATTACAATTCTGTCGACAAGAAGTTACCTACCTAGGTCACCTCTTATCGAAGGAGGGAAGGAAATTGACCCCAGAAAGAATTCAAGCCATTGCGAAAATGAGTGTTCCTATGACACAGAGAGAAGTACGTGCGTTTTTGGGTATTACGTCGTACTGTAGACAGTGGATTCCCAATTTTTCTCTGTTAGCGAAGCCTTTGATAGCTCTTACTGTTAAGGATACTCCAAATCCTATTCCTTGGACTGACGAATGTCAAAAGAGCTTTTCTGAACTACGTAATGCGCTGTGTTCGGCTCCTGTGTTGGGTACTCCCGACTACAGTAAGCCTTTTACATTGTATGTCCACGAGAGAGAGGGATGTGCATTGTCGGTTTTGACTCAGCAGTTTGGCGATAAGCAACGCCCATGTGCGTACTTTTCGTCAACTTTGGATCCTGTAGCTAGAGCGTTGCCGAGTTGCTTGAGAGCCACAGCGGCAGTGGCTGTTTCAATTCGACAATCTGCTGGTTTGGTTATGGATAATACGTTAGTGGTCATGGTTCCACATGCAGTGGATACCTTGTTGAATCGTACGAAGACACAGCACTTAACTAGTGCTCGGTTGTCAGGGTATGAGCTGACATTGTTAGCGAGTCATGTGCATATAAGAAGGTGTAATACCTTAAACCCAGCTACATTGTTGCCGATTTCGCTTGAGACAGATGACGATAGTGAAGAACAGCATGATTGTTTTCTAAGAAACGAAGAAGAGACGAAAGGGAGAGTGGACCTTAGGGACACTCCTCTTCTTGATTGTGATGATGCTTTGTGGGTTGATGGTTCGTGCTTTAAGTTACCGAATGGTGATACGACTGCAGCCTATGCTGTGACGACTTTGCATACGGTTGTTGAAACTGCACATATCCCACATAATTCCGCACAAGCGGCTAAATTGATTGCACTTACGAGAGCATGTGTGTTGGCGAAAGGAAAACGAGTGAATGTGTATACGGATAGTCAGTATGCATTTGGCGTGGCTCATAGCTCTGGACGTTTGTGGCGTGAACGTGGATTTTTGACATTGCATGGTACGAAGATACAACATGGACAACTGGTGAATGAACTCCTCAAATCTCTTACGCTACCACTGCAAGTCGTGATTGTGAAATGCAGTGCCCATAAAAAGGTTACGGATGATGTTGGTCGTGGTAATGCGTTTGCGGATGAAGTTGCGAAAGAAACGGCTAGAAACATGATGAGTCGAATGTATGTTGCGGGTCCAGCGAGATGGGTTCCAGAGAAGAGTATGTGTGAAGATACTATTGAGATCCTGGTAAGGGAACTCCAACACCAGCTGGTCATTTTGCTCCTCCTACATATCCGTTTGAGGCCTTGCAGCTAGATTTTATCCATATGGAGAGATGCAACAACTTGAAATATGTGTTAGTGGTTGTTTGCTCCTTTTCTAGATGGGTAGAAGCTCTCCCCCTAAAGACAACACTGCCTTGTCCACAGCAAAAGCCTTGATAAAATAATTTTCTCGAGATTTGGACTTCCGAGAATCATCTGGAGTGATAATGGGAGTGAATTTGTGGGTCAAGTTATGAAGAGAGTGTGCGAGGGTCTTGGGATTAGGCAGAAATTCCACGCTGCAAACCACCCCCAATCAGCTGGTTTAGTCGAGTGCTATATTGGCACTCTTAAGTTGAAATTGGCCAAAATTCAAGAGAGCACTGGTTTACAATGGCCAGATGCCTTGCCATTAGCACTTCTGTCTACAAGGATGACTGTGCATTCACGAATGGGTTTGAGTCCGTACGAGGTTGTGTTTGGTCGCCCAGCGAACATTTGGGTCGTACCAAGACCAACAAGATTTAGAGATCTCGAGTATCCTGTGCTGCTTGATTATTTGCGTGAACTGACAACTAAAATAAGTGTGTTTTACGCCAACAGGTGCATGACAGTCTTCCACAAGCTTCAGAGGATCCAGGGCACTCCATCGAACCTGGCTCCTTGGTCTTTGTGCGTAACTTTCAGCGGACCAAAAACGAACAGCCCCGCTGGACTGGGCCCTATCAAGTGCTCCTGTCAACAAGATATGCGTTACGAGTGCAGGGTAAACGAAACTGGATCCACGGATCGCATACCAAAAGGGCACCTTTGCCCTTGCCTTATGATAAGTGGGTCCAGGAGGGACTTGCAGACTCTGAAACAGAAGTGGTCCCATGGTTTATACCGTTCAGCGATGCTAGATTGATTGGAACGAACTCACAGAAAGAAAGCGACAGAATTTTTCAAGCATCAGTATCTCCTGCAGATCGATTGGACACTACCGAGCCTCATCTTTTGTTCGCTGACCAAGAATTAGCTGGAAGAAATCGTTATAATCTGAGATCGAGAGTTTTGGACAAATAAAAAACTAATAAAGATTGATTTTTTTTTCCGTTTGCAGGTTAACTCTCCACCAAGGATCTACTCATTTTTGTTTTTCTTGAGCCGCCATCCGGTTCTTGCTGCTAGGGTCGCGGTTGCTCCAGTCTTGGGAGTGCAAGCCTGAGACACTAGGTCGAGGGTTCTGTTGGCCCGAGGCAGCCTTCCTGGGTTTAGCAGAGGCACTCCTGAGCAGAATCAACCAACCACCGCGGGCAGCACATTTAGTTTAGGATGGATTTCTTTGAGTTGGAGAGACCTGTACAGACACTGACTTTTAGAAAACGAATATGCAAAATAATATCGAAGAGATGTTTTTTGATATCATGTTTATTTCTATTATTGAGCCTTATAATATTTATAGCTGGTTATGTAACATTTGTTCTTAAAATGACGGTTAATCCCACTGTGCAACCTACACCTTCACCCACTATTTCTTCTCATTCTTTTCATCCTTTGCCTGAACATGAGGTAGTCAGACCATTGGAATTTGCTAACAATTCCTTCATACAACTTCTGCACCAACACCAGTTAGTGATGAATACGACAAACTGTTGGATTTGTGGTTTGATGCCTCATACAATCGATAAGGGTATTCCTTATTTAGTCCTGCCCTTTAGTTTAAATGGTTCGATTCGGGCTTACAGAACCATGTTTATTTATGCCCATAGTGTCTACCCCCTACGTTCACCGAAAGACAATCCGAAGAATAGTGCTTTAGCTAGAGGCATAGTCGACATGGTTAAAGGGACTAATGCAGTTGAAACTATTCCGAAAGATGAGAGACAACCATATAGTGGTTGGAACGTTACTGGATATGGAGTTAGTCTGAGTGTTAACCAGCGAGCGAAAAGTTCTCCACCGATTTGGATAGTGCCCCATCGGGCCACTATTGTCTGCAGGGCAACGGTAAAAATCCGAAGGCCCAGTTAGGGAAGAGTGTTTGCACTGAGACTTATGTATTCGCGTCTCAGTCTTCCCCAGCGTTCCTAGCTGCTAAGGGTACCTACTTTTTTTGCTACGACAAAGCATATACATGGTTGCCCCCCGACTTCTCGGGCACATGTTTTGTTTCCTTTCTGTTACCTCCCACCTTTACAGCTGCGGCAGATTACCATAAGATGAGAGTTGCTAGATGTGTCTTTAGTCAAGAAGACACTGCAGGGCAAGAGTTGGGAGATTTCTTTAAGGGTTTTCTGCCGTTCTGGGGACCTATGGCTAACAGTAGGAATATTCGTCAGTTGACGAGAGTGGTTGAGTCCACCATAGTAGAAACTGCCGGTGCCCTTGGTAACCTGACTGCTGAGCTCCAGTCAGATAGACTTATGACACTTCAGAATAGAGTTGCCCTAGACGTTATTCTAGCAGATCGAGGTGAAGTTTGTAAACTGATTAAATCGAGCTGCTGCGTTTTCATTCCAGACAACGCTCCATCAGTCTTCCAGGCCATTTCCAAATTGCATAAAATCTCTGATTCTGTCCATTTGGACAAAGGGGATTGGTCTTTGATGGGATGGTTATGGGGATTGATATCTACTTGGGGTTGGAAGATTTTGATGGTTATTGGGATGATCTTAGCAATCCTCTTCATGTTCTGTCTCTGCGTGCAGTGTGCTCCTGCTATTTGTGGCCTTTGTGCCACTTTGTGTGCATGGAAACCTGTCCAGAGAGAGATACTCAGTAATAGGATGATGCTACAGCAGCATATGGGTGACTTGATGAATATAGATCCAGATTCAGATTAACATGGGTTTGGGTTTGTTGCCTATGATAGGGCAAAAAGAGGGTCTGTGGTTCCGTGGTGTACGAACTGGGTTCGTTGGTTCCGAACCCGTTCAATAAAGATCGTCGGAAATGGACGATTTTGGTGTCAGCAGACCGCAAATGGCGAGTGTAGCGTGTCTGAGTGTTTTCGTATGAATCGATATAGGAGAACACTCTCTATTCAAGGATTTAGTTTGAACTTTCGGGTTCCATTTTGTATACGGCAGCCATTTTGTGTGGTTGCCCTAACATAGGCCCGATGACTGTGGCCGAGCGAGTCCTTGAGACACGTACGCCTTAGCTGACTTCTGGGTGACCTGGCCGAACTGACTCCTAGCCCGAGGCTGACCTCGCTGAGCCAGTTACTTGTTCAGCAGCTGGTCTGATAAAGATCAAAGAGCAGGACATGCCCGAGTTTATGGTACACTGCTCCCACCTTTGTATCTCCTTTCCAATCTGTTTCTGCCTTTCCTTTACGACATAATCATTAATTTGGGTCGAAGGGTTTATGATGGGTTTGTCCGGCCTGATCGAACAGGAAACAGGGAATGTGCATGGTCATTTCTGGTGGGCTGGACAACGGAAAATGGGATTGTCTTTGACTGTCGTCATTCGCTACTTTTGAAATGTTACATTGTCATTGGTCAGTTTTTGATGCACCGAATGTAAATTGGAATGTTGCCTGAGGCTTGATTTTTGGCATAAAAGACCATGCTCCGCTTATCGAATTTGTGCAGTCTCTGACGAACTACCCGTGTGTACTTCGTAGATCTCTGTTCCTGGTTGCAGCCAATAAACTTTGGTCTTTGACGTCATCAAGAAGTATCCCGTGTCTCTGTTTGCCAAGACAGGGGAACTCGAAGGTTTCAGGCGTTCTCCCTGACGCCGCTGGGTTCTAAAAACCCGGTCCTTCAAATTGCGTCCCCTGATTGCTTGAGGTGTGGTCGAGAGGTTGGCACATTTGTACATATGGTGTGGTCGTGCGATGGGCTGCGGAGGTTTTGGTCAGGAGTGTGGGACTGCCTGTCTGAGGTGTTGGGCTGGGAGCTCCCCCGTACGCCGCAGCTGGGTCTTCTCCATGTTCTGGAACAGGTGTGGGGGAACATCTATAAACATCATTTGCTGCTTCTGGGCCTTACAGTAGCCAAGAGGGACATGGCTCGAGCCTGGAAAGCTCCCAGGGCCCCTCTGGTGGGAGTGTGGAAAAAGGGTTCAGATTACTATATGGGTCTGGAGCGCCCGATCTTTGAAGCCAGGGGCTGCCCCAGAAAGCATTATAAGATCTGGAAGAGATGGGCAGATTACAGAGGACTATTGCTGGAGCCGCTGGTGCAAGCGGAACCCGAAGACGGACAATTGGGCCTTAATCCCCGGGAATGAGACTTCACACTGAATTTACTTGCCATGCTTGTTAGTTGTGGATCGATTAGACACTGTGCAGGGGGCTGGGGGGGGCTCCGGGTAGGGGGAGTTAGAGGGTGATGGGAGGGGGGATAGAAGGAAGTAACTTTATTTTAAACTGTTGCTGGAATTGCATATGTATGATTATTATTTTAATGCTCACAGCACCTCCGGTGCCCGGAGTGCTGTGCCTTTATCGCAGCCTTTCAACAACACAATAAAATTTGGTTCTGAAAAAAAAAGTTCGGGATGTCGTAGTAGCGGTTCCCGATGTCCGATTCAATTTTTGAAAACAACTATTCCATCAGCTGGACTTCATCTCCAATAACCCGTCTTCGTAATCAGGATATCGTTCAGGATTTATGCGGAGGGCGGCGAGGGTCTCGGGAGCCCTGTGCTCACGCGGCCATCTCGGATGCGCGCAAAGCTCCTCCTCTCCCAGATTGCTCTTTAATTGATGCATGAGGGGAGGGAAATTAGCCCTATGCAGGTCCTGCACACTCGAGGTAACTTTGAATCCCAGATAGGTAATATCCTGCGATGTGCAACGAAAAGGTGACATCCCTTCGATCTACCGCCATTCGTCTTTGGGTATTGTCAGATTTAGTAGGAAGGATTTTGTTAAGTTAAACTTAAAGCCTGCCACCACTTCAAACACTTTCAACTCAGCTTTGATAGCCGGGAGAGAAATCTGGGGTTCTGTCACCGGAAGGAGCACGTCGTCGGCGAATAGCGATATCTTATGGTATTCCGTGCCAAACTTTAACCCCTGAATCTCCTCATTAACCCTGATCCTATGCACAAGAGGTTCAATGCTCAAGGCAAAAAGAAGGGGAGATAGGGGACGCCCCTGCCTCGTCCCATGCGTCAGGGGAAAGGGGGAGGACGCTACTCCGTTGAACAGGACCCGAGAACTAGGAGAGTGATAATTAGCACGAATCATCCCAATGAAGGTTCCGCTGAAGCCAAAGTGCTGGAGCACTTTAAATAAGAAGGACCATTCCACGCGATCGAAAGCTTTCTCAGCGTCTAGCGAGAGAAGCGCTTCGGGAATATTCTCCTTGTTGGCCTTTTCAATGATATGAATGATGCGCCTCAAGTTGTCATGTGTTTGCCTCCCCTTAATAAACCCAGATTGGCCCAGATACGAGAGTGCAGGTAGGATAGTTTTGAGACGTGTAGCCAGGATTTTGGAATACATTTTGGCATCAAGGTTCAGCAGAGCGATCGGGCGATAGGAGGAGCAGATTGCTAAATCCTTGCCAGGTTTAGGAAGTACAACCATTATTGCCTCTCCAATGGAAGGAGTAACCTTGTGTGTAGAAGCGATGTAATTAAACAATGTAGTTAAAAAGGCAACACACTCCCGTGCTGAAGTATGATTGAAGTCGGCTGAAAAACCATCCGGACCGCGAGCTTTCTGGAGTTTAAGGGAATCGATCGTCTTTTGTACTTCTTCGCCAGAGATAGGCTGCGAGAGCTCTTCATTAGTACGCATCCTACCTGAGGGAGGTCCAGTGCGTCCAAGTAGCCCGATGGGTCGTTCGACACAGAGGACTTCGAGGTATACAGGGCTCCGTTAAAATCTTCAAAAGCTCCAGTCTTACCCTCCTCTGATCTGTGAGATATGCCATTGCCATCTATTATGTATTTGATGTACTTATGTTCCTGTTTGGCCCGTAATTGGCGCGCCAATAAGGTTCCCACTTTCATAGCTCCTGGCCTGCAACTGCAAGATAGATTTTTCGGCTCTATTCGTGTAGATGCCCTATAGTTTCCCCTTTAGGGACGTAATCTTCTGAAGGGTCAGATTTGAAGGTTGGGTCTTCTGTGCTTGTTCAGTGGACTTAAGTTCGCTTTCGAGCTTGAGACGCTCCGCACATTGTTGGGAGTGCAAGGTAGTGGCCATTTCAATGCACTTGCCCTGAATTACTGCCTTAAGGGCATCCCAAATATTAGAGTGAGAAGTGTCCTCAGGGTCGTTCATCTCAAAATACCCCTTTATAGTCTTCCTAAGTTCGTCTCTGAGGAGTCTGTCTCTGCGTAGGAAGTTGGGGAAGTACCATTGGACGTGTCTAGGGCACGGGTTTGGCCACGTGATCGTCATCTCTAAGGGGGCAAGGCCCGAAATGCAGATTGGTTGAAACTGTGATTGTAAAACAGATGGTAGCAGGGACAGGCTCAGGAAAATGTAATCAATACGGGAGCATGTTCTATGGGAACGTGAAAAGAACGAGAAGTCTCTCGTCGTGGGATGGGCATCCCTCTAAACATCCACCAACCCCAAGTGCTGAAGTTGTGAGCGCAGCACCAATCCAAATACCCCCCCTGGAGCCCTGTGGGAGTGTGATGTGTCTCTGTCCAAATCCCAGACGAAATTGAAGTCCCCCAAGAGCAGTATATCCCCCCGGGCAAAAATTTCTAAAGTCATTAGGAAGGAAAGAATGAAGTCTTGTTAACCTGTGTTAGGTGCATAGAGAGCTGCAAATGTACATGGGCGACCTCGAAGATCCCCCCTAACCATGATGTATCTCCCGCTTTTGTACGTTTAGTGTCCTGATCCTGAAAAGGAACCCCAGCATAGAACACCAGTGCCACCCCATTTTGTTTTGAAGAATGCGAGGACCGAAATATGTAGGGGTAAGCCTTATGGCGCAATCTCTGATCATCAGATTTTTTGAGGTGTGTTTCCTGAAGAGCGATGATCTGAACATTGTGATCAAGCATGTATTTCCAAAATCGCTGGCGCTCATTTGGGGAATTCAGCCCCCTAGCCTTCCATCAAACTACTCTAACCGCCATGATGACAGAAGGAAGATAGACTCCCTAGAAACGGTAGCCCCCTCCACTTTGACCTCTTGGGGTTCCCCCACCCACCCCGTCTAAATCCAATAAAAAGAATGGCACCATGACATTTAGACAAATTTAAAGAACGCAAAAAACATATAAAATGAGTGTGTGGTGTCCCCCTCCTAGAGGGGAATCGCAAAACTAAACAACACTCTAGGGACATTACCATTTCTTGTCCCCCAGTCCTTTTCAAATCAAAAATCAAGGCATACCTTGCATAGTTAAACTGTACTCCTCCCCCAAACTGATTATTCATGAACTAAGACAATTTGAACTGAGCAGTGAATAAACACAACATTGTCTCTGGAGGACAGCTCCAACTGACGATATTGAGCAGGTCCCAGCGTTCATGACTCTTCCTCCGGGGACCCCCCTCAGTGTATATATGAGTCACCCTCTGACCTGACTGCAGCCTGGCAGTGAGCTCACGTGTTGTCCATGTCAGGCTCCAGAAGTAAAGTCTCTGGTGGCCTCCGAGCACCCAAACTCCGGCCAAATGCGGAAGATGCAAGTCCTCTTTTCCATCCAAATCCCCCTGGACTCCCAGCCTGGCCCATCCGTGGGAGAGAGGTGAGTGAGAGCAACTTTCTCAAGGCGGCTGTAGTTTCCTTCAAAGGGGTGTCCAGTCTGACATCAATCCAACCCTACCAGGAGCTGGGGATCTCTGCTCTATCAGTGGACTAATTCTGGAGCGTTTGCGTTTCTTCTTCCCACTCTGCGCCATTACCCGTCGTTGTGACAATCAAGTCCGCCTTCTCCTTCTTGATCTGACGAGGTTTTGGAAAGATCTAAGCCCAACAAGGTCGCTGCCTCTGAAAGGTCCACGCAATGTTGCTGCTTATTTTGCCACATGAAGGCTATCCCAAAGGGTACCAGAAGTTCTTCTCTCTTAGGTGCTCCGTGACTGGTCAGAACTGCTGTCGACGCTGAAGAGTGGCCTGGGCCACATCTTGATATAGGGTACACGTGGTGTTCTGGAAGGAGATGGAGTCGGAGGCCCTAGCCTTTTGTAGGACTAGTTCTTTTATCTTAAAAGAGCTGAACTTGGCCAGAACATCTCTCGGGCGGAAGTTCTCCCCCGGTAGGCGTGGGTCCACTCTATGAACTCTCTCCAGCCGAAACTCTAGGTCATCCCCTACGAGGGCAGAGGAAAAGAGACCCAGCATGAACGCCTCCAGGTCTGGCCCTTCGCAATCTTCCTCTAGGCCCCGGACTCTTATGTTATCGCGACAAGAGCGATTTTCCAAATCTTCGCACTAGAGTAGGGAATCGCGTAGTTGCTTGCGTAGGTCTGCTGTGCTTTCTTTCAGTATTGAAATCTTACCCACCACCTCCTGGTGTTGCGCTTCCAAATTGAGTGTGCGTGTGCCCACGGAATCTATATCTGCTTGGACAGTCAGAAATTTCTCGCACACCTGCGCGCAGAAGGTTTCGAAGGAGGCTTCCGTATCTGCATTAATGTTTGCACGTAGCTCGGTGAGTAGTTCTTGTTTGAAGTCACGTAGGGAGGCCAAGAGGTCTTCTTGTGTCAACACCACGGTTGCTCCCTCCTCCGCTGTCCCCCTTCCCGCCGACGTGAAATAGTAGGAGACCATATTATTGAGGTTCTTCTTGGGTGGCATAAGGGGCCCTCTGCTCGGTCAGCTCACGGCCACCCCTCAGGTAGGCGGAATCTGCCCCTTCTCAGTAGCCTCTAGCAGGGACTCCCTCACTTAATCCACCGCTCTTTGAGTCTCACTGCTCCACCTCTTCAGGGGCCAAGCCAAGTCCACCCTCAGCGCCCCTCTTGGCAACCCATGAGAAACAGCATGCGCAAGAATTGATAACACCTAGTCTTCACCTCTGAACGCTCTGTCAGCTCTCCTGTCTGGGTAAGTGTTCTTTCGCGGTCCTGTGGAAATTATACACCAGCCAGGAAGGACCTCCTGTCCGCAATGATGGATTCAGACAATCCTCCCATATGCAGCCCCCGCATGGAGCATATGTCCCACTCAAATGGCTTCCTAACTTCTCTCCAGCCTAAAGTGGATTCAACAGCTATTAAATATAGGCTTGCAGTTCTTTGAAGCAGTATCAAACACCCCCAGGGAATAATAAACTGACTCAAGTCATGGTGAGTCTGTCGCTTCTGGCCTCGACTCCGCTGTGCATTCTAATGCAGCTTCTATTGGATGGGCATTGCTACAGGATTACTTGAGCCGTCAGAACCAGCCAAGTGCTCTCTTCGCATCACTGCCGTCCGCCATTTTGCGGGGCTTCGTAGCAGGTTCGGAGCATGCCCCCCTTCCTCCGTAATGTAACACCGAGGGCTCCCAGGAAACCCAGACCCGCGGGAGCGTTCTCCTACGAGCGTTAGCGGCAATTCTTCTTGGGACTCAGTTACCGCAGGGCACTGCAGGAGACCCTCAGCTTCGCTCTCCCATCTTCCGCGCCCAGGCAGCTGCCATTTCCTTCAGTACCCGTGCGACGCCCACCTCTCCTCGGGCTGCGATCGGGCGCCTGACGGGTCTCCAAGCAACGCAGGCTAAATCCCCTGGTGCAGCACTACCTCAGCATCTTGGAGCGGCGTCCGCCAAGCTGGTAAGGTGCTTGTTCTTTCCACAACAGCAGGACCTAGGAGGGAGCCGATCGGATTCACGTCCGATCGGCCATGTTGGTTAGCCATGCCACCCATATAAATATATTAAACTGGAAATAGCAAGTGGCACATACATTTCAATAATATAAATGAAACAGTCTTGCATAAAGTGGTCCCTCAGTCGTCTAGACGGTTCTGAGTTGCTTCTCAGACTGTAGCGCGTGCCCCACTGATGTCCCGGTAGGCCAAAGGAAGGCAGCACAGGAGAGTTTTTTGGGAGGCTTGGATTACTCATGGCCTCCTCCGTAACCGGAGCACCAGTCACAGGAGAATTGGATTCTGAGCCTCTCCACTCCTCTGTGTCTGAGACACCTTCCCTAGCAGGTCCAGTAACGGCGGAGTCTGATGACCCCTCCTGAGGAGTGAGAAACACTTTGAAAAGCGATACGTTCCTTGTGACAGTCTCCAATCCTCGCTTCGCCGTAATCCTCTTGCCTTTCCGGTGAGTGTTGACCCAGGGTGCTCTTTCATACAGGAATCTGAACTTGCCACCCGAGAATTACCCTGTCGCCTGCCTTAAGGTCAGACGGATAGGCTTCCCTCCGTCGACTGACTTGATTTCGAGATTGTTGTGAGAAGTTGGCCTGATATGCAGTGCTCACTATTCTAGTGATCACTATGTATCAGTCCAAACAACCCTTATTGATGATTGGTTGTAAGTCAACCGTATAGACCAGCTATCCTAGTAGCATGGACAAGAGCAGTCTTTAGGCTAAACTCTAGAGGTTGTGTTAAGCCAGATGTTATACCATCACATATACCCCTTGAACACCAAGTGAAAGGACACCACACAATTTGTAATGAAAATAAAAGGATATTTATTTAGAACACAACAGCCCTGGACTCTTTATAAGGACAGGGCGCTAAGCACAATACAGTGAAAGTCGCACAATTTACACAAATGCCCGAGGGGCACGAAAAACCATAAACTCTACAAGTGGAATTCGAAATTACTAGCAGGTAAGTACTACTCTCATAGACTTTAGAAACGCTGGACCTACAATGCTGAACCCTTGGATTAGAAGCAGGAGGCCTAGGGACGTCGTGTGCAGAGTGGAAACTCTCACACGTAATGCGGGACAAAGTCTATGGTTGCTAGGAATTACAAAGTTAGTGTTCTCGGGCGAACCCGACTAGGTAGGTCAAAAACGAAAGTGGATCTAGACACTTAGAGAGTTGGTCTACGCTGGAGCACCATGGTACTCGGTTTACCTAGCCCAGGGGCTGCGGCTGCATAGGGTTCAAGTGTCGTCGGGTTTCTTCGTTGACGAACCAGGAGCCTGAAGTGGAAGTTGTTGGCTGGCGACCAGTGAAGATGTTCCGGGTCGATACAAGGACTGGATCAGCTGAAGAGAGTACCTGTAAGCAGAGGGGACCAAGTTCTGAATCACTAGCCAGTGATTAGATGGGCACCAGGATCGCACCGGATGAAGTCACCTCGACCAGGTGAGTGGGCGACGCTGGGCTCTGCAGTCTCTCGGACCAGGAGGCGTTGTCGGCGACCATGATGGAGGTGAGAGCTGCCCTACGAAGGTATCTGCTGTCGGCGATGCTGCCTCTTCCCTCGGCGTCCCCGCCCCCCTACCTGGTCACTACAAATACTTTTCGCGGCCCCCGCTCTGCGGGAGCCGCTCATGGTGTCTTGCCACTGGGGAGAACGCCGTGGGATTCTAGCGCTTTGCAAGCGCCTTCTGAACTCTGCAGGCTGACCTGGGGTGATAGGATTTGAACTGTTCAACACGCCGAGGGACTGCGAGGTCGAGCAGGCTCGGTGTTTCACAGCTGCTGCCTCTTCCCTCGGCGTCCCCGCCCCCCTACCTGGTCACTACAAATACTTTTCGCGGCCCCCGCTCCGCGGGAGCCGCTCATGGTGTCTTGCCATTTGGGAGAACGACGTGGGATTCTAGCGCTTTGCAAGCGCCTTCTGAACTCTGCAGGCTGACCTGGGGTGATAGGATTTGAACTGCTCCACACGCCGAGGGACTGCGAGGTCGAGCAGGCTCGGTGTTTCACAGCTGCTGCCTCTTCCCTCGGTGTCCCCGCCCCCCTACCTTTAGTGAATACATTTAGTACCTATTCCCGTGACGCGGGACACGCGCGGGACATAGCCCGGGGCGAAGCCCGGGCCCTCTACGGCCCTCAAAGGCCGGATAAGGACGGGACGGGCCACCTCCCTTTTGGCTGACATAATAAAGGTATATTTGCCATAAGATAAAGACGCCCTCAAATCCTTCCCTTTCTACGCTTGTGGATTTCTCCACACTCCACGGCCCTATAGCCTATTCCCACCATGACCTCCAAGGGGGACCACACAACCGGTGTAGCTGGCACTGGGCAAACGTATTCTTTGCTAGATGAATTAAACCTTCTATGCAAAACTAAATATGTCACACTGGAAACTACACCCATGACCAAAAGTGCTAGTACACCTTCAGACACGGCTATATCTTTAGATCCCTCCATACTATCTAACACATCCCGCAGCCCGATTAGGCAAAGTACTGAATTCCCTCAGGTTTCATCCGCGAAAAGGAAACATAACGCTGTTAACCAAGGTGAAAACAACCCCCTAATCCTAAAACGGTGCCATACTCTATCTTTTGCTAACTCCCCAACGGTCCCACCGATTGCTGAGATTCCTGAAGCCAAAACACCCCCTCCCCTTTTGCACATACTACCCCTCATTGAACAGATGGTTAGCGCTATGATAGCCCCACTGTTAGAAAAAATTATTACCTTAGGGGATAGGCTCTCTGGGATAGAGAAAGCCATTAAGTCAAACATGCTGGTTGATAAACGCAGTGATGCATCTAAGACACATCCTACCCACTTAGGTCTAAAATCACCACATGTGCAGAAAAAAATCCACCAAATACAACTTGTTGGCCCTGGTGTTCCAGGGCAAAAAACAGTTAAATACCCTGCAAAAGTCTCTCTTTCCGATCCGACCGCACCTAGAGCAGGCGAAAATAAAGTTAACTCTATCCACTTACCCCCGGAAGCGGCCCCATACGTGTGCATCCTTGCGGGTGTACCCGCCCTTCCATTTGGCAAAATCGAAAGACATCATGACCTACTCAATAAAACCAAATTCTGGCTGTCAAAAAATAGGCCACTGCCCCGTAATTTATACGGAGCAATTAGGAGCGTTAGAAGGGTGGGATGGTTGGGCTCTCTTCCCAAAGATGTTGCAGGGGACCTGGTACTTGTGCGATTTAGAGATCAAAATATTGTCCCTTACTTGAAAACCTGGCCGCCCCAAGTAAGAGACGGCCCAATATCACTATGGGATCCACATGATTTCTACCCCATAAACCCGTGTTTCCCTCCCTGAATATCTGGATACGTAACTTAGAATTTCAAAAGATTAATTATGAATTCTCTTGATACTGCCTTAACCCGGGACTGGGAAAGAATTTTTTATGTCTGGGACTCTATTTTGTATTTTGGTTTCTTAAAATGTATTTTAATATTTGGATTGTAATTTGTATTTATTGCAAACTTTTATGGTTTTTTATCTTCAAAAACCGAATAAAGTATTTGATCTGAGTACCTGTAAGCAGAGGGGACCAAGTTCTGAATCACTAGCCAGTGATTAGATGGGCACCAGGATGGCACCGGATGAAGTCACCACGACCAGGTGAGTGGGCGACGCTGGGCTCTGCAGTCTCTCGGACCAGGAGGCGTTGTCGGCGACCATGATGGAGGTGAGAGCTGTCCCACGAAGGTATCTGCTGTCGGCGATGCTGGACCCAGGATTGGGGCAACAACTCTTGGCAAATGCAAGCCCACGCGGTGGACTCAAAATGGCGTCTGGAGTGGACCAGGAGGGTCCGGGGTGCTCCTCTGTTGGAGGGGAGCAAGGGCCAGTCTGGAGCAACCAGACCAGCGATGGAAGTGTCGTAGTTTGTCGTCAGGAGGGCTACAAGCCAGCAGGCAAGTGGCCGGACAACGCGGTGAGCAGCAGAGAGCAGAAGGGCCCCACGCAAATCTCGTGGATGCTGGGGGGCTGGACTTCGGTGCTGGAGCTGCTCAGGGTTAGGGCTTCTCAAACCCCAAAGCACTTACTCGAGGATCCCTCGGCGGTCGTGCTGGATAAGCGTAGTGCAGTTCTGAAGATGGCCGGTCCCTCGAGGTCTCATCACACCCACAAATCTCAGCTGGGCTGATGATGCAGGTAGAGGTCAGAGGGGCCAGGGAAGCCGAGTCTCGTCGTGCTGGTCGGTCTGGTTCCGGAGGAAGGACGTGCAGCAAACCGCAGGTTACTTAGTTGGTGCCCGCAGATGCAGGGTGACTACTCCTTAGTCACAAGGGAGAAATCTTAGGAAGAAGTCTTGAGTTCCTTTCGTAGAAAGTAGTTTCAGGATTCAAAGATGATCTAATTTGGAAGGGTCCCCGCTCCCACCTTTATTCTAAAGAAAGGGGCTGGTACGGGACTAGGTCCTGCCCATGGGTGGGACCAGGTAGGGGGGTGGTTACACCCCTCTCCCATGCCGGACTTTCCCCAGCTCAGGGGCTGGTGTGCCCCTGGAACTGGTTCAAACTGGCAGATGCACAGTGAGCACTGGGGTGCCACTTGCAGTCACCTTCCTATTCAGCCCTGCCTACCTAGGATACACAAAACCCTGTCTGGGATGGTGCTAGCACCGCCCCTGACAGGAAACCCTTTGTCCAAGCTCCCCTCGCTGAAAGGACTCCCAGCTGCAGGGGGTCAGACTTGTGTCTGTAGTGGCAGCATCCATTTTGTGATGCTGAGGCTCGAGTTAACTTTAACCGGGGTTCACAGTTACATACATGTCGTGTCCCTCTAGAAGGGTGGAATGCTAACCCCGTCGCCAGAATTGGCGAGGGGTTAGTATTCCAATTCGTATGACACCTTACTCGATATGTTTTGATAAAGCGATACCAAAGATAGCAAATAACCGCGAGGATTATAATGCACTTAAGAGTATATGGTACGCGTTATCATAGAACAGCTATTAGAACTTGGTTCCGCAAGCTGCAGACGGGCTCAGCTCATGCCAGAGCACCATCTCACATAATTCCACGCACTCTGCCTTCAGGATTGTTAAGGCCTGTCATAGGAGTAACTGATAGGAATATATGTGTCCATTTTAGGGTTAGATATAGGTATACTATTTCTAAAGCAAGGGGTGATTACACCACCTTGCCCCAGCTGTCGTGCAGCCAGTTGTGTCAGATTTAGCTGGCCAGCCAGGGGTGACATAATACATTCTGCAGCCCCTGGTAGGCCCTGGGTACACCTATGCCCTGAGTTACAGGGTCTGATAAGGTGGCCCAGTCCAATTAGATATGTACCTAAGGTACATGAAATCCATTTTAGAGAGAGAGCAGTAGGCCTGGGGCCCTGAATAGCAGGGTCCCAGGTCAACTAAGTCGAAAAACCAGCAAAACACCAGGCAAAAAAAGTTGGGGGTAACCATAGTCAGGTATCCACCCTCCTACAATTGTCGGCAAGAATAAATTCTGTCCTCGTGCAGGGGCTCTGGTGATGCGGGATGAAATCCCCCACCACCCGTCCCATGGACAGATGTCCTGGAGCTCTCTGCGTCGTGGAGTGGGGCGTTTGTGGTAAACTCGAAAAAACGAGAAGATGGCTAGCTCCAACGATTGGTGGCGTTCATGGGCAATGCAGATGACTTTGTTCAGTGTATGCATGAACCTCACCATTCGCTTGTGGCCACCTTGTGGTGATTTGCTGGTGGGTAATACCACGAGAGAAATAATGAAACATTATTCATTACCTTGTATTTCCGTGCTCCTCTTACTTCACCATTACTTAGTAGTCCTATTTCCTTTCATTTCACAGACCCCCTGAGGAAGCGCACTATGGTGCGAAATGCATTGGGGAATCTAAAACCATGTGGATCTTATACATGCTGTATATGTATGATTGACTCTTGAAAAATACGTCGTGACTGTTCAATCATATGAAGTTAATATGATGTTAAACGAATAAATGGTTGAAACTTCTACAAATATCCTGAAGTAAAAACCCACCTTTCATTTGGAATACATTTGTGAACTAACATTTAGCATATTCTATGCCCAAGAGTACTACAAGTTATTCTTACTCGCAGTAAGATTTTCTTTATAATACCACGAGAGGACAGATAGTTCGCCATCTCTTGCCCTTGGAACAGAGGGCCATTGTCAGTCTTCAGCTCTCGAATCAGCCAATGACTTTCTCTAGCTTGGGAAGAACTTCACTGGCATTCAATGACGGTATGACTTCCACCTCGGCGTACTTTGAGTGATCATCGATCAACACAAAAGTGTGCCTTCCATCCGGGAGACTCCTGAAATCCAAACTGACAATAGACCAAGGATGGCCTGGTCGAGGCTCTGTGATTATCGGGGCTGGTTGACTGGCTTTCCCGATGGCTTGGCACCATTGACAGGATCTCACCGCCTCCTCTACCTTTTCGTCCATCGTGGAGAACCACACTTTGGTTCTCAGCCGGCTCTTAGGTTTCACCATCCCATGTTGTCCAGCATGGGCCAGTTGTATTACTCGCTTTGTCAAAGCCTTGGGGATGACCAACTGATGACCCAGGAGAAGTCATCCCGTGGGATCTTCCTTCAGCTCTTGGCACACGTGGTATAGACTCTCCATAGTCCATCTGGCCTCACCTGTGACTGCCTTCCACTCCTGTTTGGCAGCCTGCCACCGACGATGCTTCAGAATTTGTATTGCCCATGGAAGACACTCACCCAGACGGGTTTCCTCTCCCAGTACCTCCATCGATAAAGAAATAGGGAATGACCTGGCTATAAGGAACTGGACATATTCCTCTGTGTTTTCGGCGTTAGCTTCCTCCTCTGGGGTAGCCGCTCGCGGGTGACGTGATAGTTAATCAGTTGGATTCAGTGCCTCAGGATGGTACCCCACCTGACAGTTATATTCCTGCAACTGAAGCATCCATTTTTCGACACGAGGAGGTGGTTTGGAGGTAGTGTTGGTGACCAAAAGAAGAAGAGGCTTATGATCAGTTGCCACGACAAATGGATGTCCATATACATACAAATGGAAGTGGCGACACCCCCAGTGGATGGCTTTTGCCTCTTTTTCAATTTGTGAGTTTCTCTGCTCAGTGTCTGTCAGAGAACAGCTGGCAAATGCTACAGGGCTCCAATCTTCTTCCTTCTGGCTTTTCTGTGACAGAACAGAGCCCTTTGGGACCAGCATCGACCGCAATCATGGTCAACTTGCACGGGTCGAAGTACACCAATGTGGTATTGGAAAACAGGATGTCTTTGATGGCAAGAAACACTGATTCTTTTTCTGGACCCCAGACCCAAGGGACTGACCCCTTTGTGAGCTCCATGAGAAGGTGCATGAGGGTACTTAGATCTCTAATAAAGTGGCCACAGTAGTTGACCATGCCAAGAAAACTCCTCACCTCGGTGACGGTAGTGGGAGCGGGTGCCATCTTGATGTCTCGTACCTTGACGGGGCCTGGAGTAACACACAAGGCTGAGAAACAATATCCAAAGAATTGTAGTTGCAGTTTAAGGTACTCACATTTGTTGCGGTGCAAGGTGAGGCCGGATTCCTGAATCCTCTGTAGTACCTGGGTCAACCTGGTTTTATGCTCTTGGGTGGTCTTGGCGTAGATGAGAATGTCATCGCTGACATTTACTAGGTCCATCAGCAGTTCTTGGATCACATTCTGAAATACCTCAGCCGCGCTCGACACATCAAAGTTGAGGCGGGTGTATCTCCTCAGGCCGACATGGGTTGAGAATGTCGTGATGTATCGCGACTCCTCATCAAGCACTAGCTGATGGTATACGGATCTGAGATCGAGCTTCGAGAACCAGCACGCTCCGCTGAGCTCCCCAATGAGTGCTATGCAAACAAATGATGGTCAGAATGCTGAATAAATCATACATTCACCACCAGTCAAGAGATGTGGGTTAAATCCATCGTTATTTTGCTCACCATGCCACCCCGGTTTAGACCCAGCCATACGCAAATCAGTCTTGACCCTGTGCCTCATGGGAACAGTCCAGATCGAACTGCCAAGCCTGGTCCTCCCTGGACCAAAACAAGCATCCTGGGACCGGTTTCTGGGTATTACCCTTCATCAGTCAAGTTAGCTTGAATCCAGTGGCACAGTGAGCAAGTGATCCACATCTGGGCATACCCATCCCACTTAGTGTGAAAAGTGCTATGCAAACAAATCCCTGATGAGGTCATCGATCGTTGGAGTGAGGTGTTGTTCCCTCTTTATGGCTGTATTGGGCAGCCTCATTGCGACGCAAATCCCCACTTCTCCTGGCTGCTTTGGCTTGCGTGTGACAACGATGGGGGACACCCACGTGTAGGTCCCGTTACCTTCTCAATTATGCAGGTAGCCTAGAGTTACACTAGTTCCTTTTTGAACGGAGATGGAATGCGATGCGTCTATGGCATAGAGCTACAGGTTTGACCGTGTGATCAATGTGCAGATGTACCTCCTTGCCTTTCAGCCGCCCGATCCCCTTGAATACTCCCAGGAACTCAGCTAGAATGTGCTGGACTGTTTTGTGGTGAATTCCGAAAGAGAATCTGGCGATCTCCAAATCTTCCCCTGCTCGGCACCCCAACAGCATGCAATGCCCATCCTCGGCAACGTATATTTGCGAACTGATGGAGTTAGAACCGTATGAAATGGTCATTTTAAATTTCCCTCATGGTCAGCGGCAGATCTTGTCCATACGCAAAAACTTTAATGGTTGATGCATTCAGTGATGGGGCCCTTCCAGTGTCTCGTACACTTCAGGGGACATGATATTGATGGTTGCCCCAGTGTCAACAACAGTCATGATGGTATTGCCTCCGACAAGCACCTGGCATTGTGGAAGTCTGCGTGAGGCTTCCCCTAACATGTATGCTGAATGAACCGCTTGCTCTTCCTCTTCATCTTCGTCCATTTTGCTGTTCCCACTATCACTTCGGGGATCAAGTTACAGTGGGCCTGGACTGTCGACTCTTGCAGGACCGACACACCCATACAAAGTGATTCATTTTGCCGCACCTCATATACCTTTTTCCATGTGCAGGACATTTGGCAAATCCATGAGGGTCTTCGCCACAATCCCCACATCTCCAGGGGTTCCCGTTGACCTTCCTGCCTGGTCTGGCCGCTGGTTGGGGAGTTATCACGTTGACCGGCTCCACCTTCACTGGGCTTTGTTGTGCTGCCTCCATGTGGGCTGCTCTGGCACGCAAGAATTCCTTTGTCCGGCCCAAGGTTAGGATGTCAGCCAAGGGTTTCCCTGACTCTTCTAGTATTCTTTCTCAAAACCTGGTAGAAGCACATCCTTGTATTATTTGGCCCCTTATCTCCTCACCTTCATCGTGAAATCCACACGTGCTTGCTAAGTCTTGCAGGCGAGCGTGGAACGGGTGAATGGACTCATCCACTTGTTGGCGCCCTTGGCGTTAAACAAAACATTTGTAATCCTGGTTTGCCATGGGCTCAAAGTGCGCTGACAGGGCGGCAATTAGTGTGAGATGTGTTTTGGGGGCCAGTTCATTTACCGACTTGACGAACAAGTTACTTACCTTCGGTAACGATATATCTGTAAGAAACAGTAGTTAGTATTACATTCCATACCTTAGAATATCCCCAGGCGTCAGACTGGATCCGGAAATTTTTGCGTATCAATACCCCTGCACGTCGTTAGGTGTCGTTTCTGGCTCCGCATCCGTCGTCGGCGTCGTCTGCGCCGGAATGACGTCGTCGAAGTACTTAGACGCTGCCCATGCGCACTGACGTCAGTTCTTAGACACAGCTTTTCCACGCCAGATACTCAAAGCCATGCTAGAACCAACACTGGTGCCATGAAACTAGGGCCCTGAAAGGGGATGACCTTAACCCTAGGTATCAGTTCGCAGAACGGGGAGGATGGGTGGGGTGGAAAGGAATCTAATACTAACTACTGTTTCTTACAGATATATCGTTACAGAAGGTAAGTAACTTGTTCATCTGAAAGAAACAGGTTAGTATTAGATTCCTTACCTTAGAATAGATACCCCAGCAATACCAACCCCAGTGGTGGGTCTGCAAACCAATACTCACACCAGAAAGTCCTGGAGGACGGAACGGCCAAAGAAGCCATCCCTCCGGACTTGACTGTCCAGGCAGTAGTGCCTCGCAAAGGTGTGCAGCGAGGCCCACGTAGCCACCTGGCAAATGTCCTGCAGGGGGACTCCCCGACCCAGGGCAGTAGTAAATGTAAATGTATAGGCATTTATATAGCGCACTACTTACCCGTAAGGTCCCAAGGCGCTTCGACCTCTGCGAAACCCTTCCTGGCTTCCCTGAGAGATGGTCCCTTAATGGGTATCTCCAGGGTGAGACCAGGCATCCCCGGCGGTCTGGTGGGGCCGTAAGTGAAGATGAGGCAAGCTAATGCCCAGAGTTGCCGAGTGTGATCGCTGATCAGAGTGGGCACCGAGGCGAGAGAATTATCGAGTGTGATCGCTGATCAGAGTGGGCACCGAGCCGCCGTGGCCCGAGTGGAATGGGCTCTCAGCCCAACTGGAGGCTCCTTTCTAGCCAAGGAGTAGCACGCCTTGATGCATAAGACGACCCACCGAGAGATGGTCCGCTTATGCACCGCCCATCCCTTCTTCGCACCCACGTAACCAACAAAGAGTTGGTCATCCACCCGGAACTGGCGTGTGCGATCCACATAAAATGAAAGCGCACGTTTTGGGTCCAGACGATGGAGCCGCTCTTCATCCTTTGAAGGGTGCGGAGGCGGAAAGAAGGAGGGCAAGGTGATGGACTGCTCGATGTGGAAAGCAGAGACTACCTTGGGCAGGAAAGATGGTTTCGTACGCAGCACCACTTTGTCCGGATGCACAGACAGGAAAGGGGGTTTGCAAGATAGAGGATGGAGCTCACTCACTCTCCTGGCAGAGGTGATGGCAACCGGAAAGCTGTCTTCAAGGTGAGAAGACGAAGAGGACAAGAATGAAGCAGCTCCAAGGGAGCGCACATCAGGAAAGTAAGAACCAGGTTCAAGTTCCACTGAGGCATCACAAAGGGAACAGGTGGAAACATGTGTGTGATGCCCTTCAGAAAACAAGTTACTATAGGGGACTTGAACAAAGAAGGTTGATCAGGCAGCCTTAGGAAGGCCGAAAGAGCAGAAAGGTAGCCCTTGATAGTGCCCAGAGCAGAGCCCTGCTGGGCAAGAGAAAGAAGGAAGAGAAGAACTTCAGAAAGAGGGGCAGAAAGGGGATCCACAGCCTTTGCTGTGCACCATGCCACAAATCTGTTCCACCGGCAGGCGTATATCGACTTAGTGGAGAGACGCCTGGCTGCCAGAATAACATTACAAACTTCAGGAGGCAAGTCAAATGGCCTCAACTGCCGCCGCTCAATCTCCAAGCATGGAGGTGGAGACTGGACAGGTTCGGGTGGAGGACCATCCTGCTGCTGCGACAGAAGGTCCTCCTGAAGAGGCAGACGGATCGGGGGACCGACTGACATATTGAGTAGCTCGGGATACCAGAACCTTCGAGCCCAGTCTGGAGCCACAAGCATGACTTGGGCCCGGTCTCGCCTGATCTTCTTCAGCACTCTGGGCAGAAGTGGTATAGGCGGAAAGGCGTATAACAGACCGCAACTCCACTCGCGACGAAATGCGTCGCCGAGCGAGTGCCGCCTTGGAAATTCCAACGCGCAGAACTGATGACATTGCGCGTTCTCTTCGGTGGCGAATAGATCTAACCAAGGCTCTCCCCACTGCAGAAAGATGCCTTGCGCCATGTCCGAGTTCAGACGCCATTCGTTATCCATCGAGCACCGTCGGCTGAGTTCGGCCGCCTTGGTGTTCAGAGAACCTGCCAGGTGGTGAACCACCAGGGTCACGCCCTGATGTTCCAGCCACTGCCAGAGCCGCAGAGCCTCTTGACAGAGGGTCCAGGACACCACACCGCCCTGTTTGTTGCAGTACCACATGGCAATGGTGTTGTCCGTGAACACCTGCACTGCACTCCCTCGGACAGAGGGGAGGAATGCCTTCAGTGCCAGACGAATTGCCCGCAGCTCCAGAAGGTTGATATGGAGCTGGGACTCCGCCTGAGACCAGAGGCCTCTGATCTCCGCCTCTCCCATGTTGCCTCCCCAGCCCTGGAGGGACGCATCCGTCACAACCACGTGCTCCGGTTGGAGAAGGGAGAGGGATCTGCCGTTGACCCAATCGCGGTCCGTGGGCCACCACTGAAGCTGTCTTGCAGTGCCCTCCGAGATCAGAACATGGTCGGACAGGTTGCCCTGATGCTGGGCCCACTGAAACTTCAGGTCCCACTGCAGAGCCCGCATCCGCCACCGGGCGTGATGCACCCGAAGGATGCAGGAAGCCATCAGCCCCAGGAGCCGCAGCGTCAACCTTACCGAAACCCGGGATAAAGGCTGAAAGATCTGAATCAGAGCCTGAATATCCCGGACTCGCTGCTCGGGAGGATAAACCCGAAACTGCGCCGAGTCCAGAACAGCTCCGATGAAGAGGAGCTTTGGGAGGGGCACAGGTGTGATTTCGGCACGTTGATGGAAAACCCCAGCAGGTGCAGGAGATCCGCCGTAATCTGGAGGTGATTGACGACTGTTTGGGGCGAGCCCGCCTTCAACAAGCAGTCGTCCAGGTAGGGGAAGACTGAAACCCCTAACCTGCGCAGATAAACTGCGACCACCGCCATCACTTTCGTGAACATCCGTGGGGCGCTGGTAAGGCCAAAGGGGAGCAGGGTGAACTGAAAGTGCTCGAGGCCTACCGTGAACCGCAGGTAACGCCGGTGGGCCGGCAGGACGGGGATGTGAAAGCAGGCGTCCTGCAAGTCCAACGCCACCATCCAGTCTTGCGGGTCTAGGGCAGCCAAGACCTGAGCCGAAGTCAACATCTTGAACTTCTCCTTCCGGAGGAAGCCGTTGACGTTCCGGAGGTCCAAGATAGGGCGTAGGCCCCCTTTGCCCTTCTTGGGTACCAGAAAGTATTGGGAGTAGCAACCACACCCTACTTCTGGCCCAGGAACGCGCTCGATGGCCCCCTTGGCAAAGAGGGCCGTAACTTCCTACTGCAGAAGTCGCAAGTGGTCCCCCTACTCGCGGTGGTACTGCGGTGGCATGGCTGGAGGGGTCACCTCGAAGGGGAGGGAGTAGCCCCTTCGGACGATTTGCAGCACCCACCTGTCCGATGTGACTGTGCGCCAGTGGAAGAGGTGATGGCGGACCCTGCCCCCCACTGGCGTCACATGGGCCTGAAAACTCGGACTAGGAAGGTTTTGAGGCGGATGCTGCGGGAGCGGGTGCGGACTGGCCCCGCCTTTGAGCCAGATCGCCTCCCCGGCGGTTTCCACGGCCGCCACTGCGCTGAATATTCTGTTGCAGCGTGTGGCTGGCGGTCCGTGTGGGGACGCCCCTTCCTTGGCCACGAAAGGAGCGAAAGGCACCCATTTGCTGGCGCGGGGCCGAGAGGCCCAAGGACTTGGCCGTAGCCCCGGAGTCCTTAAAGCGCTCAAGCGCGTGGTCTGCCTGGTCGCCAAACAGGCGACGGCCATCAAACGGCATGTCCAGAAGTATATTGGTGCACCGTAACCAGGCGTGGCATCGAACCGCCACTGTAGTGGCCATTGCTCTGCCTAGTGTATCGGTGGTATCCAGTCCGCACCGGATAGAGTACCGTGCCGCATCTCGACCCTCCACTAGGGCTTGGGCGAGTTTAGCCCTGACCTCCTCAGGGCATTGTGGCAGCACGTCCGCAACCGTGTCCCACAGGGTGTGGGTGTAGCGGCCCAAGAGGCATGCGGTGTTGACTGACCGCAGTCCCAGACTAAGGGACGAGAACACTTTCTTGCCAAATTGTTCAAACCTCTTGGATTCCCTGTCGGGAGGGGCCAACGGGAACGCGGTCTGGGAGTTAGAGGCCTGGATAACCAGGCTCTCGGGGGTTGGATGGGTCGACAGGAAGCATGGGTCACCTGGAGCCGGGCGGTAGCGTCTGGCCACGTTCCTGTCCACAGGCTGTCTTGGACCAGGTGCCCAACAGAACGTCAGATAAGGCCTCATGGAACGGCAGCAGAGGCTCGACCGAGCTTGACTGCGGTTTGAGGACCTCGGTGAGGAGATTAGTCCTCACGGCCGCTGAGGGGAGCGTAAGGTTTAAGACCTTAGCCGCCCGCATTAGTACTACGCTAAAGGCTGCCCCCTCCTCCGTAGCCACGGTAGGAGGGGAGACAAAACCAGTGTCTGGAGAGAGATCCAGGCCGCTGGCCTCCCAAAGCTCCTCTGTCCAGTCCGCTTGGTCCTGACACTTCCGCGTCAGAGGGTCCTCAGACCCCTCCCAGTCCTCTTCGCCACCCAATGGCTGGTAGCCAGGATCAACAATCGGGCCCGTTCGTTAAAGTAGAATATACCCATAGCAGTCTCGTACGGCGCCCAACGGGGCCGTGTCGACGGCTGAACGGGATCGATAGAAGGACTGGGGCCGGCGTCGGCACCCTTGGGGACGGCGCCGGCGAGGTCGTAAGGTCGACCGGAGTCGACCCGGATCCGGGTCCGGTCGGGGCCCGAAGCCGCCGTGGGGCCCGGTGGAGAAGAGAGCGACCTCATGACCATGAGGTACTGCTCGATCTCCTCCCGCGTCGCATCTTGCTCAGGGACCCGAAGGTGTGGGGCAGGAAGCGGCGCTAGCGACTTCGGCGGAGCCGCGTGGGTGGTGCCACCCAAAACCCCGGCCGCGTCGGGTGAGCGTTGGGGGCGGTCGGAGGAGCGATGACGCCGCTCCGACCTCTCATGCCTCTTACCTGACGAGGAACCAGAAGACCGATGCCGACTTCCGTAGCTGCGAGGGCTCTGTCCCCGCGACCGATCCCTCGACCTCCCATGGGACCGGGACCTCGAATGGCGAGGGGCCGACTGCCGAAGCTCGAGCCGCTTGCTGGACTGCTCCCGCCTAGCCTTCGACGTCAGGGCTCGACAGTCGGAACAGGAACCGTCATCGTGGTCGAGGCCTAGGCATTGCAGACACCGGCGATGGGGGTCGGTATTCGACATCAGTCGACTACACTTCGAGCAGGGTTTGAACCGGGCATCCTTACTGGCACTTGAAGAGTCGAGAACGACATGAAGAAGATCAAAAATGATCAAAAAAGTTTTAGTCAAAAAGTGACTAAGGGGTAGAGCTTCTCCGGATCTGCACTAGCTGGCGCGGAAAAAAGAAGAACTGACGTCAGCGCGCATGGGCGGTGTCTAAGTACTCCGACGACGTCATCCCGGTGCAGACGATGCCGACGACGGACGCGGAGCCAGAAACGACGCCTAACGACACGCAGGGGTATTGCTATGCAAAAATTTCCGGATCCAGTCTGACGCCTGGGGATATTCTACGGTAAGGAATCTAATACTAACCTGTTTCTTTCAGATACTCCTGTAGATGTCTTTCCCTCCTAAATGCAGCAACATAGCTCCTTTCTGTTCGTAACTCACTTTGATAGCTTCGAAAAATAGGAGTAGTCGCTCTACCCACTCCTTCCATTTAGGAGCCTGAGCAGAAGGCGGCCCTTCCACCAGGATCGGCTCAATGGGGGGTATTATGGCCATCCTGCACTTTCAGTGCACCTTGTGTTCCTCTTGGCAGTTAAAAGCTGGGCGTGTGGTACTGTGCCGTGGGCAGTCAGACGTTAGTACTGTCACTTGCCGTGCAAGACACCTCCTGTGATGTCACTGACACTCCCTGCCCGGGTGGCACAGCTGCAGAGGTTGAGGCGTATAGTAGCGCCCTGGCACGGGTGACCCCGCATGTGCTGGTGGGGCTTAATGTTGCTGGTCATCGCCCACCATGGATCTGCTGTTGGTGTAGGTGTACTTACACGATATTGACTTCGTGATGGCAGTTATACAAGGAGAATGCTAGGCCTATGTCTCTTCTCGCACTCCTGAGGCTTGCTGGGGGAGGGTAGCCAGGCTGAACACGAGGTGCAGATTGACTCTTTGCCAGCCGATGCACTCCATGGCACGAGCACCAGGTGCGTTGTCGGTGCACTTGCAGCCCCCACAGAGTGTAGAGGATGATTTAAAGCCCCCCCCTGTCGTCAAAGTTGTGACTCTAGTGCTGGACATCTGCTACGCTACAGCAAAAGACAGACTCCGGTTGTACTTTCGGAGCTTTGGCCTCTGTGCGTCTCTTTGATGTCACATCCACTGGGCTCCCTCTTATTAGGGACATCACATGGTCACAGGACCACGGCATTGCAGTCCAAAACTCAGGGGTCTGAGATAAACCCCCCTAGTCATTGGGTGGTTTTGTGTAGCACCTGTTGCGTTACAGGGCCGACACTACAAGGGGTTACTGATGGCCGACACAGTAACACAGCTGGGAGGCCTGTGGGAATATAGACATCATGTCTTGCTTAGACAGAAGAGGATACCTTGACTTCGCAGCTGAAACACTGACCAGATCGCCAAGGTTCCAGCATGCAGATGCTCCAGTTAGCAGTAGTCTAACATCCCTCACGGGGTATCCAACTCAGGACCAGGACGGGATCCCATATTCTCTAACTCTCAGGTAAAGGGGGTTGACTAGATCCTAGAGGTATTCTTGGCATAACATCTACACCAATACTAGGTACATTTAGGTATATCTAGTTAGGGAGGCGTCGTAGGAGTATGCACTTTCTTATCATGTGTTTTATGTGCTTGTATATATTCATGATTACTGCAAAATGGTAGAACTGTACCATCTCTTTACTTTTGTAGTACTGCTAACCATATATCTCTTCTACTGTCTGAGGATTGTTACAGCACATTTATTTTACACTAGAATAACAAATGTTTAATAAATCCTTATTAAAACACCCAAACTTTTTAGTCTGTGTATCTCTGAGACAAACTAAGTGAGCACGAGCGACTGAGCGAAAAGTAGTATATTGTTTCCACGATCCTGGGGGATATGGGTGGTCATGTTCTGAGGTTGCCAGAAACTCTTCTCTGCCCGATAAGAGGGGATTTGAGTGGCAATGTGAGCTAACTAATGCAAACCAGTCTGCCACCAAACCCACACGTTTAGGTTATCCGAAGGCGCAGATCCTGTATAAGGTATATAGGAACTACACAACATGGCACCCAACGTTGGTTGGGTACTTATTCAACAGTAGAAACTGAGTAGTTCAGTCGTGCTATTCTCATAGACCCCTACTCACAAAACACCAGAGACATCTGGAGTGGGTGGACACAAACTCCGCCAAGCCGAGTTGGCGAAAAATCCTATTTATTGGCTGTTGCTTAATCAAGCTTGAAGGACACAGTGTTCCTAAAATTGTGCATTAAAACCTTTATCTTAGTTCCTTTGAACAAACAACTTCTTTACAAAAAAAATGCGAGACAGGAGAGGACGTAACAGTAAATCTACACCTCTCAACAGGAGAATAGTGTATAGACGCAATTCAGATTGCAGAAAAATTCAGACATACAGTCACCCTGAAACGGGTAGTGAATGGTTTATCAGTCAGGTGTGGGTTAGTAGTTTTCGTGATTGATGCACACAAATCTAACAAAACAAAGTTATTTTATTCGTGGGTTACATTTTCAGCAGCAGATGCGAGAAAACAGACATTTCACCCTTACACAGAAGGAGATGCACCAGTGGAATATGGTCCATTTGAGGACATAGAGGTTCCGCTCACGTACCAGGAACACTTACACTGGTTTAAAGGTCCCCTATCCAATATATGAAGAAGAGTAAGACTTGGCCCGCTCAGAGGAGAAGGGGCAACATGGATGATATAAGCGGCCTACACACCACATCCTGACATTGAAACAATGCCACAAGGAGACTTACTTGCACAACACAAAGATTGAATTAAAATCTATAGAAACATGACGCAATTCGTCATGAGGACATTCACTGTCCAACAGGCAATAGTTGCAACAAATGGAACTCAATCTCAGGGTACAGCAACTAAAATCACACCACAAACATTGCACGTAGTGATGGGCAAAATGCCCACAAGCGTGAACAAATGCCATTCTTGGTAGCTCAGAAAATCACGCAGCTAGAAGCAGTATTCCCGAATACTACCCCGTGTGAAAAACACACAATGCGAACAATCTGCTTGCCCATGGGGTCACCACCACAAGTAGACGATTGTACCAGTTGAGGTACAGTCTTTGCTGCCATATATATAACAGGACTCATGGTATTCCTTCGTTAACAGCGATACCAGATGTATTAAGACAAATACAAAATGACTGGGCAGCAGGGCCTGCTTTGAACTTAGGAATGAAGGTACTAGGTAACTATGCCCAGGTATCAGCCATAATACTAGCTAATATTAAAGGGGAAGCAGCTTCAGTGGCAATCCGCCAACACCTAAGGTAGTCCAGTCCTTTGGAACAAGAACACAAACTACCCAAAATAATTGAAACTGCATATGCAGAATTAGGTAGAGACAGTTTGAGGGGGAAAGCTTTAAAACCACAACTAATGGGCAGTCCTGAAAAGGACAATTCAAAGCAGAAACCTGCTTCTTCTAAAAAGAAGTGGGATAATAAAAATCAACAAACATTTAAAGGAAACAGATCTCAATCGCGAGGTAGATTTCCTCCACAGGAGCACTCTGAAAAAAGGTATAATCTCGGGAATAGGATAATATTAGGAAGCCTAATAGGCATCAGGATACAGATACACGTTCCTCTCGTTCCTTTCAGGGTTCATCGAAAAACTAAGAGAGGGAAACACTGTCAGAAAGACAAGAAGAGCGTACAAAGTCCAGAGACAAGCAGCACGCTAAAGATTGCACCTCTAAAAAAGAAGAAAAGCAAAAGCCACAGTTCAAAAAGAGGAAAGTTGCAGGTCTAAAGATCAGACATGCCCAGTATTCTGAGGACTCGACTACTGAACGGGGAATGGGCTCTGACGATGCTAGACTGTGCGGCAGAAGTAATAATAGCTCACCAAAACCTGATAGAATTTCTGGTGACAGCAGACTTGAATGATTATATCACGGTGGAAACACCTGATACTAGAGTAAGTGTACCACATATAGTATATGAAATAACACTCCAGATGGAGGGGGACAAGAAAAATCTGTGTTGCTCTAACCTCCAAAAATCATTAAAAAGTCTACAATCAACACTGGGATTCCTAAATTTTGGTCAAACATACATTTTGGATTACGCAGAAAGAGTAAAACCTGATTTTTCTTTCTTTTTTTTATAATGTTATTGATTTTAGTCATGTAAGCAAAAACCAGCAGTTCAGCACTTATATTAGGAAGGTCAATTCCTGAACAGGTAAATGATTAATCTTGCGTCACACAAACCCACAAAATCTTACAAGATACAGACAGTCAACGGGCAACCCAAATTTAAGCCATAATACCCACCCATTTGCCCCCAAACCCTAATCTATTTCTTCGGGCACCCCATGCTTTATACATGGGCTTTTCCTGTGTAGCACACCAGTTTACCCCCTCCCGCCATTTCCTGAGGCTAGCTGGATCAGGGCGTTTCGAATTGGCGGCTATGTCTCGCTACAACCATAGCCGTGTTAAGAAATAGCTTTTCGTTTCTGGACCCATCCAGGCCATCCGAAGGAGCGTGTGTCGTGGATCATAGGGAACTTCCCACCCGAAGACTTCTGCGAGTTCCTCCTCAATGCCCCCCCCAGAAACGTGCCAGTTGGGACATGCCCAGACCATGTGGAAGAAATCCACCTGGTCTTGGCCACCGCGTGTGCAGGAGGCAGTTGGGTACAAGCCAGCCTTGTGAAGACATTCTGGAGTTAAGTAGGTGGCATACAAGTAGTACAGTTGAATCAGGTGACCATCTTAGGCACCATGAGCGCGTCCCTCCAGTCCTCCTCCTCCAGTGGATCCACGCATTCCTCCCATTGGTTTGGGAGGCAGTCTAGCGTGGTTGTGGTAAATCAATCAATCAATCAATCAGGGAATTGTACGCGCGCTACTCACCTGTGAGTGTCCCAAGTCACTGAGGGTCTGCAGATCTGTTTAGCCGAAGAGCGAGGTCTTGAGGGACTTCCTGAAGGTGTTCAGCGAGGGGGTGCGTCTGATTTCTGCTGGTAGCTCGTTCCAGGTCTTGGCTGTAATGTGAGAGAAGGATCTTCGGCCTGCTCTGTGGGTGCGCGGGGTTTCGGCCAGCATGAGGTTGGAAGATCGTTGGTTTCTTTTGGGTACCTGGAAGTTGACTCTGTCATTGAGGTATTTGGGTCTGTTGTTGTGTATTATTATTACTACGATTTGTAGGGTGCAATCGAATCATCCTAAAGGGGATCTCTCTGTGCCTTGGTAGCAGACAAAGCAGATCGAAGATTGCTGGTTAATGACAGAACAGGCATTTTTAGGCATTTGTAGGCATGAGTGAAGATTTTAAAGTGACTACCCCACCGGGAACCAGTGGAGGCGTCGTAGGTGTTGGCTGATGTGTTTGTGTCGGGGGATGCCGAGGACTAGTCCGGCGGCGGTGTTCTGTATTGTCTGGAGTAGGGACTTCTTGATGCCGCCATAGAGTGCGTTTCGATAGTCGAGTCTGTTGGTGATGAGTGCTTGGATGACGGTCTTCCTTGACTCAGGGGGATCCACTTGAAGGTCTTGCGGAGGATGCGGAGGTTCATAGTGAGTGATGAGTTGAGTACGATGCGGAGATTCTTGGCATGGTCCTAGGGGAGGTAGGCTTCCGAGGGCGGTCGGCCACCAGATGCCATCCCATGCAGAAGGGGTGGTACCGAGGACGAGAACGTCTGTCTTTTTGGCTTTGAGCTACATGCAGCTGTTGGTCATCCAGACTGCGACGTCTTGCATTCCTTTCTGGAAGCTGAGTTTGGCAGTGGTGGGGTCTTTGGTGAGGGATAGGATGAGCTGGGTGTCGTGGGCGTTGGATACAATGTTGAGGCCGTGTTGTCGGACGATGGCTGTAAAGGGTAAGCATGGGCGAATTTTGCGAATCTGGCGTTCGCGAATATTGCGAATTTGCGAACTCGCAATCCGCAAAATCAGCGAATTCTCGCGAATTTGCAGGTTTGGTTTTTTTCACAAGGATTTTTGCCAGTTCGCGAGGATTTTGTACCAGTTCGCAATTGCGAACTTACATGTCGGCTCGCAACGGTCGCGATTATGTTGTTTCTATGTCTGGTTCATCATCACAGGTTCCCAGCACCCTCTCACCCCTGCCACCCTCTGTTTCACCCATGCCACCCTCTGGTACATCAATGCCACCCTCTGGTTCATCATCACTGTAGATTATGGGGGGGGGGGAAGCAAGCACACTTGCCCTGCTTCAACTGACATGATTTAATTTGGGGTTGATTTATTAATGTGTCACTGTTTTAAAATTCCAGTCTGGCACCTGCTTCCTTATCTGTAATTTGCTTTCTGTTGCAGTGCAATTTTTTTTTCCAGGACCTTTGTGGCCTACTTGTAGCTATTCTATGAGCCTGCTGTGAGGGTCAGAGCAGGGTCATACAATTGTTGCAACTAGCAACTGAACTCTGGAGGGGCCCCAGTCAGGAAGCACTACAGGGAATGGTTACTAATGATGAGTTTGAACTTTTGCACCTGCTGAATGCTTTCACTTTTGCAAAACTCGTTTTTCTGCAGAACAGCATTACAGCAACTGTAATGCCCCAAACAAGCTTACTTGTGAAAGTTGATTTCTAATCCAAAAGTGATCCAAAGAAAGTCAAAATGCCTCAAATCCAAAAATGTGCAGGCAAATGTTAACCTGAGGAGTTATTCTGATAAAAATCATCATTTTCAGAAGGTCTATGCTAGTGGATTTCTTGTGCAGAATTGCAATTTTTGTAATTTCGCGAGTGCGAGATTGTTGCTGCCCGCCGCACCTACATGTTCGCAATTGCGAACTTACACCGCAAAATTGTATCACCAAGAAAAAAAAATCCGCTGCGTGCGAATTTTCGGATTTTCGGTGAATTCGTGAGCGTTCGCGGATTGCGAATTTACCGAAAATCTGCGAGCGTAATGGATTTTCCGCCCATGCTTAGTAAAGGGGGCCATGTAGATGTTGAAGAGGGTGGGGCTCAGTGATGAGAACTGTGGGACTCCGCAGGTGATTTTCGTGGGGTCAGAGAGGAAGGGTGGGAGTCTGATCCTAAGGCTTCTTCCAGTGAGGAATGATCGGATCCAGTTCGGGCCTGTTCCTTGTATGCCTGCGTCGTGTAGTCTGGCGATTAGTGTGCAGTGGTAGACTGTGTCGAAGGCTGCTGATAGGTCGAGTAGGTTGAGGGCGCGGAGTGGCCTTGGTCCAGGAGGGTGCGGATGTCATCTGTGGCAGCGAGTAGGGCGGTCTCTGTGCTGTGGTTGCTTTGGAATCCAGATTGGGACAGGTCGAGGATGGCGTTCTCTTCAATGAATCGTGTCAGTTTCCTGTTGACTGTTTTCTCTGCAACTTTGGCTGCCAAGGGGTGGAGCGAGATGGGCTGATAGTACTTGAGTTTGGTGTTGATTAGTGTACGGTAGATGCAGGCGATGCCCCCCTTCCCCAAATTACCCATCATAATCTGCCCCTCGGGGTTGTTGTCTGGAACTACTGTGCCGTCTGTTATGTGCAAATGGAGAGCGTGGCGCAACTTCAGGTACTTCTAAAATTGCGACGGATGTAGGGAAAATCTGGACGGCAAGTCTTGGAAGGAGCGCAAATGGCCGCTATCCCACACATCTCCGAGTTGGGAGATCCCTATGAGGTCTCAAGAGCGAAACCCCCTCAGCCCACTAACCTCCCAGAGCAAAGTACCATGCCGAGGAGGCGTGTATTGGGTTAATTTATATGTCCATTGGGTGTGGCGCATTGATGCCCGCCAGGCCAGCAGCACAGTATGTGTCGCTTCTGGAAAAGTGTAAGGTATGGACCCCCTTACATCATGGATTGGATACGAGGCAAACCCAGCTCACTCAGCTAGAGTCACCATCACCCGTGAACCAGTCATGTATTGTGAGGAGGCGGATCGCCGGATAGTATAGGTGTAAGTTGGTCATACCCATGCCCAGTCGAAGGGCAGGATCCAGCAGCGGGCCAGAGCTATACGTGGCCGCCGACCCCCCCTAAGGAATTTGGTAGCTAAGCGGTCTAGCTCCTGGAACCAAGCCCACGGGATGCAAGAGGGGGTATTTTGGAGGACGTAGAGGAATCAGGGGAGAATCATCATTTTAAAACAGGGCGACCCTCCACAGAGGGTTAAGGAGGAGCTTCTGCCACTTGTGGAGGTCTTCCTTTGCCTTTTTCACCAGCGGGGTGATGTTGAGGGACCAGGCGAGGTCAGGGAGAAGGGCGACTCAGATACCAAAATATTTGAAAGATTGCCGCCTGAGGGGTATTGTGGGTTGCCAATCAAAGCAGTCCCGCTCCACGTGTAGGGGAACCAGGACTGACTTACTGGGGTTAAGCCGTAGTCCAGAACCCTGACCGAAGGAGTGTAGTATCCATAGACAGTGAGAGACCGATAGAGCAGGTTCCGGCAGAAAAATTAAAACTTCATCGGCGTAGAGGGCAATTTTGTCCACCTCCGAGATGGGTCATTCCCATCCCTGGTACGGTCCTCAATCCGAATCAGGCTTGCCAGGGGCTCCATTACCAAGGCGAAGAGGAGGGGCGAGAGGGGGCACCCCAGCCTCGTCTCTCGTCGGATGGGGAAGGCCTCCGACAATTCCTCATTGACCAGCACCCGAGCTTTGAGCCAGGCGTAAAGTACCTTCACCAGGTTGCGAAAGAGTGAACTGAAACCCATCTCCTCCAGCACGTCGGCCAAGTATTGCCAATCCACCGAATCAAAGGCCTTCTCAAAATCGATGAGAAGTGCCAAATTGGGGGTGAGTAAGAGGCGGTGTGTCAAGGCCAGATGGAGACGACAAACGCAGTGTCTGGTTCCTCGCATTGTCATAAACCTACACTGGTCTGGGTGAACCAGCTTGGTGAGGTAGGGCCTCAACCGTTGGGCAAGAATTGTAGCAAATATTTTGACTTCCGTGTTTATGAAAGAAATCGGGCGGTAGTCCGCACAGTGGGGAGACGGGGATGAGTTTTAGGGAGCACAATAATTGTGAGCATGTCTGTCTCAGGCGGAAAGGAGCCCTTCTCTAGGACATCGTCTAAGAGATCTGCGAGGTGTGGGATAAGAGTCTCCCAATATGCTGCATAGTATTCTTGCGGGAGCCCGTCTGGGCCTGGGGTTTTGCCCCACGAGGTATGGGTTATTGCGTCATTAATTTCATTGCAGGTGATGGGGTGATCTAAGTCGGAGGACTGGGCAGAGCTCAGGCGAGGGAGGCTGGTGCTGCCAGTGCCCAGCTAATCAGAGGGACATTTTAGGGCTCAGCGCCGAGTAAAGCTAGTGGTAGTAGGAGGCAAAGGCACGAGCCATTGCCAAAGGGGATCGATGCGTTAGACCATCCAGGTCCACGATATCCGGGATAATGCAGTTGACCCATGGGTATGTAGCCAACCTATGGAGGATTTTCCCATTCTTGTCCCGCCAACCGAACACCCTAGCAATAGAAGATCTCAAGGGGAGCTTGGCGGCATCCAGGGAGAGCTGCTTGATCTCAGCCCGAAGGCATGCGAGTTGTCTCTTGGGTGTCGTCGCAGTTATCGGAAGGGGATTTCTCAAGGAGCAGAGCTTGCGCCTCTCGCGGAGTGATCTGGTGTATCTGGGCCTGACGTTGACGTTTGAGTTGACCCTTGGAAAAGCCTCGGATGGTGGCTTTGCTTGCTTCTCAAAGGGTACCTAGGGAAGGAACAGAGCCGGTGTTGGTGAGAAAGTACTGTTGTAGTTCTGTCCCCACCGCCTTTCTAAAGTCTTTCTCCTGGATGAACCAGGCATTCCTCCGCCAGGTTGGGCGCGTCAAAGGTGGGGTAGTCAGCCAGTTCGTTAGTTGTTTAGCGTCAGCAATTCTGGAGGCGGATGGTGGACCGGTCGTGTCAATGTGTGGGTTAAGAACCAAAACCTGATTTTTCAGTGAGAAATTGGACACAGGAAAATAGAGATACCCTTCATTCCCTACAAGCTTACATGATAGCTCCAAACACTTAGATACGCATAAACGTATGCAACCAGGTGAGCCGTATAATTGCGGGTCAATCAGGGTACACCTATCTGACATAGAATGAAGGTGAAACAGTACCAATTGCATACAAGTCACATTAGTACACAAATGTTGAGATGCACTTTGCATCTACAGAAAAGATTCTAACAGTGGTACAGACTGCTGTAGAGAGCAAAAGAGCACTGGCTCAGGGGAAACAGTAGTAGGTACTCCTGTCCCAGCCTTAGAGGCTGCGACAAAGGCAAGCATCCCTACAGCTAAAGCCTTACATTTGAGATGGATATGATGAGCTAATTCTCTCACTGCAACAGATGTAGAATAGAGGTACAACCCAAATTTGAAGACACCAGCATTCGTGCAATACGAACAAGAATATCTTCTACCAAATGAAATAATGCCTCTGAATCAGTATGAATATATTATTTACACTAACGGATCTGCTCAAAAGACCATAGGGAGTAAGCAACAATATAGAGCAGAATGTGCAATCGTTAAAGGTCGCATGCGGGACTAAACGTTCCGTCCAAGTTGCACTAAATAACAATCTCTAGGAGACTGCACAGCACAGTTGGCAGAGTTAAAAGCACTGATACTGGCACTCGTAAATTCGGATCGAGAATTCCCCACACTAATTGTATGCGGTTCTTTTTACTGTGTGCAGTCATATAATGAATTCTTGCAATACTGGGTTCTAAACGGGTTCAAAGACGCAAAAGGTGGCACCATTAAGCATAATATGCTATGGGAACAGGTAGTGGAATTGAAATCTGAACTATCAAGGGCTCACGTGATACACTGAGTCATCAGCGGGATGGCGTTCACCTTGAAGGGAATTGATTGGCTGATGAAGCTGCGAAGGGAGCTGTACGTACGGCTTCCGTAGCTGCAATCACTCATTTTAAACCGAGAATAGACGGTGAGATTATGGTATCTGTCATTGCTTCATGTAAGAACAGCAAAGCACTACCAAAAATGTTCCACTCAAGTACTCCTACAAGTTAGATGCAAATAACATTCCATTTGCTCAGATTCCTAGAGTGGGGGATAGAGTAATACCAAATATGGATCATAGGCTAGGTTTAATTCTAGCAGCACATGAAGGGATAGGTTCTGCACATGCAGGAGTTACGACGACTGTTTCATTGTTGAAACAACGCTATTGGTGGCCTTGATTAACAAAGCAGACTAAAGACTATGGGCCCGCTTTACAGAATGAACTTAAGACTCAATCCTAAACTTACTACTGTTTTGGTATTCACAGATTGCACTTACTACTTTTGGTATTCACAGAATGAACTTACTACTTTTGGCATTCACAGAATGCACTTACTACTTTTGGTATTCACAGAATGAACGTACTCATTTCGGTATTCACAGAAGTTATTGGGCCCGATTCACAGAATGAACTTAAGACTCAATCCTAAACTTACTACTATTTTGGTATGCACAGAATGCACTTACTACTATTGGCATTCACAGAATGAACTTACTACTTTTGGTATTCACAGAAGTTAGGATTTTGTCTTAAGTTAGTCTTAAGACAGACCTAAGACAGACCTAAGACAGACCTAAGACAGACCTAAGACAGACTTAAGACAGACTTAAGACAAAATCCTAACTTAAGTCTGTCTTAAGTCTGTCTTAAGTTTGTCTTAAGACAAACCTAAGACAAAATCCTAACTTCTGTGAATACCAAAAGTAGTAAGTTCATTCTGTGAATAACAAAAGTTATTTAAGTCATAACCGCCAGTTCGGGCCTCAGTGCATTTGAACCATGAGTATAATGAACCCATACAATTTAGAATGCATAAAGCGCTCTATCACATGTAAAGGTTTGGAAATAATCAAGAGGACGGAAAGTGATCATGATCCCCAGAAAATGATATTTGATCTCCAATTTGAGCATTTCAAATCACAAAAAAACTTTAAACAATAACCATATGACTATAATAAACACAAAGAAGCTCATATGGAATAAAGAGCTCAAGATAAAAGCTGTTAAACTCGAATCTGAGCTCCTCTCATTCTTGCCAATCTCACCGTCAGACCACTTTAGGAACACAAGAGTGACAGGACTCAAATCTGGGAACAAGTAACTGAGAGTATCCTGAATCACCTAATGAGGAAATTATCGGTGTTGAGAGTAAAACAATATGTTATTGATGCTTCTGCCCAGGAAATAACGAAAATCAAAAGGTTACTGTTAAAAAGTCAAAGCAAGGAACACAGAAGAATGTCCAAGCCTACTTTATAAGCCATCTAACTCTCCAGAACAACATGAGAGCTGTCAACATTCTAAGTGAGGCTTCAGCAGAACGTACTAAGGTGAGGAAAAGGGGAGGTGGGGTAGGAATGTACCAATGGGGAAAAGCGAGATTACATCACATCTCCCTTATTTACCAACAGAAAACACATTACATTTTGCAATTTTGTCACAACTCCAATATTGTCCATTTTCAAAGAGAGACTACATTCTTGAATGTTTTGGCTATGCGACAGGGAGGGTAAAACTTTCTTGGGCTGAGTGGCCCTTTTACATTTTTCTTCACCTGTACCATATCATCTTCCCTCCACCCTGGGGCTTTGACTCAGTTCTTTTTGTCATATCAACCCTTGTATTTTGCTTGGTGAAGTTTGACCTTTTCACTAGCTTCAGGATTGGGATTTGCCAGCTTCCCACTGTCCAACCAACTGCGGTTGAGCTTAGTACAGGGTTCTAACTGACTGTGTTCTTTAATGAGCCTGTTTCTTCTCTCTACCAGGCCATTGACCTTGGGGCAGTACAGGGCAGTCTTCTCATGTTTGATGTTAAGTTTGGCTAGGACGTCAATCATGAGTTGCGACGTGAACTATACCCCATTGTCAGTGATTAAAGTGGACGGTATGCCTTCTTTAGCAAAAACATCTTTGAGAAATTCAAGAACAGCACAAGTGTTGGTGCGATGAATAAATTTGTATGAAACCCAGTGAGACGTGTAGTCGACTAAGACCAACACATTTTTCTGGATACCCAAGTTATCCATGGGTCCGATGATGTCCATGGCCAGCTTGCTCCATGGTTTAATGGGTACCTCAACTGGGGATAGGGGTGCCTTCCTTAAGGATTTGCTTTTGTCGCTCCTGGCACAGCTAACACAATCATTCACTAATTATTTCACCATAGCGTCCATTCAGGGGAACCAGAATTTCTCTCTCACCCTTTGTTTGGGAAGGCTGCGTCCTAAGTGACCTTTGTGTGCAAGTTCCACTATTCTCTTCCTGAGGTTGGCGGGTGGTACAATCCTGTTCTGGAGGAAAACTCTGTTCCCCATGGTGTTTAATTTATAACCACTTCCCAAAAGTCTTTAAGATTATCCTCTAGTTCACTGCACTTGCTGGGCCATCCTTGTACCATTAACTCTTTAAGTTTGTGCAAGTCTGTATCTTCCCCTGCCCCTTTTTCCCATTCTTCCTCTTTTAACTCTGGCTTGTCCACCACCATGATGGGGCTGTCCAACATTTTTTCTGTTTCTTCATTTTCCAATGGGCTCTCAACAGATAGTCAGCAATTTTGCTTTCTTCCCCAGGAACATATTCTAACCTGAAGTTGAAGTGTTCTAGTCCTAAAATCCATTTCCCTATCCTGGGAGTGCAGTTCTCCGTACCTTTAACTGTGAAGATGAAGGTAAGGGGCTTGTGGTCTGTACGAATGGTAAAGTTTACCCCCCACAGGAAAGACTTAAAATGTTTTACCACCCAGTAACATGCCAGTGCCTCCTCTTCAATTACGGGGTAATTGCTCTCCGCTTTGGAAATACATCTGGCGGCAAACACAATTATTTTTTCTCCATTTTCATCTCTGTGACAAGGTGGCCCCCAACACTTTTTTGACGCATCAGTAGTAAGGATTTGTTTTTTGTGGGGTCAAAGGTGCCTAAGGCAGGTGACTTAAATATTTTCTCCTTCAACATATCTACAGGGTGCCTGTGCTGGTCGAGGCATTCAAAATCCTTGTTTTTTCTCAGTAGATCGTGTTGTGCATCGCATTTAGAGGCATGTATTCCATGAGATCGAGGAAGGACTTTAATTCCAGCAAGTTGTTTTTTGGTCTGAACCCTTGTTCGGAGATGGAATGCCCAAGATAGTCGACAGAAGTCACTCTGATTTGACACTTCGACTTCTGCACCGTCAACCCTGCATTCATCAACTTCTTGAATACAATTCTAAGGGTGGGGTCATGATCTTCCACTGAACGTCAGTGTACTAGGATATCATCCTGGAAGCACATTGTATGGTCAACATCTTTCAAGATCTGGTGCATGATCTTCTGGAATACCGCCGCTGCGGATACCAGACCAAAAGGCATCCTCTTGAACATGAAAGCACCTTGGGGGGTAATGAAAGCAGTGAGGGGCCTGGAGTCAAGGTGTAGGTCTACCTGATGGTAAGCCAAAGACAGATCGATGACACTAAAGAATTTAGCCTGACCCATGGTGCTGAGCATCTCATTTATGGTGGGGAGCGGGCGTTAAGGTTACCAAGTCACTCTTACCTAAAAGATGCTTGTAATCTTACCTGTAAGGTGCTTGGCAGGTTTTGCAGAGACGCTATGGGCCAAACTCCCAGAACCCCTCAATATAACCAGAGAATGTATACTAAAACACTAGGGCTACAGATTAGAAATCTAGGCAGGACGGCCGGATTCGGACCCTGACGAATTCCTGTTGTTGACCTGCGAGGCAACAAGAATAATTTTGAGCTCTTTGGTATTTTAGGGTTTTTTATCTAACATTATACAGTTCCTATACAAAAATCATAAGCGAATCTACAGGAATGGTCCTAGCGTCCTTGTAGTCGTCGTGTGATGAACTTCTTGTGAAGTCATGAAGAGAGTGTTGTAGAAGTCGTGAAGGTTTTAGCTGCGCTAGTCGTTGGTTCTGTTTCTGTATTAATAAACAAAATCAGATATTAGTTTTATCTTTTACGATGTTCAAAAGATACCAACTCTCCTAGCACCTTTACACTCTCTACCTCTTGATTGCCTATTCATTTACAGTGATTCATTTCTGAGATTGACTCTTCTTCACCACACGATTTTGTTCCTTTAAGAAAATAGTAAGATACACCAAAAGAAATAAACAAACATTCTTCTAAATGTCTTTTAAGAGTCCTAAACATACAGTTTTCAATAAAATGTTGTGTCCTTTGAAATCCTATATTTCAAAAGTGGTTCCAAAAATTGTTTTTTAGCCTTGATTAATTATCCTTCATCTGTCTTCCGTAGGGCGCCTTTTGAACAGAAGAAAATAAAAGTGTAACTTGGCTTTCTCTTTCTTTTCCAGATGGTGTTAATCTTGCTGACAATGGAGTTCCTGTTCCTGCAACCGGATATCCCAAGGCGAGTCACTAGTTGCTGCAGCGTACTTGTTCTGAAGGCTAAGCGCCTTCTAGAAGCTCGGATGTGGCTTTTATACTTGTGCCACACCCGAGACCGCACCCAAGCAATTACTGACGTCGCACGTTATGGCCGGGATGCCTGTCACCCCCTCCCAACACAATCCCCAAGGATGGGAAGACGGACGCAGTTCTGAACTTTTGGAAGGCGGGAGGGAGTTACCCTCCCGGCCGTATTTATTAAAATATGAAACAAAATTAAAACATTAAAATAACAGTTTCATATCATGTACAATTTTCATTTATTACATTACGATGAAGACACGTTGATTGGCTAACCTTAACAAATCTCTAGTACAAAGGTTTTCCTAGCCGAGTCTAACATCCTGCCAATGCATACTTTTCTAAATTAAAATTGTACATCCTAGCATTACGGGCCAACGGCAAGGTCGCAACCGGTGTCAGATCCCAACTACCAGAACTCCCCCCTCACGGTGTGAGGGCGGGCGCACAGAGGACTGTACCTCTGTGCCAACTCCAATTTCCCTTGTCTTCGCGGGGGCCCCCTATTTAACTCGACGCCATCTTAATGGTCGTCCGAGGACTCGTGTGAGGTGTCTAGAAGGTAGCGTGGACCCCCCTCCCACCCCACACTGTTTATCATATCCGCCGTCGCGGATATCCTGGCTCCGGGAAATTCGTAGGAGGGGCATCCAGCCACCTCCTCCCCTGGAAGGGGCCTATGACCACCTTCCCTTAGGCGACCCCATACTTAGTGGGTGCCGCCTCCCCGTGTGAGGGGCCAATGGCCGCCTCCCCCCGGGCGCTCCCATCCATAATGGGTGGCGCCCCCCCTCTAGGGACCTTGAAATTACTGCTCACCGATCATGACCTTACCGCCACAGGCCGGATAGTTGACCGGCTATCCGGCCCCCCCACAAACTCCTACTAAAGGTCATGCTTTTACAAACCCCTTAACCACGCTATGAAATCTCCTGTGAGTAAGACATTCCGCTCCCGGGATAAATGGACCCCATCCTCGAGATACATGTGATCCCCCCGAATACATCCATGCGGAATACAGTGCAACTGCGCCGAGCGAAACAACCTACTAAGTTTGTTATTGACCTTCTTTACTGCATTGTTCAGCGCTGACACAGAGAGGCCCCCCTGCCACACCTTCCTGGGAATCATGTGTGACCATGCTATCGTGCACCCCGGGATCCTTCTAGCCAGCCAGCTAACAGTAGATAGAACCCCCTCGAGTAGTACTCGCAGCCCGAGTGTCACTAAGTCATTGCCTCCCAGGTGTACTATGATTACGGACGGCGTGACCTTGTCCGCCCTAACAGTCCCTCAACAAAACATTGAAACTGGTCAATACAGAGCCCGCCCCTTCCGTGGAAGGTCACCCTGTACCCGTATTCCCCAGCCGAGTGAATCACGTCACCTGCTTTGAATACGTCCCCGGCCCGCCTCACGTATGAGTGGCCCACGACCCACACCACTTTTTCCTCAGCCGGTGATCTCTGACCGCTGGTCCCCAGGTGCCGGGTCGACGGCACAGTCCGCCCCGCATAGCATGCTCGCGAAACTGTAAACCAAACAAAAGACAAGAAGCGTGAGTGCATGACAGTGGCTTCATAACATGTACAACCGCACATACCTTTTATAACAGTTCGAGGACCATCGCCCCAGTTGTTTCACCTTTTCAACACTCTGACCCCTGGCTGTAACCTCTGTAGCAGCCCCTATCCTAAAGGAATGGGTCCCGAAATCGCCCGGGTCCAAGCCCGCCGCTGCGATTGCCATCGTTAGCACCCGCTGAAACTGAAACCTTGTCAGTGGGGTGGCGTCGATGTGTCTCAGCAAGCTTCCCCCCCATGCATCCGCCATTTGCGCCAAATATTCCTCAACGCACTTCACCGGGCACATGGGGGACCCTCGCATGCGCTGGACAACAATACTGTCTCCTATAGCACCCTGGTCGGTCTTGGACCTGGCTATCGTGATCACCATTGAATCACCCTTGATCAGAATGTGATCCCGACACAGCCCTCCCTCTACATCTTTCTTGTTTCTTGCTACCAGCTCGCTCACCCGCATGGCCCCATGGAACGCTAATGCGAAAGCGGCCCGGAACAGCACTGCTTCAAACTGGGAGGAACATGTCGTGGGGAGTATCGACATCAGCAGGGACAACCTTTCTAACCCAATCGGGCGCCTTTCGTCTACTTTACGACCCTCAAGGCGTTGCCAGCCACGAAGGGCCTTCTTTACCAAAAAGGACGATGTGGAGTCCTTGATGCCATGTGCCTGCGCCATAAATGAAATGGCGGCCCGGTGCCTATTGGCTGTTGCCGCTGATCGGCCTGCCCTGTGCAGTGCTACAAGAAAATTCAAGACACACTCCTCCTGCCCCCACTTGACCCCCCCTGCCGGACCCAAAAATGCACAATAGGAACGAAACGCTCCTTCGTATGCCTTCCTTGTCCTGGGGGCTAAGCTTGCTGCCACGAGGTCTTGTAATCCGGGGCACCGAGTAGCCAGAGTGCTTCGGGAAATGGTGCCGCCGCTAGGTCCGCGGAAGATAGATAACCCCTGAAAGCCTGCATGTGTGAACGAGAGAGTGCATCAGCCGCCAGGTTCAGTACACCCGGCACATGCTTCGCCCTGAATTGTACGTTCAATCTCATGCAAAGGAGTACAATTTCCTTCAGTAATCTCAATATCCACTTGCAGCGTGCTGCCTGACTATTTATACATTCAACAACAGTCATATTGTCGGACCAGAACACAACAGAGCGATCTCTGAACTCATCCGGCCATGCCATCAGAGCCACAAAAATGGGGAACAACTCGAGAAACCCAATGTTACCTGTGAGACTGCTGGTGTGCCACCACGTCGGCCATGTTTGCGCCGACCATCGATTACCAAAGATGGCGCCAAATCCCACGCTCCCCGCCGAGTCGGTCCACAAACCCAGCTCGTCCGAGGATGCTGGCGGTTTGTTCCACACCACTCGACCGTTGAAATCCGCCAGAAATGCCAACCATATGCGCATGTCCTGGCGAACTTCTGCTGACAGTCTTGTGCGATGGCGTCCTTCCTTGAGACCAACCATGGCTTGTGCAATAGAGCGGGAAAAGGGGCGGGCCATTGGTATCACTCGGAGGGCAAAGTTAAGCTGGCCCACTGCTTGTTGTAGCTGATGGAGCGTGACTTTCTCTTTGCCGATGCACAATTCCAAGGAGGCCCTGAACTTTGCTACCTTCCCCAGTGGCAAACGGAAACATCCCTCCACAGAATCGAGCTCAATGCCAAGAAACTCGAGTGAAGTTGATGGTCCAACCGTCTTACCTGGTGCCAATGGCACCCCGAATCGCTCCATGAGAGTGCAAAAATCTTGTAACGCCTGCGCACATCGTGTGTCGTCGGCTGCCCCCAAGAACAAAAAATCATCTAGGTAATGCATAACCTGGGTATGGCCAGTGACCTTGGTGAATGCCCATTGCAGAAAAGAACTGAATTTCTCAAAATAAGCACAAGAGATGGAGCAACCCATTGGCATACATCTATCCATGTAGTAACGTCCTTGGAACACAAAGCCTAACAGACGCTGATCCCGTGGGTGTACCGGGAGCAACCGGAACGCTGACTCGATATCTGACTTTGCCATCAGCGCTCCAGGCCCCAGGCGATTCAACATGGCGACGGCATCGTCGAAGGATGCGTACCGCACCGAACAAACTCCCGGGTCAATTGCATCGTTCACTGACAGACCCCTCGGAGCTGACAAGTTATGGATTAGCCTAAACTCCCCCGGGTCTTTCTTGGGGACTACTCCCAATGGGGAACAGATGAAATTAGGTACTGGCGGGTGCCTGAATGGACCAGCAACCCGGCCAAGGGCAACCTCCTTTGCAATCTTCTTTTCTACCACCGCAGGATTATGCAGAGCCGACAGTTGGTTCCTACACAGTGACTCCCCACGAAAATCCCCCGCCGGGATGTGGAAACCATACAAGAAGCCGTTCCTCAACACCCCAGCGGAGACGTGATCAGGGTATTCGTTTAGCCAGGGGATCATTGCCATGATATCAATGGGGGTAGGTGGCGGTACACCATGGTCCCCATCAGACCTGTTTGGCCACCCCTCTACCCCCTGTATCACCATTCTTGACTCTACACGAACTCTCGGGTGTGAAGAATTTCCGCAACCTGCACACTCATGCCTGAACTTACATGTCCCCTGAGGTCTCGTGCACTTGCCCCTGTTAAAATTCCAACAGACCCCTTTCTTACCCCCAGTCCCTCCATTCCTTGGTTGGTGGTCACCAGTGGGGCCCGCTCGAAATGGCGCCGCAGGCAGACGGCGGGAAGGCCCGGACCCATTCCCGCCAAGCGACGACGACTTTGTCGCGCCCGGCAGGAGCTGTTTCTGCCAAGATATCGAGTCGAGAGAATCCCACGTCAGAGATGAATCGAACTCCTTGGCCTTACGAAACTTCATATCATAACCTATCCATTCATCACCTTCATATGTCTCATAAAAATCCATTATTCGTGCCTGGTAGCAGGACAATTCGGTCAAAACCTCGGGCTTACGCTCCTCAATAATTGCAGTAAACATCGCAAAGGCCCTGGCCCAATTAGAGATTGTCTCATCAACCCTGAATCCCGCCATCTTTGCTCGCCATACATTCGGGTGCCACAAATCTTTTTGTGTCTTAACATACTCCATCTCGCGATGGTCGGTCAACAGGGAAAACATATTAACGTACTTATCGGCCCAGATCAACTCTTTCGTGGCCAGCGGTATATGCTGGACCACCTTCTCCCGTCTTGAGGGCAAAGACCCCTCCCTTGCCATTGGCAATGCATGCTTACCCGGCTCGATTGCTGTTCCCGCCGATTTCTCCACACCAACTGCCGGTCCTCCAGGGGTCACCTGTGGGGGGACACAAGGGAGATTCGCCTTCGCGGCATCTCGCGACTGCCGCAACTGCTGTATTAGTAACTTGGCCTCTTCGGCCGTGTCTGTCGGTGCCGTAGCACCCCCTGTCTTTTTACCCAGCCATGCGGCCAACTGGGCGGCCAACTCGGGAAGCATTTCCTCCTCGCTGGCGGGCGTAACAACAACCAGAATCGGTTGACCCGCGTCTGGGACCGGTACCGGGGCCTCTACTGGAATGACCGGGCTTGCCGGGGGTACCTCGGGAACCGGGACCTCCCCCCCTGCCGCCCTATTCCTGACCCTTCTACCTCGCCCCGCAGGGACAACGCCCGGCAATGCAGGGCCTATAACCTTCTTCGGTCTACCCGTATTATTCATCGCCGCCATCTGCTTCTTCATACTTGCCATATCTTTTATCAGCATTCGAAGCATCTGGTCAGTCCCAGACTTCTTTCCGGCCTTCTTGCCAGGCATCGTTCAACGGATATCCGAACCTTGTTGCTCAACACGGTCCTGGACCCTTAGGCTCGAAGTCTGAAAGAGAAACGCAAAAGATTACAAGTTCTCAAAAAGTGCTCCTTGTTCCGTCGAGGGCTCACGTGCAACGAGGGGTGGAGCTTCCTAGCACAGGAACAAGAGGATGCTTCTTCGGATTGCTGCTCCTTTTATTCCTCTTCGGGAGGGCGTGTACCCTCCTCCGGTACGCCTACGGGGCGTGGCCAACGGTGTAGGTGTCTAGGACAACCCTTCTTGGGTGGGAAAAGGCGCGCCCCGGCTATGCCGCTTCGGGCATACCAGCCGTGACACGCCCCCGCACAAAACTGGTTTCCCGGGAGGATCCGGGCCCCCTACCATACGTTCGGGGGGACCGAGTGGTCGCCCCTTTCCAGTAGCAGAGGAAGGCTCATTTATTTCAGCACGCGTGAAGCGCGAGGTCCATTGTTTTCCCGATTTCTGCTCTGCTCTTGGCAAAAGTAAATCCTCACTTGAAATCATTGCTGCTCACAAGTTTTTACCGTAGAATAACTACATAGCCCTGACTAATACTGATACCTGCAATTAACCTTAGAATCCCACCAGAATACGAATGTACAGTAAACACACAATCAATACCTAGGATACTTCATGTGTGACATTAATACAAGACAGCAAGCATTTACATAAACATAATACTGCAAACATGTTAGGCACATTGGAGTGCTGGATGCACGGGACAGGCGTGTTTTTTTTTATACGGTATAACAAGGGATTGCCTAATAAGGTTTTTGCCTATAGTGTCTTTAGGAGCTGAAGTCATTACAGTGGGCACCTCCCGACTCATATGTTCTCATTTAGGCTACGTAATTCCACACATTAACAGATGCCCTCTCCTCCAGCCTTGGCTGCAATAACAACCGGCACCAACCTTTCCGACACATCTACAGGTTGTATGACTCCCAACATGCACACTCTTTCTAGCACTTTCCTCAATGGTTCTCTCATCTGGTGCAGTATGGGACGCATCTTATGTACCACTGGTTTAGCATTGACTTAGATTTTAATTTTATGTTGGTAATCACGGAGGAGTCCCAGTCTATCTTCAAACAGTTTAGGGAACTCTTCACAGACGTGGGTGCTGGGTAATATCTGATCGGTTAGCAGGACTTGTTCTTCCTTGTTGGGGTTAAGGATGATTCCCAGCTCCATTTGGTGCTGCCATCCTAACCGATTTGATCCTGACTCCACAATGTACACCTTGCCTATGGTGACTCTCCCTTTAAATTCAATTTGCAACTCTCCCATACCAAGGAGTGGTATAAGTTCTCGGTTATAGCCTACAGGGAACACGTTATGTTTCTGTAAGGCTTTTTCTCCCTGTTGTCAATGCTTTCGTAGTCCTTACAGTTCAACAGCATAAATGGGGAGCATCAGTCTGCAAACATGGTAACACTTTTTTTGTTCAACTTCCCATCACACTTGGGATGGATTGCATTCCCAGTGCCAGTATCTTCCTTGAGTTGGAAAAAGTATTTTTTCTTACTAGGCAAGACACATTTTATTTCTTTGTTTACTGTGCCCCCTACACATGCGCCCACTCCGTGGTGAGGATCACCTTCTCTGCGTACCCTTGCAAATTGACCCCTCCTATTGCACTTCTTGTAAGTGACACTCCTAGCTGGGCAATGAATGTTATTGGCAAGATGGTTGCTGCTGCCACACCTGTAGCATCTGTAATTCCTTTCCTTCCCAAGAGGCTTCTGTGCAAGACTCTTATTTTGCATTTTGTTTACCTCGCATACCTCCACTTCTTCTTGGATATTTGCTACTACTTCTGTTGTGGGTTTCTTCTTTTTTTATGCATTTTGCGGTGTGTTCCACTGATTTGGCAATGTTGACTGCTTCGCGAAGGCAGGGGTTCTTTGCTAACAGTTTCTCTTGGACGCAAACTAATGAGTCTGTCAAATTCCCAAAGTCGCACAAATGAGTGAGGCCTATCAATGCCGCAACATAGTTGGTCACTGACTCTTGTTTACCTTGGAACTTACTGAAAAGTGTGTGCGGTTCCAATACTACGTTTATTTTGCCCCCAAAGTGTGTTTCTAACTTCACCATTGTAGTGGTGAAATCATCCATACCTTCCACTGCCTTGACATTTAGATTTTCTGGTTCTGGCAAAGTTTTGTAAATTTTGCGCCCCTGTACACCCAAATTATGAAGAAGGGTGTGCTGTTTGCGCATGGCAGTGAACCATTCCCCACCTACGGCAATTAAGTAAGATTCAAATAGTTTGACCCATTCCTTCCAGCAAATCTCAGTTTCTCCTATTTCGTTTAAAAATGGAGGTGGCTGGGTCATACTTGCCGCTGCCATCATGGTACAGAACAGTCTCCACTAGTACGATGAATGAAAGCAAAAGAGGCAGAGAAGAAGTGGAGAAGATAACTCGCAAGAAGGGATGGTCACTTTAGAGGTCCATTTATAGATTACACCAACAGCACAATTAGCAGAAAAATAACTCCAGTCAGCACTGCCCAACGCATATCCAGATTTCGTGAGAAAAGGTGTCAACACAATCTCAAAAACATAAAGTCTATTGACACAGTGGCTAGAAATTGCACAGTAACTAACGTAACCGTCTTTATCCTGTTTAATTGTTAGTATCTCCTAGTCATATTTTTTATGAACAACAACTTCTGATAATTCCCTCCGCTGTGCCTCTAAGGATGTAAATGAGGGTGCTTGAAAACACAGCACTCAAGTGCACTTCCCTAAACAGTTAGTGGCTAAATGAGAGATTCACTATCTTGTTCCTATGGCAACAAAACACTCCTCACAGAACGGACAGGTTCCAACCACACGCTACCTCAGGAAACGCTCGCTGGGAACATGAAGTTAGACTTGGGATACCGCCTCCTCTGTCCTGGGGCAGGGGTAATGTAATTATTTTTCCAAAAAAGTAAGGATCCTAAAGTTGTGAGCTACCACAGGCCAATCGCATTACTATATAGTGATGTTTAGTTTTACTTTAAAATTTTTGCCAGACGGCTTGCCGGTGTAATTTATCACACCGAGCCATTTCGAGAAGTACAGAGCATGATAAGTCACAGCTGAAGATCGCCACGACACAGAGGGCAGAGCAGCCCAGAATGAAGTGAGCGAGCAGGAGGATGCAAGCAGGAGAACGCCACAGACCATTGCGGCTCCGATCAACGGCTCCAAGCAGCGGCTTTGGTTAGGCCTCGGAGCCGACTCTCCCGCTGATTCCCACCATTGCACCAGCCTCATTTTACCGACTCCGGCCTCGGTACACACTAGCAGCAGGCAGTGTTCGGGACTCTACCCGACCACGGATTCTACCCGCCCCTGCATCCCCACCAGCACATGTAAGTGCCCGGTGAGAGAGCACGAGCTCAAGACATCGCCCGACCACTCCAACCACGGCGAGTGGGGTGAGTGCGGCGAGTGTGGTGTGTGTAGCAGCAAGGCGGGTGAGAGGAGACGGGAGTTGGGAGAAGGAAAATACAGTGAGAAGTGTCCTGCATCCCCAGGCACGGGAGCAGAAGCGGCAGTAGCACCGGCCTTCCTACCACCAGGGGGGCCATTTCAACCCCAGGGGGACGCACTGTCTCAAGCTCCTGTGCGGGGCAAGCGATGCAGCAGGCACAGCAAAAATCAGGCTGCGGTGTCTAGCTTGGAAAGCCTTCGCGCAGAGGACACAAGGATTAAGGTTCAAGGCAAAACCCACCCGACTCAGCAGTAAAAGCAAGAGGGGCAGCACAACAGCACCTGGAGCTGCGGTTAGCGCCCTGAATTTAGAGGTTAGTGCTCAGCTGGTCAGCGCTCCGGACTTAAAGCACAGCTCCACGCCCCCACCTTCCCGGCCAGGCAGCCGTCTGTTCAGCATGAGGTCAGGCCAGGTTCGGGTGATCGGCCGCCCCAAGCCCTCAGGGCGGAGAAAAAAGGGCAAGGTAGGTCCCCCCTCTGATCAAAGCAGTAAGGAATCGGCTCTAATTGTGACAGATAGCGGCCCAAGTGAAGGGGATTCACAAAGAAAGAAACCCAAAGCACTTTTGGATCAACCAAAAATATTCACAAAATGTAACTTCATAAAAGACATCGGGCCGCCCTGTACTCTAGCAATGACACTGTGAAAGGCCTTCAGATGCCCCTATCACCAGACCAAGCACCAGAACCAGCGCCACCTCAAGGGCAGTCAAGCCAGTCAACTCTCCAAACCCAATAGAAGCAGCAAATCATTGCACAAGTTCATAACCAAGCTACACCAAAAAATATGGAGACTCCAACAATTCACTCAACAACAGCTTTGTCTGCTCACATAACTACACCAACAACAATGGATTGCATGAATGAAGGCTCACCGTTCAAATCAATACTGAGAAACCCTCAAAACAACACAAAAGTGGAACCCCCTTCAACCACCCCTTTAGCGAGCCCTTCGGTGCAACCCACAGCGCAGTACACGCAACCTACAGGAGATGCAAAACCTAATGGTCTAACTCAAATCAACCATGATGCATCAATAGGTGCACTAGGATCTCAGAAATCTCAGTTATCGCCACAAGCAGTAGCACAGTACTCATCATCAGTAGCTAGCTCCATACTGGCAATAACTTCAACCATAACAGCAGGAACCCTTGAGATCACCTAGGCTCTAAATCCCGCATCAGGAGAAGGCCAGTCACTGGCAAAGGAAAAAAAAACAACAGGCTAACCTGAGAAAGCAGCCGGGCTCTGCTGCTTTCAGCCAAGAAAATAAGCTGATTAGGCAGCACTCTCCTTGGGTCTCTGAAGGGGCCGCCACCGGATCCCAGGTCTCAAACAATTATAATGGCGAAATGAATGTTACACCCAGTTGTGACCTTCGTTCCATCAGCCAAGTCACCCCTAAGACTACACCTCTGTCAGTCAACTCAAAATCTCTAATGCAGGAGGAAGGCAGGACTGCTTTATCCTACTTAGGAACTCAGGAATGGGAGGATATGCAGGCAGCATACTCCCCAGACCAACACCTGGCTCCTTTCTCGCCAAAGCTGAATCACCCGCACTTGCGTTCACCAGACACTCAGCCCTCGTGGGGAACGAGGGAAGCGGGCTTAAAGGAGCGGGGAACCCAATCCCGCATGATGGAAGCACCCTGGCCTCCCTCCTAAAAACTATGCATTTGTCAGTAGATGCGCTACAATATTAATCAGACAAGACGGATGTACAGCTCTCACTATTAAACACACTGGCTGTGTTCACATCAGGGATCGACGAAAAACTGGGGGAACTCAACTCACTAATAAGAAGGACACAAACAGCATCATACCTCCAATGCGGGTGCAGCCAGTTTGTGGACAAGAAGTCAACCATCTCGGCAATGCTCTCCACCATGCTCAACGAGCTAAAGGAAAAATCATCCAGCACTGCCATTGCAAATTGCCCAACAGACGACCTCACCGCACCTCCGACAGCAGAAAATAATTCCAAGCAGCCCTGCAAAATTAATGCAACTAACACACTTCAAAGTGCGAGCATCACGAACAGCAGCGGTGACTCTCCAAAGATAGAAACGGCTACTACGGTAGTGATAAAAACTAACGCAAAACAACGCCGGCAGCTGAAAAGGTCGTAATCAGAAACTACTGCCACTAAGCCAAGCACTGACTTATCCAATTTTCAGCAAACAGAGTCAGAATCTAATTACTGCCTCAAAAGAGGGTGGCATGCAAGAAAAAACGGCCCATACAAGTAATCACCATCACACAGCAGCATCCCTCAACCTTGGTGGTCAACTAACAGGAACAGAGGAACGGCCTTCTAAGCAAGCTGAGATAGTCTCAGGGTCAGTAAGCGAAAAAACATCCAACACAATTGGTTCTGACCCCCTTCTACACAACCCTTGCTTTGTGCTAAATAGTCATGCCGGACTAGCTAGGCAACTTGAAATCGCGGCTCAAGAAAAGGATTCTCCCCATGAGAACACCCGGCAGGCAACCAGGCAAAAAGACACTGGCTACCCAGCCGGAAATGATGAAATGGTAAAGAGAAAGACTTGCACATCCCAGTTAGTGGCATTCTTACCGGAGGGGAACCAAGCGAGGATAGTCCTCGACCAACCATCTCAGCACTCTCTCCTTTGGCAAGATCAGAATCAACTGGGAATACCAACTTCAACAATAATTACGGAAAAGGTCTCAAGGACTTATGTGCAGCTGTGCAACAAGACCAGAAAGTGCCGCCCTACCGGTCATCCCAACAAAATATCGCTGCTAATCGACCGAAGCCACGCGAAAGCACAGCCTATCCACCAAATGATCAGACTTTTTCCCCAGAGTTACACATTGCTCAAACCAGAGTATACTACGATAGGTCGCCACGATGTGCTGAACCGTGGGAATGTTCTAAAACTGCTTCGGGCCATTCCCACCCTGGCAGACCTGAATACTACAGATTTATTCGCAATTGAGTTCCTGACCGCAGACAATCCAGCAAAACCAGAAACAACAAGGGTAATTTGGAAATCAGAGGCTATAGTGCAAAGAGTATTAAATCATCAGACCATCTTCAAAGACTGGGGTATCCAAATCGGCCCCTATCATCCTGCAGCTTATCCAGCACCGCTATTAAACATGAGCCCAAGGCCAGGATCACTAAAATGCTCAAGGCCCTCTACCTCTGTATTAAGAGGGGCTCTTAGCCATTCAGAGCCTAGAAGGGCTTTCAACCAAGCCATACAATACGAACCCTTAAGGGCGGAATCGTCAAGTGGACGCAACCCAGACCAGGGCAAAGACACGCAGAAAGAAACAGCGATAAGTCTTTGCTCGTGGAATGTAAATGGCTTAGCATCAAAAATCCATGACTCAGACCTCTTCCAATAGCTCAACAACTTTGACATTATCATGCTACAGGAAACATGGCTCACGGAACCATTACACATACACGGATTCCGCTGCTTTGCTCGCCCAGCCACCAAGGGAAGCGAAATGGGCCATGCTTCAAGGGGGCTGGCGACCTACATTTCAATAACATCCATACCAACAGCGGGGGCAACTGGGCCAGAAACGGACGTAGCACTAGCAGTTAAACTCAATCTCCCTCGGGCAGACGCAAATAATGAAGTAACTTTGTTCAATGTATACATCCATCCAAAATGGACAGCAATTGATTCAGTAAGCACTAGCATTTAAACTCAATCTCCCTCGGGCAGACGCAAATAATGAAGTAACTTTGTTCAATGTATACATCCATCCAAAATGGACAGCAATTGATTCAGTAAAACTAACAGAACTAATAACTTCTTAAGTAGGCTGCACGAAGCCTCAAATCTCATTCTATCAGGGGACATGAATTTATATCTAATGGGAACATCTGAATCAAAGGAAGTCTGTCTTCAATCGTCATATTATAATTTACCATCGCAAGGATCCTTTATGCATGGGAGGCCCAACAGGGTAAACAGACTCTTGCTGGAAGATCTAGAACACCTAAACCGGAGGGCCCTTAATGGAAGAACAGTCAATGACACTCCCCCAACGGCAAGCTATCACACTGATCCAACAAGCTCGCTTTTAGATAATGTCAGCCTTCCGCTGTTTCAATATGTAAAAGGCTTCAAAATGGACGACATAGGGGTGGCGACCATCGTCCACAAGAGGCTACTTGAGCGGCAACGGTTGCGTATAGCATTCACCCTGCTCTACAACTAGGCTCAAGTTACACATCCAATTACAAGAGGATCAAGTTTTCGACAGAAACCAACACATCCCTGACAGATACAGCAATCAACCTTCTATCCACTCAACCGCTTGGCAAGAACCAGATACAGACCTGGGAACGCATTTTAAAGGCAACAGACATAAAAACGAGGAGCTCTATGGTACAGACACAACAGAATAAGACAACCAGGATTCAAAGAGCACAATTAAAAGCACTTAAAAGATCAAAATAAATGGCTTGATAAGATCTTTACTCCATGAACCAGGGAACACATCGCTCATCTCTAACCTACGGCAACAGAGAACTGAACTAAAGAGGCTGAAAATATCAATAACAACAACGAACAGGACCTCTGGGCAAAACTCCTGCATAACATCAAGCATAATGCCAGTGATCGCTTCTGGAAAACAGTAAACCTGATCATACACTCACACCATGGCGGTCTCACTTCCTTCATATTAGAGGAAACATGGGCAAGCTATCTAAAGTCTCACTTCAACAGCCAAAGTAACAACCAACAAACGCCGGTGCAGAACAAAGCAGACAAGGATGCAGATGACACTATCAATTGGAGCAGGGCAGGTGGCAGCATCCTTACTGAAAGTCCTGCTGCTGCTTCACGTCCAAGTGCAATTATCACACCTAAGCCTGCCAGAGGAAAGCAACTCAGGGACGAATGTTTACCTGCCACTGAACAGCTTTCAATCAAAAAACAGATCGGGAAGGGAAGAAAGGAGGAAGCGCCGGGTCTGAATGGAATACCACCAGCAGTGTTTAAAGAAAAGCTGGATGATTGGGCAGAAATACTCCATCCACCATTTCTAGAAGTAAGACATCTGGCATAATTCCAGAATTATGGAAAGGTTCGACAATCATTCCAATCCACAAAAGCGGCAGCAAGAACTTACCAGCCAATTATCGGTTAGTAGCCCTGATCGACAATGAAGCCAAATATTTTGCGGGAACACTGCTGGAGAAACTGACAATCTGGGCAGAAAACAACTAAATAATCCCACTAAACCAGACAGGATTCCGAAAAAACTCTGGCACAATATCTAACATCATGGCAATGTTTTTGATAATGGACATGGCAAAAATTAGGATAACTCAGTTGCTTGTCTGTTTCATTGACTACAGCGCCGCGTTTGATAACGTGGAGAGGTCCAAACTGTGGTCTAAGTTAGCCAGATGGGGCATCCCTAACAACCTTCTATCAATGATTATGCTCCTAAATACCGACACCTGGGTCCAAGTCAAATTTGGCTCAGAATCGCATCTCTCAAGAAAAGTCATAACATCCAAAGGTCTTAAACAGGGCTGTGTGCTGGCCCCCATGTTATTCAACCTATTTATGGCGGACTTAACTCTGGAACTTAATAACTGCAATTCACATGCACCCAGACTAGGGGGCTCGTCACTATCCAACCTACTTTATGCGGATGACGTAGTCCTACTCAGTCACACGGCAGTTGGCTTGCAACATCTCCTCAACTACCTGGAGGTCTACGTAGAAGAAAACAGTCTCTCAATAAACTTAAACAAAACTAGGACCATGACAATCAATAGGAAACGAAAAAAGAGCTACCTATGGTACCTGGGCGACAAACACATTGAAACAGCTGAGGCCTATAAGTATCTAGGAGTCTATATAGACAAAGAAGGATCATTCAGCCATCAACAAAAGGAGATCAAAAGGAAAGGGATGATTCTTGCACTGTCCAAGAAAGGTTTATTAGCTAAACTACTTGGCCCTACCCTGAGCCCTCTCTTAATGGTAGCACGGGCTAAAATCCTACCTTCTATTACCTACGGTACTGAAGCACTTCGAGGGAGAGTTAGCAATCTTCTGGACAAAACGCTTGTAAAAGCATATAGAATGATGTTCAGCCTCCCGTCCTATACCTCACCGGCGCAAATTCGACTGGAGTTTGGTCTTATAAAGCAAACCTGGGCCAGCTACGGAGCATTTATCAACTGCTGGCACAAGATCAGGACATCAAACCCCAACACATTAAATCATCTCCTGTGGCAAGATATTCAGTAGAGGGAGAATTTTCCCGCAAGTCTGTATCTTCAGGAGGCACTGACAAACACAGGCCTTTCGCACTTATGGGACACACACTGCCACCATACAGCTTTCAAAAAATGGTGTGGAAGGCGCTGAAAATACACTCATTGCTGGAGGACAAAGCGACTTTTTCTGTCAGAGCGCGTGCTTGAATGACTCTGAATTCATAGAAGATCCTAGCCCCACAACAATATTTTAACTTGGGATATTCAAAAGTACTGAAATTAAAATTCCTAAAGCTCCGTCTTGGAGTGTAACCAACTACGCAGAACCTCCCTCCCTGGAAAAGGGTGCAGACCTTCACACTATGCAGCTTGTGCAAAAATGGCCAGGGTGACATCATACATACTATCTGCACTTGTACGGAGATGCTTCAAGAAAGGAGGCAGCTGCTAAAAATTCCTTTTAACCAAAGAGGGATTCAGCCGAGGAGACAAGCAGTTTTGGCGTATTTTGACCCCGCATTGCCACAATTGAACATTAACCTCATGCGCGCTAGCGGTTTTCCCGCTGTGCGCTGAGTTTTTTAAAAACCTGCGTTACATGACGAGCTCAGCTCGTCATGAGCGTACGACAGGCGTAACTCATGACGAGCTGAGCTCGTCATGAGCATCGAAGGGGCTAGACTAGTCAGATTCCTGGAATCAGTTCGGGCAAAAATGCCAATTTGACTCTTAAGTTGCAGGGTGTTGGAACATTAGGGTAAAAATGTTTTACTAAGGGGATGACTAATTGTCACAGCTGACCGCATCTTTCTCACAGGTTGCTACGGCATGGCCAAATCTGTATTTTAAAACTGTAATGATACGGAAGCGTTTTAGATCTTCAACATCATGACACTTATGATGGAGCACAAATATTTTAAATATCGTTTTACTTTGTATGTATTGCAATGGTTTTAAGTAACTCTGCAAATAAAGAATTTGTAATTTGTGTAATTAAGAGGCTAGTTTCAGCCTGGCAGCATGAGTTTATCTCATGGAGAGGGATCTCAGACAATGTGCAGCAGGTAATCTCGGGATTTGATGCAACCAAGGCCCTTGAAAAGCCCATGGGGGTCGCCCTGCTCGACACCGAAAAGGCCTTTAACAGGGTGTTGTGGGATTACCTGTGGCAGGCTATGGTAGCCAATGGTCAGTATCAACAGGAGAGGAAGGGCATGAGTAGGCACTCCTGTAGCCCAATCCAATATATATTAACAACAAAGGAGTGACTGTGAAAAAGAGTGCTATCAAAATAAACTAGTGAGAATTAAATGTTGTTCCGCTGCGTGCTGCAAATGTGATCAATACTCACACACGTGCATGCACACAGCGAAATCTCTCTGTCTCCCTATGTACGCCCGTTGGGTCTTCCTCTGAGGAAGGGAACCGGTGGGCTTACTGGTCACCCAGTGTAAAAAGGAGGGAAAAGAACCTTACTTATTAGAAGGACCCTCACTCACCACTAGTTGGCGACATGCTTCATCATTGGGTCCCCGCTGGGGTGACCGAATGTCTCCCCAGCATGCTACGACGCCTGGTAGCGGGTAACTTCTATTTAATTCTCATATGGTAGCCAATGGCCTGGGGTGGTGGGACTTTTATCAATGCAATACGGGCAATGTATCTTAAACCTACAGCTCGCTTACAAATTATGGGAGTTGAGTCGGAACCCTTCCCGATAGAGAGGGGAACGCGGCAGCGATGCCCCATCTCAAGTGGCATAACGAAACTTGAGGGGCCCCCCTGAAAAGTACATGGAGGGGGCCCTTCTCCCCGGCCCACATTTGCTGAGGGTGCCCCTGGAGCTTGGGCCCCCCAAACCGCTGGGACTGCGGGGGCTTATGTTACACCGCTACCTTACATTACACCTCCTCCATCATCCAAACACACAACACGAACATGCCACCCAAGACTGCATGCTTCGGTAAACCTCTTCACCCAAACACAAAAATATCAGTCATAGCACCCATCCATCATTTCCACAAATACAATACCCCAACACAACAAAGTACACCCTCACTATATTGCATGTGTTACATCTCACTATAACAATATCCCATCCACTACATTGACTTAGCACTACATCACAAGCTAAATCTAGGTAAGCAGATGTAGAGGTAAAGGGTTTTGTGAGTTCACAGTCTTCAAGTCTACTTTAAGGAAATTGTGCCAAAAAAAGTGTCATTTTCAAACCAGAAGCCCCACATAAAATGTCTACAAATCCTTAGCTTATACAGATATTACAAAACATGCAATTTCTCATGGACCGCAACTTTTATTTTACATGTTTCTTTACTTTCTACGTTTCATTTCGTTCTTCACTCCTTCCTCTATCAAGTAGATTTTTAGGTGCATGTAATGACTCACAATCATCATGGAAGAGTCAACGTCAAAAGTACATATAGAAATCTCACAATTTCAAGCAATAGATTGAAGACATAGAAAGATTTTACAGAATAGTATAGCAGTGCGACTGCTCAAGACCTGAAGACTGTGCAGGTTCGGAAAGCATACAAGTTAAATCCGTCTTACAGGCTCCTGTCACAGACAGCAGCAGTGATTATCACTTTAAAATATACATTTGAAACTGCAATCATTTTTTCCCCAAACTTCAGCTTGTCCGGAATATTATCGTGTTGCATTGCCACAATGATTTACATTTGTCTTAATGTAATAGATTTAATGTTTACCATGTGCTGATACAAATAGTGAATTTTGATTTCTAACCATCCAGCCTTGGTACTCTCTACCAGAGACCTACGACTGGATACCAACAACGCACTGTTATTTTACCCGGTGAGGTGCTAGAGCTTAGGGAAGAATGCTAAATCCAAAAGGCTCCATCTTTATTTCCTCTTTCTTGTTCCCTCCTTTCTTCTCTCCTGGTTTATCTCTTTCGCTTTTCCTGTCCTCCCTCAGTGTTTGGGACAACTAGACTCCTGTAACAGGGTTCACAGATGACCAACATAATAGAACGGAGGCAGAATAAGCGATGATATAATGGACTTCATGGATCTTGAGAAATCCTTCCATGAAAAATTCTTGTTTTGCCCTTATCAGGTTTTGCACGTTTGCACATGGTTGAGTTGCGTCCATTTCATCTCCAGCCCATCCCATCGATCTTAGACAGGCTCATGGATGTTCAGTTTTTATTTTAAAAAGCAAGCCTTTGAAAGTCCACTGCTGACAGTGCCATCTATTAATGGCCCCTTCAGATATGGAAGTGAAAACGTGCCCCACTTGGGACAAAATAACTTGAGCTGTCTAGACCATGGACCAGACACAGGCTGGTAACTTTAAAATACTTGGTCAGCGGCCGCAGATTGGAAAAACTCGCTTGTAATTTGAAGATGATCCCCCATCTGCATATCTGTTCGCCCTTCAAAGCATTGAGTATGGGAAAGTGCTGTGTATAACTACATAAAGACATCTGCAGTGGCAGGGACCCATGATGCCCGGATTCCATTTCCAATGATCTCATTCCTGGGACCTGCTGCATGAGCCTGTCACGGAGACCTACCCCCATGTTACTTTCCCACCTGACCAACTAGGTATGGGCAGGGCTAAGTAGGTGTTTGCCGACACAGTGCCCCTTCTTATAACTTATTCGCGGTTAAACAGTCAGCCTAAGGAGCGAGCCTCACTACATTTTGGCCCTTCGTAGCGCCATGTGCATGGCCAATGGCGCTGCGCAATAAGGCCAAGAAGTGCGTCACAGAGGGGACAGTTTTGGAACTCCCGACTGAAAAATACAACAAAGCATACTCAGGCGGACTGAAGATTACTCTAAACTTGTATTCACCTAATCCCACGTGTCGGATGTATGTCGTTACAACGCATATTTTTACACCGCACACCTTTACAACACATTTTTTACATCGCAACATCCATTACAACGCATTCCATTACAACGCATGCCATTACAATTAATTCTTTGAAACTACCTTCACAACGCATTCCACTACAACGCATACTACATTTACAAACCATACCATTACAACGCATACCATTACATTGCATGTATGGTAAGTATTGGATAGTTTAGGGGTAAAAATTACTATTCTAACTCCAGGGGGGGCAACAGTAGGGTAAGTGTTGGATAGTGTAGGGGGTAAAAATAACTATTCTAACTCCAGGGGGTGCAACCGTAGGGTAAGTATTGGATAGTGTAGGGGTAAAAATTACTATTCTAACTCCAGGGGGTGCAACAGTAGGGTAAGTGTTGGATAGTGTAGGTACGCGTTGTAATGGCATGCGTTGTAATGACTGCGTTGTAATGACATGCGTTGTAATGGTTGCGTTGTAATGGATGTTGCGTTGTAAAAGTTTAGTTGTAAAGGTAGTGCATTGTAAAAGTTGCATGGTAAGTGTTGTTTCCCCCACGTGTCTCTTTCTCTGTTTATTATGCACCGGCGGGAACCTTCTGGCGCTCCTTTCCCTCTCGCTCTCATCACAGTCAGTCATGCGCCTTCGCGCAGAGGCCAGGACGCTCATCTCCTCTCTGCCACTCTCTCCCCCCCACCCCCTGTCAGGCGACCTCTTTAGGGCCAATAATGCGGCATGCGCGCACCATTTAATTTATGGGGACTTGGGGAGGCCGTGCGCAGTTGCGCACCATTTGATTTAATTGGTGAAGACTTCAAGAGGCTTGCTTGCAGCCAGCTCCGCTGAGTGAGGGGGCCCCTGGGGCGTGGACTCCTCCCGCACCGCGGGGGCTGTGGGGGCCTTTGTTACGCCCCTGACCATCTCCCCCGTGTTATTTGGATCATACACCGATCACTTCCTCAGGTGGCTGAAAGCCTCTCTGGACATCTTGCCCGTCAGTCTGCAGGGTTGGGATATTAAAATTCTGGCCTAAGCCGATGACGTGGTAATAATCATCAGTGACCCAGACAGGGCAGTCTTCTCTGTGGAAAGGGTAGCAGAGGAATTTGGGAGACAGTCAGGATTTCCGTTAAATAGATCTAAAACTCAGGTTTTGATTAATAGACACACGCCTGCCTCCGATTGCAGGATTGTAGAGGAAGCTACATATCTGGGAATCTATATCAAGTCAAAAGTGGTACATGTTATCGATTTAAATGTAACCCCTATTGTTGATAAAACTAAGAAGGATATTAGCCGCTGGAACAATCTGAAACTTTCTATAATGGGGAGATGCAATCTGGTAAAAATAATGTTTCTGCCAAAGTTATTATATGTTTTTCGCACTATTCCTTTGGAGATTATTAATGAATGGTTCAAAGTAGTTGATAGTCTGGTGGCTAGATTCTTCTGGGCCTATGGGAGGACCTGGAGGGCTAATGCATTTATGTGCCAACCCAGAGACTGCGGGCTCCCCAACTTTATATTATATTATATTATATAGCTGCAATACTGCAATACTCTGGCCCATTATTTAATAATAAGATAACTGAAGGAGGTTCAGTGGGCTATGTGCCCTCAATTTACGAGCTTCTGATCTCGATAGCCTCCAACGGGTGTCTGCTGAAGTTTTTCGATTCAAACTACTTTGAAAGAACTCTATTCAAGACGCTTCTCGCTGCATTTAGAAAGTGGGCGGGGTCCATAAAAAATATAGGTGGGCAGATATACTCTCCCACTTAGGAATGATGAACTCCACGGAATAGTTCAAGTTAATTGCTTAACCTGATGGGAATAGGGGGTTTTGACAAGATTGGAGATCTACTAGCGGGAAACCATATTGCGTCTTTTGAGGTGATCAGGGGTAGATTATGGGGTCGATTCAGATTCGGGAAAAACCACTCCGAATAGCTGTTCAGAGCGTTTTTCTCATACAAATCGTACCCTGCAACGTCCCACTTACATAAGACGAAGTACGATTCGTACCAGGAGCTGGACTCCGTACGAATCGTACAGAGACCGTACGAATGAAATCCCCATACGATTCTCCCTCAGAACCTGCTGTATGCGACATACGTATGGTTCGCGGCTGGTTTTTCTGACCCAGCAAGTACGATTCGTGTTGGGTACCCACCGTACGACCCTTTTCCTACGAGAGCGGAAAACAGCCGTAAAAGCAGAGTTCGCCTCGAAACAGGTACAGGACGCCACCCCCCCCCCCCGGGTACGCCCCCCATGATCGCAGGGGTACGGTGCGTACACCCTGCAATCGCAGGGGTACGATGCGTACCACCCATGATTGCAGGGGTACGCACCATACGCCGCGATTATGGGGGGGTACAGACCATACCGTGTGTATGTGATTGTGTGCTTTTCCGTATGAATCGCCCTTACCTGATGTGGGCCGTACGAATCGCGTCTTCATACCCAGTTCCGGATCGTACGCGTCGGGTCGTACGGCATGTGTACGAGTCATACGGTTCACGGTTTCAGCCTTGCAATACTTACGGATCGTGATGATTCGGGCGGATTCACGAAATACAGATCGTACTACGTGACTCGTACGGACGGGTATGATTCGTAAGGAGAGGGCTCCGGATACGATTCGTACGGACTGTTTTTTACCAGGATCAGAATCGACCCCTTAATGTTGGGCCTCTGGATTTTTAAAAATATTTACAGTTGAGGGATTTCCTTTTGAGAAAGGCAGGGCTGCCGCTGCATTTGTGCGGATTCCCCTCATGGAAATTTTAACAAAAAGTACAGGCCCCTCAGTTCCGCAGCTATAGGGCTGTTCGCTGGAGGGGGTTCCAGACGATCTGGATAAGCATAATGAAAAATGGCGGGTGAGGCTTGATTTGGTGGACTCTGGCTTCTTGAAGTCACTTGAGCTGGGCGGGTCAATCTTGTGTGTCTCGAACCTGCAATCGCAGTACTACAAATCGATGTTTGATTTGTATATAACACCAGCGAAAATCGTTAAATGCGACGGGGATACGGAGACTCACTACCCTAGCTGCTATGCATCTAATGCGGATCTGGTTCATATGTTCTGCACATGCCCCTGTTTAAAATCACTTGGTTTGGAAATTGCAGGTTTCTTAGGTGAAGTCCTGAAAATTAATATCTCCCTGTCCTCCCAGCTTATGTTGTTAGGGGTGGACGAATCAAATGGCGGGCTCGGGCCAGGGCCGATTTAATTTATTTTAAACAATAACTGTTTTTAGGCTTTGTTTGGCCTCTGCTTGGTTTGACCCTTTACCCCTGACTTTTCAGCAATGGAAAGGATGTTTCCTACATGTTTATAATTTAGAAAACGCACTCCACAAATGAAAAGGCAGGAGGGCCAAAAGTAAAGGGAGGAGGATTTGGGGGGTGCTTTCAACCTGGACGTACTTGCTTTACGTAGTATAGTAGCTGGGCTTGAGGCATAGGGGACGCTGGCTTATGGTTTGGAAGATATTATTAATTTGTGGCAAGTTTCTGTTGCTTCCTAAAAAAACACAGTTTTTTGTTGTCATATTAATGAATTTGTATGTCATGTATTTATGTATACTTGCTGCTGTTAATAAAATTAAAAACAATGAGAATAAATATTATAATTTTAAATAAACAGAAACATAATATAAATTTTAACAATATAAACTGGAAAATGTTACAATGAATACATATACTATAACCACTAGAATTTATACAAGAGTAGGCAAAGTGTTGGATAACGTAGGAGTAAACTTTATTATTTCCACTCCAGTCAGTGCAACAGTAGGTAAAGTGTTGGATAGGCTAGGGGTAACATTTACTATCCCCACTCATGTCAGTGCAATAGTAGGGAAAGCTTTGGATTGCTGAGGGGTAAAATGTACTCTTATCATTCTAGCCAGTGCAAAATTAGGGAAAGTGTTGGAGTGCGGTTAGGGGGGGCATTTACTATTCCCACTCCAGTCATTGTAACAGTAGGGGTAGTGTTGGACTCAGGGGGAGGGATGGGGTAAAATGTAATATTCCCACTCCAGTCAGTGCAACTGTAGGGAAGGTGTTGAATAGCGGAGGGATATCATTTACTATTCCCTTCCAGTCAGTGCTACAATAGGGAAAGTGTAGGACAGCGAAGGGGTAAAATGTACTTTTCCCACTGCAGGCAGTGGGGCAGTGCGGAAAGTGTTGGATACCGGAGGGGTAACATTTACTAGTCCTACTGCAGTCCGTGCAACTGTAGGGCAAGAGGTGAATTGCAGAGGGGCAAAATTTACAGTTCCCACTCCAGTCAGTGCAACCATAGGAAAAGTGTTGAATTGCAGAGTGGAAATATGCTCTATACCTACTCCAGTCAGTGCAACCGCAAGGGAAAGTGCTGGATAGCAGAGTGGTAAAATTTACTATTCCCACTCCAGTCAGTACAACAGTAGGAAAAAAGTGTTGAATAGTGGAGGGGTAACATTTACTGTTTCCACTCCAGTCAGTACATTAGAAACATACTAATTAACTTGACTAATGCATATCATAAATTACTACGACTATTATTATGATTACAATACAAAACGGAATTCTTCAAAATAATATTTTTTTTAAAGTATTTTTGTTGAACAACAAACAGTTCCAGTCAGATACACATCGTACAATGGGTCATCACATGATATATACATTACACTATCATCACACTGTAGTGTGCGCGTCAGCATGGTTTCCATAGCTTGAGCAGTTCAACATAGTACCCCAACGATCGTTTTTTGCACTCACAACTTCCTCCCTCTGATCACATCCTTTCCTAAGCTCTGTATTTCTCCCAGGGACACCATATCTTTTCCCACTTCTTAGGGCAGCCTCTGCTCTCGAACAGCACCCTCTTCATAAGGCGAGACCAGTCCATGTCTGCCTTCCAGTGAGACAGCCTGGGAGGCATAAGTGCACACCACAACCGCTCAATATTGTGTTTAGCGACCTCAGCTACCAGCATTAGCCAGATTTTTGTATGCACTGGCCCATCTATTCTCCCCGGTGACACCCAATAACAGCCAGCGTACTTCCGGTTGTATGTGTACACCCACCACCCTGACATCACTCCTGCCGCCCATGACCAGTATTGTTGTATCACTGGACATTCCCATAGAATGTGGAAGAATGTGCCGGGTAGACCACAACCCCTAGTGCATTGGTCAGAGTCCGCCCACCCAATCTTCTGCATAAGAGTGTGAGAGTAGTGTGTTCTATGCAAAATTTGTAACTGAATTATTTGGAATTTGACCCTTATCGCTATTTCTCTGGGGATCTGCATCGCCTCCTGCCAGTCATCGTCCTCCAAAATACCAATGTCCAGTTCCCAAGTAACCCAGAGTGTCCCGAGGAGGGTCAAGTAAATTGTTAATTATTTTCTTGTATGTGAGGGAGATTGCTTTGTCAGGGATTGGGTCTAATAATAGTCGGTTTTCTAAAGGGGCGTATTCTGGTACAGTTTCACCATCCTTAATGTGGCACTGAAGCGCATGTTTCAGTTGGATGTATCGATATTGCTCTGTCTCTGCGAACTGATAATCTTTTTATAGTTTGTCAAATGTAAGCATCCAATCCCGCCTCCATATGTCCCCCAGGTTATCTAGGCCTATGCGACTCCAGCTGCGGAATCCCTTGAGTCTCTCTACCTCATTAAGCCCATCACTCTGCCACAGTGGGGTATTTTGGGTTAATCTTTTCTTCCATCCTAGCGCCTTGGTGGCAGCATGCCTTGCTCGTACCACAGCCTGAGTATGTGCAGGAAGGGAAGCTTTCTTCCACTTCTATTCTGATATAATGCTGATGCATATCCCTTTGTTCCCATCGCACGGCAATCCACTCTGTACGCGGGCTCAGACTGCGGCGCAAAAACCCAACAGTTGATATTTATAAATTGGGACGGTAGATTGTAGTTTCTCACATCTGATATAGCAAGCCCCCCCTCATATACTCCCCTCTGAAGCTTGGCGAGCGCTATACGTGGCACCCCCCTGCCCCAGATTAGGGCTCGCAGTTCCCTTTCAATGGTGCGGAAGAAGGTGTCAGGAAGCTTGTGTGGCGTGTTTTGTACCACATAAAGTAGGCATGGTAGGGCCATCATTTTGAACAATACAGCTCTCCCCATAAGGGTGATGGGGAGCTAACGCCATTGGGCTATGTCCCCGCGGAGTCTCGGAAAAGTGCGCCTGAGTGTTCATACACAAAACTCCTCCGAGGAGTGTGAAATCCAAATTCCTATGTATTTAAACTTATCCTGCTGCGTCAGCACCACACAGTCAGAGATGAGTGGGGGAAGCTTTTTGGCGAGATAACAAATGAGAGACTTATCCCAATTTATTTGATAGCCTGAATATGTACCAAAGAGCCAGATGACATTCATGATTCAAGGAAACGTCCGTCTGGGTTTGCCTGCATAGAGTAAGATATTGGCTGCATACAACGATATGCGTTCTTCCCGGCCCCCCCATATTTATACCTCAGATGGGGGACAGAGGACAGCCTCTATGGAGCAAGAAGGATCTAGATATTGCCCCATTCACCAGAACCATCTCAAAATAATATTAACCAATAAATACAATGTAATATACATTCAAAAAACACAACACAATTAACACATATAATTTTTATTTTACAGAGTTTTATATAGCGCAAACTTTACCCGAATCGGGTATCAGAGCGCATTACATCGCACTAGTTGCATTACATGTGGGCACGGGGAGATTAAGTGATTTACCCAGAATCACAGGATGTTCAGCATCATTGCCAAGACTCGAACCCAGTTCCCCAGATTCGAGGTCGACCGCCGTAGCCGTTAGGCCAACTCCTCTCCCCAAATTACCTACATTTAAAAATAGTTAATTATTGTTTTCAAATTATTATTACTTAAATAACTTTACAGCCTATATTTCTATAAAGTACAAAACACATATCTAAAATTAATTATTTAAATGATATTTACACATGTTACATAGCCAAATATTTATTAAAATATTAATAATTAACTATTACAAAAAATTATATTTAATCACCACCCCAACGTTTATCCACACACAACAAACAACCCACACCTAATAACTAAATGACAAAATATATTATTTGCATCATTTTCATAATTATGACAATTAAACAATTATTATTAATAATTAACTATCCTTTTTTATTGTATTTAACGTCCCACCCTTTACTTCTACAATTGCCACAACTCACACTTTATAACAAAAAGAATATCTTAGTTACATATTTTACATAATTATTCATCATTTCAATAATCATTATAAAATAACATAATTATTATAATTAATTTCCTACACACTCTTTACCCATAAAAAACACACCCAAAAAATAAAAATTGTATTACGCAATTTACATATCAATTAAATAATGAATTGATTATCCATTAATCATCATTAAGTTACTTCCCACCCTATACCCATACAAAACACACAACCCGCACCTGAAACTTAATTAAATCAAATTACACAATTAACATAATGTTATTATCAATTATATCATTAATATTAATTACAAATTATGTATTAATTATAATTAATGTACTTCCCACCCTATAAAGCACACAACCTGCTACAGTACTAAAAATGAAAAAAACATATAAAATGTCATTTCAAAATTACTAACAATTAAACTATGTAAAAAAAACTAATGAGGCAAACATTTTATACCATTTACAACTAAAATATATATTCAAATACTTTAAAATAATTAAAAAACGATATTCTTAACAACAAAACTTTAGTAAACTATATTAATGTTGACGATATTTTTGAAAACCATATTAATGATTTCAATATTGTTAAAATCTATATTACTTACCTTAAAATCGATATTCTTGACGATATATTCTTGCACACAATATTTCTGTGTGACAATATTTCAGACTCGATATTTCTGTCAGACATATTTTATTTTCGATATTTTGACAGACCACCGTTTTGTGGACTATTCCACTGCCTTTGAAAAGTCGATCACTATTGACTTTGGACTAAGCTTGGGGAATGGGAAACTGAACTGACACTTTTGCACTTTCTAATTGAGCTACACACCAACACAAATAAGTCCTTACTACCGATAATACTTTGTTTACAAAAATGCATAGCAAGAATAGTAGTAAACAAGTCTGCATTCTGGCGCTACGTCTGTTCCCTTTATATATAGTCGACTTACCTGAGGCAAAATTGAGAATGCATGGGATCAAGCATATGCCGATTTAATGATACTTTCACAAATGCTCAAATGCTGAAAGGATTGCAACACCTTTTGTGCCAACTAAAGGATTTCAACCTTGCTGATGGACTAACAGCCAATCATTCTAAACTAAAAATCAAAGTATTCCAAAAGAAAAAAATAATAATATCTTGGGAACTAGGTGATGTTATAATTGAAAATGTTAAGCAATATTATTTTTGAGTGTCGCTTGACACTAGGTTACTCTGGTCTAATCACCTTTCAATTAGGAAGCTTATATCTACTAATTACTACCAAACGAATAATGAGATTTGATAAACTATTTGGAGGTAGAGCATAAAGTAGTAATAATGAAGTGAATTTCATTCGGGCGTGACCAGCCAGCCAACATGGCCGACACGAGTTCCTTACGCTCTGTACACAAACCCTTGATTATCCTGAAAACCAATAGAATCCCACTCCATCAGACAACAAAACAAGTTGTGTTAGGCTCCGGAGTGTGAGATGATATGGGCTGGTGAACCGGACGGTTGTGTGGCGAAGGATTTCGGCGAGGAAGTACCTAAGGCCCGCCATCAAAATACTCAACTGTCACTGTGGAAGCAGACTGCGGCGATACCACACCAGAGCCATTGAGCATGGACGAAGAGGGAAAGATCCAAACGCCGACGATGGTCTTCGAGAGCAGTGAAGGGGGAATCGAGGGTCAGCGGCGGTGGCTCTGTGGCGCAGTGGAGGCTGAGAGGTGGCGAGTAGAAGCTGCAGTTGCACAGTCCGGGAGTTCGCAGGCACGCAGGCTCTGCTGCACATGACCCCAGGTGTCAGCAGAAAGGGTTGTGCTTGCCAGAAACCTGCACACATGACACCGCTGACTAGGAGTGCTGGTTGAGGAGTCCCAGGGAAGAGGAGCAGGGGAAAGACCAAAGCAGTCACAAGCCATCGGTCACACGAGTGCTGACCGGACGGCCAGGTGGGGAGCGGCAATTGTCGGCCCTCGAGCAGCGGGCCGGAGTCCTTGAGCCGCCACATGTTGGGGGGCATTACAAGAACAGAGAAAGTGCATTGAAGGAGGCCTTAGGCCGAGGCGGAATGAAGATTGGGTCCTCCCTACTGGAATTTACACGGCCAACGCAGCCCTGCCCAGGTTCTCTAAAGCAGAGCACGCAAGAAAGGTAGGAAGGTGATCCAGCACACAGAACAAGGAGCTTGCACTGCAGGAAGATACGGGGGCACGCCCCACAAGGAATGTCAGAACTGCTCCAGACACTCTGAGGGGAAACACACTGAGGCCTAGTTAGGCCTGTAGCGATCCGGGTGCTGGATCGGGCCTAGTTCGCAAAGCAAACTAGAAAGACCCAGCGCGGAGGACTGGTGACATGCCTGGGGTGCCCCACATGCCTCACTCCTCACCCCTCTACTTGCATTGTGGCCTAATCAGGTCTAAAAAGATTCTGAGGGCCGGCTCAGGCCCCTGTCGCATGCAAGAGAGGCGATAGTGGTCGGGCACCAGGACTAAGGAAGTATGCGGGGCACACCATGCAGCTGCAATTAGCACAATAAGGGAAGGCACATCAAGGCCTAGCCTGGCCTACAGGGATCCCAGGGCTGGCTCGGATCCAGACTAAGTAACTAACGCGAAAGGCCTGGCACGGGTAGGAGGAGAGGTTTCTGGAGCCCCTCATCTCACCCTCCCCCCCAAACAGAGACCAAGCCAGACTTCCACAGATACGGGGGCCGGCTCGAGCCCAAATCACACAGCAGACAAGACAAGCAAGGAGCGAGGGAGCAGCATCACACCTGGGACACCCCACATACTTCTCATCTCCCCCTCCGGCACTAGGCGACAATAGCCGCACCACAGAAGCTATGTAGAGATGAGGCCCGACTTGACCTTAACTGCCTCCAAAACAGCTAACGCGTCGCCACTCAAGCGCAGATACCGCTGATCCAACATAGAGACCAGGTTCCAGGCAAGTGCCAACACTGTCTATTGAATGTCCTCAGCACAAATCTGGCCATCGGCCGGCTTAGCGCCGAAACCCAAGAAGCCCCACATGCAGAGGGGGATGGAGCCAGCAAAGTGCTGCACTCAGACCGACTCCAGTTTAGTGGAAAGCGCTTAGTGGCACCGGAGAAGATAGGGGTTGCACTGGACCAAACGCATACCTCCCTGGAGTTAAAGATAGACAAGGTCACATCAGACTTCACATTACTACGAGCCGATCATCGCAAATTGGCAGAAAAGGTTCAAGCCAACAAACAGACACTCGTGGAGCTGAAACCAATTACACACAGTCACGTGGCAGCCCTGCAGGATCTGCTGGATCAAGTGCACATGCTAGAAGATAAACTGGAAGATGCAGAAGGGCGCTTACGCCGCAATAACATACGTGTAGTGGGTCTTCCTGAAGGAGGAGGACATAATCCACTTGAATATGGAGAGCGGTGGCTAAGAGAGTTGCTACCAGAAGACATGCTGTCTCAGCAGTTCGTGGTTGAGCGAGCGCACCGCATGCCAGCCCATAATCCGCCTCCTGGCGCTAGGCCAAGACTGTTTCTCTTTAATTTACTCAACTACAGAGATAGAGACACAATACTTAGAGAGACACTTAAACTCACAGTCAGTAAGGGCCATATGTATCAACATCCTGATTTGCAATTCTCAAATAGCGATTTTTTAGAAATCGGTATTTGAGAATTGCAAATAGGGATGTATGTAAAAAAAAAAACGCAATTTGTTAGCAATTTCTTAATATTCCTTAATTGCGATTAGCAAATTGCGAATTAAGAAGTAATCGCAATTAAGGAATACTTTCCCAATCATTTCTATGGGCCAGGAGGCTCATAGGAATGAATGGGAAGTTATTCTCAATTTGCGATTCTCAATTTGAGAATCGCAAATTGAGAATAATTTCAGGGGTGTCAAAAGGACACCCTGGTGCACCCTTGAAATAAGCATGGGTGCACATGTGGCGCACATACATGTCATAAGGACATGTATGTGCTTCACATTGCACTTTGAAAAATGCAAAAAAGTGCGTATTTCCAAGAAATCGCAAATTACCACCAACTTGAAGTTGGTGGTAATTTTCGATTCCTTACGGCCAAATTGCTCTTTTTTGGTGCTTCTTACATTGCATTTAAGGAATCGCTAATTTTGTGATTCCTTATTTTGCCTTAATACATACCACTTGGCAAAATTGCATTCGCAAACGCCGAAATTCTGCGAATTTTGCTTGATACATATGGCCCTAAGATCCAAATCAACCAAGTCAAACTATTCCCGGACTATACAGCGCAGGTGCAGAAGCAGAGAGGAACTTATAATGCAGTGAAACGTCAGCTTAGAGAATTGAATATTCATTACTCATAGCTATTCCCAGCTCGACTATGAGTGGCCACAAAATACACCACCCACTTTTTCGATGCACCCTCTGATGTTTTGGACTGGCTGGAGGAGTCAGGCCTACTGACAGGGCATAGGCCATGCACAAACACCATGTCACCACAGCCCGGCAGGAGAAATAGTCACCGCCTCAGAGGAAGAGGCCATGGCCGCACGACGACGCCAACTGCAGCCCCAGATCTTGAGCCGAGACTGCAGAAAAGATAAGAAGCAATACACGTGGCTGCAATAATTCGAACTATATCTCAGAATTCTGATCAAGATATGAGTCCTGCCTGCTCACCCAGCACGGGTGGATCGACACCTGCCAGATCCAAACTCCTGGACTGCCTGCACCGATCAGACAGATGACATAATATGAATGTTCAATAGTAATCTGAGAGGGGATTGTTACTGTATATAGCATATAAACATTACACTGACATGCTCCAACCAGTTGTGCTAACAAACGCACAAGTAGTATGCGGAGGGGCCAGACTACGCACGCCAAGCACTCAACTCTCACAGAGCCTGACCTATGCACTGCATACGTCATATGAACTCCCATATTACCAGACAATAAGGGATCACTAATTATCTTGACAGAACTCCGAGGGAAAGCCAAAACCCACAGGTTTATACTGCGCACACTCATACCTAGTTGCAAACAAGCATAGTTGTTCGACAGGTTGGGCACCCTAGTTTGGACAAATGTCAACCACGAGTAAACCCTTGTACAGTTATGCACATGCAGTTAAACCCCCTGTTTCAGTATTAGTTTGGACACCTCAGAGAGCTTTTGAGGACCTCCCGACCCTCCGCCAGGCACTCGTCTTTGCACACAGCAGCGAAAACACCAGAGAAAACACTGCCAATACATGGCACAAGCTAACATAATCACGTGGAACGTGAGGGACATGCACACACCAACACACTGATAAGCCATATTTTCCTATCTACAGCGCAGATCCACAAGCATATCCCAAACAGAAATGGAGAAACTACGCAGACAGTTGAGGGGGCAAGTATATGGCACTAACTGTTCTTCTCAAGCATGTGAGGCCTTAATATGGATAAAAGCCGGGCTCCCATGAGTGAAAGAGGAGGCGTTATCAGATCCAGAGGGCAGATATGTGTTTGTGAAAGGTAGATTATATGGCCAGACGCTGCTCATAGGCTCTATGACCCTAACGTAGATCAATACTCCTTCTTAGGAAAGCTGACTGGGATGCACGCTAGATGGAGTGGAATACCGTAGCTAATGGAGGGGGGCGAGGGGGGGGGGGGGGGGATTTTAACTCAGTACTAAACGTAGGCCTAGACAGATCATTCCCGCTACAGATGAGAACCACAGCAATATCCATTGCGCAGGCATTGGCAAAGTGGTTAACTCACTGGTCGCTGATAGACATTTGGCGCACCCTCAATCTCAACACATGTATCTATTTGTTCCACTCCCATACACAGGTTACATGTAAGTCTGGATCGCATAGTAGGATCACACGTCCTCTCCCCACTTATAAAGAAGATCGAATACCGATGAAGCACACACTCTGATCACAATCTTCAACAACTACAACTAGCTAGGGAAGTAGCCCCCCCTCCCCCCAATTCCCACATGGCGGCTTCAACCAGCGGTGCTGGAGGTGCAAGCATCCCAATTCTCTTTGGGGACGGCAATCTTGGAATACTTTGAGGCTAACAAGGGCACTATTAGACGACAAGCTGCTGGAATAGGACGCTTTCAAAGTAACCATGAGAGGTCACAGCCTGGGCGCTACCTGGAACATATGGAAGCAACTGACTGACTCGCCTAATAAAATAGAGAGACAGTTACTGTGACATGAAACAAGCACGGTGACAGACATGGGAGACGCACAGCACCTTGAAGAACTGCACGCAGAACATGCTGATTATTTAGAAAGGCTCAGCTGTCACAACTATGCGGTGCATTCTGCGCGCACACACTCTACAGCAGACTGAATGTGCCAGATGCTGGCATGGCTTATACGCCAAGAGCACACCCGTCAGCCGATAGGTGCATTGCAAACTGAAGCAGGACACATGCTATACATGCAGCATGAAAAACACGCAGCCATGACACAGCATTATGCTACATTCTACCAGTCCCTGGGTTGGTGTAATGGATGGGATCTTACCACCTTTGTAGAAGCTATACACCCTCCAGAGGCGAGACCAGAATACAGGGAGATACTAAATGAACCATTCTCGCCTGAAGTGATCCGTGGCGGGGCGTGGCTTGGACGCCGATCGGGATGGCGGCGTGAGCTCGCAGCTCCGCGCGGAATCCCGCTAATTCTCCTGTTTTCGGAACCCTAGGCGACCCGGAGACGACGCTCCTGCCCTCTGAAGTGTGAGGGGACAGCTGGGCACAATCGGAGAGTCGCTGGGGGACTGCTGGCTCCGAAGAGACCGAGTCGAAGAAGCGGCCGAGGTGTTGCCGAGGGTGCGAAGAAAATGGCGGCGAGGAGGTCGGACGGCCCCGAACTTCAGCCCTGAGCCAAGTTGTCGCCGACTGGCAAGAGATCCTGCAATCAGCTGATCGAGGCACTAGGGTCGGCGGTGCTGTGTCCTGAGACCAGGGGACGCTGCCTTGACTCGCCCGGAGCTTGGGGACCCTAGCTGGCCACCGCCCTGAGACTCATCCTTTCCCCCTCAGGCTTCCGAGGGGGGCGGCGGAATGGAGTGCGCCTCGCCGGTCGTGCTCCTGAGAGTGTCGGTGGGGACATTGCTCTGCCCGGTTCCCGGCGACTGGCGACTGGCACTGACCTACGGGCGCCGACGACAAACGGGCTCCTGGACCTGTGACGCAGCGCCCTGGAATGGCGGCGATCGGAGGGCCGATGGCCGAGAGACGCGCTGAGGGGGACTCGGCGACATCAACTCGGCTGGGCGAGAGTCCCTCCCCGGAGCTTGACCAAGAACAGCGGCTGAACCGGCGATTAGATGCCATACTTGATGCGATCACCTCGACTAAGGACGCGTTGCACCAAGACATCGCCCAAGTGGCCACGGGCCTGGGGCTGCTACGCGCGGATCATGCGAAGCTGGCGGACAGAGTTAAGGACCATGACCAACTGTTGCTGGACCTGAAACCATCGGTGGTGACCGCGGAGCACAGGATCACTGACATATTGGCCCGGCTGGACTCGCTGGAGCGGAGGGCGGAGGATGCCGAAGGCCGCAATAGACGGAACAACGTGCGGGTCGTAGGCCTGCCGGAACGGATTGAGGGGGAGGATGCGGTGGCCTATATGGAGAACTGGTTCCGCACTGTGGTGGCGCCGGAGGGGCTCACTCCTTTCTTCACTCTGGAGCGGGCTCACCGGGTACCTGCTCGCCCGCCGGGGCTTGGCCGCCCCCCCCCCGACCGATGGTGGTGAGGCTCCTCCACTACAAGGACCGAGATCTCCTCATTCAGCGGGCCAGGATGTCGGGCCCTTATGAGGTGGAGAACAGTAGGGTTACAATCTTCCCGGACTACACCCAAGCGGTCCAGAAAAACAGGGCATCGTTCCTAGCAGTGAAGAAGGAGCTCAGGGAGGAAGGCATCCAGTACTCCTTGCTCTACCCGGCTAAGCTGCGGATCATAATGGATGGGTCTACGCACTTTTTCCAGACTCCGGACGAAGTTTGGCAATGGCTGGAGTCGTATAGAGCGGGGACGGACAGATCACATAAAAGTAGACGAGACGAACCCAAGCAGCCCCGGGTGAGGCAATCGCAACGCATCAGATCCCGCAACAGGCGCCAGCGGGAGAAACGGGAGGCTCAAATGGCGGCGGAGAAGAGGGATGCACTCGCAGCGACGGCGGCCATTACAGGGTCGCAACAGAACAGTGAACGGGCAGAAACGGACTCGGGAGGGGAAGGCAGCAAGACGGGAGAGGAACTCTCAGAAGCGGAAAGCTCGAAGGGGCCGATAGTGACCCCACAGACATCGGATGGTATCTTTTGTGGCTGAGATTGGATTGGGACTAGATCGAGACTTCATGGTAGGGTGGTATCCTGCTGATGGAGGGCGGGATGCCGGGAGGGGGGGCTGTGTGCTTCGGGAGGGATGGAGGCGCGGGGCGCGGGCTCCGCTTGCTGGGGTCGGCGGTGATTCACCCCCCTTGGGCCCTTAAGGCCGACTGTGGTGGAGACCACAGGGTAAGAGTGCGAGAAGTTGGTTCAAGGTTTGGATGGGGGCGGACATTCGGTTCGTGTGCTCTGTCCTGGGGAGTGGGGTTTGGGAAGTTTTTCTGTTTTGGGTATGTTCGGGGGGGGGCAACTGCATTGGAGGGGCTATGAACATTCGTTACTTGATTCGGACTGTACGAAGTTGGAATGGGGACATTACCTAATCTGAAATGCCTGACGTGGAATGTCCGGGGGCTGCGAACTATGGTGAAACGTCACAAGGTCCATGCATATCTAGTACGCAGGGGGGTTCAGATTGCTATGCTCCAGGAGACTCATCTCACTAAGAAAGAGTGTGCTGCCTTGCAGAAAAGATGGAGGGGCCAGGTGTTTGGCACCACTTACTCAGCGTATGCCAGGGGGGTGTTGATCTGGGTGAGGGCGGGGATACCTTTTCAATTGCTGAATCAAGTCGTGGATCCGGATGGCCGGTTTGTGGCGGTGGAGGGGAGGTTATATGGACGGGATGTGGTTTTCTGCTGTGTGTATGCGCCGAACGCTGATCAAGCTCGATATTTTGATAGCCTCTCGGGGTCTTTGGCCTCTTTCCTGGCGGGCCCAATAGTGCTAGGGGGGGACTTTAACTCGATCACGGATGTGGCTCTGGATAGGTCCCATCCCCCCCTGGTAGACTCCCCGGTGCGCAGGTTAGCCGCGCACAGGAAGGACTGGCAGGATAGATGGGGGTTGCTGGATGTCTGGAGGGAGCGGCACAGGGAAGCCAGGGATTACTCCTTTTACTCTGCTCTTCATGACCTGCATGTCAGGATTGATTCGGTGCTCTGCGGTGGATCCCTAGCCCCGTTGATTTCCCATGCGGAGTACTTGGCTAGGACTATCTCAGATCATAACCCCCTATTGGTACACATTCAGTGGCAGAGAGAGCGCTCAGTAATACCAACATGGCGGCTTCGGCCGGAGACGCTTGAAGATTCTGTGTTCAGCGACCCGGTTCGGCAAGGCATTGATAGCTATTTCGGAGTGAATGAGGGCACGGCCACGAGTAGGTCCACTGAATGGGATGCAATGAAAGTGGTGGTGAGAGGGGTGTGTTTGGGTAGGTTTTCGAATGCTCGCACGGCAGTGTTGAATGACCTCATGAAAGCGGAAGAAAGGTTGAGGGACTTGGAGCGCTGCAGGCCGGCTAGGCCAGATTTACAGGCCCAGCTATTAGAAGCGAAGGAAGTGGTCGCCACCGAGACGGAACGTTTACGGTGCTATGACTACAGGCAGTATATCATCAGGGCGCATGCGGAAAGGGACAAGGTGGGTACCCTCTTGGCCAGACTAGCCAACCCGGAACTTAGGGGCTCCCCGATCCTCAGCATTAGTAATGCGCAGGGGGAGATGGTGTACACCCAGGCAGCGGTATTGGAACGTTTTAGGGGGTATTATGAGGAACTGTACCAGAGCCAGCTGGGAGTGGGGGTCCAGGACATTGCGGAATACCTGGGGGAGAGGCAGCTACCGGTCCTAGATGAGGAGGACGCGAAGGAACTGGGCAGCCCGATCACGCTCACGGAAATACGGGTGGCCATAAAACATATGGCCCGCAACAAAACGCCCGGGGTGGACGGACTACCGATTGAATTTTATCAGCAGTATGCGGACAGTTTGGCTCCCAGGCTGCTGGTGGTATACACCGAAGCTTTCGAGGCTGGGGCATTGCCTGGGTCCATGCGGGAGGCCTTGATTGTGCCGCTCCTAAAGCCTGGCCGGGATGCCGCGGATGTGAGGTCTTACCGCCCGCTATCCATGCTGACGGTGGATTATAAGATTCTGAGCCGAATCCTGGCCACCAGGCTGGCCCCATATATGACGGGCCTGGTACACAGGGACCAGGCCGGGTTCATACCCACGAGGAGCACGGCGCTGAACATTCGCCGCCTGGTGGGGATAATGGACGCCATCTTGGACGGGGAGGGAGCCCCGGCGGTCCTATCCGTGGACATCGAGAAGGCCTTTGATAGCTTGGAATGGCCGTTCCTGGACGGAGTTTTGGAGAGGTTTGGCATGGGCGAGGGGTTCCGCAGGTGGACAAGGGTCCTATATGCTTCGGCGACGGCGAGAGTGCGTTTGGGCGGCCTGGTGTCTGCGGCGTACCCGGTGGGCAGGGGCACGCGGCAAGGATGTTCTCTGTCCCCCCTGTTTGCTCTGGCGATGGAACCTTTGGCGGTCCATGCGAGGTCGGGTGACAGGTACGCGGGGATAGCCAGCGGCGGGCAGTGGCATTATATATCGCTGTATGCGGATGACTTGCTCCTGTACCTAGCTGACACCTCGCGGGCATTGGCCGGAGCGATGGAGCTGTTGTCGGAGTTCGGCCGGCTGTCGGGCCTTAAGGTCAATTGGGCGAAGACTTGTGTGTTCCCGCTGCGAGCGGGATCGCCCGACCCTGGTGGCGACTTGGGCGTGGTGTGGGAGCCATCTTGTTTCACCTATCTGGGTGTTCGCATCTACCACGCAACTGCGGACCTATTGGAGTGCAACATTGGTTGCTGTGTCCGGGCACTGAGGGGCAGCTTGTCTTTCTGGTCGACCCTCCCGCTGACGGTTCTGGGTAGGATTGCACTTTTGAAGATGGTGGCGCTCCCCCGCTTCCTCTATTATTTCCGAACGCTGCCTGTCTGGATTCCCCAAGGGGTCTTCAGAGACCTGAGATCGATGATTATTGGCTTCCTATGGGGGCATGGCCGCCGTAGAGTGGCCCTGAGCACGCTCCTCCGCCCCAAGATAGAAGGGGGCATGGCTGTGCCCGACTTCGAGCTGTATTATCTAGCGGCGCAGCTGCAGGTCCTTACACAGAACATAGCTAGGGTGTTCCGGGGTCCAGAGGAGGACCGGGATCGGGGGATACAACGCCACGTGCTGTCCTATATTGTCATGCAGCAGAGGCTTGAGCTGCGGGCCCTCACCATGGAGGAAAGGACGCTCCGGCTGTGTTGGCAGAGGAGCCTTCGGAGAGCGAGGGCTTCGCGGCCTTATGCGCCGGAGATCCCGATCGGCATGCTGACGGCCTTGCCGCACGGGGGTGATTGGTCCCCGTTGCTGGATTGGGAGGAGGCGGGACTACAGGTAGTAGGCGACTTGTACATAGACGGGGCTTTGGCACCGTTTGAAGCGCTCCGGGACCAGTTCGGGCTGCCCGACGGGGGGTTCCTCCTACACGCGGCAGTGGTGGCTGCCATACAGAAGCACTGGAAAGGGGGGCTCGTGGAACCAACGACGACTATGGCGTGCCAATATGTGGTGATGGCAGCAGGCACGGTCAAAGCTGTGACGTGCCTCCATAATAGGATGCTGAATGAGGGACTGGGACCACTCCAAGGGCTCAAGGCTAAATGGGAAGAGAGTGTGGGCCGGCCCATACCGGATACGGCATGGGGACACATCCTGCGGCGCACGTGGAAGGGCACGAGAAATGCGCGCTTTCAGCAAGTGCATTTCTATGTGCTTCATAGGGCCTATTTAACCCCTGAGAAATTACAGCGGTACTTCCAGGTACCGGATGCCCGATGCCCACGGTGTTCGTCTCTGGGAGCGGACATGGATCATTTGTTTTGGGGGTGCCCGCACTTGGGGACCTATTGGGCGGAGGTAGGGGAACTCCTGAATGAAGTGACTGACAGGGAGGTGGAATTCGATATGGCGGCTTGCCTGCTGCTCTGTTTCCCGCACACCAAACACACCAAGGTGACGAGCAAATTCATTGATCTGGGTCTGATATTGGCGCAGAGGGAGATTTCGTGGCATTGGAAGTCCAGGGGGGGCCCTCGCTGCGTAGATGGAAGAATGAATTGCTGCGGTGGTCTGACTGCGAGAGTGTGCTCCGGATGAAGCAGGCTGTCAAGATGGGGAATGAGAAGGTCTTGGAAGCGGCGCGTGCATGGGAGCTAGTGGTGCAGGCCTTGCGTGATTCTTTGGTAGAGGACGAGGATGGGGAGAACTAAGCCGGTGGACACCACGGGGCGAACACAGAAGTGCTATATTCCGCACTGTGGTGGATCCATCCAACTCGACAGGACGAGGCGTATACCTAGCAGTTGCCAGGGGGGGGGGGGGGGGGCCTTGGGGGGGACTGGTTCATGGGAGTTCGGGGTGGGTCGGAAGCCACTAGATGGTAGCCCGCCTGGGGGCCTTGACTCTATTAGGATGGTGGGCACTGTGTGGAGTGTGGAATGGCTGGGGGGAGCGGCCAGGCGAGACAGAACGATAGCGCCTAGGGCAGGCCCCGACATGAGCGGTATCACTGATTATTACTGGGATGGCTGACGGATGTGTTGTTGTGGGAGGGGGGGTAAAAGCAGATACGTAAAACGACTTTTCAACCATGGTCCCCATGGGACATACACCGTGATGTTTTCCTATTGAATGTAACAACATGCCGCCCGGCCCCCGGGATGCGGGCTGAATGGCTGTGTACAATTTGGACTTCTTATTGAACGGGGGGATGTCACGAGTGCACTGGTTGATTAATTGTATCCTGTGGTTTCTAACTCTGCAATAAAAATATATTAAAAAAAAAAAAAAAAAAAGTGATCCGTGGCCAATATTTATTTATTTATTTATTTGCAGGTTTGTATAGCGCTGTGAATAGACTCCCGTAGGAGTATCTCCGCGCTTGTGACAACCGGTAGAGGAACTGAGAAAGGAAGTGATGATGTTAAAATTGAACCAGAAGAGCTCTTTAGAACCCAACAAGGGAGCTTAGCTAGAATGAACTAAACAGAAAAGTTTTCAGGTATTTTCTGAAATGAAGATGATTAGAGCATTGTCTCAGCGAAAGTGGGAGTGTATTCCAGAGGTTAGGACCTACCACGGACAGAGCCCTACCGCCTAACCTTGTTTTAGTTATCTTAGGAACGCTCAATAACAGCTGTTCACTAGACCTAAGGGTACGGGTTGGGACGTATGGAACAAATTTGCTAGCCAAATACTCTGGTCCCAGTTCATTGAGGCCCTTATGAATGATACAGCAGGTCTTAAACTTCACTCGTTGACGTATAGGCAACCAGTGAAGTTTGTGTAGTAACGCTTTAGAATGAGATCTGGGTGGTGCATTAAGCACCAACCTAGCTGCTGTATTCTGCACCACCTGCAGACGATCCAAAACCTCTTCATTTGCACCTGCCAAGAGACCATTGCAATAATCAAGACGGCTGATAACTAGAGCCTAAACTAAGGTTTTCCTATAGGAGTCAGGGAAGAAAGGAAATATCCTACGGAGGAGACCTATCACGTGGAAACAAGATCCGACGGTAGTGATAACATGTTGTTTCATGGTCAGCTCCGGTTCCAGTCGAACTCCTAGGTTCTTGATTATTGTTTTAGGTTCAGGAACTGGGCCCAAATCAGGAGGCCACCAATCGGGGGACCATTGGACCCTAGCTTCACCGAAAAGCATCACCTCCGTCTTTCCAACGTTACATTGAAGAAAGTTGGAAGACATCCACCTTGCAACTGCCTTCATCCCATCGGAGAAGGATTGTATAATCTCCGGAGTAAGTTGTTTAAAGGGTAAAAGCAGCTGCGTATCATCAGCGTAGGATACTGGGCAGAAACCGAAAGCTCTGGTTATGTTTGCCAGGGGGGCCACATAGGTGTTGAATAAGGTCGGGCTCAAACAAGAACCCTGCGGGACCCCCTTGGTGATATTAACCTCTTCCGATCTAAACTCACCCATGATGACAGATTGGGTGCGGTTGGAGAGGAAGCTTTTAATCCAGTCCAGTGCTCTACCGCCGATTCCACTCACAGACAGTCGTTCGATCAAGATGTTATGGGAAATAGTATCGAACGCTGCCGATAAGTCTAGCAGCACCAGGACAACAGAATAACCTTTGTCCTGGTACAACCGCAGATCATCCGTTATCGACAGCAAAGCCGTTTCAGTGCTATATTTTGGCCTGAAACCTGACTGCGATGGATCAAGGCTACCAGATTGTTCCAGGTAGGTAGATAGATGTTTATTGGTGTGCTTTTCGATGATTTTCCCCAGAAATGGCAACAGGGAAATCGGCCTAAGATTAGACATGTTGGTCCAAGGAATAGATGTATTCTTCCTAATAGGTCTAACTAGGGCTTTTTTTCCAATACTGTGGGACAACTCCAGTTGTAAGTGAGAGATTCACCAGTCTCTGAACATCAGGGCCCAGTGTACTCCATAAAGGACCCATAAGTCTGGCTGGAAGCAAGTCCGCCGGGCTCCCACTTTTAATGTCAGTAAGCAGTTTCTGAACCTCTATTAATGATATTTCAGGAAAATAATTAAAGGAGTAGGAATTAGTGGGCACTGTTTGCACCAAAGTATAATTGTCCTGGCTACTCATGGCAGGGGTAGGTGCCTCTATTTTATTATAAATGGCATCAATTGTTTCAGTGAAAAAACTGGAAATACTATCACAAAGATGTTGTGAAGCCATATCTGCACTTTCGCATGCTGTAGGCTTCAGAAATGTATTGATAATCTGGTATAGTACTTTCGAGTCATTACCAGCTGCCTTTAACTGTGCGGTGACGTGATTCTTACGTGCAGATCGTATAACTTTGTGATAGATGTTTAGAGCCTTTTTATAATTAGTTTTATCTTCCTCCAAATAAGATTTTCTCCATGTCTTTTCTGTCTTTCTAGCCATGCGTTTAAGACTACGCAGTTCTTCAGAATACCAGACCTCTTGTTTCCTGGCAAGGTTCTTTTTAAAAGTTTTTTTCGGGGAAATTTGTTGTACTGCAGCATTAACTGCTAGATCCCAATTTGAAAGAGCGATGTTAATGTCATCCGTGCATAAAATGGGAGGGGAAAGATATTTCTGTTCAAAAGTAGTGTTAGTGATTTTATGCCACTGCCTACGTTTGGATGGAATGTGAACATGGGGAATGGGCCGTGGGCCTTTGATAGGCATAGAGAACTCAAGCACAAAGTGGTCTGTCCAATGATATTGTTTGGGTACACAACATTCAATACCAGGGAAGTTGGATATTATCATATCCAGGGTGTGCCCTGCTTGGTGTGTAGGTCCACTATTACATTGCTTGAGTCCTATGAGGGATATATCAGTCAAGAAGGATTGTACCTCGCTGTTATTTCCTTCCTCGCTATGAATATTAAAATCTCCAAGCAGCAGAAATTCTTTATCTGGGCACACATGGGGTGCTAATGCTTCCACTAACTGTTTGGAAATGTTTTTTATGGGGCCAGGAGGGCGGTAGACCAAAGCTTCTTTCCTACTATATTGAGTAGATGAACCAATCCTAAAAAAAATCAACATTTCTAAGGCCGGGTTACAGCATTGATCGATAACCGAGACTGAAATATCGTCTTTAAATACAATTGCTATTCCCCCACCAACTTTTTTGGGTCTGTCCAATCTAATAATCTTATAACCCTCCGGTATTCCAAGGGTGATAGCAGGGGTGGAGTGGGGTTTAAGCCAAGTCTCCGTTAGAAAGCACAAATCGGCTTTATGTGTGGAAATGAGATCCCAGACCTCAATGTAGTGTTTAGCTAAAGATCTAACATTACATAATAAATTCCTTCCTCCCTGAATTAAAACAGTAGGGATATTACTAGTGCATTGTTGGAGGGAGGAGTGTTTTTCCGTCTGGAATTGTATATGGCAGGACCTACATGAAAATGGCCCTTCAGGGATGTGAGAAGTTGGCCCGATATGCAACGTTCGCTATTCTAGCGACCGCTATGTATCGTTCCAACGACCCTTATGGTGTTTGGTTGTAAGTCAACCTATAGACCAGCTATCCTAGTAGCGTGGATACGAGCAGTCTATGGCTAAAGACTCGAGAGGGCGTGTTAAGCCAGCTGTTTACCACACATGTACCCCTTGAACACCCAGTGAAAGGACACCACACAAGTGTTATGAAAATAAACAGGATATTTATTAAGATTCACAACAGCCCTGTACTCTTTATGAGGACAGGGTACTAAGCACAAACCAAATCTCTTAGGAAAATACTTCAAGTGCACAATTAAAACAAGTGTCCGAGGACACGGAAAGTTTAAGGTCTCGGGCGGACCCGATAAGGCAAGTCGGAAGCGAGGGACTCGGGACCCTAGAGTAAAGAGGCTATGCAGGCACCGAAATGCCGAGTTACCTAGCCACGAGGGCTGCGGCTGCACAAGTCTTACAGGCGTCGGGGTCTTCGCTGACGAGCCAGGAGCCGGAAGTAAAGGAGTTGCTGGCCGGCGACCAGTGATGAATAGTTCGTAGAGATCCAAGCCTGGATCAGAGATTGTTGATACCTGAAAGCAGAGGGGACCAAGTTCGTACTACTAGCCAGTAGTCAGAGTGTTAGACGGACCGGGAGGGTCGGCCGAGGATAAGGGGAGCGGTCTCCAGGGAGAGCCGTCTCCAGCGATCGTACAGACAAGTAACTTCCCCCCCACAGACGGACACCACACAAGGTTAAAGTTCAACGAGACTTTATAGGCAATTCTTTAAGTTACGATGGAATGGTACAAGGAGGTCTGGACTCAGGGGTCCCCTCGATTCTGGTCTCTGGTTCGGGAAAAGGGTAGCGGGACAGTCTTGTTACCAAAAAGATGGAAATAGCTCTCAATCCTCGAGCTCGGCGTTCTAGATGGTCGGGCCGCGGCGGAGCCAGCAGGTCCCGAGATGGACGAAGGAAACGACGGTCCGCGGCGGAGCCAGCAGGTCCCGATGAAGATGATGGTTACAAACGGTCCGCGGCCACGCCAGCAGGTCCCGACGACGATGAAGGATATGAAGGTTACGAAGGTTGCGGCAGCACCAGCAGGCCAGACGATGGTGCACAAGACAGAGCTACGGCAGCGCCAGTAGTCCGTCAAGGATGAGTTCTTCTTTACGTCTCTCGACTCCAAGATACAACTGCCTTCCTGCTCTGGAGCTGCCCCAGTTATAGGGCTGGTGTTCTTTGATGTCCGGACCCTCGCACTTGGAGGTCGGGAGGTCCGGGATGAGGGAGTCCAGACACCCAGCAGGGGGGTGGAGCCAGCGCCCGGGGAGGCGATGGGCGAGCGGCACTTGGCGGGGGAGAGCCATCGACACCTCTTTCTCCCATTGACTTGCCAAGTAGCCCGCTCACCTCCTGGGTGGATGGTGGTGCCGGGATGTCTGAGGCCTGGCCAGGGTTGAGGTCGATCGGGGGCCAGGCGGCCTCGTGGTGGAGTGTCCAAGATGGCGCCCAGGATGGGCGCGCAGGCCGGCAGTGGATCGGGCCCATGAGGTCGACATGTTCGAGGGCAGGGGTCCCGGAGGGGACGGAGGGCGTGTAATGGTGGTGCGTGGCTAGGCTCTGCAGTCTCACGGACCAGGAGGCGTTGTCGGCGACCACGGTGGAGGTGCGAGCTGTCCCACGAAGGATGATGCTGTCGGCGTCGCTGGGCCCAGGATGGGGCAACAAGCCTTGGCAGATCTCAGGGCCACGTGGTGGGCCTAAGATGGCGTCTTGAGTGGACCAGGAGGGTCCGGGGTGCTTCTCGCAAAGATGGAAGCAAGGGCCAGTCTGGAGCAACCAGACCAGCAGTGTTGTTTGTCGGATGTCGTCACAGAAGGGCACAAGCCAGCGGCTAGTGACCAGACAACGTGCTGAGCAGCGAGCAGAAGGGCCCCACGCAGATCGTGGAGATGCTGGGAGACTGCACTTCGGTGCTGGAGCGGCTCAGGGTCGGGGCTTCTCGGACCCCAGAGCACTCACCAGGGAATTGCTTCGAAGGTCGTGCTGGTTAAGAGCGTGCAGGTTCTGATGATGGCCGGTCCCTCGAGGTCTCGTCGCACCCACAGATCACAGCTGCGCTGATGACGTGGGTAGAGGTCAGAGGTGCCAGGGAAGCCGGTTCTCGTCGAGCTGGGCCGTCGGATTCCTTGAGGAAGGACTTACAGCAAACCGCAGAGTTCTTAGATGGTGCCCGCTGATGCAGGGTGACTACTCCTTAGTCACAAGGGAGAAATCTTAAGAAGAGTCTTGAATTTCCTTTCGTAGAAAGTAGTTCTTGATTCAAAGATGATCCAATTTGGAAGGGTCCCCGCTCCGGCCTTTATTCTAAAGAAAGGGGTGGGTACATGACTAGGTCCTGCCCTAAGGGTGGGACCAGGAAGGGAGGTAGTTACACCCCTCTCCCCTGCCGGACCTTCCCCAGGCCAGGGCTGGCGCCCCTGGAACTGGTTCTGACCGGCAGATGCGTAGTGAGCACCGGGGTGCCACTCCGCAGTCACCTTCTCGCAAAAGCCCTACCTACCCAGAATACACAAACCCTGTCTGGGACGGTGCGAACACCGCCCTTGACAGGAAACCCTTTGTCCAAGCTCTCCTCGCTGGAAGGACTCCCAGCAGCAGGAGGTCAGACTCGTGTCTGTGGTGGCAGCATCCATTTTGTGGAGCTGAGGCTTCAGTTAACTTTAACCGGGGTTCACAGTTACGTACATGTCGTGTCCCTCTAGAAGGGCGGAATGCTAACCTCGTCGCCAGAGTTGGTGAGAGGGCAGCATCCCGATTCGTATGACACCTTACTCGACATGTCTTGATAACGCGACACCGAAGTTACCGATGTGGTACGCGTTATCATGGAACAGCCATTGGATCTTGGTTCCGCAAGCTGCAACCGGGCTCGGCTCGGGCCAGAGCCTAGTTCACACGAGCCCATGCACTCTGCCTTCAGGATTGTCAAGGCCTGCCATAGGAGTGACTGATAGGAACTCGAGTGTCCATTGTATGGTTAGATATAGGGCTACTATATCTAAAGCAAAGTGTGATTACACGACTTCGCCCCAGCTGTCATGCAGCCAGTTGTGTCAAATTTAGGAGGCCAGCCAGGGGTGGCATAATACATGCTGCAGCCCCTGACGGCCATGGGTACACCTATGCCCTGAGTTACAGGGTCTGATAAGGTGGCCCAGTACCAATTGGTAAATGCACCTAGGGTACATATCGTGATTTAGAAAGAACAGCCAGGCTGGGGGTCTGATTGGCAGGCCCACAGCCAGAGAAAGTCGTAAACCAGTGAAACAAAAGCAAAAAATCTGGGTGATCATAGGATTGCAGACCCTACTCTCCTACATGACCCCCCCCCCCAAACGTCGGAACAATAAGCTAACCTTGACCAGGTGAGTCTTCTTGTTCTAAGTGGAAATATCTGGAGAGCCCATCGGCATTGCCATGATCAGTACCAGGTCTATGTTCCACTGTAAAGTCCATCCCCTGTAGGGAAATGGACCACCTTAGCAGTTTGGGGTTTTCACCCTTCATCTGATTTAGCCACAAGAGGGGCTTATGGTCGGTCTGAATCTTGAAGTGAGTGCCAAACAAGTATGGCCTCAGCTTCTTCAGGGCCCAAACCACAGCAAAGGCCTCCCTCTCAATAGCTGACCAATTCTTCTCTCTAGGGGTCAGCCTTCTGCTTATAAAAGCAATGGGCTGGTCTTGACCATCAAAATTCAGTTGAGAAAGAACAGCTCCCACACCCAACTCAGAAGCATCTGTTTGGACAATGAATGGTTTGGAGTAGTCCGGACTCTTGAGGATAGGCGCCGTGCACATGGCCTGCTTTAGGTCATCGAATGCTTTTTGACAGCTCGCTGTCCACTGAACCTTTTTTGGCATTTTCTTGCTTGTCAGTTCGTTTAATGGTGTCACGATGGAACCATAGTTCCTGACAAACTTCCGGTAGTATCCAGTCAGGCCCAAGAAAGCTCGAACCTGAGTCTGGGTGGTTGGAGGAGCCCAGTCCCTGATTGACTGTATCTTGCTCTCCAGTGGCTGAACCTGGCCTCCACCTACAAGGTGGCCCGGGTATACAACCTGTCTCTGCCCTATCTGGCACTTGGTGGCCTTGATAGTGAGGCCCGCGGCTTGCAGAGCCTCTAACGCTTTCCGCAGGTGGACCAGGTGATCCTCCCAGGTGGAGCTAAAGACAGCAATATCGTCAAGATACGCCGCACAGAAGTCATCCAGCCCAGTAAGGACTTGATTCACCAACCTTTGGAAGGTGGCAGGTGCATTTTTCAGACCAAAGGGCATCACCACGAACTGATAATGCCCACCAGGGGTTGAAAATGCGGTTTTAGGCTTGGCGTCCTCAGCTAACCTGATTTGCCAATACCCAGCTGTCAGGTCAAACGTACTTAAGTAGTTGGCCGAGGCCAATCTATCGATAAGCTCGTCTGCCCTCGGTATTGGGTGGGCGTCAGTCTTAGTGACGGCATTGAGACCCCTGTAGCCTACGCAAAACCTCATCTCTCTCTTACCACCCTGGGTGTGAGGTTTCGGCACTAGAACTACGGGACTAGCCCAAGGGCTGTCCGAGGGTTCAATGACTCCCAGCTCCAACATTTTCTGCACTTCACTCTTGATGCAGTCTCTAACGTGATCAGGCTGCCAGTAGATTTTACTCTTAACGGGCAAGCTGTCACCAGTGTCAACCTCATGGGTGCACCAATCGGTCTGGCTGGGTGTTAGAGAAAACATATGTCTGAACGACTGAAGAACCTGTTTACAGTCGCTCTGTTGATGTTCGGAGAGGCTGCCACAAAAGACAACACCATCTACCGATCCATCGTCAGGATTCTGAGTGAGCAGGTCGGGGAGAGGGTCACTCTCCTCTTCCTGTCCCTCATCTAGGGCCATGAGCAAACTCATGTCCTTCCTGTCGACATATGCCTTGAGCCTGTTGACATGAAGCACCCTGTGGGGGCTCCGGGGAGTTCCCAGGTCGACCAGGTAGGTGACCTCTCCCTTTTTCTCCAGGATGGTGTAGGGCCCGGACCATTTGTCCTTGAGTGCTGCTGGGGCCACTGGCTCCAACACCCACACCTTCTGTCCGGGCTGGTAAACAGTCAAGACAGCCTTTTGGTCATGCCAAGCTTTCTGGAGTTCTTGGCTGGCCTTAAGGTTTTCAGATGCCTTCTCCATGTATTCAGCCATCCGCGAGCGGAGGCCAAGCACATAGTCCACTATGTTGGCTGCAGGCTTTTTGAGAGGTCTCTCCCATCCTTCCTTCACCAAACACAGGGGTCCTCTTACAGGATGCCCGTACAAAAGTTCAAAAGGGCTGTAGCCAACCCCCTTCTGTGGGACTTCTCTGTAGGTGAACAAGAGGCAGGGGATCAGGACGTCCCATCTACGCCGAAGCTTTTCAGGTAGTCCATGAATCATCCCTTTAAGGGTCCTGTTGAATCTCTCAACAAGCCCATTGCATTGTGGATGATAGGGTGTAGTGAACTTGTAGTTGACACCACATTCCTTCCACATAGCAGTTAAGTAGCTCGACATAAAGTTTGCACCTCTGTCGGAGAGGACCTCCTTAGGGAAGCCCACTCTGGAGAATAATCCAACTAGGGCTCTTGCCACAACAGGTGCTGTAGTGGTCCTAAGGGGAATAGCTTCAGGATACCTGGTGGCATGATCCACTACCACCAGTATAAACTTGTGCCCTGATGCTGTTGGTGGTTCCATGGGACCGACAATGTCGATCCCCACCCGTTCAAAGGGCACCCCCACCACAGGCATTGGTATAAGGGGGGCCTTTGTCGTGCCACCTGACTTACCACTGGCTTGGCAAGTGACACAGGAGCGGCAAAACTCCTTGGTATCTTCGTTCATATGTGGCCAGTGAAAGTGTGAGACAAGCCTGTCCCACGTTTTCGTCTGGCCTAAGTGACCTGCTAAGGGAATCTCGTGGGCCAAGGTAAGTAGGAAACCACGCTGAGACAAGGGTACAACCAGCCTCCTGGTCATGCCAGGCTTGGGGTCTCTTGACTCAGTGTACAGGAGTCCATCTTCCCAGTATACCTTGTGGGTACCTGTGGCGTTCCCAGCAGCCTCAGCAGCAGCCTGCTGTCTGAGGGGTTCAAGAGAAGGGCAGTCTAACTGGTCCTTCCCCAGGTCTTCCCTTGAGGGTCCCCCTGAACCCAAGAATTCAACTTGATCAAGTTCGAACTCCCTAGGCTCAGTTTCCCTCAATTCCTGTAGGTCAGCCTCCTCTGAGACTTGATCCACGACCTGGGGCAAGGGGGAAGGCGCAGCCTTAACCCTACTGCTCTTTTTCTTGGGAGGTGTCTGGTCCGTTGTTCCAGGATCCAGCACCTGTTCAGTGGGGCATTTCCTGACCTGTGACCTGGTCACAGCGAACACATGTGCTGGCAAGCCTAACATTTCCATGTGAGTCCGGTGCTCCACTTCTGACCATTGTGATGACTCCAAATCATTGCCCAACAAACAATCCACTGGGAGGTCTGGACTAACTACAACCTTCTTTTGGCCAGTTACCCCTCCCCAGGAGAAAGCTACAATTGCCATACTGTGATTGGTAGTGACATTGCTTGCATTGGTCACCAGGAATTCTGTACCTGGCATGATCTGTCCAGGGTCCACAAAGTTAGGCGTCACCATGGTGACGCTGGCACAAGTGTCCCTATAGGCCTGAGCCATCTTTCCATTTATGAAAGGCGTCTGTCTGTATTTGCCCAAGGTATTGGGACTTATGTCAGGGGACACGTCCGCGTCCCCTCTACTGACAAGGACAGCCTGAGTGAGTGTGCCAACTAAGTTGTCACGCCCCTCAGAACCCAGGGTTAACCCTACTAAACCCTTGGGAGGCGCACTACCACTGCTGACTGTACTAGGGGGCACAGGTGCCTTAGGGGCTGCAGTGGCAGGAGTCTGCCCTCCTCCTTTCTTGGTGCACTCACTAAACCAGTGAGATTTACTTTTACAGTACTGGCACCATCTTTTGGATTGGCCTTCTTTCTTCTTTTGGGGAGCCTGACCCCCACCCTCTTTGGGTTGTTGGGGACCTGTCGAAGACTTCCGGTCGTTTTGTTCCCCCTTAGAATCTTTACCCTTCTGGTCTGCTTTCTTCTGACCACCTTGATTCTGGCCCTGGTTCTGTTTAACTCTCGTACGAACCCATCTGTCTGCCTTCTTTCCCAATTTTTGGGGAGAGGTCAGATCCGAGTCGACAAGATGCTGATGCAACAACTGGTTCTGACAATTGTTTAAAATTTGTTCTCTCATCATCAAATTATACAATCCTTTGTAATCAGTAACCTTACTGCCCAGCAACCAGCCCTCAAAAGCCTTAGTGGCACAATCGACAAAGTCAGACCAATCTTGAGACTGCGTTTTCTGGGTATCCCTGAACAGCACCCTGTACTGCTCAGTGGTTAGGCCGAACCCTTCAACGAGTGTATTTTTCAAGACTTGGTAATCGTTCGCATCCTCCACCCTTGTGGTGAGGAGCTTGTCTCTTCCTTTACCTTCAAAGGAGAGCCACAAGATAGCTGCCCACTGACTCTGGGGAACACCTTGCACCGTGCAGGCCCTCTCCAAAGCAGTAATCCATTTGTGGATGTCGTCCCCTTGTTTAAAGGGGGGCACTATCTTACCAAGGTGTTTCGTATCGAAACTCTTTTCCCTATTGCTAGGTACATTGCTGCCACCAGTGGGGACTACCCCACTTAACTGTTGCTCTCTCGCAAAGGCAAGCCTTTCTTTGGCCAGGGCAAGTTCTTCCCTTTCGATCCTCAGATTAGCTGCCCTTTCCTTAGCTTCGTACACTCTCCGCTGAGGGGACGTCATCCCTCTTTGCGAAGAGTTGCGAGAGCCATTGGTTTGAAGGGATCTGCCAGAGTCTCTTGACAGAGATCGGGCTCGTCCATTCCCAATGTTAAGCTGACCTGATAGTGGCCCCAGGGGTCCCCCAGTACCGCTATCATGTTTGCTTAAGTTGGACCTGCTTAGTCTGACGACTTCTACCTGTCCCTTATCTGCCTCATCCCCAGAGGGATCCTCATCCTCATCATCCTCCACATCTTCGTTCTCAGTTGCGAGGTGGATGAGGTCAGGATCGTCTCTGGTTCCCTCGAGGGGAGGCATGTCTCCTTCTGGATTAGAAGAGCTAAGACGGGTCTCAGCTTTTCTGGCATCATAAGTCTCCAAGAGACCAATCAGAAAGGACGTGGTGGGGTTAGACCCCTGCTTGATCTTCCGGGAGTGACACACCTGTCTTAACTCCTTGAAGCTCAGCACAGTATATCTTGAAGGGATGACCTGTGGAGGGTCAACTGACACAAGGGGAGACTCAGAGTTTCCTCCTTTGTCCGACATACTGTTTCTAGTGTGGTGTAAGTGATGCACCTACCTACACTACGTGTTTACCTACTGTTCCCTTGCTAAGAGTTGCAGCCAAGGTGTGCTAAGCCTTGAGGAGCTGCAACAGCTGGTTCAGTAGAACTCAGAGTATTCTAAGCTTTGGTTATATGTACTAACAGTACTTATGCGATCTTTCAACAAGATATTCTTAGGATACGTGTGGTAAAACAACAGCAAGCTCAAATCCCAACCGCTGCTCACCAATGTGAGAAGTTGGCCCGATATGCAACGTTCGCTATTCTAGCGACCGCTATGTATCGTTCCAACGACCCTTATGGTGTTTGGTTGTAAGTCAACCTATAGACCAGCTATCCTAGTAGCGTGGATACGAGCAGTCTATGGCTAAAGACTCGAGAGGGCGTGTTAAGCCAGCTGTTTACCACACATGTACCCCTTGAACACCCAGTGAAAGGACACCACACAAGTGTTATGAAAATAAACAGGATATTTATTAAGATTCACAACAGCCCTGGACTCTTTATGAGGACAGGGTACTAAGCACAAACCAAATCTCTTAGGAAAATACTTCAAGTGCACAATTAAAACAAGTGTCCGAGGACACGGAAAGTTTAAGGTCTCGGGCGGACCCGATAAGGCAAGTCGGAAGCGAGGGACTCGGGACCCTAGAGTAAAGAGGCTATGCAGGCACCGAAATGCCGAGTTACCTAGCCACGAGGGCTGCGGCTGCACAAGTCTTACAGGCGTCGGGGTCTTCGCTGACGAGCCAGGAGCCGGAAGTAAAGGAGTTGCTGGCCGGCGACCAGTGATGAATAGTTCGTAGAGATCCAAGCCTGGATCAGAGATTGTTGATACCTGAAAGCAGAGGGGACCAAGTTCGTACTACTAGCCAGTAGTCAGAGGGTACCAGGATGGCACCGGTTGGCCGTCACCTCGACCAGGTGAGTGGGCGACGCTAGGCTCTGCAGTCTCACGGACCAGGAGGCGTTGTCGGCGACCACGGTGGAGGTGCGAGCTGTCCCACGAAGGATGATGCTGTCGGCGTCGCTGGGCCCAGGATGGGGCAACAAGCCTTGGCAGATCTCAGGGCCACGCGGTGGGCCTAAGATGGCGTCTTGAGTGGACCAGGAGGGTCCGGGGTGCTTCTCGCAAAGATGGAAGCAAGGGCCAGTCTGGAGCAACCAGACCAGCAGTGTTGTTTGTCGGATGTCGTCACAGAAGGGCACAAGCCAGCGGCTAGTGACCAGACAACGTGCTGAGCAGCGAGCAGAAGGGCCCCACGCAGAACGTGGAGATGCTGGGAGACTGCACTTCGGTGCTGGAGCGGCTCAGGGTTGGGGCTTCTCGGACCCCAGAGCACTCACCAGGGAATTGCTTCGAAGGTCGTGCTGGTTAAGAGCGTGCAGGTTCTGATGATGGCCGGTCCCTCGAGGTCTCGTCGCACCCACAGATCACAGCTGCGCTGATGACGTGGGTAGAGGTCAGAGGTGCCAGGGAAGCCGGTTCTCGTCGAGCTGGGCCGTCGGATTCCTTGAGGAAGGACTTACAGCAAACCGCAGAGTTCTTAGATGGTGCCCGCTGATGCAGGGTGACTACTCCTTAGTCACAAGGGAGAAATCTTAAGAAGAGTCTTGAATGTCCTTTCGTAGAAAGTAGTTCTTGATTCAAAGATGATCCAATTTGGAAGGGTCCCCGCTCCGGCCTTTATTCTAAAGAAAGGGGTGGGTACATGACTAGGTCCTGCCCTAAGGGTGGGACCAGGAAGGGAGGTAGTTACACCCCTCTCCCCTGCCGGACCTTCCCCAGGCCAGGGCTGGCGCCCCTGGAACTGGTTCTGACCGGCAGATGCGTAGTGAGCACCGGGGTGCCACTCCGCAGTCACCTTCTCGCAAAAGCCCTACCTACCCAGAATACACAAACCCTGTCTGGGACGGTGCGAACACCGCCCTTGACAGGAAACCCTTTGTCCAAGCTCTCCTCGCTGGAAGGACTCCCAGCAGCAGGAGGTCAGACTCGTGTCTGTGGTGGCAGCATCCATTTTGTGGAGCTGAGGCTTTAGTTAACTTTAACCGGGGTTCACAGTTACGTACATGTCGTGTCCCTCTAGAAGGGCGGAATGCTAACCTCGTCGCCAGAGTTGGTGAGAGGGCAGCATCCCGATTCGTATGACACCTTACTCGACATGTCTTGATAACGCGACACCGAAGTTACCGATGTGGTACGCGTTATCATGGAACAGCCATTGGATCTTGGTTCCGCAAGCTGCAACCGGGCTCGGCTCGGGCCAGAGCCTAGTTCACACGAGCCCATGCACTCTGCCTTCAGGATTGTCAAGGCCTGCCATAGGAGTGACTGATAGGAACTCGAGTGTCCATTGTATGGTTAGATATAGGGCTACTATATCTAAAGCAAAGTGTGATTACACGACTTCGCCCCAGCTGTCATGCAGCCAGTTGTGTCAAATTTAGGAGGCCAGCCAGGGGTGGCATAATACATGCTGCAGCCCCTGACGGCCCTGGGTACACCTATGCCCTGAGTTACAGGGTCTGATAAGGTGGCCCAGTACCAATTGGTAAATGCACCTAGGGTACATATCGTGATTTAGAAAGAGAACAGCCAGGCTGGGGGTCTGATTGGCAGGCCCACAGCCAGAGAAAGTCGTAAACCAGTGAAACAAAAGCAAAAAATCTGGGTGATCATAGGATTGCAGACCCTACTCTCCTACAAGGGATACAATGGGGTAGTAGCTTACAAGTGGATGTTAACACGTCAGAACGTAAGCACATTAAGGCCTGTGTGGAGTAAATCAGCCTAGATACCTTCGAGTCCACAGATGATACTGCCATAGCCCCTAGGCCCGTCCGGTCGCGGACGGGCGCAGACAGGCTTCTCTCTGGCGCGTCTCAGGCGCTTCGCTGCGCGCGACCGCTGCGCGCTTGCTGTGACGAGGGAGCTAAATACCCCTCAGCGTTCAGCAACTAGAGCGCTAACCGCTCGATGTATGCAGAAGTGACCTGGCTCTGCCTGACCCGCCCTCCGCTCAACGGCACTGGTTGCCGAGTCGGACCGGGGCGGGCAGGACGGAAGATCAAGCCCAGGCTGGGTTAAAGATAAGTTATAATGTTTTACCCTGAAGCGTGTAGCGCTATAACATACAGCAAAGGACTATTATCGTTTTTTAAAAAATGGTGCTATTAAAATACTTTCATCAGTTTTCAATTTTTAAAAACAAATGCAACATTAGTCAATTGCTCGTAACCTGGGCGTCAGCGGGTCGGGGAGACACTGCCACCGTCCTCCCTACCGAGATTCGTCGCCTGCTCCTCACTGCCTAAATACCCCTCAGCGTTCAGCAATTAGAGCGCTAACCGCTGAATGTATGCGGAAGTGACCTGGCTCTGCCTGACCCGCCCTCCGCTCAACGGCACTGGTTGCCGAGTCGGACCGGGGCGGGCAGGACGGAAGATCGAGCCCAGGCTGGGTTAAAGATAAGTTATAATGTTTTACCCTGAAGCGTGTAGCGCTATAACATACAGCAAAGGACTATTATCGTTTTTTTAAAAATGGCGCTATTAAAATACTTTCAACAGTTTTCAATTTTTAAAATCAAATGCAACATTACTTAATTTCTCGTAACCTGGGCGTCAGCGGGTCGGGGAGACACTGCCACCGTCCTCCCTACCGCTGTTTTCCCAGTGGCTAGCAGAACTAGCCACTGGGAAAACACCAGAGCCATACAGATCCCTGACGGAATATTACAAAGCATATTCTGTAACACTAACCCCGCGCCTGTACCCACTCTACATCACAGCTTTGAGTGAGCGAAGCTCCCCCCTTCTATATGAGAGGCAAACCCGGTGTCATTGCTCAAACCTGATAAAGATCCCACCAAAATGAGCTCCTACAGACCACTAGCCCTGCTTAATATAGACTATAAAATATTGGCAAAGATCCTAGGAGACAAGCTTGCGCAGGTGGTCCCATCACGGCATACGGAGTTGCAATAGCACTACTGGGCAAGGTGCCAGTCCTCATCACACTAGAAGTCTGTAAGGCTGCGGACCCTCCTGGGAGACAGCGTTGCCGCAACAGGCACCACACGCCTTCACTCGTTGCACCCAGCTCTCTCAATACAGCTATTTTCACAGCTTCCCCTACCTGGCATATCTGGATCACCCACTGGAATCTGCACATAGGCAGAAATCTGATCGGTGCAGCAGTAGCCTCCTCACACCAGGTGTTCCCCTGGTTGGGCTCACCACTGGAACTCGCCCACTCCAAAGCTCTCCTCTTCCTCACATGGCGCACTGGTTTCTGTCAAGCAGACAGGCGCTGGTGCTGAAGCCTTCACATCAGGTGGTCTTGTTTTCCAATAGGTGAAGTCCCCTTGTCAAATTTTTGCTGAAGGCGGAGGAAATGTTGCAGCACAGCACACCCCCCAGGTTTGCTGAGATAAATGCTAACCAGGGACTGTGAATAAACTACCCCTCCTAAACCCCAAGCAAAAACAATCTAATTATAACTCTGGCCGCACTTTCTGCATTTGCACTTTACTACATTTCACTCAATTAGAAAGTAGCGGTGCCCATCCCCAGGGGACAATGAGATTGATGTGGACCATGAAATGTAAAAGTTTTACTCACCTACAACATGGCATATTAAATATGTTTTAATAGTAGTTTCAAACCATGGATTTTAAAATGTTTTTATTTTTTGTAATATGGTATTTTAAATATGTCTTGATCACTGAGTGGCCTATTATGACGGAGATCGGAAAGCCTCCGACCTTTGCGACTTCCCAAATTGAAACCCAGGGTCCTCCATGTAATGTACCGTTATAGGCACACTTTCACTCACTCACTGTACGGACAAAGCACATACAGTATTCAGTACTGTTTTCTGCATGCGTTGTGCCATCACAGACACACATAGATTCATCCCACACATTAATTTTGTGTGCCCTCCTCAGTACTGTAGTCTTTCTATGTTGTGCCACGGTGACTTGAAAATACACTCACTGCTACTATACACATTTCTCATGCGCACCCTGCATATCCCATCAACCTTCATATATTGCACTTCTTGCAAGCACAGTGCTTTTATTGTGCAAACACTGCACAGCACTACTTCTTTCATGTAATGCATTACTCTGTATTATACATACACACAGTACAGGTAATCTTTATGCATGCACTGCTCTATTGTAGTACTGTACCCTTCCCAGGCACATATACTTCCAACGCTGAGAAACCATTCCTGTGCTGCGCAGCACTCTACATCTAACTGATGTAGGCCAAGGGTGAGTTATACACACAGCAATGGATCTTTAAAAATGTGAATGGCCCAGTAGGCCTCACTCCAGTGACACAGGTTAAAAAAGGACGTATACACTACTACTGATCACAACACAGTATGCTGCCATCACCGTGCTCCTGCTGTTTAACTCTTGGTGAAGGCAGGAAACCTTCCACCACAATGAGGATAGTGCTTTGCGTTGCCCTCCCAGTCCAACAAGCCCGCAATCAATGAGGCAGGTCTATGTCATGGCGCACATGCATGATCCATGTTTTCATATGACAACAAAAATCAGCTTGAGGGATCCAGACAACAGGGCAGTTGGGAACGCAGGGCAAGGGTACACACCCATAACTAAGCAGAGAACTTTTTCACCTCAACAATAACTAGATCAACTGCAGAATTACGTCCAGATTTATATTCATGCATTGTTTATCCTGAACGGCAGGCTTCTACTTTAAAAAATGAATCTCCCTTATTACTCATCTCAGTGATTCTTAGTTTCAAATTTGTTTTATTGGAGTCAAAAGCAGAAGAAGGCATTTCAAAACAGCAAGAGCATAGCAGGTGTATAATGCGAGCGAGACAGACAGGCACGTCTTCGCTAAAAAATAGCAAGAAAGCAAAAGTGATACACCAACGGGGAGATGCATAGCCTATGCTGTAACCAAGGTGCCATGTAAAAGGACCAAACGTGCAGAACAAAAGAGCCCCCGTCCCCCTCCCCCATCCCAACTCCCCTTCCCTCCCTCCACCCCGACCAGTATGCCGTGTACAAGAGACGTATGGTGTGACACTGCAAACGCTGCGCATCGGTGTGTGTTCGAGCCTACCGCGGGTTACTTGGTGGCCCTGTGAGTCGCAGGAGGCAAAGATATTTGGGGCACGTGATTTCATTAAACTCTTGGGATAGCAAGGATAGAAGCGGTTGCCAGGTCTTCTGAAAGGAGTCTGCAGAATTAGTCAATGTGGCCTGGATGCGCTCCATGCCTAGTGTAAACCATAATTTGTGTAGCCAGCCTGTGTGGGTAGGGGCACTAGGTGAGCCCCAGAGTGATAGAATATGCTGTGACGCCGCCTGCATGTCAATGCCCATCTGCTTGCCGCGTAGTGACCTCAGGGGGAATGTGAGCGCGTTGGGCAATCCTAGAATTGCATACGCGGGGAAGCGTGGAATTTCCGTCTGAAAGGTAGAGTCAATATCATCTAAGACCCCCTTCCAGTAGTCCCGGACAAGGTGGCAGTCCCACAGCAGATGTGTTAACGTACCCCGCTCGCCGCACCCTCTCCAGCATAGCGCACTCCGAAGGGGGTTGCCTCGATTGAGTCTGGCCGGGGTGAGGTGCCAGTATATGGCCAGTTTCACCGCTGCTTCCCTAGCCGCAGTGTTACGGGTGGTATGTGCTGCTCTGTAATAAATAAACCCCCATTCCTTGGGTGACAGCGCCCGGCCAAGCTCGGATTCCCAGCGTTTCTGCCCCGCCGTTTTGCTGGAGCTGGTTGCCGGGGAGAACATCTTGTAAATGTCCGATATAAGATGTTTGTCGGAGTCTTTTGGGATTAGCCATTTTTCGAATGGGGTTAACAGCCGATACATTAGGGGAGCACGGTCAGGGTGCGACATCCAATGACGAAGCTGGAAGTACTGGAACCTGTGATGGTTGACCACCCCGTAATCTTGCACAATGTCGGCAAGAGAAAGGAAGCTTTCGGACTCGAAAAAGTAGCCAGCTGAGCGGCATTCTGTACCACGCCACTGTGGAAAGGCGCGGGGGTGGTTGCCTGGTGGGAAATCCGGATTGTCCAGAATCGGGGTGAGGGGGGAGGGGAAGGTTGTTAAGTCTCTCTTGACCGCTAAGGCATCCCAAGCCCTCAGGATCGTACGCATGATGGGGGAGTTAAGGAGATATCTCGGCCTATGTTGACGGACGAGAAATGGTATCTTCCATAGGGAGGTCTGGGCCATCGCTCTGTCTTGGAACAGCCACCTCTTTTCGGATTCCGGCCGGTCCCATTCCACCAGGTAGCGGATTTGTGAGGCACGGAAGTATTGTAGGAGGTTGGGGACCCCCAAGCCTCCCTTGTCCACCGTCCTGTATGCAATCAGCTTGTGCAGGCGCGCGCGCTGTTTTCCCCAGATGAACTGGTGGAGAGCGGCTTGCAGGGCCGGCGGGGGTATCGGGAGGGTTTGGAAGATATACAGTATCTTAGGCAAGGCCGACATTTTCACCGCCGCTATACGACCCAGCAGGGAGAGAGGTTGTTTCGCCCAGCGGGCCAGGTCAGCTTGGATCTGGGAGGCGAGTCTTATAATTGAGGGATGCCGTCGCAGCGGTGTTGGAAGTGAGGGTGACTCCCAGGTATGGGAGTTGGGAGGAAGTTTGGAGATTGCAGCCAAAAGTTGGGACAGGGGTGCGAGAGTGGGCTTTGCTGTCCAAAGGCAGGATCAATGACTTCCCCCGATTGATCTTGAAACCAGAGATTGCTCCGAATGCGTCCAATTCCTCTAGGAAGGCGGGTATAGAGCGGGATGGATCATTGAGGGTGGCAATGATATCATCGGCGTAAAGGCTCACCACGTGTGGTTCACGGCCAAAGGTGATACCCTGAATGTCAGGGTTGTCTCTCAATTTCTGCGCCAGTGGTTCCACATAGAGGGCGAACGTCCTTGACGCGTCCCCCGCTGTATCTCAAAGGGGTTTGATTTGAGACTGCCCAAGCGGACCTTGGCCTGAGGGTGGAAGTAACAACTCGCTATCCACGATTGGAATCGGTCCCCCAGCTGGTAGCGCTGCAGGACTGTTAGACGGACCGGGAGGGTCGGCCGAGGACAAGGGGAGAGGTCTCCGGGGAGAGCCGTCTCCAGCGATCGTACAGACGAGTAACTTCCCCCCCACAGATGTACACCACACAAAGATAAGATTCAACGTTCTTTATAAGCAATCTTTAAGTACGGTGGAATGGTACAAGGAGGTCTGGACTCAGGGGTCCCCTCGATTCTAGTCTCTTGGTTGGGAAAAGGGGTAGCGGGACAGTCTTGTTACCACTCTGGTAGATGCGATGATAAGATGGATAGCTCACAATCCTCGAGCTCGGCGTTCTAGATGATCGGGCCGCGGCGGAGCCAGCAGGTCCCGAGATGATCGATGATAGCGACAGTCCGCGGCGGAGCCAGCAGGTCCCAGTGAAGGTGGTAGTTACAAACGGTCCGCGGCCACACCAGCAGGTCCCGACGAGGATGAAGGTTTCAGAAGGTTGCGGCAGCGCCAGCAGGCAAGACAATAGTTAGCAAGGCAGGGCTACGGCAGCGCCAGTAGTCTGTCAAGGATGAGTTCTTCACTGCGTCTCTCGACTCCAGGATACAACTGCCTTCCTGCTCTGGAGCTGCCCCAGTTATAGGTCTGGCGCCCTTTGATGTCCGGACCCTCGCACTTGGAGGTCGGGAGGTCCGGGATGAGGGAGTCCAGACACCCAGCAGGGGGTGGAGCCAGCACCTGGGGGAGCTGGAGGCGATCGGCACCTGGCGGGGGAGAGCCATCGACACTTCTTCCTCCCATTGACCTGCCAAGTGGTCCGTTCACCTCCTGGGTGGATGGTGGTGCCGGTATGTCGGGGCCTGGCCAGGCCCAGGGTTAGGGTCGATCTGAGGCCATGCGGCCTCGTGGTGCAGTGTCCAAGATGGCGGCCAGGCCGGGCGAGAAGGCCGGTAGTGATTCGGCCCCATGATGCAGAGATGTCCGGGGGCAGGAGTCCCGTATGAGACGGGGAGCGGGTGGCTTCTGTGGAGGGCCGGGCTCGGGCCCCGTCATGCGGGGAGGGAGCAAGCCCTTCATGTGGCCTGTCCAACAAGGACTTTCTGTAGGTAGGTCCAATCGACGCGATCAAACGCTTTCTCTGCGTCTATGGCCGAGTTCTGGAAATGCGTTTTGTCAATCAAGTGCAGGAGCCTTTTAGTGTTGTCGCTGCATTGGCGGTTCGGGACGAACCCCGACTGGTCCGGCTCGAGAATACCCGGGAGGCAGGGGCCCAGGCGTGCCGCCAGTATCCCAGTAAATAATTTCAAGTCCAAGTTAAGTAATGAGATGGGGCGGAAGGCCGAGCAGTTCGTTGGGTTTTTGCCCGGTTTGGGCAACACCACTATGTCCGCTGCGAGCATGTCAGGGGGTATGGAGCTCGGGCCTTCAAACGAGTTGAACAGCCTCGTGAGGATCGGCGCCAGGAGTGGGCCAAACAATTTATAGAAGCTGGAGGAAAAGCCATCAGGACCCGGAGATTTGAGCGGCCGTAGGCGGGAGATTGCGGCCAGGACTTCGTCCGGCCGGATAGGGGCGTCTAGGGTGTCTGAAATTGATTTGGACAGGTGGTGTGATACGCGCCGAGGTCAAGTAAGCGTCTATGTCCGCAGGCGGTATTCGGTCTTCCTTGTACAGGGAGGCGTAGAATGAGCGGAAGGCGTCCGCAACCTGGGCCTCGTCAGTGATAGTCTCCCCGGAGTCATTCAAGAGAGTGGTGATTTTAGAACGCTGGGTTTTGGCCTTAAGAGCGCTAGCCAAAAGGCGTCCGGTGCGGTTGCCCCCCACGTAGTAGGAATGGCGGAGTCTGAGGGCGGCGAATTCGGCCCTGTCGGTGTCCAGACTAGCCAAGTGAGCCCTGGTGGCTTTTAACTGCCTCCAGATCCTCGGGCACCAGTGCGGCTGTGGACCCGTTCGAGTTCAGCCACCTGAGCTGTGAGGTCGTCTCTTTTTTCCTTCCGCAGTTTGGCGTCCGCCGCTGCTATAGCGATCAATTCCCCCCTGACGACTGCCTTCAAGGCACCCCAGAGGGCCGAGGTGGAAGTGACAGAGCCATCGTTAGTGGCAAGGTACTCCGTGATGCATTTACGAATTTGTGCAGCAACGGCCGGTCTCTGTAGCATAGTTTTGTTGAGCCTCCAGGAGGTCGGAGCGCGAGCGGTGACGGGTATGGCTAGTGTCAGTTCTACTGCGTCGTGGTCGGAGAGAGCTGCTGGGACTATGGAAACGTCGTGGACGAGAGGTGCTAGGTCGGATGAGCCCAGGAAGTGGTCTAGGCGCGCGTAGGTGCGGTGGACATGGGAAAAGAATGTGAACTGTGTTGAGTTGGGGTGTGTCATTCTCCAAAGATCTAACAAGCCCCTATCTTGTAGTCAAGACCCGCCCGCCTCAGAAAGCGCGCCGGCGTCGCCATAGCGGTGTCCAGACCTATCTTTGTGTGTATCCATGACAAGGTTGAGATCCCCCCCAATGATTAAGTGGGCATTGGAAGGCTGCAGCGCTTCTGAGAGTGCATTCTGAAGGAACGCTTCCTGGCCGGTGTTGGGGGCGTATATGGAACCCACTGTTATCGAGGTAGTGCCCACCAGCAGGGTGTATGATAGGAGGCGGCCTTTGATTTCTCCCGCTTTGATCCCCACCCGGCCTCGAAAGCGTCGAGACACAAGCATCGCCACCCCTGCTTGTTTAGTGGTGAGTGATGAGAAGAATTGTTGGGGGAAGGCCCTGGAGCACATCCTGTGCCAGTCCTTAGCTAAGAGGTGGGTTTCTTGTAATAAGCATATGTCCGCCCCTGAGTGTTCTAGATATGAAATTACAGCCCGCCTCTTGATGGGGTTGTTAAGGCCCTTTACATTGAGAGACAGTACCTTAAGTGTGTCAGGCATGTTGGGGGTATGGAGGTGTAGTGTGGTGCAGTGGTAGTGCTGTCCCTCTGCGCAGCGAGCAATCTGCGGTGTGGAAAGCTTGTCCATGACCCTCGGCATACTGGTCCCCTCCCTCGATCCCACCCCAAACCCCCCGCCCGAACGAAACGTGTCCAGGTCCCAAACCCCACCCGGAGTACATTGTCCGCAGTCCCGCCGGGTTAGAACTGTCCCAACTCCCCCTACCCAGCAACCATGTCCTCCCGTACCCTCCCTAACCCCAACTTCGCAACACCCAACCAATGGTCATAGTCCCGGGCCTATCCAGAGTCAGTTCAGGCCCGTGGGGTGAAAAGTAGAAGAGGCTCTGGCAGTGGCGACCCGTGTGGCCCCCCGCCCCCTCCCTCTTCCCCCCCACTCAGAATAAGTGAGATTGTCACGGCTCCCCCGTCTTGTTGGTCTCAGGGAGGGGAAGTAGTGTCTTTAATGACTTCCTCTATGGCTGCAGCTTTGTCCTTGGCGATGGTCCCCGGATCCGGGCGGTGGCGATGCCTGGAGGTCCGGCGTCGTCGTACCTGCTGCCATTCGTCGCCCGAGGATCGTGGGCGGGTAGCTGGAGAGGATCCCATGTTCGAGTCCTTGTCAGAAGCATTATCCGGCACCTCCAGGCCCAACAGGGTGCACGTGTCCTGCAGTGAACGGAGCTGGTGCAGTTTGCCCTTCCATTTAAAGATCAGGCGGAACGGATGTCCCCAGGAGTAAGGCATGCCCTTGTCTCTCAGAAACATGGTGACAGACTTGAAGTCCTTGCGCTTCTGGAGAGTAATGGCGGAGAGGTCTTGGAAGAGCTGGATAGAGTTGTCCCGGAAGCGGATAGGCTGCTCTTGGCGCGCTTCTTTCAGTATTCTTTCCTTCAAGGGAAAGTCCGGGAGGAAGGCCAGGATGTCCGAGGGGGGGGGGGGTTCAGGGGCACGGTGGGGCAGTCCCACTCGGTGCGCTCTGTCAATGCAGATGGGGAAGTCGGCGGGCTCGTGGAGGATCTCGCGAAAAAGGTCTTGCAGATATTCCGTGACGTTATTCCCCTCCGCTTTCGATGGCACGCCCCTGACCCGTATGTTGTTCCGTCTGGAACGATTCTCGAGGTCCTCCGTGTGTGCCTGGAGACCCACCTGCTGTTCCTGAAGACGGAGGATTTCCTGTTGGAGGAGCACCAGGTCCTCGCCACGGGTCTGACTGGTTTCCTCCATTGCCACCACTCTCTCTCCCCTAGCCCGTCCAGGTCCCTGCGCAGTTCTCTCTGTTCACTGACCAGTTCTTGTTTCAGGGTCTGGAAGTCAGTGCGCAGCGTGTTGAAGAGGTTTTCAAGGAATGATTTCGTTATGGGGGCGTCTTCATCTTCCTTGGTCGGGGTGACCGCCGATGTCGAGGGGGAAGTAGGAGCGCGAGATTTCTCGGATTTAGAGGACGTTTTCATGAGCAGTTCGCTGATCGGTCTGCCCCCTCTGCGATTGTTGGAAGACATCGTGATGTGGGACGAGGAGAAGTTCTGAGCCCCAGGGGCCAGGGGTACCCCGCCGGAGAAAGAGCGCCAAGAGGACAGTTCAGGGAGGGCCAAAACACCGCCACCAGGAGGGACCCGCACTGGCGCGGTGGATCCCGGCGCGGAAGGGCAAGGACCAAACGCCGTCAAGCACTAGGGCGCAGTATCAGCTCAAGGCGCTGGCGAAGCTCAGGGCGCATCCGCTCCGCACACCCGTGTAAGTCCCAGGGGGGTGAGAGGTGGGTATGTATCGGCGGTCCCTACGCCGGGGGCGCGATCATCAGGTCCCCCCCTCCCCCCCCCCCCGAGTACTCCCCCCTCCTCACCTCGGAATTCTGTAGACGTGGTCCACCAAAGGGTCTGCTTGCAGCCGGGGGAGGGTCCGATGCACCAGAAGAGAGGTAGCCCCAGCCACTCACCGTGGGCGCTGCGTGGTAGGCCGTGGCTCACACGTGGCGTTAGCAGCGTCGCAGATGCCCTCCAGGGATGTCCAGGTCATAGATGGCAGTCCGTGGGGAGGGTCCGGGGAAGCAGACGGTGTGCGAGGGGTCTCATGGCAGCACCGGATTCAGGCCGCCGGAGGTACCGGCCCAGGCCGCCCCTCAGACCAGGCCTCAGCCTGGGAGCAGAGTTGTCGGTGCCCGGGCCGCAGTCCGCCCAAGTCTCTAGTGCGTCCGCCTGGCAGCCCCACTGTGTGGAAGATGTGGGCTGCCACTCACCGGCACCAGCAGGGGCCCCGCGCCGGAGGGCAGCGCCGTCAGTGGGGGCCGTGCCGCCGCAGGCCGCCTCCGCCGCCAAGCAGGCCAAAGCCGGGGGCTCAAGTAGTAAGTCCGGCCCAGGAGCAGTGGGTAGGTCATGGGCCGCGCTCCCGCCCGGCCGGAGATCAGCGGCCCAGGAGGCGTCGGCAGGCTCGGGGGGGGCACACCGGCTGCAGGGGGTGCCGGGTCGGAAGTGAAGGCACCCGCGTCTCCCGAGCAGCGGGCGGAGTGGCGCTCAGTTCAGGCGCGGGCTGTTGCCCGCCGCAGCCGGCAGCCGCGTCCGCGGCGGTGAAGGTGGATGGCCGCTCCGTGTGCAGGCCACGCTGCGGGACCGTGGACCTCTCCGTGACGTGGGGTGAGCAGGGGGGCCAGAAGAGGCTCAGTTAGGTGCGATCGTGGGGGGTTCGGGGATCGAGGGCGAGGAGCTCCGTAGTTAAGCTGCCGTCCCGGTCGCCATCTTGGCCACGCCCCCATCTCAGTGATTCTTAAACAGTTAAGCTCAGCTTCGGTCATTGTAAAGTTGGATTTAAGATGGGCATATAATCTTGTGCACATTAAGGAAGGAGATGAATAGAAACTCTGATTTATTAGCAGGTTTGGCCACTACAAGTACTTAGCATTAGTGGTTTACATTTGTAATGCTCATGTGATTTTCTAGCATGTATGAAATGAAACCTTGAGGGATAATTTGCATAACAATGTTATTCTATACAAGGGGTCTCACACCTTTTCTGTAATTAGAGCTACTTCTGATCAGTGTAAATCGTTGTGAGCTACTGAAGGCCAAGTAACTTGTGTATTGTTACCAGACACCCCCTTGCCCAGCTTCATAGACTATAAACCTAATGTCCATGGAGCACGATACTATGGTTTGAACAAAGTACTGTGACTAGGGGTACCTGTGATAGGGATGCGGTGTGCGTCAGTGAGTACATGGTCTGAGGGGATGTATGAACATATGTGTGAATTGATGGGATATATGTGTATGGGTGACTGTGTTGTATTTGTGGCACATATGGGGCGCCGTCACATGTGTAACAAACATACAACCATTTTATTTTAAATGGTAGACATTTAAAGTGCAGAAAAATGTTCATAATAAGGAACATTTTTCTGCACTTGTTGAAGCATTTTTCTGCACTTTAAATTTCTCCAATTTAAAAATAAATGGCTATATTGTTTAGTTATAAATATGGCAGTTCGTCTACCAGCCACTGGGAGCAAGATGCCAGTTGTGTGTTAATGTGACACTTTGAAACGGGAGAAAATTCAACTGAAGAGTTAGCTTCATATTTATATGCAGTACATAAAATTCATCTTTTTAGTTTTCTCCCATGTCAAATTGTCTTTACCAACAGCAAGCATATTACTCCCAGTGGCCTGTAGACATGATGCCATATTTATAACAAGAAAATACTGTCACTTCAAAACACGCTTTATACACTATTTAGACTTAAATGGCTTAATTTAAATTATAGGAAAACTACAAGGACAATGTTTGATAGAAACCTTTCCTTCATTTGAAATGTCTCCCATTTAAAACTAAAATTGACTGTATTTTTCAGTTATAAAAGTGGCACTGTGTCTACCAGCCACTGGGAGCAATATGGCTGTGTTTGTAAATGTGACGGTAAATGTGACATTTGAAAAGGAAGGAAATTCAAATGAAGAGTTAACTTAATCATTTAGTTAACTCTTCATTTTATTATTCTCTCATTTAAAAGCATTCAAAAATATTTTGCTTTCATGCTTCATGTCGGAGGGATGGGCGGAAATGAAAACTAGGAGGCCGATGTGTGGGTTGAATGGTGAGGTTTATTGAGGAGTTTTACAAGGTGGTGTAGGAATTATTGAGAACAACAACATAGATAGTTTATTGATAATGATGGTATTTCGATAGTCAGGACAGTCAGGTGGTTGCGATCTGAATTGCCTTGTCCAGTCGTTGCTCCCTTCTCACTTCTCATTCTTCATTACCCTGGAAGGCTCAAAGAAAAGGAAAGAGCGTTCAGTGGACTGTATGAGGTTATGATTTTTTTTATTCACCGTCACCACAACCGAAGTGTCTCAAGATAAAAAAAATAAAGAAAGAAAGAAAGCATGAACACACTCTGGTGCTCGAATCCTCCTTTTCCCAGGAGAATATGTTTGGTTTCTGGTTTCCTTCTGAGGTGCAAGGGTGGCTGAGTTCGGGGGAAAACCTCCCCCTTTTCACTGCAGTCGTAATATTCCCTCTTGTGTACCTCCCAAACTAAGCACAACCAACCAAATGCCGGGGAGGGTAGGAAATTGGGAAGGTAGTGGCAGAGGGGTTTTCATGGGTGTGTGGAGTACAAAAAATAAGAAAGAAAATGTACCTCCATCAAGCCTTTTACCCGTAGGTCCCTCCCCCTCCTCCTGTCCCTGCAGACCCACTCACCGCATCTGCCGCAACTCTGCAGAGTTGCGGCGACCTCTCAGCATCATCCAGGGGTGTCCACCAGTCCTCGGACCAGCAGTCCAAATCCTCTCAGGCAGTCTCTTCTTCGTTCCTCAGTGTCTCCTGGAGCTCCCTCGCCGCCCGCTGCTCCGTCGTTTCAAACTCCTTGGCGTCTTCCGGGTTCCTCCTATCGTGCTCCACGTCCTCCTGCGTCCACTCCCTTAAAGTCCGTTGTTCCGCCTCATCCAGTGGGCGCTTTCCTTCCCATTGGTTGACCTTCCTTTCCTTCTCCTTTGCTTCCTGTGGAGAGGGTTTTTCAGTTAACTCCCAGAGTCCCGCATCGGTGTTCGGACAGAATACGGCAGAAATGGGTGAGTCCTCGTCATCCTCATGTACCTTTTTCTCACACTTCACTATTGAGTTGAGATGATTTTTATTTAAGAGTTAAAAACCTGAGTGCTTCAGCTGTGAACCTCTGTGACCCACACGGATCATCTGAGTGGAGCACTGCTCATTATCAGGCTCAACTGTCCCAGCCTGATAATAATGTAAAATAAATATAGCCTATCCTTAACTTTAAAACTCAACACTTTTTAAGTATAGTTCTTAGATAAAAAAATAACTCAAGGCTGGGAGCTACTCTAAAGGTTATTGTGAGATACTGGTAGCTGGTGATCCACTGGTTGGAGAAATCTGTTCTATACTTTCTGGCTATTCTGGTATTTTCTACCACTCCTACCAAACATCAAATATATGTAACTGAAGCCCCTTTTTGATAACTACTTTATCATCTTAATGCCAAGTTAGATAGATTTTTTTTTATTTAACATGTTTTTATTGGCCTTTGTAGTTTACACAACCATGGTGCGTTAGGATACATTTGGTTTGCTTGCATTCTTTGTATTTTATAGCATTATACACTGTTAATCATACAATAAACGGACATGTATCCTGCCATTATTAAGGTCTAGCATTAAATGGTTTCTATATAGAACTGGGATGCGAAACTGGGGGAACGTTCATGGCATCCTGGGAACTGATGTTAAGTGGGGTATCAGGGCGATATGTGTCGCGCTAGTTGGTATGTCTGTGTGTCACTGGGGGTGGGGGGGAAATGAGGTTGGTCCTGCTCCAATGTCTGGCCTTCGAGTTTTGTGTGATGTGTGGGGAGAATAGCAAGCGACGTTACGTGCGTGCTGCAGGAGGAGATCTAGTGCGTGTGTTTGTGATCTGGGCTTGTGAATGTGGGTCCGTTGAGATGTGCGTGTAGCCATCTGGGTCATCGTGAGTAGGTGGCTGTTTGAATTGATGCAGTAGTAGGGCTCACTCCATAGAAATGAGGTGTTTTCGTGTCCCCTTCACCTCCTCCTCTCTTAATGTTTCCTCCTCTGCTGTTGCCCACTTGTATACTCCTCCCGCCCAAGCCGCGATCGGTGGGCCTGTGGGGGATCGCCAGTGCATGGCTATACTCCTTTTAGCCAACAAAATTGGCAGGGAGACAAATCGGGTTGGCACTTTGTGTTACTTCAGTTTCCGGAAAATACCTAGCGCACAGGCTTCCCACGTGTTCAGAAGTGTAAGCCCAGTGAGATCTCCAAGTGATTTGTGAACATTGTGCCAATATGGTTGTAGTGTGGGGCAGCTCCAAAACATGTGATGAAAATCTGCTGCCTGTGAGTGGCATCTAGGACAAAGGAACTGGGTGTCGGGGTAAAATCTTTGGAGGCGTGCTGGTGTTAGGTATGTATATTTTTAGAACGTGCGCTTTTAGACTCCTTCTTGGTGTATTCAAGGGCCATCTCCCATTCTTTCTCATGCAGTGGGCGCCCTAATTCTTTCTACCAGGTGGCTCGTAGGGCCTCTAGGAGTCTGTTTGTAAGTTCTCGAATGGCTTTATAGAGCCATGTGGTCAAGTGTCGCCCCACTCCCATATGTAAGATTATGTGGATGATCAGATGAGTAGTAGGCTCTCCCATCGATAGGTTGTGGTGCAATCAATAGCTGTCGAGGAGTAGGCGGTGAAGTAGGAACTGGCCAGGGGGAGATTGTAGTCGTCCATAAGCTGTTGGAATGGTTTGAGCTGTCCGTCCTCGAATAGGGACTCCATTTCGGTGAGGCCTCAGGCCGTCCATATGTGAAGCATGTTAGGAGTGTAATAGTGTTCCTGTCTGGGCCAGCTGACCAGCGGCAGAAGATGAGAGTACGAAGGTTTTCCCGGTGACATAGGTGTATCCTTTGCATGCATTTGCGTGCCACTGCTACATGTATGGGATATGTATGCCTCGGTTTATTGCCTGGTAGTAATAGATGGCGTAGGTCTGGGGCGGGCACTTGGCTGGTTGCGGTGTATGTTTCACCTATATGTCTGCCTGCTGCCCAGTAGGATAGCCACTGTAATTGTGCTGCCAGCAAATAGGATTCGAACGATGGAGCGCCCAGTCCTCCTTGTGTGGTGGGCAGTTGTAACTTCGTTAGCGCTATCCTACACCTGCCTGTTCCCCATATTAGCGAACTGAGGAGAGAGTTTAAGTCTCGGAAGAATGCTCTGGGCGTGATTACCAGTAGATTCGTGAAGTGGTATAGTAACCGCAGGACTATTATCATTTTGGCTATAGTCCCACGGCCGATCGGGGCTAACGAGAAGTTCTTCCAGAATCCTACCGCTGATCTGATGCCGGCTAGTGCTTTGCGATGATTGCCTTCAAATATGTCGGTCGGGGAGTGGTAGAGATGAATCCCGAGTTATTGGGGGGCCTCCGCACTCCAAGTCACTTTCTGGTCGCCCAGCCAGATATTTTGGGGGTTAGGGGGTTCTCGGTATGGGTTCGGATGTAGTGGGTAAACTGTGGATTTGTCCCGGTTTACTCTTAGCCCAGAGGCTTCTGCAAATTCTGTCAGTGTTGTGCAGATGGGTGTGAGGTCCTCAGTAATGTCTCGAATATATAGGAGAAGATCGTCGGCATACATGGAGACACTGTGTAAAATATCCGCAATGGGGATGCCCCAGTGTGCTCCTTCTCGTCGCAGCCCTATAGCTAGGGGTTCTACAGCAAGGGCGAAGAGGAGAGGCGAGAGCGGGAAGCCCTGCCTAGTGCCTCTTTGTACCGCGAATTCTGGCGATATGTATCGCCGAATGGGAATACGTGAGGAGAGTTTGGTATATAGAGGTTGCCTGCACGCTAAGAGGATGGGACCGAGTCCTGCTCGTCGTAGGACCGAAAATAGATATTGCCATGTGAGGGTATTGAAGGCCTTTTCGAGGTCTAGGATAAGGCAGGCTGGCCTGGGGAACGTGTCACCCACTTGATCCTGGATATGGAATAGTCAGCATACATTTTGGGACGTGTTTCTGCCCGGAACGAAACCACGCTGATCTGGATGAAGCAGGGGTCCTAGGATTTGTGTGCATCTGTCCTCTAATATCTTCCCTAGGATCTTACAGTCAGCGGATAGAAGCGTAATGGAGTGGCAGGAGGCCATTTGTTGCGGGTCACGGTTTAGCTTCAGAAAGATCGCGATAACTGGTTCATGGAGGGATCTCGGTAACTCTCCTTTTTCTAACGCGGACGCAAACGTCGTCACCAAGAAGGGGACCAACAGGGAGCAGAAGGTTGTGTAGTATTCGAGGGGGAACCCGTATAGCCCCTGTGCTTTGTTGCGAGCTAGGGTGTGTAGGGTGTGAATAATGTCTGTAGATTGTATCTCTGTATCTAATGCCATTCTGTCTGCCTTTGTGATTCTGAGATCGTCAGTGAGTCTGAAAATGATCTAGTAGGTCCTGCCATGTCGGCGCTGGGCTATGATAAACCTCTGAGTAGTATTGATGGAAGGCCCCGAGGATCTCGTCCTGGGATCGTACTAGATTCCCGAGGGGGTCTATCACTTCAGTTATGGGTTTCACGTCGGTGTCTTGTTTAGCTAACCACGCCAATAATGTGCCAGTTTTATCTCGCTCCTTGTGCATCCAGGTTGTATACGCCCTGAAATTGCACCGACGGAGGTCGACGGAGGCAGCTAGATACTCTGTTTTGGCTTTGGGCACTTGTGTCGCCATTTCTTCAGTAAAATCGTTTCGTTTGGTAGCGGTGGCTAGCTGCGATTCGGCTTTTGTGAGTGCCTGTTCTAACGTCCGTTTTACCCCTATTATTTGCTTGATACATTCTCCCCGGGCCACTGCTTTGAATGTGTCCCACGCCACTAATGTTGAGGACACTGTCCCTGTGTTATTAGTAAAGTAGTCCGGTATGCTTTGCCCCTGTTCGCATTTGAATTCTTGGTCTGTCAGGTATTCCCGCGGTAATCGCCCGGTGGGAACCGGGGCATGTGGGGGTCTCCAGTTTAACCCCAGAAAATGGGCGTCGTGGTCAGAGATGATCCTATCCAGGTAGTCAGTGTGTTGAATTTTGGGTAATATCACATTTGAGCATAAAAATCTGTCTAGTCGGACTCGTAGGTTATGTGGTATGGAGTGAAATGAGTACAGTCGAGTCTGAGGATGACGTATCCGTACACCGTCTGTGAGTGCCCATTGTGTGACCCATTGTTTATGGGGCTAAGGAGTATGTGGGCGGGGGATGAGAGTGATCTAAGGTGACGTTTAGTGTGCAGTTATAGTCGCCCCCTAATATCCATTGTATGGAAGCAAATTGGGCCAAAACCCCAGTGAGGCGGTCCCAGAACATGTCTTGCTCTATATTTGGGGCGTATATACTGCACAGGGGGACTGAGTGCCCATCTAGGAGTCCCTCTAGTAAGGCGTGTCTACCCTCCTTGTCCACCACCCGTCAGAGTTCCTGAAATGGGGTTCCTGGTCAAACCCAAATCAGCGTCCCGCGTGCATATGTGGAATATGATGTGGCACATATGGTTCCGGGCCATTTGGACTGTAGTTTGCCTATCTCGGTAGTGGTGAGATGTGTCTCCTGTAAAAACACAATCCGAGTGTTCTGGTGCTTTGTATATGAGTATACAGTGTAACATTTGCTTGGTGTATGGAGGCCTCTAGTGTTGAGCATTAGAATGCTGATGTCAGTGTTCTGTGCTGTTATGGCCATGTGGTGCTGTCAGTATGTTCCAGAATGGCCCGTGTCAGCTGGTGCCTAGCGTCCCACAAATCTCCAGTAGCGTGAGGGACACATGTGATACTCAATGTCGTCCATTCGCACAGTGCAGATGCCTTATTGTGTGAAGTTCTATGAGGGGACGGGACTTTTCTGAACGGGGGATATAAACTGGGGTCGGGAAACAGACCTAATACAAAGGACCTATCGCTGGCGACGATACGTCCAATGCCAAGTTAGATATGTGTTTTTGTCTTCATTTGTCTCTTTTAAGGAATTCACTAATACAGCAAGCGTATCATGATTAGAGTAAAAGCTATTTTAAACTGGCCTGCACCAACAACTGTTAGAGAAACCAAGAAAGCTTTGTACTTCTTCAAGTTCTATCAACAACTTATCAAAGCATTTTCATCAATAATTATTCCCATAGGACAGCTGCCAAAGGAAGATGTTCTATTTATTTGGTACCCTGAGTAGGAGGCAGCTTGAAAGGAAATAAAGCAGGCATCCACAACAGCCCCTGTTCTTAACATTCAAATGTTGACTACCATTTCAGCCACAGCAATTGATGCTATCTTATTGCAAAGAGATCCTAGTACTGAAGCACTGAATCCAGTTGTTTTCTACTATTCACAGCTTACAGAAACGTACCAGTATTATTCAATATATATTGAAAGATTATTAGATGTTTTCTCTTATTGGGGGCTCTATTTGGAATCATAGAAGTAGTTGTTTGAAAGGATCATGAGAATTTAGGTTTTCTAAAGTCCATGTGCTGTGGAAACCTTCGCAATGCATGCTGGATGCTCTTTTTCACCAGATTTTATTTCCTGGGGAGCTGTCAACCCAGAAATGAATGAAACGCAGGTGCTTTATCCTGGCTCCGGGATAACAATAAAGCACCTACTGTTCAACCATACATCCTGGTATTGAACTGCCAGGAGACGGTGGTTTAGAAATCATACTGTCTGAACAGATGATTGACAATTAAGTCTGGGTTGCCACAGACCATGAACCCTGTGAGCAAAATGATTATTATATTGAAAAGGTCAAATGTTCATACCTGTGTCTCCCTTACAAAAAATATATTATTCTGCTGACATGACACTCTAATGGTCGAACACTCAGTTGTTCAACACACTCTAGGTCTTGTAATGTGCATTCTGGTAGGCTAAGATCCAAAAAGGAATAAAATAATATGTACAATATTGCACCAAGTACATTCAGGTGAAAGCCAGTCACACTAAACCTATGGGACTACGTATGCATCTTCCAACTTCAGAGAGACCTTGGCCCAGAATATTCATGGTCTTCACTGTAGAACTATGTCCATCTGACTCTTGCATAGCCCTTTTGGTAGTTGTGGAATACTTCTCCAAAATTAAACACTTCACCCCACTTCAAACACTTCCTTCTGCAGCAGTCCTAGCATCGTTGTTTCTGAAAAACGTAATGATGTATCTGATAGTACAGTAACAGACAGAGGCACATAATTCAATTCATGATTTTGGACAGAAATGTAGCCGTAGAAGCGTGTTAGTCCAGCAATGACCATCCCCAGTCAGTTGATAATATGGAAAGGTAAGCCAGGCTATATAGTAATATCTTTGCTGCTTCCTTACTCTGTATCAGACAACCTGGGTTCGCTGGATGTCCTTCACCAAGTTTGTTTACAATAATTCACTACACAGTGCACTTTACTCTCGATTGTATTTGTTATACGGTTTCAATCCCCATGTGTTTATTACATGTCTAGCGATCCAGGACCATCTCTCATGAAACCAATTTGCACTTTACATCTTTTACATCACAATGTCATTAAACACCTTAATGTATGCTGATAAACACAGGTGCCCTGTCCCTGCCTATCAAGTGGGTGAATCAGTATGGATGAGCTATCCTTTACTCATACATTCATGTTTATTACATCAAATTTGCCTCTCTCTCTGTTGTCCCTTTTCCTATCATTGAAATGATCAGTCCTCCTGCTGTTAGACTGGCTCCCCTGACCCAATGGAAAATCCATTCTATTTTCCATATTTCAAAGATCAGATCCCATCATGCTGAACTTCTAAGGGTCACTTCACCACCATCCCATTAATGATTTATGATTCGGTGGAACAAGAAATTGAGGAGGTCCTTAGTTCCAGATTTCATCATGGTCAGTTATAATATCATATTGCTTGGAACGGTTATAGCCCTACTGGAAGGTTTTGGGTGACGTCTCGTTTTGTAGACATGCCTTGTTTGATCCAAGCATTCTTATCCCGGTTTGCTAACAAGCCTTTGAGTGGTTGAGGGCTGTGAGAGAGAGGGGTACTGTCAGGATGTAGACCAAGGGCCTAATTACGAGATTGTCAGTCTTACCACTGGGTTGACGGTCCCAAGAAGACCACTGAGCCAGTGGTCTTCTGCCCGCAAATTATGATGTTACCGTTGTGGTGGCGGCCTCGCGTCTGTGGTCTTCTGATAAAGGGGAACGCTTGTGCTAGGAATCTTACTTATATTTAGTTCTTAACTCACAGTGCAAATAGATATGTGTGTATTTTACCGATACAAGTCTGTAAATACACACATATGTCTGACTTGGATCCGACGCGACAGTGGATCCAAGATCATAACATATTTTTCAGTTTCCCTGAGTCAGACTGTAGATTATCATAACTTACATTGCTATTTACCTGGAAAATTGCGGAGCAAAATTATTTCTGGGAGCCAGAGATGCACCTTAGAATATCCCCAGGCGTCAGAATGGATCCGGAAAGTTTTCGTCAGCAGTACCTTTGTGCGTCGGTAAGCGTCATCTGCGGCTCTGCGTCCATCGTCACCGTGATCGCCGGAATGACGTCGTCTGAGTACTTAGACGCCACCCTTGCGCACTGACGTCAGTTCTGTACATAGCTTTCCGCGCCAGTAACGCAGAGCTATGATAGAAACCGACACTGGTGCCATGAAACTAGGGCCCTGAAAGGGATGTCCTTAACCCTAGATATCGGTTCGCAGAACGGGGAGATGAGTGGGGCGGTAAGGAATCTAACACTAAGTACTGTTTCTTACAGATATATCGTTACCGAAGGTAAGTAACTTGTGCATTTGAAAGAAACAGGTTAGTGTCAGATTGCTTACCTTATAATAGATATCCCAGCAATACCAACCCCGGTGGTGGGTCTGCGAATCAAGATCACACCAGAAAGTCCTGGAAAACAGAACGGCCCAAAAGCTTTCTCCCCGGACTTGGCTGTCCAGGCAGTAATGTCTAGCAAACGTGTGCAGCGAGGCCCACGTAGCTGCCTGGCAGATGTCCTGCAAGGGGACCCAGGGCAGTAGTAGCTGCCATGGTCCGAGTGGAATGGGCGCGCCGCCCAACAGGAGGCTCCTTTTTCGCCAAAGAGTAGCAAACCTTGATGCACAAGACGACCCACCAAGAGATGGTCCGCTTATGCACCGCCCGTCCCTTCTTTGCGCCCACGTAACCAAGAAAGAGCTGGTCGTCCACCCGGAACTGGCATGTGCGGTCCAGATAGAATGAGAGCACACGTTTTGGGTCCAGACTGTGGAGCCTCTCTACCTCTTTCGAGGGATGCGGACGCAGATAGAAGGTGGGCAAGGTGATGGACTACCCGATATGAAAGGCTGTGACCAACTTGGGCAGGAAAGAAGGACGAGTCCTTAGGACAACCTTGTCCAGATGGACAGAGAGGAAAGGAGGTTTAGAAGATAGAGCCTGGAGCTCACTCACTCTCCTGGCAGAGGTGATGGCAATCAAGAATGCAGTCTTAAGAGTCAGAAGACGAAGAGGACAGTTATGAAGTGGCTCAAAAGTAGTGCACATCAGATACGTTAGAACAAGATTCAAGTCCCACGGAGGCATCACGAAGGAAACAGGAGGAAACATGTGTGTGATGCCTTTCAAGAATCTATTTACAACAGGGGACTTGAAAAGAGAAGGCTGATCAGGAAGCCTTAAGAAGGCTAAATTGTCTGAGAGCTAGCCCTTGATAGTGCCCAGAGCAGAGCCCTGCTGGGCAAGAGAAAAAAGGAAGAGGAGAACCTCTGAAAGGTGGGCAGAGAGTGTATCCACAGCCTTTACTGTGCACCATGCCACAAATTTGTTCCACCTACAGGCGTATACTGTTTTTGTGGAGGGACGCCTGGCTGCCAGAATCACATCGCAAGCTTCAGGAGGCAAGTCAAATGACCTCAACTGCCGCCACTCAATCTTCACGCATGTAGGTGGAGACTGGACAGGTTCGGGTGGAGGACCGTCCCCTGTTGCTGCAACAGAAGGTCCTCCTGAAGAGGCAGACAAATCGGGGGATCGACTGACATGCTGAGTAGCTTAGGATACCAGTATCTTCATGCCCAGTCCGGAGCCACAAGGATGACTAGGGCCCGGTCTCGCCTGATCTTTTTCAGCACTCTGGCCAGAAGTGGTATAGGTGGAAAGGCGTACAACAGACAGCAGCTCCACTCGCGACAAAAAGCGTCGCCGAGCGAGTGCCGCCTTGGAAATTCCAACGCGCAGAACTGATTGCGCGTTCTCTCCGGTGGTGAATAGATCTAACCAAGGCTCTCCCCCCCTGCTGAAAGAGACCTTGCGCCACGTCCGAGTTCAGACGCCATTCGTGATCCATCATGCACCGGCGGCCGAGTTTGTCCACCCTGGCGTTCAGGGAATCTGACAGGTGTTGAAGCACCAGGGTGATGCCCTGGTCTTTCAGCCATTGCCAGAGGCGCAGAGCCTCCTGGCAAAGGGTCCACGACCACACCCCACCCTGTTTGTTGCAGTACCACATGGCGGTGGTGTTGTCCGTGAATACCTTCGCTACACTTCCCCGGACAGAGGGAAGGAATGCCTTCCGTGCAAGACGGATCGCCTGTAGCTCCAGAAGGTTGATATGGCGCCAGGACTCCGCCAGAGACCAAAGGCCTCTGATCTCCCTCTCTCCCATGTGGCACCCCCATCCCAGGAGGGACGCATCCGTCACCACTAGGTGCTCCGGTTGGGGTAGGGAGAGAGATCTGCCGCTGACCCAAAGGGGGTTCGTGAGCCACCACTGCAACTGACTTGCAGTGCCCTCCGAGATCAGGACGTGGTCGGACAGTTTGCCCTGATGCTGTGCCCACTGAAACTTCAGGTCCCACTGCAGAGACCGCATCCGCCACCTGGCGTGATGCACCAGAAGGATGCAGGAGGCCATCAGTCCCAGGAGCCGCAGCGTCAACCTGACCGAGACTCGGGATGAAGGCTGAAAGATCGGAATCAGAGCCTGAATATCTCGAACCCACTGCTCGGGGGGGTAAACACGAAACTGCGCCGAGTCATGAACCGCTCTGATGAAAAGGAGCTTCTGAGAAGGGCACAGGTGTGACTTCGGCACATTGTTGGAGAACCCCAGCGAGTGCAGGAGGTCGGCCGTTGTCTGGAGACGACTGTTTGGGGCGAGCCCGTCTTCAACAACCAATCGTCGAGATAGGGGAAGAATGAAACCCCTGATCTGCGCAGATGAGTTGCGACCACCGCCATCACTTTCGTGAACACCCAAGGGCCGCTGGTAAGGCGGAAGGGGAGCACGGTAAACTGAAAGTGCTCGTAGTCTACCGTGAACCGCAGGTAGCGCCGGTAGGACGGGGATGTGGAAATACGCGTCCTGCAAGCCCAATGCTACCATCCAGTCTCCTGAGTCCAGGGCAGCTAGGACCTGAGTCAAAGTCAGCATCTTGAACTTCTCCTTCCAGAGGAAGCCGTTGACGCTCCGTAGGTCCAAGATAGGGCGAAGGCCTCCTTTGCCCTTCTTGGGTACCAGAAATTAGTGGGAATAGCAACCACGTCCTACTGCTAGCCAAGGAACGCGCTCGATGACCCCCATGGCCAAGAGGGCCGTAACTTCCTCCAGCAGAAGTTGCAAGTGATCCCCCGACATGCGGTGGTACTGCGGTGGCATGGCTGGAGGGGTCGCCTCGAAGGGGAGGGAGTAGCCCCTTTGGACGATTTGCAGCACCCACCTGTCTGACTTGATGGTACGCCAGTGGAGGAGGTGATGGCAAACCCTGCTCCCCACTGGCGTCGAATGGGCCTGAAATGCTGGACTAGGAAGGCTTAGAGGAAGATGCTGTGGGAGCGGATGTGGACTGACCTGCTGTTGTCCCCCGGCACCGACACAGCGGTAACCACATCCGTGACTGCATTGAGACTGGTTCTGCGGCCTGTGGCTGGCTGGACGTGTGGGGGAGCCCCTTCCTTGACCACGTGATGCATCCCGCCCTACCGCCAGGGCTTGGGCGAGCCGTGTCCGGGCCTCCTCCGGGCACTGTGGCAGCACCTCCACAACCGTATCCCACAGAGAGTAGGTGTAATGGCCCAAAAGGCAGGCGGTGTTGATAGACTGCAGCTACAAACTCAGGGAGGAGAACAGTTTCTTCCCAAACTGATCATACCTTTTGGGTTCCCGATCCGGAGGAGAGGTCGGGAATGCGGTCTGTGACGTAGAGGCCTGGATCACCAGGCTCTTGGGGGTGCTGTGAATGGACAGAAAGCAGTGGTCGTCCGGAGCCCGGCGGTGGCGTCGGGCCAAGTTCCCATCCACAGGGAGGCCTGTGGAGGGCTTGGACCAGGTGCCCATCAGAACGTCAGCGAGGGCTTTGTTAAATGGCAGTAGAGGCTCCGAGGAAGGTGCTCAGACCCCTCCCAGTCCTCCTCATCATCCATCTCCTGATAAGCAGGCAAAAATCATGGAGCCGGGTCGTAAGTGAAGGCCTCACCCATCGACGCCGGAGACGGTGCCGAGCGGCGCCGGTCCGACGCCGGACCGGGGCTGAAACTGGGGTCGTCGTCGTCTGGGGACGGCGCCGGGAGCGACACCCTCAGGGTCGGCGCCAGCGGAGGAGTCGTAAGGTCGACTGGCGACGACCCGGATCCAGGCCTGGATCTTGCGGGGCCCTGCGGCGTCGAGACCGGAGTCGACGACGGCGCCGGGGCCAGAGCCGCCAGCCCGCTAGGGCTCCCAGTCAGATCCGGCGAAGGGAGGTGCGACCTCATGGCCATGAGGAAAGCACTGATCTTCTCTGGCGTCGCGTGCAGCCCAGGGACTGGCGGGTATAGAGATGGATGTGGCGCCTATGGAGCCGCCTGGGCGGTGTCACCCGAACCCCCGGCCACCTCGCACGAGCGTCAAGGGGAGTCAGAAAAGCGATGACGCCTCTTCGACTTCTTTTTCGAATGCCTCGACTTACCTGAGGACTTGGAGCCCGACGAGTGGTGTTGACTCGTCGAGCGGAGATGACTGCGGCTCCGCGACCGGACCCTCGACTTCCTCCTTGACCGTGACCTCGAGCGGCGAGGAGCCGACTGCCGGAGCTCAAGCAGCTTACAGGACCGCACCCGTCTAGCCTTCGAGGTCAAGGCCCGGCAGTCGGGGCACGACTTGTCGTCATGGTCGGCCCGAGGCAGTAAAGGCACCGACGGTGGGGGTCGGTCACCGACATCAAGCGGTAACAGGCCTCACAAGGTTTAAAACCAGTCATCACTATCGGAACCGCGAGATGACGGTCGACTCTAAAAGTGATCAAAAGAGATCAAAAAAGTTAGTAAAAAAATTACTAGAGTACTGCTCTTCCCGGATCTGCACTTGCTGGCGCGGAAAAAAGAAGAACTGGCGTCAGAGCGCAAGGGCGGCGTCTAAGTACTCCAACGTCATCCCGGCAATCACGACGCCGACGACGGACGCAAAGCCGCAGGAGACGCCTACTGACAGGCAGGGGTACTGCTGACGAAAACTTTCCGGATCCAGTCTGACGCCTGGGGATATTCTATGGTAAGGAATCTAACACTAACCTGTTTCTTTCAGATATATTCTTCAAGTGTAAGTAGCTTTCCCTAGCTAATATGGCCACTTTTTAAATTGAGTTGTGGATTTGCCTTGCTCTCATTCACTTTGCACAGATCCTTCCCCCTCTGTGCACCTTTCTTGTGCCTCCCCTCTGGCTCCTCACATTTACCAGTGTTTCTGCTGGGTATTTCTTGTTATTGTCCCCTCGCCTGTATTTTCAAGTGACTCACTGATGTTCTGAACTGAGATTAAAACATTTGATAGGTGCTTCTTTGCCTCTTTTGAAAACAGGAGAGCTCTCCTTCTCCAGTGGTCAACATTTGATTACCTTCACTCCTCCCTTGTTTGGTTCTCCTGTTTCCTCTGAGGTCTTGGTTCCTGGTATTATCTGTATCAGTCCAGGGTGTGCAGAATAAGTGGAAAGAAAAGGGTTAGCAGCAGGGCCTCTCAAGTCTCTTGGTTCTTTCTGTTACCAGATTACAGCATTTTAACATGCTGCAGAGTGCTATACAGGCTGGTAAAGGCCATGAACCCAAGTTATAAACCAGAGCGTCAGGTGTAATGTAATGTAATGTAATGTAAAAATTACTTATAAAGCGCGGCGTACACCGGACGGTTTCTTGGCGCTGTTCACTTATTCGGTGAGAGGCATAAAGGGGAGGAGAGGAAAACTTATGTGTAGGTCCTGCGGAAGAGGTGGGTTTTTAGGAGAGACCTAAAGTGAGGGTGGGAAGGAGAGAGTCTAAGTTCCAGCGGAAGAGAGTTCCAGAATGAGGGGGCCAGAAAGGAGAATCTGAGACGTCCGTGTTTTTTACGCCTGAATCTAGGCGTCTGGAGGAGCACCTGGTGAGAGGAGCAGAGGTGCCTGGAGGGAGCATAAGGGTGCAGAAGGGAGGAGATAAAGGAGGGACCGTTGCCGGCCAGAGATTTATGAGTCAAGCAGCCTAGTTTGAACTTGCAGCGCTCCGATACAGGAAGCCAATGAAGGGCTTTGAGGAGAGGGCGGACGTGGTGATGTTTAGGTTGATGGTAAATCAGGCGAGCTGCCTGATTCTGTATCAGCTGCAATCTGTTGATTTGGTATTGTGGGATGCCAGCGTACAGAGCGTTGGCATAGTCGATCCGAGAGATGACTAATGCCAGCAATGCCAAGGTGAGGGCTTCAGTGGTCAGGAAATGGGCTATTTTCCGGATCTTCCTAAGCTGGAAAAAGCAGGAGGACACAGTAGCACTGACCTGGTGCTTCATTGAGAGGTCATGGGAGATGTAAACCCCCAGGCTTTTCACTTTGTCAGCAGGGCGAGGGGAGGGGCCGAGGGAAAGGGGCCAAAAGGTGGAATTCCAGGGATTGGATGGGCCTCCGACAAGAACGAGCTCCGTCTTGTCGGGATTAAGTTTGAGATGGTGAGCGCCCATCCAATTACTGATATGGCAGAGGGTAGACTGGAAGTCTTGGGCCGCTTCATCCGAGGAGTCGAGATTGAAGACAAGCTGAATGTCATCTGCATAATTGAATGCAGTGACATTCCTACCTCGGAGGAAGCGGATCAGGGAGGTGAGTTACAAGTTAAAAAGGAGTGGTGACAGGGACGAACCCTGCGGGACGCCGCAGGTGACCATCATCCTGTCTGCCGAAAACTGGGAGAGTCGGACCGATTGGTGGCGGTCCGCCAGGAAGGAGCGGACCCAGTTAAGGGCCGTCCCACTAATGCCCGCCTCTTTGACACGGTCGACCAAGATGGTGTGGTCGACCGTGTCAAAGGCCGCTGACAGATCCAGAAGAACCAAGGCTTGGCTAATGTTGGAATCGGCGCCTCTACGAAGTTCCTCCATGACAGAGAGGGCCTACATCGAGGAAGAGGGATTTTAACAACTGATAAAATCTGAGGCAAAAGGGCTATAAGGCTATAGAACATTCCACCCAGTGAGGGTAGAATCTTCTAAATTAATACTGGAGAAACAGAAGGACAAACATTAGAATGTTAGAGCAGAAAGCCTATACCAGTCTTTATTAGCCCTGAGCTAATTCATGGTCTTCAATGTAACTTCCAAGATACCATTGTTCTAATATAGTCTTATAGCCTGCCGTAGCAAGCTATACCAGCAGACTTTAAAGGCCTGCTCCAGTGTTAAAGGCGTGAGTGATATGTGGGTCTTAAGTTAATATATGGACTATAGCCTGGCTGTATTCTCTTTTTTGGATTATGTCAAATTGTTGGTGCTACCTACCAGCAGTAAAAAAATTAAACAACTTTAAACAAATAGTACCATAATGAAGAGCATATCCCACTCTGCTGTCAACACAGGCGCCTGAATAAAATATTTTGATTTTTTAACCCAATCAGTGCGTCGGACGGCCGGACCCTTCCGATGCACCAGTGCTCATGTGCGTCGGACGGCTCCTGGCCGTCGGGCACATGAAACAGGAAACCCCTCTGGTGCGGGCACCAGAGGGGTTTCCTTTCTTTTAAAACACCCTTGGGAGCTGGGGAAGGGCTTCTCAAGGACCCAAGGGTGTTCTTATCATTTCTCCAAAATGACGATTGGCTCACACGTCACACTGACGTCATTTTGGAGAAACTGAAACTGAGTTTCAGTTTCACTGCGGGCCATCTCAGTCCCCTGAGCACTGAGGCAGACGGAGGGGTATCATTAGAAAGGGGAAGAATCTCCCATTTCCAATGGTACCCCCTCCCTAGTGGATCCCTGCTTGGGGATCGCCTCAGGAGGGCGATCCTCAAGCAGCGATCCACCTACTAGGCACCAGGGATGGGGTAACGGCCCCCTTGGCAAGGGCTTTTGCTCCCTCATTATTTTGGGCACATTCAGTCTTTCTGCCACCACCCCCGGAAGCCAGATGGGGGTAATAACCTTTATGTAAATTCCTCAGTCTTTCTGCCCCCCTTGGGAGGCAGATGGGGGAAATAGCCCCTGATCTGCCCCCGGGGGGGGGGGGGGTAGAAAGCACACTAGACACTAGGGACTTTGAAATAAAAATGTATACAGGGGTGGGGGCTGCCCATAATGGGCATGGCAATGCCCCCACCCCCAAAGAAAATTACACAGACTTTCTGCCCGCCTCTGGGAGGCAGATGGGGGCAATGCCCCACGATCTGTCCTCCCTGGGGGGGGGGGCAAAAAGCACACTGGGCACCAGGATTTTTGTATACGTAGAGGTGGGGGATGCCCAAAATGGGTATGCCAATGCCCCCCCTCCCCCACCCCTAAAAAAAAACGCCACAGTCTTTTATGTGATCTTTTCAGCAAATTTGAGATTTGCAGGGGATTCTGTGTAAGAAATCGTTGGGGGATCCACGCGAGACATACCTCCTTGGTGTCTAGTTTCAGAAATGTCTGGGTTCGGTAGGTTTCCCTAGATGGCCGCAGAGCCCTGGGCCAAAAACCCAGGTGAGTCCCCATGCAAAACTAGGTTGTTTTGTTAAAGGTAATTTTGATGTCTCTACAATACGTTTTGGGTCCTTCAACACAAGTGAGGATTAGTTTTTATCAGGAGACTTTGGGGAATGCAGTATGGATGGATGTTTATGGAACCACACAGGTTCCAGAACTTTCCTTCTCAGAAATGTGAGGAAATTGTGGGGCATATTACCAAGCAATAGCGATAATTATCGCTATTGCTTGGTTTATCGCTATTGCTTGGTTAGAGACAAAAGTTTTCCGCTGAGCTGCGGCGATTTTTACCGCAAATAAACCTTGGTATTACCAAGGTTTATCGCAAATGCGATAAAAATCGCCGCAATGCATGAATATCGCTGAAAAGTCAGCGATATTCATGCATTACCGAGCTAATGCTCTTAGCCATGTTATCCACCTCCCATTGGATAACATGGCTAAGAGCTGCTCAGGGCAGGTGTTAGCTTTTGGAGATATTCGCGCTTAGCGCGAATATCTCCAAAAGTTGGTAATAGGAGATAGCGATGTTAGCGACTGTTTTCAGTCGCTAACATCTTGGCACGCCCACTTTGCATGTCATTAGTGATAAATATCACTGACATGCAAAGTGGGGCCCAAGATGGTCGCTATCTCCCACTAGCTGTCGCTAACTGGTGTCAGCGACAGCTAGGTAATAGGGAGATAATTTTATCTCAGCTTTCTTGGCTTTTAAAGCCAAAAAAGCGGAGATAAACCCCCTTGATAATATGCCCCTATGTTCTTTTTAAAAAATGTTGTGGTTTGCAAGGGATTCTGGATAACAGAACCTGTTTCTAAGTTTCTCTAGGTGCCGTCAGCACTAGGGTACAACATCTACAGCTAGGCTCATTGCAAGAAAAGGGTCCGTTTTCACTGTAAAAATGTGATGTGTCCACGTTGCGTTTTCGGCCGTTTCCTATTGTGGGCACTAAGCCTACCCACACAAGTGAGGTACCATTTTTATCAGGATACTTTGGGGAATGTTGGGTGGGTGTAAGTTTGTGGATCCACTAACATTACAGAACTTTTCATCACAGAAATGTGAGGAATATGTGGTTTGTTTTACAAAGTTTGAGGTTTGCAAGAGAATCTGGGTAACAGAACCTGGTTTTCTAGGTTTCCCCAGGTGCCGACTGAGATAGGGTCCAAAGTCCACACAAATTGTGAAAAAGGGTCAGTTTTCACAAAATAAATGTAATCTATCCATGTTGTATTTTGGGGCGCTTTCTGTTGCCAGCACTATGCTTACCCACACAAGTGGGTACCATTTTCATCAGGAGACGTAGGGGAACAAAGAATTGTAGTACAACTGTTATTACCTATTGACTTTCTATGCATTTCTGCCTTCCGAATGTAAGACAATATGTAAAAACAAGCATTTGCAATGCAATAGGTCTCGCATTAGGAAAGTTTGAGCTATGGTCTTGTAAATGACATTTTTTATTCATGTGTTGGTTTTGTAAATAGGGAAATGAATAGCTTTGTCATTTCCAATGCCAAAACTTTTCATTTTTGCAAATGTGACGTAGCATTTGTAATGTAACATGTTTTGTATTTCCGTGACCTAGATGTATTGATATTACAAATAACAATGGTTTTTAATTTTTTTAGATAATAAATACTTAAATAAAAGTTCTTGTAATTTATAATGGCAATAGTTTAAACTTTTGGAAATAACTTGTGAAGATTATGTTCAGTGTATTTTATTGTGACGAAAATCCAGGAACAGAAGTGAAATATTAACATCTTTTTGTGCCATTTGTAATAAAGTTTGAAACATTGAGAGAACATATTTAAACCAGTTGTTGTTGAATGGTTGCACGGATTAATGGTGTGGTGGTGCGGAGTGATGTGGTGGCGACGAGTGATGCTGTGGTTGTGCGATAGATAGATAGAGTGAAGGCGATAGATAGATAGAGTGAGAGAGACAGATAGAGTGTCGGCTGGATTTAGAGGGTGTATTTGGTGTTGGAGGGTGAGTTGGAGGGTGAGTTGGAGGGTGAGTTGGGAGGGTGAGTTGGAGGGTGGAGTTGGAGGGTGGAGTTGGAGTTGGAGGGTGGAGTTTGAGTTGGAGGGTGGAGTTTGAGTTGGAGGGTGGAGTTTGAGTTGGAAGGTGGAGTTGGAGGGTGGAGTTGGAGGGCGGAGGGTGGAGTTGGAGGGTGGAGTTGGAGGGGGGAGTTTGAGTTGGACGGGGGATTTGGAGGGTGGAGTTTGAGTTGGAGGGTGGAGTTGGAGGGTGGAGTTGGAGGGTGGAGTTGGAGGGTGGAGTTTGAGTTGGAGGGTGGAGTTTGAGTTGGAGGGTGGAGTTTGAGTTGGAGGGTGGAGTTGGAGGGTGGAGTTTGAGTTGGAGGGTGGAGTTTGAGTTGGAGGGTGGAGTTTCAGTTGGAGGGTGGAGTTGAAGGATGGAGTTGGAGGATGGAGTTGGAGGATGGAGTTGGAGGGTGGAGTTGGAGGGTGGAGTTTGAGTTGGAGGGTGGAGTTGGAGGGTGAAGTTGGAGGGTGGAGTTTGAGTTGGAGGGTGGAGTTTGAGTTGGAGGGTGGAGTTTGAGTTGGAGGGTGGAGTTTGAGTTGGAGGGTGGAGTTGGAGGGTGGAGTTGGAGGGTGGAGTTTGAGTTGGTGGGTGGAGTTTGAGTTGGAGGGTGGAGTTTAAATTGGAGGGTGGGGTTGGAGGGTGGAGTTGGAGGGTGGAGTTGGAGGGTGGAGTTTGAGTTGGAGGGTGGAGTTTAAGTTGGAGGGTGGAGTTGGAGGGTGGGGTTGGAGGGTGGGGTTGGAGGGTGGATTTGGAGGGTGGAGTTGGAGGGTGGATTTGGAGGGTGGAGTTTGAGTTGGAGGGTGGACTTGGAGGATGGATTTGGAGGGTGGAGTTAGAGGATGGAGTTGAAGGATGGAGTTGAAGGATGGAGTTGGAGGGTGGAGTTGGAGGGTGGAGTTTGAGTTGGAGGGTGGATTTTGAGTTGGAGGGTGGATTTTGAGTTGAAGGGTGGAGTTTGAGTTGGAGGGTGGAGTTTGAGTTGGAGGGTGGAGTTTGAGTTGGAGGGTGGAGTTGGAGGGTGGAGTTGGAGGGTGGAGTTTGAGTTGGAGGGTGGAGTTTAAGTTGGAGGGTGGAGTTGGAGGGTGAAGTTGGAGGGTGGGGTTGGAGGGTGGATTTGGAGGGTGGATTTGGAGGGTGGATTTGGAGGGTGGATTTGGAGGGTGGATTTGGAGGGTGGATTTGGAGGGTGGAGTTGGAAGGTGGAGTTTGAGTTGGAGGGTGGAGTTTGAGTTGGAGGGTGGAGTTTGAGTTGGAGGGTTGAGTTGGAGGGTGGAGTTGGAGGGTGGAGTTGGAGGGTGGAGTTGGAGGGTGGATTTGGAGGGTGGAGTTGGAGGGTGGAGTTGGAGGGTGGATTTGGAGGGTGGAGTTAGAAGGTGGATTTGGAAGGTGGATTTGGAGGGTGGAGTTGGAGGGTGGAGTTGGAGGATGGAGTTGGAGGATGGAGTTTGAGTTGGAGGGTGGGGTTTGAGTTGGAGGGTGGGGTTTGAGTTGGAGGGTGGGGTTTGAGTTGGAAGGTGGAGTTTGAGTTGGAGGGAGTAGTTTGAGTTGGAAGGTGGAGTTGGAGGGTGGAGTTGGAGGGTGGAGTTGGAGGGTGGAGTTGGAGGGTGGAGTTTGAGTTGGAGGGTGGAGTTGGAGGGTGGTTGAGGGTGGAGTTGGAGGGTGGAGTTGGAGTTGGAGGGTGGAGTTTGAGTTGGAGGGTGGAGTTTGAGTTGGAGGGTGGAGTTTGAGTTGGAGGGTGGAGTTTGAGTTGGAGTTGGAGAGTGGAGCTGGAGGGTGGAGTTTGAGTTGGAGTTGGAGAGTGGAGTTGGAGGGTGGAGTTTGAGTTGGAGGGTGGAGTTTGAGTTGGAGGGTGGAGTTTGAGTTGGAGGGTGGAGTTTGAGTTGGAGGGTGGAGTTTGAGTTGGAGTTGGAGAGTGGAGCTGGAGGGTGGAGTTTGAGTTGGAGTTGGAGAGTGGAGTTGGAGGGTGGAGTTGGAGGGTGGAGTGAGGGGGCTGAGGGTGTGTGAGGGGGGTGTGAGGGTGAGAGGGTGTGTGAAGGTGAGCGTGTGAGAGTGAGGGTGTGTGTGAGGGTGTGTTTGAGGTTGAGGTTGTTTGGGGGTGTGGGTGTTTGAGTGAGGGTGTGTAACAGTGAGGGGGTGTGAGTGGGTGAGGGTGAGGGGGTGTGAGGGAGAGGGAGAGGGAGTGTGAGGGTGAGTGGGTGTGAGAGGGTAAGTGAGGGTGAGAGGGTGGGCGAGGGTGTGTGAGGGTGAGAGTGTGTGACGGTGAGAGTGTGTGAGGTTGAGGGGGTGTGTGGGGTGGTGTGGGGGTGTGAGAGTGAGGGGGTGTGAGGTTGAGATGGTGTGTTTGAGGGTGAGAGGGTGAAAGGGTGTGTGAGGGTGAGGGGTCTGAGGGTGAGAGGGTGAGGGGGTGAGGGAGGGTGAGGGTTATGTGAGGGGGTGTGAGTGTGAGAGGGTGTGTGAGGGTGAAGGCAAGCTCTGGCATTGGAAAGACAATGCGCACCCCTGCACCGCGCCTGATGGACAGTGTTTATGCACCAGCGCCAGTGTGTCATACTAGCACCCCCTGCCCCCCATCTAAACTAAAAAGGGAAAAATGTATAGCCCACAATTCTTAGCATATTTATTCATATTTGTTAACGATGAGAAAAGCCCTGGTTAGAGAACGAGGCTTTATCCATCACAATCCCCGCAAGGTAACCCAAACAAAATGTGACATTTCTTTAATGTCTGCAGCCTGACAAGAACCAAAATGATGCGGACATTACACCCAACACCGTGAAAAAAGTACGTAGCTTGAAAATCCTTTGCAACCCCCTTTGCAGTAGCACTACACACCGAATAAGAGCACAGATGATGCAAAAATGGGAAAGAGTTAGGCATCTATACTAACAGTCTGCACGCACGCACGCCAAAGAACACTACCTAAAGTTGTCCCTACAACACTTTCATTGAGATTGATTAATGCCTCTTTCCTTGATCACTGTGATACCTTTACTGAGGTGAAAGCAAAGGGCAACATGAATATATGAGGAAACAGGGAAAGATAATCAGTTTAACCAATAGAGTAACAAATGCACCTATGTAAGATAGATAAATATCCTACTTACTTCCCAGAAAAATGAACACCTTTGTACATGGAGATTTCTCACATAAAGAAAGGAGGGTGCAACAATTTGACGTGGATCATTGTAGAATGTGGTTGAGTGGCGAAGCCTGAATCAGAAATCCACTTATTTAACAACAGAGTACACATCTCAAGTGAATCGCTGTGGGGAGGGGGGAGGAGAAATGCGAGTCACGTTAGAGGGAGCAGAGCGGTAGGGGGGTGGGCGGCAGCTTCACAGCTCAGAGGCATCTATACTAACAGTCTGCACGCACGCACGCCAAAGAACACTACCTAAAGTTGTCCCTACAACACTTTCATTGAGATTGATTAATGCCTCTTTCCTTGATCACTGTGATACCTTTACTGAGGTGAAAGCAAAGGGCAACATGAATATATGAGGAAACAGGGAAAGATAATCAGTTTAACCAATAGAGTAACAAATGCACCTATGTAAGATAGATAAATATCCTACTAACTTCCCAGAAAAATTAACACCTTTGTACATGGAGATTTCTCACGTAAAGAAAGGAGGGTACACATCTCAAGTGAATCGCTGTGGGGAGGGGGGGGAGGAGAAATGCGGGGGTGGAGAAATGCGAGTCACGTTAGAGGGAGCAGAGCGGGAGGGGGTGGGGAGAAGAGCCTATGAAGAGCTGAGAAGCAGATTGCCTTCAAGGCAAGTGTGAAGCAGTGGGCGGGGAAGCACAGGAGCAAATGGTAAGGTCAGGTCTGATGCAATTATGGCAAGCGCGCTGGGGAAGCCTGTGGGAGGGAGGCTGAGGCTTTGATGTGGGGAAATGCGCGTGCTTGTGGTCACGTGATTTCACGTGAACTGTTGGAAATCCGCACACGCAATCCGCCTTGTTTAACTTTCTGGTTTCACCCCAATTGGTCTCTCTGCGAGACCTAAAGAAGTCACTTTGAAAAAGGTCCTATAATTGACACACTAGTATGGGTAACCCCAATTTCAGAGATGTGCAAATAACTATTGCTTCTAAAGAACAAGTTACTTCAGTAGCGATATATCTGCAAGAAACATAGGTTAGTTATAGATTCTTTACCGTGGAATTACCCCAGGCGTCAGACTGGATCCGGAAAGTTTTTCGTCAGCAGTACCCCTGCACATCGAAAGGTGGCGTTGGTCGGCTCCGCGTTCGTCGTTGGCATTGTGGTCGCTGGGATGACGTCGCGGTAGCTACTTAGACGCTGCCCTCGTGTGCTGCCATCAGTTCTGAACACGACTTTCCACGCCAGAAGCAGAAAGCTAGGCAAGGCACTGACCCCTGGTGCACAAAACTAGGGCCCTAAAAGGAAATCCTTAACCCTAGAAGTAATTTCGCAGAACAGAGAGGATGGATGGGGCGGTAAGGAATCTATAACTGTTGGATGCCCCACAAGACTCACCTGGGCTTGTGAAGCAATTCCGCAGATACGACAAGAACCACCGCCCCTGTACCCAACTGACCCGTGCGGGGAGTGGCACCCGGCAAGGATGAGATAGATCCGGGGATGGGGGCCAAATAAAGAATGGAGAGGTCTTTGGAGGAAGTGGAGTAGGGCAGGGTCTTGGCACGGCTGAGGGAACAAGAAAATACCCAATTAGGATAAGGTACTACCCTTACTTCAGAGCAAACCACAAGACACATGCAGGAAGGAGCCCCAGATCCCAGGACTTACCAGGGTGCACCATGCGTGTAGGACCAAGGAACGAAAGGTCCGCAAGTCAGTGTCCCTGTGTTTCAACCATGCTATAAAGTAAAGCGCTCCTGCGCATGAACGGAGAAAAGAAAAAGGAACCACCAAAGAACAAAACCACCCAGGATCATGCGCTCCTGCGCAGTGAGTAAGAACCAAGGAAATAGCGCTCCTGCGCAATGGATTCCAAAACAAAAGACTCCAGGGGTAAGCGCTATAGCGCGGCCCGTACATGTTCCAAACAGCGCTCCTGCGCAACATGTACATGCTCAACAGTGTTAAACTGAATAGTAACTGCAGCAGCTCTCCTGCGCGGCAGTCTTAGAAGAGCACACCTTCGGGGATATGCCCAACAGCGCTCCTGCGTGATATTAGACACCCCCAGTGACAGTAGCTAAATGTTTTCAGCAAACGCGGCAAAAGGAAATTGTCACGAACAGCGACTCTGTACGGCAGGAGTTACCGTGACTCGAAACTCCGGCGATGTCTTCAAGGGCGTCAATTATTGAGAGGCGGAACAGTCCTCTGCAGTCTGCTCGGCTCCGGACATGAACTCTCAATCAGAAGCACCGATCCGGCGGAGGAGCACGCCTTTAAGCGTTTAACCCCGGAAGTGCTTCTCCATGGCGGAGAACTAGACCGGGACTACACTTCCGCCCGGAAGTGAGGATTTCCGAGCCTGCATGCGCTGTGCGGCGCTCAGAACGGCTCGGAACGGTGAAGCCGCTACATGACAATAACTAACCTATGTTTCTCACAGATATATTGTTACAGAAGTTAAGTAACATGTTCATCTGAAAGAAACAGTTAGTTATAGATTCCTTATCTTAGAATAGATACCCCACAATACCAACCCCGGAGGTGGGTCTGCGAATCAAGTTCACACCAGAAAGTCCTGGAGAACAGAACGGCCAAAGAAGCCGTCCCTGTAGACTTGGCTGTCCAGGCTGTAGTGTCTTGTGAACGAGTGCAGCGATGTCCATGTAGCTGCCTGATAGATGTCATTAAGGAGGACTCCATGTCCCAAAGCAATGATAGCTGCAGTCGCTCTGGTGGAATGGGCATGCAACCCCACTGGCAGCTCCTTCTTTGCCAAGGAATAACAAGCTTTGATGCACAAAACAACCCATCTAGAAATGGTCCATTTGTGCACGGCTCGACCTTTTTTGGCGCCTACGTAGCCAACAAAGAGCTGGTCATCCACCCAGAATTGTTTTTTGCGATCCAAGTAAAAAGAAAGCGCACACTTTGGATTCAATCGGTGGAGCCACTCTTTTTCTTTGGAAGGATGCAGAGGCGGAAAGAAGGTGGGTAAAGTGATGGTTTGTTCAATATGGAAAGGAGTAACCACTTTGGGAAGGAATGACGAGTTCTAAGGGCAACCTTGTCCGGATGAACAGTCAGAAAAAAGGTTTAGAAGAAAGAGCTTGGAGCTCACTCATCCTCCACGCAGAGGTGATGGCCACCAGAAAGTCAGTTTTCAAACTCAGAAGCCTGGAGGACAGTTATGTAGCGGCTCAAAGGGAGCGCACATAAGATATGTAAGAACCAAATTCAAGTCCCACTGCACCATTACGGAGGGAACAGGAGGAAAAAGAATGCCCTTAAGGAAGCGATTTACAACAGGGAGCTTGAAAAGAGAAGGCTGATCAGGAAGCCTAAGAAAAGCTGAAATGGCTGAGAGGTAAACTTTGAGAGTGCCCAGAGCAGAGGTCTGCTGGGCAAAAGAAAGAAGGAACAAGAGTACCTCAGAAAGAGGAGAGGAAAGGGGATCCACAACTTTTGCTGTGCACCATGGCACAAATGTGTTCTATCTGCAGGCGTATACTGTCTTAGTGGAGGGTTGCCTGGCTGCCAAGAAAACATCCACATGGGAGGAAGGTCAAAAGCTGTCAACTTTCGCCACTCAAACTCCACACAAGAAGGTGGAGGCTGGACAGGTTTGGGTGGAGGACCGTCCCCATCTGCTGCGACAGAAGATCCTGCTGTAGAGGCAGTCAGATCGGAGGATTGATGGCCATTTGCAATAGCTCGGGATCCCAGTCTTCATGCCCAATCCGGAGCCAAAAGAATGACTTGGGCCCGGTCGCGCTTGATCTTCTTCAGCATTCTGGGCAGAAGTGGTATAGGCGGAAAGGCGTGTAGAAGACCACAACTCCACTTGCGACGGAAAGCATCGCTGAGCGAGTGCCGCTTTGGGAATTCCAAAGCGCAGAATTGCTGACATTGCGTGTTGTCTTCGGTGGTGAATAGATCTAGCCAAGGCTCTCCCCACTGTTGAAAGAGGCCTTGCACCACCTCCGCGTGAAGATGCCATTCTTGATCCATAATGCACCCGTGGCTGAGTTTGTCCGCCCTGGCATTCAGCAAACCTGCCAGGTGTTGAACCACCAGGCATATGCCCTGATGTTCCAGCCATTTCCAGAGACAAAGAGCCTCCTGACATAAGGTCCACGACCCCACCCACCCTGTTTGTTGCAGTACCACATGGTGGTGGTGTTGTCTGTGAACACCTGCACTACTCTTCCCCGGACAGAGAGTGTCATATGGTTACTACGTTTCTATATATTGTGTTAAGTTAGCATGAGCTTTTTAAATGTTTAAACGCAATATTTTCTTCCAGCTTGAGTTTGCACACGACACCTAATTGTTATTGTAGCTTTCAACCTAGACGAAAGATGTGATTTATTTGAGAATAATATGTTATTGCTCTAGTATCAGTCGTGCTTGGTACACTTGGTACAACTGTCTGTACACCGAGAACTGCACACTCTAAGAATAACCTAACACAAGGTTGCTGAAGGCCTGATCCTCGCACCACGTTAGACATAACACAAATAATGTTGCTGCCAACATTGGGCTCTACGCGGGTTTAAGATACAGTTACAGGGAATGAATCAACGGACTTGAGGCTTCGCATGCAGAGAGCTGGTAGCTGTTGATGTGATCTCCTCCTACTGACAATTAGAGGTATGGGTCCGCCCTGCTAGAACCCAGATGAGACCTTCTTAGATATAATATAAAATGCTAATTAGGGTGCGCGAAATATAGGTGATACAGAATTCTATAGACTTTTGCATCATAACATGCTATCACCTTTTGCTTATTATGGATTAGTGACTATGCTGCTAACTCTGATTTTTATAATATGTATGTTGATATTATACAAGATACTGCGTTTGAGAATGTTGCATTGAAAAATAAACATTTCAAACTTGCACGTGTGTTCTTTGCCTCCCAGTTTCGGTTTGGAATGATTATATAACGAAAGAGTGTTCATGTGTTCCACGATACCTGAGGTATTCTAAGTTCATGTTCTGGATTGTCTAAGTCATTGGTAAGTTATTACTACCGATGAGACACTGTAGCTAGCTTGGTAAGGGGATTTCTGAAACAAAGGTGAGTTTTGGGTCATCCTAATTCACCCAGGTTCTAGATCTCTGTGCACAGTTCTGTGGGAGAACGGAAACCCTGCTACATGGCGCCCATACGTTGATTGGCCTTATTACATGACACTCGAGTAGTATATCATTCAAACCTTAACGCCTTCCTTCCCGTTTCCGGAAAACGGCAGTGTCGGAAAAACCTACCTATTTTTGAAATAGGTCTTTTTCAAGCTTGAATCTATCTGTAAACGGTTTCTTTGAATTACTACCCAGTTGTGCTACAGAGTAATCTTTGTTTTTTCACATTCCTGTGCTGACATGGCACAAGCCGTGGACATCCCGCAGCATAGTCGCATTGCGGTGCGTGACCATTTGCGGACTTATGATGTTCCTATGGAAGGCTTGGCTGTTGGTCTGGTAGTGAGTACGGAACATGCTTACCCGTACGAACTGTTTTATTCGTGGGTGACATTTCCGCCAGTGGACGCTAATTCTGGAGTGTTCCATTCGTACACTGCCTCAGCTGTACCGGCTGCGTATGCTCCGTACAGAGCACTGGAGGTTCCTATTGATGCTTGGCAGCATGGAGTTTGGTTTGGTGGCGCCCTACCGCACGCTTTATCCGCTTCGAGGTTGGGTCCTTTGTCCATTCCGGGCACACCTTGGCCCGCTTTGGTTGGATTCACTCCGCACCCTCAACGCGCCACTTGTAACGTGGGAGATCTGCGGCGGCTTAATGAAGTCGCGGTGGAAGTGATTAGAGCGCTTGTTCATTACACTAGCCGTAATGTTCAGGACGCGGCCCCTAGGGGAGCACAGCTTTGTGCAGAACATGCTGGTCTGAAAATCAATCCGGTCATGGTAAATTCCGTGATGGGTAAAAAGCCCCAGGACAAGGATGATTTTCCGTTCTGGCTTGCTGAGAAATTCGGCCAGCTGGAAGCTGTGTTTCCCAACACGAGTCCGGGTGATAAACACCGGATTCTTACACTAATTTTGCCGAAAGATTTGGCACCTGAACTTGTTGACTGTGAGACCTGGGGTAAGACTTTTGCAGCGGTCTATTCGAGGTGCTATGGCTCCCCGTCTGTGACCAATCTAGGTGGGGTCCTTAAACGTGTTCAAGACGAACACGGACCGGAGTCGGCTGTTGAATTGGGTATGCGCCTGTGTGGCTCCTTTGATGTAGTTTGCGATCTGATCCTTGCGAATGTCAAGGGGGATGCAGTGAACTTTCAGGTTGCAAACGCATTGGCGTTGGTTCCCGAGGCCGAACGACCCCGACGGTTGGCAAGGATAATTGTGGCTGCTTACAAAACGGTTGGCCGCGATGCCATGGGGGTTAAAGCTTTTCCTGATAAGGAGAAGAAGCATCCCCGGGGTCAGACATCGGAAACTAGTGGTCAACAAAAGTCCAAAAAACTAAATTGGCCTAAAAAGCAGAATCAGGGTAAGCAACAACAACAACAAACACAGGTTTCTGCTCCTGCGACTCCGTTGCCTGCGCAGTCGGATCGTGTTTATGATTTGCGCGACCGCGCGATGATTAAATCGCCTGAGAGGTTTCAGGCTTCTGACCAACGCTCTCCTCCTTCCTTTCAGGACTCATCGGCTCCGTCAACCGGTGGTGGAGGGGGCGGCAGGGGCCGGGGTGGCCAGCCAGGACGTGGTCAGCCCCGCCCGCGAAACAGTGGAGAGCAGCAGGAAGGCTCTACGCCCAAGAGACCACAGTTTGCCACGAAGAAAGTCGCCGCCCTGACAGCGCAACGTTATGCCCCAGATAGTGAGAACGCGGCTTCGGAATCTGACGTGGGCTCTGACCTTGCTGGACAGCGCAGCAGAGATTACCATAGTGAGAGAGGCCCTCCGTCCACTGTTGAAGGTGACAGCGACTGATACTTATGTTGTGATTGAAACTGCTGATACGCATGTTGCTCCCCCTGAACGTCTTTTTGAAATTGTCCTGTTAATTGAAGGTGACATGCAGCGAACTGTAAAAGGGGTATTTTGGGAAAATCTCTCGTCTACGTATGACATTTTGCTTTCGGAGGCTAACTGGCCCCCACCTTTTGTTCTCGCAGCTCCGCGAGGGGAGGAGGTAATCCTGCCCAGTTTCGCGCACGCTGTGCCGAGGGTGGAAGCGCTGCATTTTGCAGAAGAGTGGGCTCTGGCGCTTGCGCCGGCTGTGTACCGTAATCAGTGTGGCTGGGATAAATTGTCACCAAGCCACGAGATTCCTTTACTGTCTCAGCCACAGCCTCAACCTCAATATCCCATACGGCGTGAAGCCAAAGCATCAGTCGCGGCTGTCCTTGAACAATTGGAATATCAAGGTGTAATTGAAACGTGTGTGTCACCGATGAATAACCCCCTTTTTACTGTGAACAAGCCGGACGGCTCATATCGTTTGGTTTTGGATTATAGGCATTTGAACTCGCATTGCCGTAACTGCGCAGTACAGAATACACATGGCTCTGCGTTAGTGAATAGTCTTGAGCGTAAACGGTTCAAAACCACGCTTGACATTTCCAATGGTTTTTATGCCCATGGACTAGACGGTCTAAGTTCCCAATGGACCAGTTTTACATGCGGCGGTGTGCAAAAAATGTTTTGGCGACTCCCAATGGGCTACAAGAACAGACCTGGAGTATTCTCCGCCCGCATTGTCTCTCTTCTGGAGGGCTTCGACCCAGTTGCTTGTTCGTATGTGGATGACATTTATCTCACGGACGACGATCTTTGGGAGCATCTGTGTCGAGTAAATAGCATAATTTGTAACTTTGCTGACATAGGTTACAAGTTTAACTTTGCAAAGTCGCACATTGCAGAGTACACAGTGTTGTTTCTAGGTTACGAGCTTAACAACGAAGGGAAGGGTTTAGCACCCCACTTCCTGGAGAAATGCGCACAGTTGCGTTCTCCGACAACACTGAAAAAATTACAATCTCTGCTGGGCTTTTTGAATTTCGGGAGGACTTGCATTCCGGAATATGCCCAGCGTATCAAGCCTTTGTATGCTTTGATACAACCATCTTTTTCCAAATCATGCTGGCTGCCTGAGCATTCAGCCATTCTACAGTCTTTGCAGGCTGATTTGCTCGCTTCTGAATACTTACAGACTTGTGATAACCAGACCAACCTGGTGATAAGAATTATCCCTGGGGCGGTGGGGTTCACGTACCTGACTTTTAATGAAGGAGATACAGTACCTATTGCTTACAAGTCACACTTGTACACTTCGGCTGAATTGCGTTTTTCCACAGTGGAGAAGGTTTTAACGGCTGTACAGATGGCGATTCTTAAGGAACGTGCCCTGTCACAAGGAAAACGCATGTTGGTTGTTACCCCGTGTCCTGCCTTAGGGGCGGTTACTAAAGCCAGTCTGCCTAATTCCAAAGCTTTGCACCCTCGGTGGATTCAATGGGCTGCATCCTTGATGTCACATGATGTCACGTTTATTTTTGACGCCACTTTACGGTCGCTGGAGTATTTACAGTATGAATTTGTTCGTCCTGCTCCTTTAGCAATGCGGCCGTTGGAGGATTTCCATTGCATCATTTACACTGATGGTTCGGCGCAGGTTGCGCATGGCTCTAAACATGCCTACGTTTCCGCTTGCGCCATTGTGGTCGGTGCCATGGTGAACGATGAGTTCAAGTCCAGTGTCGTGCACACGCAGACGCGTGGGGACTGCACCGCACAATTAGCAGAGCTTCGTGCTCTGATGCTTGCATTAGAGAACGCAGATCCTAGTGTGACGACTTTGATCGTAAGTGACTCTTACTACTGTGTCCAGTCTTACAATGAAAACTTGTTCTTTTGGATTCAGAATGAATTTCGTGATTCCAAAGGTAGCACAATAAAACATAAAATGATCTGGGTCCGAGTGGCGGAACTTAAAGAGAAGTTGCCACTCGTGTTTGTGATTCATACTCTCGGTCATCAGCGCGTGGGGGTCCACGCTGTTGGCAATTCGCTTGCTGGTAAAGCAGCGAAGTCAGCGGTATCAAAATACTTAGTTGCAGCAGTCACGAGGTCCAAAAGCAAAATAGATGATGACATCTTGGCAGCAGTTGCTGCAAGGAGAAGGGAAGTAAATATCCTGCGGGGTTTCCTTCTAAATACACATACCACTTAAGTCCCAATAAGCTTCCTTATGTGAAAATCCCTGATATTGGCGAACGTCTAGTTCCCAACTCGGATCGCAGGGCTGCTTTGATTACAGCGGCTCATGAAGGTGTGGCGTCTGCGCATGCGGGCGTCTCAGCCACTGTAACTCAGCTACAACACAGATTCTGGTGGCGGGGACTGTACAAAAAGACGCGCGATTATGTTCTTTAATGTGACATTTGCCAGCAGATTAAGCCTTCAACTGCTGCGCGTCCGCCTCAGACACGGTTGTATATCTCGAATAAACCGCTTGGATGTGTTTATTTGGATCACTGCGGTCCATTTTCTTCTGATACTGCATACAAGTACATCTTAGTAGCAGTAGATTCATGCACACGCTTTGTGTGGGTATGGCCACATCGGAGCGCTGATTCACGTACTGTCATTAAGGATTTGCGTGTCTTTGTGGGAATTTTTGCCTGTGGTACTTTTCATTCGGATCAGGGTCCGGCTTTCGCCTCTAAGGCGTATAAGGATGCTATGATTTCGAGTCCCTACAGACCTGAGGGTAACAGTGTAGTTGAACGAATGAACCGCGACTTAAAGCAATCTTTGACAGCTCGAGTTATAGGCACTGGCAGAAACTGGTTAGCCCACCTCATAGGCGTGCAGCGTGCGCTTAATAATCTCCCTAGAAGGTCTCTGGGTGGGCGGACCCCATACGAAATGCTCTTTGGTATCAAGATGTATGTCCCTGACCTCGATGGGCTGGACTGCAAGGCCCAGGCCACGGCCTTTGACGTAGATGAACATTGCAATGTTTTACAGAATCTACAAAAGACCAGAGCCAGTCTTGCAAAGGAACATTTGCCCTCCACATCGGATGATGCGCTGCAGATCCCGGTAGTTGGCTGGCTACCCCAAGTTGGAGAACTGGTTTAAGAGAAGATCGATAACAAGAAAGAGTTTGGTCCCTCATATCGTGCACCGGTTCGAGTTCTTGGAGTGAAGGGCACAAGAACAGTCATTTTACCTCCACTTCCAGGTCGTAAAGAAAACAGATTTATTTCTATTGACAATGTCAAGACACACAGGGTGGCCGATTCTTCATAGCATGACACCGGCTGTATCCTGTCCTTCCATGGTGAGGCACTCTGTGCTGGCAATAACATCTGGTGCAGAACAGGAGGTGTCCCTCGAGATGCCTGCCATATCCAGTCCTTTATTAAATACTATTCCTGTTACTAACATTGATGAGCTGAACTACACTTATCCTGCTGATTTATCGATGCCTGATATACAGACCCGTTTGGCAGACCAATCCAGATTCTCTTTTGACTCTGTTTATTTAGTTATTTAAAAAACATTTTTTGATTCCCCCGTGGACATACATTTGGTTGATCCTATTTTCATTTTACCTTTTTATGTCAATTGGTTTTGTGTTTTATTTTTTCCGCCTGATCGATGGTCACTACGTTAAAGAAAGAACAGGAATTCGGTACTTGAATGGAACATTGGCCCCTCTTTCCTCTTCACATTCAGCGCACAGACTGAAACGAAACTTAAATACAGTCAACATTACTGCTTGGCCTGTCCTTGATGGGATTGTGTGGGATGCGGTTAGGTTTCAGATACATGGGCCCACTGAAGTGATTAATGTTCCAAATGTGCTTAGAGTAAACATGGGAGATGTGATTAAACAAAATATACGTTCTGATGATTGGGATATTCAGGCCGTAGAAGCATTATTCTCTGATTTGAAGTATTATGCTGCCTTCGATGCTGAGGATCTGTATTCAGATTCTACTAATTATGGTGATTTGTTTTGTTTTCAACACTATGGTAATCATTTTTTACATAAGACAAATTCCAGGAGGGTTGCGGTAAATTATACACAATGGGAACATTGCCCTGCTCCATTAGGTGGCAGCTCCAATACGTTTCTGAAAAAATACACTTATTTTACAGACTTTAATCAATCTAATCCCGAGTCATTTTATTTCAAAATGACACAAAAGTCCATGTCCAAAGTTAGACTTACCGATACAAAATTGCTGTATTCGAAGTCCTTTCTAGACAGGTTGGCTGTAGATGGCTACGAGTTTTGGAAAGGAACAATTGACCTTAAATCGGTTTGGGGTACCAAAGATTGGCAGGTACAAGGCACTGAGGCTTTGCACCGTGCATGTCTCGTCCCGAATCACATGTTGTTTTTAAATTCATCCATTTTCCAAACAACATGCTTTGGATTGGCTACTTCTAAAAAATTAAATACACCGACCATCCCAGATTTAGAGGAATATTCAGGTTGGGGTAATTTTACTGATTTGTCCATTCATGATTTGCAAGCTCTTTTGGACAATTCGTCCTTTAACATTTCCAGTTTGGATTCCAAGGGTTGGCTGATATGGCAGAAGAGTGCTGATTCTTGCCAACGCCGTTTTCTGGGTTTGGCTGAAGGGTTCACAGAAGTCAGACCCGATCCCCGTTTTGAAGAAGACTATACAGTCACAACTTATTCTGTGGGGAAGCTGTGTCAAAATTGGTTACAACATTCCACATTAGCTGCAGTTAAACTACATCTATCTCAATTAAATGATAATGTGGATTTGAATGATTTTATAAAAGGCCCAGCTAAAGGTAGATCTAAACGATGGCTGTATGCGATTTACAATGAAATTTGAAAAGTTTCCCAAATTGAGGCTGCTAAACGCCTGAGAGCTATTGATCAATCAAATTTAGAAAAGGTGCTTGCAGTTGTCGATAACAGTATTAACACGCTTTCTTCCCGAATTTACACGTTGAACAATATTGTGTCTTCTGTTGTTGACATTGTACATGATGAAGTGTCCGTGTTTTATCATGGTCAAAATCAATTGCGTTCTGTGATGCAGTTTGCTTGGACACTACAGACTTTGAAGTCTGGTCGAGTGCCTTGGAATTTTATGAACGTCTCATCACTATTTGCCCCATTTAATTTGACTGAAAAACAGCGTATGCTATCAATGAGAGATGCATCATTTTCTATGTTACACATTGAAAAATTAGAATCCTTGCCCTTTTCTGTGGCTGAGGTGACTACTGCTACATGGCTTATCCATGGTGTTATTACCTTACCTTTTGCTCTGTATAAATTTACAAATTGTATGAAATATATAGCTATAGGGCGATATGAACCATTAGGCAGTGCTTTCTTACATGAGACATGGTCTTTACCATACACTTACAGATGCCTAAAAGAGGGAAATGAAGTGAATCTGAATGGTGAAGAATGTACACAGTCGCCTGACCGCTCACTAATATGCAGACACATCCAGTTGCATGGTTCTTGTAATCAGGACAAACCTAATTTGGCCTGTGTTTTGAAAGGGACCCCAGTTCCTGCAATAGTTCCCACGTTCACTTTATTGTCCAACGGTAGTTATTTACTTTTGAATAACGATCTGTGTTGTGGGTTACAGGCCGGTTTCGCCTATGTGGTAACCGTATCAGAGAGGGTGGTTTGCTGCAAGAATGTGTTATGTCCACCCACGCATGGGAATTCAGATGTTTCAATTTGGCCAGGAATACCAACCTTGAAAGCTGAGTTCAATGGTTTAAGCCGTATAAGAGCCCTATTGTCTCAAAAGCAGGTGGCCCTGAGCTCTGCCCGCGAAACTTATGTCCTTCACATAGCAAACACACGCACAGAGGTGCAAGCACTTTTAAGTACTGATTTGCCGTTTCATTTCTCCGAGCTGGTTCATCAAATCTTCAATGCCTCCTCCACAACAGGCCTGCACATTTTTTTAAAATGGTTAGCAGTGGTCTCGTGACTACATTTGAAAAAGTATTTGGTATTATCCCTGCGTTCTTTCATTCTATATTCGCTAGCCTGTTTGGCGGATTTCCTGTTTTGCTGGCTTTGGCTGCAGGCGTTCGGGTGATATTTTACTTTATAAAACATGGATGCCCATCCTGCGCAAGGAAACGCTCAGCCCCTGCTGATGCAGTTTTGCAACCGGATGCTTGATTACTATGGCTCCTTGCCGCTTGCGACTTTAAGCACGGCTTTTGGATTATCGTTCAGATTTTCCTATTTCACATGTGTCCAGCCCGTGTTTCATTGCCTGAGCTGTGATTTCGACTGGGCCATTGATTTGTGTCTCTGTTTACCGACTTCTCCTGACGTCGATTTTGATCAGCTGATGAACCCCGTAGTGGCTCACGAGTTGGTCTGTTCTGGCGAAAGGGATATGGCTGTGGCAGCGATGCATGGACTAATGGGTCAGTGGGACATATTCGCAGCGGCGCATGACTTTCTGGCACATAGTGTTCTCGAGAACCCACTGAGTTGTCCTCTGATGTTGCTAGAGGAATCGGTATTGGAGGAGCACGTATGTTCTTTCCCATTGCTTAATTGGATGGCTGAACTGTTTTCGGATGGTGACAGTGATTTCATGTTGGAGGCTGTAGCTACCTATTTTGCATATTCATTCAACCCATGAGTGACTTTGAAGACTTTCATTATTATGGCACGTGACTTTTTAGTAATTCTGAATGGTGCCTTTTTCAATACTAACATTCGATTTTCATATGTTCTGGGCCTATGAACTGAGAGTAGGCCTTAAGTTCGACTTTTATATTTTGTGTGGCCACTATAGGCATTCGTACATATTTTTGTTTTTAAATTTTACATACATTTGCATACATTTAGCTTGGCTCAATATCATTGAACTCTGCTTTCATGTTTTACCTTTCAATGGGTATTAGCTTGTGTTTTCTCCTTTTTAAACCGTCCTCGGATCATTGGGGGGGTGTCATATGGTTACTACGTTTCTATATATTGTGTTAAGTTAACATGAGCTTTTTAAATGTTTAAACGCAATATTTTCTTCCAGCTTGAGTTTGCACACGACACCTAATTGTTATTGTAGCTTTCAACCTAGACGAAAGATGTGATTTATTTGAGAATAATATGTTATTGCTCTAGTATCAGTCGTGCTTGGTACACTTGGTACAACTGTCTGTACACCGAGAACTGCACACTCTAAGAATAACCTAACACAAGGTTGCTGAAGGCCTGATCCTCGCACCACGTTAGACATAACACAAATAATGTTGCTGCCAACATTGGGCTCTACGCGGATTTAAGATACAGTTACAGGGAATGAATCAACGGACTTGAGGCTTCGCATGCAGAGAGCTGGTAGCTGTTGATGTGATCTCCTCCTACTGAGAATTAGAGGTATGGGTCCGCCCTGCTAGAACCCAGATGAGACCTTCTTAGATATAATATAATATGCTAATTAGGGTGCGCGAAATATAGGTGATACAGAATTCTATAGACTTTTGCATCATAACATGCTATCACCTTTTGCTTATTATGGATTAGTGACTATGCTGCTAACTCTGATTTTTATAATATGTATGTTGATATTATACAAGATACTGCGTTTGAGAATGTTGCATTGAAAAATAAACATTTCAAACTTGCACGTGTGTTCTTTGCCTCCCAGTTTCGGTTTGGAATGATTATATAACGAAAGAGTGTTCATGTGTTCCACGATACCTGAGGTATTCTAAGTTCATGTTCTGGATTGTCTAAGTCATTGGTAAGTTATTACTACCGATGAGACACTGTAGCTAGCTTGGTAAGGGGATTTCTGAAATAAAGGTGAGTTTTGGGTCATCCTAATTCACCCAGGTTCTAGATCTCTGTGCACAGTTCTGTGGGAGAACGGAAACCCTGCAACAAGAGAAGGAATCTTTAAGTGCAAGATGAATCGCTTGAAGTTCCATAAGGTTGACGTGGAGCCCGGACTCCACCGGAGACCAGAGGCCTCTGATCTCCACCTCCCCATGTGGCCACCTCATCCCAGAAGTGATGTATTGGTCACCACTGTGGTTGGGGAAGGTAGAGGGATCTGCTGTCGACTCAATCGTGGTTCGTTAGCCGCCACGGCAATTAGTATGCAGTGCCCTCCGAGATCTGGGCGCAATTGGACAGGTTCACTTGATGTTGTGCCCACTGGAACTTCAAGTCCCACTGCAGAGCCTGCATATGCCATCTGGCATGGTCCACCAGCAGGATGCAGGAGGCCATCAGGCCCAGTAGCTGGAGGGTCATCGTGACTGATACCCAGAATAGAGGCTGAAAGATCGGAATCATAGCCCGAATATCCTGGACTCGCTGTTCTGGAGGATAGACCCGAAACTGCATTGTGTCCAGAACCGCTCCGATAATAGGAGCTTCTGAGAGGGAGTCAGGTGCGACTTCGGCATGTTGATGGAGAACCCCAAGACGTAAGCCGCAAGCCGTGAAAGCGGGCGTACCTGACGTGCACCAGGAGTCGAAGATTCAAAATCAACGTCTGCAAAGTCCGCAAAAAGTCAGTCAAAAAGTGACTGGAGGTACTGCTCTCTCCCGATCTGCGCTGGCTGGCGCGAAAAAAGAAAGAACTGACGTCAGCGCGCGAGGTCGGAGTCTAAGTAGCTACTGCGATGTCATCCCGGCAACCACGACACCAATGACAAACGCAGAGCCGACCTTCGCCACCTTTCGACGTGCAGGGGTACCCCTGATGAAAAACTTTCCGGATTCAGTCTAATGCCTGGGGGTAATTCTAAGGTAAGGAATCTGTAACTAGCTGTTTCTTTCAGATCTGTATATTTTGTTCCCATTCTGGAAATACATAGGTGTCATTGATACCTATTTTTCACTCTTTATAGTTTACTAAATGATTTGCTATATACGTAGTACACAATGAAAAGCCATTGCTAGACACAGCTCAGTTATTGGCTCTGGGTTCCTCGAGTTCTTGGTGAACCTACAAGTCCTATATATCCTCACAACCAGAAGAGTCCAGCAGATGTAACGGTATATTGCTTTCAAGAATCTGTAATACTTAGAAGAAGTTACAGGTGAAAACATTGGCACAAATGGCTGCTTTTCTCAACTCATTTTCTATTTCTTATTTTCAACTGTTAGTTTTTATAAAATAAACTTGAAGGATTTACACAATGACCCCTTGCTGCATTCAGAATGTTGTCTACTTCTCAGAAATGTATGGCTTTCATGGATCCATTATTGCTTTCACACCCATTTCTACAACTAACTGGAAGGAGGTTTAAAGCATAAAAAAGTAGCAAAAATAGGTTATGTCCCAGTAAAATGCCAAAACTGTGAGAAAATGTTGATTATCCGACAAAGACTGCCTGTCCCTCAAAGCTGGGAATATGGTGATTTCAGCACCACAAACCCCTTGTTGATACCATTTGCAAAGGGAAAAACAGATGTTTTCTTCTGCATCACTTTTTCCCCATCCACCCCCAAAAAAACTTTAGCTGTATTTTGGCAAATTATTGGGTCTGCTCCAGGGGAATCCACAAACCCTGGGTATCTTTAAAATCCCCATGATGCTGTAAGAAAAGGACGTAAATTTGGCGTGGATATCTTATGTTGACAAAAGGTTACAGGCGCCTAAGTGTGAACTACCTCAAATAGCCAAAAAAAAAGGCTTAGTACATGGGACGGGTGTGGGGGGATGGAGACCTAGCAGCGAAAGGCTTAATGGCATCTTTCTCACCTTCAAACTGAGAGCCAAGATTAAGGTAAACAACAAGGTGATCCAGCCCCAACCAAACTTAAAGGTAGCCCACCTGACCTAAGCCAGACCTAAATATTAGACATGACTGCAGTCGATTTTGAACTCAACCAATTGTGCAGTAACATTAGGCCCTCAAGTTAATCTGAATGGGAAAGAATGCCAGTTGGTCAACCCACAATCTGTAGAAGTGCTATTCAGTAATTCACTAAAGGGCCCCCAGCCTCTAGAGGCAGAGTTCATTTAACCCCTTCGCTGCAGCGCGAATTTCGCCGCGGTGCTGGGGGTCTAGGGGGCGGGCTCGGCGCTTCGGCATTCATGACGGAACCACGCCGTCATGAGCCACGAGCAGCATGTGCTCATGATGGCGTGGTTCCATCACGGCCCTGCCTGCTCATTCATTCGGGGCATTAATGCAGCAGGGGCGGAGCGGCCACAGCATGACGAACCACGCCATCATGAGCACACGCCGCCTGTGGCTCATGACGGCGTGGTTCCCTCATAAGCAGGCAAGGGGTTAAATTAGCTGGTAAGTGCAAAAGGAAAGAAGGGGCATATTTCAAAACACTTATTCAGTATCATTAAGTGTATGCAAGATCATTTCCACAGGCCATGAAATGCCATGATTTGTTTTGCTAATCCCTTGAGATGAGTATTTTATCTATGCCCCCGGGGCTTACTAAAGCTGCTTCCTGCAAAGAGCCCCTGGCAAATAGTCTTCCTAGTACGCAATGGATAAGCATCCTCTTACTGTAATTGTAATGAAGAATATTTATGGTCTCCGGCAATAAAACATTCACAGAAGATTCTACAGTTTGAATCCACTACATGAAGCCTTATGGGATGTAATGACATCTCTATAATGTTTAGGAGATTTACTTCCTATCTCAAGTGCACCTGGATGATTGTTTATTTTGGCACTGTGCCATACTATCAAGGAGCAAATGTGTATATTAGTCTCATTCCATTAGGTTATTTTATAGAAAACATTATTGTAACAACATTCTTGCCTCAGTGACGATATGCCTGTCGTAGTGAAATGCTGAGAGAGTTCAGTGACTGTTAGGTACTGCTATGGAGACTTGTGGGAAGATCACTGGTGTAGGAGGTATTTGTGCTTTGCCCAAAAACTTTTGCACCTATGCCCGGCTCCATGTCATTGTTCAATAGAGACCCACCCACACAGGGAACAGGTCCTAAAAAAAGAAGTGGGGGTACTAACCTAGTTAGGCAGTATGCAAGTGACATCAGGGTGTGTGACAACACGGCGCGCTACATCAGGGCGCGCGGCATCATGGCGCACGACATCACACATGGCATCACAGGAATTGACATCATAGAAAGTGGCATCACAAGCCACAACTTTACAGGAAGTGGCTTCACAAGTAGTGTCATCAGATCTAAAGCCTTCATATATATGTTTAGCAGGTCTATCATAAGTACGTTTGAGCACATTGTGAGGATAATAGCACAGTGAGCTATGGAAAATTATATGTGAATTCTTCACCTTGCAATCCCCCAGTTTTATTTAACACATCCTGTACATACATTTACAAACTTATATAATTTATTGTACATGTAATATGCACATGTTGATGTAAAGTGCTTTGACACCCAGCATTGGAATGAGTAGGGCTATACAAGAAAAACCAGTGGTATCCACATTATTTCAACGTCCCCTCAGGGGAAGTAAGCTCTATATAAATGCAATTTGCTTTGTGTAAATACTGGGAAAGACCAACACATCTGATATTCTTACAGTGCATGCATGGCTCCTAAACAGGGACTGCCCGAAGTGAAAAGCTGCCTCTCTTAAGTAAGTGTGAACAGCTAACAAGATTTGAGCCTGTGCTTCATTTGCATCAGGTGTGAGGCTCCTGACTGCTGTCAGCCAAGAGACTCGAACAAAAGGAGGCCTGATGACCACTCAAATTTGGCCTTTGTTATGGGTCCAGTAGGAGCCTTAAATAAGAAAGCTCCTCCCCGCCTGCATGTTGTTGCTTGTTGCAGATGGAAAGCAGACGACTTGCATGCGCTGCTGAAAGTGTCACGGCGTTCACCCTGTCAAAAAAGTGGGTAGACGCCGTCCACCCACATGTACCCCCGACTCGTGCCCTCCACCCACCTTCAATCACCTGCCAATCTTCAATCGCTTGAAGAGCTCCCTTGGTAGGAGGGAGAAGAACCCTTCCAAGGGTCAGGTAGTAACCCTTCTCTCCGAACACCTTTCTGAAGCCATTTTCCCATGTAGCAGCATGCCACCTCCTCTTTTTATCAAAGTAGTCTTCAATCTCATAGCATGTTCTTCCTTGAATGAGGCTTTCTTCCTATACCAACACGTGAAAGTGGAAGGATAGCTCTTCCTTTTTTTCAATATCACTGTTTTAGGTTTCTCTTTCTGTAGGAACAGTAGATAGAAGAGTGTTCTTGCCAGTACTTATTTTTTGCCCTCTGAAAAAAGTTGACTCTCTTATGTCTCGCTCTGTAAAGTGACCAATGAAACAACTGTATATCTTTTCTATCTTCCTCCTATGGCACGCCCTATATAAGTACTATCCAATGTGGAACAATTATTTAGATCTTGCATTGCATACGTTATAATGTTTATGGATTTACATGCATCTTCCAATCCCATACGTTTAAGCCAGTGACTCAGTCTCCAACATTGCCTATCTTCCGTCATACGTGAGCAAAGTCATTCTTCAGATGATACTGACATTGTTCTTAATTTCTCTTAGCAAGACATCCATATTTGTTTAATTATGACCTGAATGGTGAGGTCATCTCAGCAGGGTTCCTGGTTGAGTTTCTTAAAGGAATGTGACACTGGACTGTGTCCGGGATCTTCCTGTGTGAGGGCTTACATGGAGAGGTGAATAGCTATTGAGAATTTAGGATCTCACCGTTCCCCTTCCACCTGAGATATCTTTGTGTGACTAGATGCCTAGCCACGAAGGATAAAGGCTGCTGCTTCCCCAACATCATGGACCCTTTCTTCACCAGGCCTCAGTTTCTGAAGAACAAGTTACTTACCTTCAGTAACACATTATCTAGTAGAGACCTTACCTTTGAGTTTCCCAGGCGTCAGGCTGGATTCGGAAACTTTTGCTGAGAAACCTCTTGCGTGCGACATCGTGTGGCTCCATTCGGCTCCGTGTGACGTTGTTGGAGTTGGTTATGACACCGCAGTGCCTACATAGGCGCCACCCAGGCACGCGGACGTCAGTACTTTTCGTTTTTCCATGCTAGAATAACAGAGCCACAAAGTTACTGACGTAAACGTGTGCAAAACTAGAGCCCTGAAAGGGTAGTAACCCTAGACCTACAACATCAGTCCGCAAATCGAGGAGGCATGGGTGGGGCCGTAAGGAATCTGCAGCTAGAGAGTCTCTACCAGATAATGCATTACCAAAAGGTAAGTAACTTGTTCATCTGATAGACTTCTAGCTGCAGGTTCCTTACCTGTGAATCAGATTCCCGAACTATACCACGGTGGTTGCGGACACTTGAGCTAGACTAAAAAGTCTTGCAGGACTGAGCAGGAAAAGTGCCCGTCCCTGCATACTTGACCATCAAGGCAAAAATGTTTTACAAACGTATGCAGTGATGGCCACGTCGCTGCCTGACAGATGTCTTGGACTGGGACACCCGGTGCCAAGGCTGTAGTTGCAGTATTTCCCCTGGTGGAATGCACCCTTAATCCCTCAGGGGGCTGCTTCTTTGCCACGGCATAACAGATTTTAATGCAGAGAACAACCCAGCGAGAGAGGGTTCTTTTCTGCACTGTTTTTCCCTTCTTTGTTCCTACATACCCCACAAAGAGTTGGTCATCCACCCGGAACTCTTTTGTGCAGTCAAGGTAGAACGACAAAGCTCTTTTTGGGTCCAGTCGGTGGAGACGCTCCTCTTCCTTAGAGCGTTGTAGGGGAGCAAAGAAGGTGGGCAAAGTAATGGACTGACCGAGATGGAATGAGGTCACAACGTTTGGTAAGAATGATGACCTGGTGCGAAGCACCACCATGTCCGGAAAGGACATGAGATAAGGAGGCAAGCTGGATAGCGCCTGCAATTCACTCACCCTCCGGGCCAATGTAATCAACACTAAGAAGGCTGTTTGGATGTTCAACGGCCAGAGGGGACAATCATGCAAATGCTCGAAAGGAGCACACATCAGACAAGTGAGGACTTAATTAAGGTCTCAGTGTGGTATAACAAAGGGTGTAGGTGGAAATATATGAACCAGCCCTTTCAAAGACCTATTTACAATAGGAGATTTAAAGAATGAAGGTTGGTCTGGCAGCAGCAAAAAAGCAGACAGAGCAGAAAGGTAACCCTTGAGAGTTCCCGAAGCAGAGCCCTGCTGGGCAAGGGTAAGAATGAACAAAAGGACAGGAGAAAGAGCAGAAAGAGGGTCAATATACCTTTTTTGTAGAGTAAAACACAAATTTCTGCCACCGGCAGGTGTATGCTGACCTAGCGGAGGGCCGCTTGGCCGCCAGAATAACATTACAGACTTCGGGAGGAAAGTCAAAAGCCATCAACTGCCGCGGCTCAGTCTACACGCATGGAAGCGCAGAGTTGACAGGTTTGGGTGGAGAATCTTCCCTGCTGCTGCGACAGAAGATCTTTCAGAAGGGGTAGCCTGACCTGAGGATCGACACTCACACTCAAAAGCTCTGGATACCAGACTCTTCTTTACCAGTCCGGCACCACAAGGATGACTTGGGCCCGGTCGCTCCTGATCTTCTTCAGAACCTTGCGCAGGAGTGGTATGGGTGGAAAGGCGTACAATATTGCCGAGCTCCATTCGTGACAAAACGCGTCACTGAGCGATAGCCACCTTGGAAATTCCAGCGCGCAGTACTGCTGACATTGGACGTTCTCTTTGGAGGTCAACAAATCTAACCAAGGTTCTGCCCCACTGTTAAAAGAGACCTTGCCCCACCTCCGAATGGAGACGCGCTTCATGATCCTGAAAGCATCGACGGCTGAGATCATCCGCCCTGGCGTTATTATTATTATTATTATTATGTTTCTTATATAGCGCCAGAATCGACCCCCGAAGGGGTATCTCCGCGCTTGCCTTGGGAACCCGTCCTGGCTTTTCCCTGTGAGATAGCCCCTACAGGGCATCCCCAAGGTGAAAGCCAGGCATCCCGCCGCGGGGGCCGTTGTGGAGATTAAGCAAGCTTAATGCCCAGAGTTGCAGAGTGTGAACCCATGATTAGGTCAGGCACCGAAGCGAGAATTATCGAGTCCATGGACATTTGAGCTCCAGACCCTGCCGCGTCGGGAATTGAACCCTGGTCCCGGGTCTGACCTCTGCTTCAGGGTCTGCCTGCTCTAACCAGTGAGCCACACTTCTCCAGTGTTTGCCAGGTGTTGTACCACTAGGGTTGTGCCCTGCTGTTCCAGCCATGCCCAGAGATGCAGGGCCTCTTGACAAAGGGATCACGACCCCACCCTGCCTTGCTTGTTGCAGTACCACATTGCGGTGGTGTTGTCCGTGAACACCTGCACCAACTTCCCCTTGACACAGGGAAGAAATGCTTTCAATGCCAACCGAATCGCTTGGAGCTCCAACAAGTTTATAAGCAGCCCCATCTCCATCTGAGACCAGTGAGCCCTGATCTCCGCCTCTCCCATGTGACCGCCCATCCCAGGAAAGAGACAGATCCGTTACAACTGTGAAATCTGGTTGGGGGAAGGGAGAAAGGTCTGCTGTTGAACCAATCACGGTTCTTTAACCACAACTGCAGATCCGGTGAGATTTCCCAGATGCTGTGCCCATTGGAACTTTGGAACTTCAAGTCTCACTGCAGAGCCTGCTTGCGCCACCTGGAGTGTCTTACCAACAGGATGCAGGAGGCCATGAGACCCAACAGCCTTAGAGTCAACCACACTGAAATCCAGGATAGAGGCTGAAACATGACCTGAATATCCTGGACTCGCTGCTCGGGAGGATAAGCCCGAAACAGCACTGTGTCCAGAACAGCTCCAAATGAAAGGGAGCGTCTGAAAAGGCACGTTTATAAAGAACCCCAGCGAACGCAAGAGGTACGCCGTAGTCTGAAGGTGGGAGATGACTGCCTGGGGCGAGGACGCCTTCAACAGCCAGTCATCTAGGTAGGGGAAGACTGAAACCCCTAACCTGCGCAGATGAGCTGCAACCACCGCCATCACCTTGGTGAACACCCGAGGGGCACTAGTAAGACGAAGGGGAGCATGGTAAACTGAAAGTGCTCATGGCCTACCTTGAACCGCATGTAATGCCTGTGGCCCGGCAGGATAGGAATGTGATAATATGCATCCTGTAGGTCCAACACACCCACCCAGTCTCTTTGGTGGTCTAAGGCAGACAAGACCTGAGCCAATGTGAGCATTTTGAATTTCTCCTTTTTGAGTAAGAGATTGTCGGTCCGAAGATCTAAAATGGGCCGATGCCCCTTGCCCTCTGAGGAATCAGAAAGTAACAGGAATAACAGCCACTGCCTACTTCGGAATCTGGAACCTTTTCTAAGCTCCTTTGGCCAAAAGAGCCATAACTTCCTCTTGAAGAAGCTTCAAATGATCCTCCACCAGCTGGTCCTGAGTTGGCGGAATAGGAGGAGGAAATTAAAGGAAGAGAATTGTCCTCCTGGACGATCTGCAAAACCCACCTGTCTGTTATAGATCTCCAGCGGGGGAGATGATGACGAATTCTCCCACCCACTGGAGTACTGTGGTCCTGCAGAATCAGCCTAGGAGTGCTTGGAGGCTGCAGCTGCTGGGGGCAGTGTGGTAGACGACTTCTGGCCTCCATTCTGAGGATGGAATGAACCGCCTCCACGTACGGCTTGGGCAGTCTGTGTGGGACGGTGGCTGGGATATGGCTGGCGCAGCTGGAAACCCCTTACATTGCCACAAAAGGAAGACTGGCCACGAGGAGTGGAGGAGAAGTCCAAGGATCTGGCCGTATCCCGAGAGTCCTTGAACCGGACCACGGCCGAATCTGCCTTTTCCCAAAAAGGCGGGTTCCATCAAAGGGCATGTCCATCCAAGTGGCATGGACATCCCCGCAGAAGCCAGTTGTACGAAGCCAGGTGTGGTGCATCCAGGCCACCATCGTTAAAAATGATCTGCCCAGCGAATCCATTGTATCCAAACCACACCATATGATGAATTGTGCTGCATCTCTCCCGTCCTTGAAAGCTTGGGAGAGCACAGCCCGGGCCTCCTCCAGGACTTGTGGCAGCACCTGCGCAACCATCTCCCAAAGAGAGTGGTAGAAACGGCCCAATAAGCATGCAGTAGTCACCGACCGCAATGCCAGACTGGAGGAAGAAAGCATTTTCTTCCCAAATGAGTCTTGTCTCTTGGATTCCATATCTGAAGGGGCAGAAGGGAATGTGCCCTGGGACGTAAAGGCCGGCACCACAAAACCTTCTGGGGTATGGCATTGGCTGAGGAACTTTGGGTCGCCCGGAGCTGGGCGTTGGCGGTGTGCAGTCGCCCTATTCACAGGAGCCCTGTGTTAGGCTTGGACCATGTTCTTAGAAGGACGTTCGTAAGTGCCTCATTAAAGGGCAATAGGGGTTCAGAGGTGGAAGCCCCAGGTTGAAGCACTTCCATCTGGAGATTATTCCTAACCTGCACTGAGGGCAGCTCCAGTCCAAGGACCTCAGCTGCCCCCTTAACCACCATAGCATAGGACGCTCCCTCCTCTGTAGCCACTGTAAGAGGAGAGAGCATGTCAGTGTGTGGGGAAGTATCCAGACAACTGGCTTCCCCAAAGTTCCCTATACCAGTCCATCGTCTCCTCAGAGACATCCTGGTTCTCTAATGGGTCTCCATACTCCTCCCATTCCTCTCCTGAGCCCAGCACGACCACAAAGTGCTGAGGCGACAACATAGAACCCCTGGGTTCTGTCAACGTTGTAATCAGCGTCGCTTGACGCTGTTCCGGCTCTGTGTCGTCAGGGATGAGGATGGGGTTTGCACCACCGACGGGCATCGGTGACGTCTCAGGCGCTAACTCTGGGTTTGACGCTGGGGAAGGTCCCTATGGTACGACTGGCGACAACCTAGATTCGGAATCGGATCCTTGAGGTCCCACTAGCGCACTGACCAAAGCCAACGCTGTTGAACACAACGGGGCCCCATCCAACCCCGCGGGTCCAGAGGGCTTTCCAACGGGGTTGTTACGCTCAAATAGGCAGCACATGGCCTTGTGAAAATCTTTAATATGAGCGGGAGTCGCTCTGGCTCCCGGGAATGGATGGAGGAACAAAGTCGACTCAGGCTCCGGCTCCACTGAACCGTACCTGGAGCGTCAGTGCTCTTTACCTCTCTCAGCGACGGACGCCAGTTGAGGTGAAGTCGAAGTCCGCTTGGACTTCTTCTTCTTGTGCCTCTTCCCCGAGTGTCCAGACGACCTCGAATGGAAGGAAGACATCCTCGTCTTTGAACGGGACCATGACCTTTTTGGAGTCTCGCTTAATGGTGTTGACTGCCGGGCCACGAGCAACTTCATCGCCTGCTCCCTCAAGGTCTTCAGAACCCTCGACCCACAGTCTGAACACATCTTTCAAACGTGGTCGTGTTCAAGACACCACAGACATACGCAGTGGGGATCGGTAACCGTCATCATGCGGGATCAAGTCCTGCATGGTTTAAAACCAGTCTTCCTACCAGGCATCCCTCGCAGATGAAGTTACTACTCAAAACATTGACACAAGTCAAGAAAAAATCCTGCCAAAAAGTGGCAGAGGGGTAGCTCTTCCCGGATCAGCGCTTAACTGGCGCAGAAAGAAATGAACTGACATATGCGCACCTGGGTGCTGCTTATGTAGGTACCATGACGTCATAACCACCGCTACCGACGCCAACGACATCACATGGAGCCACCCAATGTCACGCGCAAGGGTTATTGCTCAGCAAACGTTTCTGGATCCAGCCTGACACCTGGGAAATTCATAGGTAAGGAATCTGCAGCTATATCAGATTTACATTGCAATGACTGATGAACCATAGCCTCCCTGATTTCCACTACTGTTTGTGGAGCAAAAAGGGAGCCAACAAACCTGCATTCATGACTAGGGTAGAGGACAGCAGCACTAACGAGAGCTGGGTTGGCAGGAAAGACAAGGCCATATGTATTGGCCCCATCGCTACAGCTCTCACCTGGCTTTATAGATTCCATTTGCCTTGGATATGAGGTTACTGAAAGGGTTGTAATAGGCTAGTTACCCACACTGCCTTTCAGTTTTTCCATTGCAACAGGCTCTCCAATGCTTCCAAGTCCGTCTCACCCCTTGCAAGGGCATACGCAATGTATCATTGTAGAGACCCCTTGTAATAGTTGGACCACCAGAGGCCCATGAACCAGCAAGCCACAAAACTGCTACTCCCATTCAGTGCCAAACTGCAAGCCATTTTTGAGATAGCTGCTGGTCTCATCTGGTCTCTCATGCTCTACCCATGCCTGAGCTCTAAAATGATGTGTTTACCCTCCGTCATCTGGCATATGGAACAGTGCCTTCCCCTTACTGTTTGGCACGCTGTTGCTTTCCACCAGCATGCAAGAGGAATGCTCTACTAACATTTTGCTTTGTTGGTCTACCTCCTCACTACCATCATGACTCCAGGTGGATTACTGCCAACCACACAGTATTCATTCCAGCCAAAACTACCTAGAAACTGTTAGGCATCACCAGGTTATTTACCTCCTTGTTAGGCAACTTCTTTGCCTCCAATATAAAGATCAGCCTTGCCAAAACCGTGCAGTGAAGCACTCCTTCTCAGGGACTACTTCATCGCCCAATCTCAAGGGACTTCACTGTAGACTTTATGGTGAGGCGGTACCTTCCTTTTTCCATAACGCTTCCTTTAACACACTCTTTTGTTTTATGTCTGTCTGACCCACAAGACTATCTCGCTTCACTCATGGAAACACCCCATCAGCTTTTTCTTTAATCGGGACCCACTTTTCAGTGTTCTAGATAGTGCTCTTTTTTTCATTCAGCCGAAGGATGTCTCCCGCAGTGGGTGGGGAAGGACCTTTGGATTAGGTGTAACACATACCCCACTGATGCCCGTCTCGTCTTTTGCCAGGCACGACAAGTATAAACGACAGCACCCAATAACTACTTTCAGAGGAAGAGGTATGCCCAGTGAGGCTGTATACCTCAGTAAACTAAACAGTGGACAAGAAACATGACCATTTGTAAATACACCTTGTGTTTTATGTACCATGGCCACTAGTTGTCTTTACATTATGCTGGGTGCTAATGTATCATTAGCTGAAATAAAAGAGTAGAGTTGGGCAAGACCTATGGCTCATTGAATGTAGTCAATATCCAAAGATATTATTTCACTTCTACTTTTCTTTGTCTCATCACAATTCAGACTCAAACAGTTTGCTGCTAACATGAATGTTTAATGGTTTTTTAATGATTTTCTTCTGTGGAGTTGTTGTTCTCTATTCAACTGACTATTGCCTCGTAGTCTCAGCAAGGCAGATTCATTGTAAGTCGTTAGATCTTGCCACATGCGCTGGAAGAAACAAAACCCCAATATTTAAAGTCAACATTTAGTATGTTAGATCTAGATAGAGTATACATGAACACATGCCTTCTTACAAAATAATAAATCTAACACTTTTTGTTCTTTTTACACAATATACAGATACTTTGAGCAAAAAGCACACACTGGAAGTTAGGCCAAAGGAGGTTAGGAAAAGAATTACCCAAACTGTGACTGGTAAAATGGGTCTTAGTTTCCAATCATTACCTACCAACAGGGTATTCTTTCACCAGTAGGATGCTTTCCCCCAAAAGAACACAGCCACTTTAAAGTTTTCATCAGGGGAGAGCTTGCATTCTCTACTGCTCCTCTCCTTACCCTTATGTCACTAGTAGCTTCCGGGGAGTGCAGGGGGTGGGCATCTTACTGAAGGCACAATTTACTTGTAATTAAAAGTTAACGGATAAACTCTGGTACCTGTGCAAACAAGAATTTGCACGAGGATCGGAAAGATGAGTTGTATGGTATTTTTCACACGCTCCTGATAGATTCCGGCCATCAAATCTGCTGAAATGCATCTGGTAGGGGGAAAGGCCTTGAAAAAAAGGCAAAACTTGAGGAATGCTGTGTATTCAAACCGTTTCATCATGTTATGCCTCTTGAAACACAAAATAGTAGGTATTTGCCACAAATGCTACATACTTCTCTCCGGGTTAATGGTGTTTACCATGGTTAGCAAACACTCCACTGTAATCCACCCAACTTGTAATGATGGCCTTTTATTGAGCTGTAATAGAATCCAATTTAAGACGCTGGAACAGAGGCCTTTCAAAAACTTTGTCAAATTATCCCTCAGCTCAGACCAAGCTCTGTTGGTTTAAAATTTAAGAAGTGCTCGGGATGTATAAATTAAGCATAAATACAGAGAAATTAAAAGATAAAGAATGAAAAGGTACTTGTAATCCTAGATCCCCATTTTGGGAATCCTCATTGAGGGCAAAAAGATTTAAATAGTCCCACCCATTTGACGATGCTCTTTACAATATAGAGGGGCTTAATCCCCTTGCGCCACCCCTATGTCACTTTTCCCATTTTAAAAATTACGCAAAAGTGGGGCAGGCGGCTTGTAAATAAGCCCCATATTATATTATGGCTTGATTTAGAGTTTGGCTGACAGGCTACTCCATTTTAACCAACATTCCTTATTTAGTGTAAAGTTTGTCGTCATCTTTCGATTTCCTTTGCCCTGATTGGCTCAGTCTGTGAAAATCGTACCTTACTCTGTAAACCTCACAGCGAGATGGCTGTCACAGTAAGAGCATCCCACTACCAGCCATGTTTAGTTCGGATGGTCTGATGTTCTTTTTTGCTGTCCGTCGCAGCCAGGGAAAACCTAGCGGTGATGAACAGAAAAAAATACTGACCCGACTCCATCGGAAAAACTCTCTGGCTGTGGAGGTCCTTGGTTATCTGTTTTTCAAATGCAGTTTTTGACAATCAAAAAGTTTAATGGACAGCTGTCAAAACCGTCAGAAGCCATCCACCAAACGTTAGGTACTTTCTCTGGCCAGCAGTGGATCTCAAAATTTGGTGATCCTTTGTCAGGGAAAGTGATGGAGGTAAAGTATTTGCCCTGACAGAGTAAATATCTCCATACAGTAAATAAGGCCCTTTGTCAAGTCTCACAATTGTGCATGCACCCTGAATATTTATATTGTTAAACTGATTATGCTTGTGCTAATACTGGGGGAGTAGCAGCAGGGATGGGAGAACTGCATGAAGCGTGCAGGAGCACTAGAAGAGCTAGAGGCTAAGGGGTTAAATGGACACCCTAGCTTTCAGCTTCCCACTGTGTCCCGCATCTGCATCAGGGAGAACAGTGTCAATCCTTGTTCTTCCAAAATCTGGATCATCAAGGAGAACTACAGGGTCCCTTATTTATTGGACTGGTGTGTCTCCAGTGTTGAGGCTCTCTACCAAAAGAGTGCTGTTGTTGGGTGTTGTCACTGATTAGCACGGCGAAGCCTGTGCCTTTTGGTGCCTCTGCTTTTTTGCGTGCTTTGTGTGTTTAGGGGCAAAGTGAAGATGAACCACTGTGGGGTCTAGGGTGTTCACTTAATAGAGTGACTCCATTTGAGACCAAATTCCTTGACTCTGAAGAACAAGTAAGTGGGTTCTTCATGCTGGTAGGAAACTATCTGTTACCATGGACTGAACTGGCCAAGCTTTCTGGAAACGATCAATTTCTCATATTCTCTTCATTCATCGCCCACAAGAGAGATAACAAAGCTGCCACTCATGTCAGTTCATGTCCTTCTGATTAATTCTCTGCCCCAGGGAAGGCACTGACAGCCTGAAAATGATTTGTAGACCCAGACATTTGCATGGTTGTTACCACTGACTGGAAGTTTTGCAGGACCTTGCTGCATTGATGGCCTTTTCAATTTTCCAATTAGAAAATACAATTGGATTGTTGGAAATACAGTAAGGTGTCGAACAACGCTAGGGCAGTGGTGTTAGTGGAGGGGCAAGGAAGTGGTCATCAGGGTAGAGATCTGCAAATGAGTGGATGCCTAGCTTACTTGCGTGACCAATTGCACCTTTATCCTGTGGAGGTGGCAATAAGGGGAGATTTGTTATGGGGACAGGGGGAGCGTATAGCTGTGGGTTACCTGCGCGCTTTCAGAGTCCAGCCCACGCCCAGCGAACACATTGCCTTAGTGTCGATCTCGTTTCAGAGTGGCTTGTAGGGGAGGAACAGAGGCATGATGAATGGCCAGGTGGAAGCTCTGTACAGTTTGATTGCAACGTGAGGTTGGAATGGAGTAGGGTGGATTCAGTAATGCAGGAAGTGGGCCTGAGCGCACAATGCATATAGATGCAAGTCCGGGGCACCCATCCCACTCTGTGATTGTGACAGTGTAAGCAGTTCATATGTGGAATGGGGTTGTCAGCCAGCCCACACCAGCGATATCAATTTGGATCATAGGTGCTTGAGGAAGCTAACAGTAGGAAGGAATGGAACATTCACGAATAAATAAAGTTGGGTAACACAACTATTTTCCCTATGGCGATATGGCCTTCCATCGACAGAGTTAGTTAGGAACACATCGGAATGTGGTCCCCCAGCCAGTCCATGGCGCGACTGTTGTTGGTTTGCCACAGTTCTTCAGAATCTCTGCTATTCCAGATGCGTAAAAATGTGATTGGGCTCAAAGCTCATTACAGTGAATATTCAGAGGGGAAGGGGGAGGTCGCTTCCGTCAAAGGGAAGAACACCGACTTTGCCCATTTACCTGTATGCTTGAGTGGTCACCAAATCTCACAACCTTGCGAATCAGAAGTGCCAAGTTGACCTGGGGGTCTTTCACATAAAGAGTGATGTCATCTGGATATAACAAGACTCGGGGACGTGAAACCCAAGCCCCTGTCTGCATGGTGTTACGGGGTTGTGCAGCAAGGGTCTCCATTGCAATGGTAAATGAGGGGGACAGCGGACACACCTTTCACGTGCCCCTAGTAACGGGAAAAGGATTAGAAATTAGCTAGTTGAGATGCATGCAAGTGTTTGGTAGGGTGTATGGGAGCCGGATCTGCGTGATACACCTGGGGCCGAGGTCCACCCTCTGTAACAGTAGAAAAACTAGTCAAACACTTTTGTGGCGAACGACAGAGCAGCTGAGATCTGTGGATGCAAATGGTGCATTACTGCAAAAAGAGTTTGTAGGTTATGGGACGTCGACCGACCGGGTATACAGCTGGATTGGTAGGGCCGTACCATCATAGGCAGCAGCAAATGCAGTTGGTTTGCTAAAACTTTGGCAGATATTTTCTTGTCAGTGTTTATTAGGGACAGAAGGGGGTAAAAACCACAATGATTGGCCAGCTTGTTGGATTTAAGAAGACTGACTATGATGGGCTCCTGCAAGGATGGAGGGAGAGACCCTGCCTCCAAGGCATCCTGGTACATATCCAAGGGTTTGGGGGCTAGGAGCTGGAAAAACTCTTTGTAGAAGGCCAAGGTCATCCCTGCAAGGCCATGAGCTTTGTCAGCAGGGAGGCTGGAGATTACCTGGTGTATTTCTTCCATGGTGATGGGAGAGTTCAGAAACTCCTGATGGGCATCAGAAAGCCAGACCAACTGTTCAGTGTCCAAGTATGCCTGGAGGTCTGCAGAATCCGTGGAATGGCAGAGTAGAGGCGTGTAAAGAAAGCCACCATAATCTGCAGAAGGTCAGAAGGGGAAGAGCAGGTATAACCGTACGTATCTAGAAGCTGGAGTCTATGGCCGAGACGTGAGGTTTATGGAGCAGACGAGCAAGAGTTTTGCTGGGGCGGTCCCCCTCCCCATATCTACGAACTTGAGACTCCCTGCTCAGGCAATGCGTTTTGCGTAGTGCCTCTTCCTGGTATTCAGACATTTTGTCTCCGATGCCAGCCTTCGTGATGGATCATTGGAGCGGAAGAGGTCTGACTCCACGTCTGCGATATCAGCCTCCAGTCTCATGAGCGTTCGGCAAATATCTCTAATGATACCATTCTGTGTGGCAATGCATATACCCTGTAGGACTAATTTGAAAACTTCCCATAAAAAAGGAAGGTGAACTGACCAAACCAGTATTCACCTCAAAATGCGCCAGGATAGCCGCATGGATTTCCTTGCTAAAAGGCTCATCTCGCAAAGCACCCTGCGGCAGTCGCCAAGAAAATGCACAGGGGAGAGTGAGAGTGCACTGGGGTGTGGTTGGAGAGGGTGTTAGAGACCCTAGTCCCTAGTAGTTAGCCAATAATTAATTCTGGACCATGACTTGTGCTGTGGTGATAAGCAGGTGCCTTCGCGGAACTCACGGTGTGCAGCTCACCAAACGTCTGCAAGGTGTTTGTCTGCGATTAATGTATGTAGGATTTTGGCCGCATGATGGCGGGGGAACTGGGAACTGCAATCCCCGTTGAGTGAGTCATCATCTAAAGGGATGGTAAAGTCGCCACTCCAGAGCACTGTCAGGGGACCGATATCAGTGATTACATGCCATATCTTTACGAAGAACTCGGGGTCATCAGTGGTAGGCCCGTAAGTGGAAGCCAGTGTTATAATGTAACTGCCAATTTAACATATCGGCTGCCTTTGTCGCTGAAAATGTGAGATGTTCGCTGAAAAAGTGAGATGTTTTCCATGCAACTTCATTCTGTATGAGGATGCTGACCCCCCAGCATAGGTATAATAGGTCGAGGAATAGGTCGCCCCCATCCCCGATTGAGTAGACCAGGAAGGGCTTTAGCTAAGTGTGTCTCCTGAAGGAGACAAATGTCTCTTTTGTACCTGACCAGGTAAGCGTGTATCAATCTGACTTTTTGGCCATTATTTACCCCACGCACATTCCACGTAATATAGGTGACCGTGAACATCTTATTTGGGATTAAAAGGAGGGGAAATGGGCATGAACCGAGTGGCATGTGTTGTGCTAAGAAAGTGTGCTGTATCGTGCCAGATGCATAAAAGTGTTGTATAGTGTTTTGTCTATGTACGATTTGTAGCCAACCACGTTTCCAACTCTCCAAACCCCCTGCCCCAAACCCCAACATCAATTGTACATACTGGTCCCGCCCTCCACCCACACTATTTCCCCAATTAGGTTGTGATGGCCCTCCCCCTGACATTGGTTACTGGGAATTATCTCGCGGAGCAGTGAAAACACCGAGCTGACTACCCGCCTATGAGGCTGGGTGGCCCGACAATCAAGGTAAATATAGAAGAGAAACATGCACATAGACAGTGTTATTTCTGTAGAATATCACCATTAGGTAGGATATACTTCGCATGTCTGGAGACTAGTTAGCATTCCCCAGAGTACAACGACAAGATGCAACAGCTATAGAAGACAACAGATCATTAGTCATTGTCACTTAGCTGGGCCCCTGCTGAGGAGCGTGGCGAGACTGCTGGAGACTGGGTAGGTTTGGACTTTTGTTTGGCCAATTTTAGAAATTCTTTTACATCATTGAAATAATGCTTCTTATCCTCCTAGCGGGTAGGAAGTCGCAGCGGTCAGCCTGCATCGCCAGGGTGAAATCGGGATAGGATACAGTATTACCCTGGTGTTGGATTTGTCCCTTTTCATGAGTCAGCCTGAGGATCATGTCACGGTCCCTTTAGTTTAACAGGCAAGCTATGACTGGGCACAGGTGGCCACCTCTGAAGGCCTGGGGCCAAGCAACCTGTGGGCCCTTTCGCCGAATACCTGAGACACTTCCACGATGCAAATGTTGTTGGCCTTTATACATGTGCATGTGCTGTTCCTTTGCGACAGCTTGGTTGTCATCAACGTCTGACAAGCAAGTTTCCAACTGATCAAGAGTAGTGTCGTGAGTGTCTACTCGCTTCTTAACATGATCCAGGAGTGAGGTAGGTAGATCTATTTTGGAACATATTGTTTTCAAGCATGTCTTGACCTACAGGAGTATTTCCCTCAGGTCTATCTCCTGTTCATTAGAATCTTCCGCTCGTGGAGGGCCAGCCTCACCATCCTTGGTGTGGTCAGCCTGCCGAACACTTGTCAGGGACTGTCCGGGACTATGTGGGAAAAACAGTCAGGGACTTGGGCAAGGACTGGGAATTGGGTAGAAAACGTACACAGAAAGAGGAGTACAGCGCTGCCCAGGATTCATACAGGGAGTCAGAGGAGAAAAAGGATCCAAAGGGGAAGCCTGTACAAGTGAACAAGATGGGTAAGACTCAGAAAGGAAGGGCATTAACGAGGCAATTTAGCATTCAGAATAACTACACCCAGGACAAATGTGCAAGACATATATATATGAAACAACATTAACAATAAAGAGGAGTGTGGGGTAAAGCACTCAGGAGCTCCACTGGTAAGTCTGAAGCTCAGTAAGTTTCTTACCCACAATTGCTGTTACAGATACTGACCGCAAATACCCACATATAGGATATGCATGTAAAGGCAGGGTTTGTGGAGCTTATACCTATGGTGATGTAATAAATGCAACTCAAAGACAATACTTACAGTGAACATGAACCACCACCTAGGTAGTCAGCTGTGCCCATGGATCCTGATGATCAAACAGGAACACCCAAGGCAGTAACAGCAAGGGGGTAGAACTAAACACAAGCACAAAATACAAGTAGCTAGCAAGGAAGAGTGCTTAACAGAAAAGGAAGGATATCACAGTGCACACTTGGCAGAAAGCAGGTAACAAACATACAAGGCAACAGAAGCAAGGCAACAGAATAGAAAGACAGAAAACTAGGAACTGGAACCAAGGAAATGGGAAGAAAGGCGGGGACTGGAGAAGGATATACAGAAGGAGAAGCTACAAGGAGATACAGGTTAAGGAATCAAGAAAACAAAGTAGCATAGAAGGCAGTGCTGGGGCAGGAACAAGAATTGAGCTAAGGCTCAGGAGTCAAGGTAGCACGGCAGGCCGTGCTAGTTCAGGAACAGGGAAATTACTATAGCTCAGGAGTCATGGTAGCATTGCAGGCAGTGCAAGGTCAAGAAATAGGACAAAGCTAAAGCTCAGGAGTCAAGGAAGCACTGCAGGCAGTACTAGTTCAGGAAACAGGGAAATGAATATAGTTTAGGAGTCAACGTAGCTCTGCGAGCAGTGCTAGTTCAAGAAACAGGACATAGCTACAGCTCAGGAGTCAATGAGTCAAGAGAGCACTGCAAGCAGTGCAAATCAGGAACAAGAAATAGCTGAAGCCCAGAAACAGGAACAAAGAATAACTATAGCTCAGGAACTCAGGAAACAAGGTTGCACTGCAGGCAGTGCTAATTCAGGCACAATGAATAGCTATAGCTCAGTAATCAAGGAACAAGGATTAACTAAATCTCAGGAATCCCTGGAAACAAGGATATCAAAGGCTCAGGAAATACTGGAAACAAGGACCGGTCTCACCGGTATACAGCTACAATGACCAAGACTGGACTGAAGGGAGCTGGGGCTTAAAAGAGCTCACAGTAATCCCATGCATCAGGTGTGAGCAGGCTAGCAGCAGCCAGCCACAGGTGAGCTGAATTCCTCCACCCATCCTTGGCTTGCAGAGGTGGAGACAAAGCAGTGAGCAGGGGATTATAGGTAATGGAGTCTCCAGCATGAGCATACTGACTTCCACAAAACCTGGCATGGATTGGGAATGGATGTCAATCCCTAAATGATGTCCAAATGCCTGGAAATCAGGATATGCATACAGGGGAGTGTCTGGAGGCATATTAGAACACTGGAAAGCCCCACAATTCGGCTCCCTGGTGGTGGGCACGAGAGCACAGGGATTGAATAGTGAAAGTCCATCACCTCTCAAATAAAAGCTTGGTCTGCCTTCCTTCGTGCTTCCCCATAGTGTGGTGAGGGTGGGGGCCAGCGGCGTATAATCCCGGTGGAGAGTGGGGCGGGAGATCACCGATCAATGGAGCTGCCGTTGAAGGTCCGTGCTGGCACCAACTATGGGAGGTGGCGCAACCCCTTTTTCAGCAGCAGACCGGGCCCCCACCATGACACCTCCCTCAAGGTCAGAAGTCTGTGGGAGGTGCAGGAGGCCCCAAAGTTCAAGTTGACTACACAGGGGGCAGGGGCAAACCCAGATCTAACCTCCATATAGCCAAGGGGTGAAAGGACGCGCCCTATTGCCACGGCAGGGGGTACAGTGGCAAGCAGCCCCCCAGGATACCTCAGAATGCATGCGAGTGAGAACAGCAGTAAGCAGGCTGGTCCTCACGTGGGGATCATACACCCCTAGTAAGGCCAGAAGGGCGACAGTGACGAAGAAACAGACCAAGGAGATCTGCAGCATGCCAGGACACCCGCAGATCAACCCTGCCAGCCTCCACGCCCCCTCCACAGAATCCGCAGGCCCAAACTGGGCGCTACAATAGGCAGAGGCAGCAGGCTGCGTGCCCAGCCACACCACCGTAGGCCGTCCACCGCCAAAGCGAGGTCCATGAGGTCCAGCCTCCAGGTCTGCAGCACAACCCCCGCATAACGTAGGTCGAGCAGCGGGCGGGTGCTTCACGGTCGATGGTCTGGCAGGGCGGAGAGGCCAGACCACTCCTCCATACTGCGCACAACCGTTTCAGTCGCGCATGGCACACCAGCTCGTCCGTCCCTCGCAACTATGGTTCCCAGCTACTTACCAGTTCAGTAAGAGTCCACTCTGTGATTCAGGAGAGCCGGGGTACAGAGCCATTCCCTCCGGTGGTGGCAAAATCCACTAGTCATAATTGATGGCGATCGGGGCAGCCTGGCCCCAGGGCAGTCACGATTCCGGCATCAACCGCACCGCATGTTGGCCAGCAGCCAAGGTTCGCTGCCGTTCACCCACACAGCCGGGCACTGAGGCTCATCCAGCCCCACTGTAACACAGGTGCGGGGTAACTGGTTTTCGTGTGCTGCCCATGTGTGATGGTGGCACTGGGAGACCTCAGGATGTGCGGATAATGTAGGACTAGTAGCTCGGCCGGCAGAGCTCGCCTACAGAGCGGCTATTTGCTGCTCATGAGACCACACCCCAAGGCTTGATGCTTTAATTGCAAGGCATTTGGGAAGTGAACTGGAGACTCTATCAGTCACAAAAAAGCTTCCTCTCATGCTCCCTAGTCATGATGCTTGGTGGGCCCTTATCAGGTCAGAGAACACCCTGAAGCCACTTTAGTTTCAGAGGGTGGGGTGGATGTAGCTGCCCCTGGTTGTTTGGCCCACTAACCTGCAAAATACAAACAGCAGCCTTTGATTAATGGGGTTATAGTGGCAGCACTGAGAGATACAGGTGCAAGTAACACCATGGTGACTGAAAAACGGTTATCTACCAAACAGTATCTGACTGGAATCCAGTCACCTATGCTGATAATGTGACCAAGGCTCATTCCATGGCTATGGTGTCCTTGGAGTGAGTAGGGGTTACTGGCCAGAAGAAGGTGGCAGTTTCCTCTGCAATTCCTGTTGAATGTCTTCTAGGAAATGATCTAGAGTCCTCAGAATGAGCTGAGAAAGAATTAGGATCCCAGTCAGCCTTGTTGGGAATCCCTGAATGGGTGTGCGAAAAAAACAAGCACAGAGCACAGCCCAGGGTGAAAAAGTGGAGTTGGAGACTGAAAGAGTGTCTCAACCATTCAAGATAAAAGGTAGGAAGTCTTGTAAGCCAGCTTCTGAACAGCCACGAGCTCAGGCAGAAGACCCTTCAGCCCCAGAGGGCACTGAGCCCCGGAAACGTGGGCCTTACCAGGTGGAGCTGCTAGACCCAGGGGGACGAGCTAGGGAAGAGCTGTGCCGAAGGCGGAAGACCTGTCCTACTCTTGAAAGCCTGAGTCAGCAAGCTGCTGCACAGGAAAAGGGAGATGTCAATGGCTCCACATGATCTATTGGGAAGAGGGACTCTGTACACTGAGGCAGAGACCCCAAACCTGGTGCCACTAGGAGAGTGTTAGTGCCTCAGCAGTACAGAGAGTCATTACTCTAATTGGTTCATGACATCCCACTAGGTGAGCATCTTGATCACACAAAGACTTGGAGTAGGCCAGTCAGCCATTTCTACTGGTCAAATATGTCCCAGAAGGTGAATGTGCTTTATACCTGCCAAGCTAGTGACACTGCAGGTAACCACCCAAAGGGCCCCTTAATTCCACTTCCAGTAATTGTGCTGCCCTTTGAAAGCGTAGGGGTTTACGTTGTTGGCCCCCTGGACCCTCCAACAGCATCAGGGAACAGATGTATACCTGTGCTAGTGGATCATGCCACCAGGTACCCTGAAACCACTGCAGTTGCCAGAGCCCTCTTAAGTATTTTCACAAGAGTGGGATTCCCTAAGGAGGTACTGTCAGACCGATAGTAAGTTCATGCCTGGCTACTTAAAGGCAGTGTGGAATGAATGTGGCGTGACTTACAAGTTCACTACTGCATATTGTCCATAAACCAGTGGTTTAATTGAGAGATTCAACAAAACCATGAAAAGTATGATAATAGGTGCTCCCTGAAAAACATAGGAGGTGGGATGTCCTTTTGCCATGCCTCATTTTCGCATACAACGAAGTACCTCAGAAGGAAGTAGGGTTCAGTCCCTTTGAACTTCTCTTTGGGAATCCTGTAAGGGGACCACGGTGTCTAGCTAAAGAAGGCTGGGGAGACCTCTCAAAGAGCCTAAATAAGACATTGGGGATTATGTTCTAGCCCTGCGTTCTAGGCTGGCAAAGTACATGGGTAAAGCATCCAAAAACCTTGAGGGCAGCTATCAAGAGCCCCAGAAGCATCACTATGACCAACGAGAGCCCCAGAAGCATCACTATGACCAAACGGCTGCACTGGTGGATTTCCAAACGGGGTAGAAGGTAAGGGTACTAGAGCCTCTGTAAATTGTAAATTGATACTTGTATAGCGCACTACTCACCCGCAAGGGTCTCAAGGCGCTTGTACCGCTGTGGAACCCATCCTGGCTTTCCCTGTGAGGCATCCACTCCTGGGCACCCCCAAGGTGGAGGCCAGGCATCCTTAGCGTTGTGGGGCCGTTGTGGAGATTAAGCAAGCTATTGCCCAGAGTTGCAGAGTGGGACTACATGATTGGAATAGGCACCGAGGCAAGAATTATCAGGTCCGTGGAATTTTGAGCCCAAGACCCGCTGAGGTGGGGAATTGAACCCTGGTCCCGGGCTAGACCTCTGCATCAGGGTCTGCCGCTCTAATCATTGAGCCTCTGGCTCTTGGGCACCAGGATAAATGGTGTGGACCCTATCCTTGAAAGAAAAGGAGTGGTTAACTATCTGGTGGACCTTGGCACCCCTAGGAGCCTCAAAAGGTTAATCTATGTGAATCACCTTCAACCCTACCATGACAATGCTGATGTGGCCATGCTGATGATCACTGACGAGGATCAGTAACAAGAAAGTGAACCTCTCCATGACCTCCACTTCTACAACCAAAAACATAGGCCGGCAGATAGAGTTGTCTTCTCAGACACCCTCTCTGCCCAACAGAAAGTTAACTGCAGGCATGTCCTGGAGCAGTATGCTTAGCTCTTCTCCCTAACCCCTGGTCAGACCACCTAAAAAAAGTCCTAAAAATGCTGGAATTGTGAGTCATTGAACCCTCTGAGAACCCCTCCGCCAGCCCAGTTGTGTTAGTCCCAAAACCTCATTCCAATAGTGAAAACCATAGTGGAGGTTTTGTGTGGACTATAGGGGACTCAATGCAGTAACCAAGGCAGATGCACACCACATTCCTAGAGCTAATGAGCTAATTGACAAGTTAGGGGGCAGTTTTCTCAGTACCTTTGATTTGACATCATGGAACTGGCCGATTGGTCTGACCCCCGGAGCAAAAGAAAAATCTGCATTTTCCACCCAAGATGGGCATTATCAGTTAACTGTTATGTCCTTTAGTTTAAAGAATGCCCTGCTACCTTCCAGAGGTTGATGAATAAAGTCCTTGCTGAATATGAAACTCTTAGTGCAGCATATCTAGACGATATTGATGTGTATAGTTCCAAGTGGCAGGATCACCGGATCCACCATGGGAAGGTCCTGAAGGCTCTGCAAGCTGTAGGACTCACTATTAAGGCAAGCAAGTGCCAGATAGAGCAGGGCACGGTTTTATACTTGGGCTATCTTGTAAGTGGTGGTCAAGTTCAACCATTACGGCCCAAGATCCAGACTATTCTGAACTGGGAAGCGCCATCCACCCAGAACAAAGTCAGGGTATTTCCTTGAGGTACAAAAGTGGGTGGTGATGGACGGAGCATCTGAACCACTCAAACACTCACACCCAGTCAAAAGATCTGGGTTTAATCCATCACCGTTCTTTAGCCCACTCTGCCACCCCAGTTCAGACATGGCCATATGCAAATCAGTCTGACCGTGTGCCTCATGGGAACAGTCCAGCCCAAACTGCCAAGCCATGCCTTCCCTGGACCATGCCTTCCCTGGACCGGAAACAAATGTGCTTGGCACTGGTATTTACGAGTTCTCCAACTAGATGATGGCTTCAATAAAACTAGAGCTGTTTGATAGCAAATATCTCCTATTAATAAAACTTACTCCCATGATGGATTTATTAATACATGCACCCAGAGGTCACCTTAGAGGTGCCCCCTGAAAACCTACAGACTATATGAGTACTGGCCTACTGGTGCAGACTAGACTGCCACCACAGACTGGTTTCTGACCCCTTGCAGGTGACAGCCCATGCTCTTTCAGGGCAGAAGCAATGCCTGCTCTGACCGGAGGTGTTATCACCTCCTCCAAGCAGGATGCCTAAGTAATCAGCATACCAAGGGAGGAGGCGTCAAAGGCCTCTGCCACCTTTGATATGCAACTCAAGGCTTCCCTAGACAAGCCGTGCAGGGAAAGGAGACCAGCACCACTCGGTCGGAGGGCACGAGGAGGCGGAAGGAACTCCCAACCAGCAGAGGCACCGAGACATATAAGGTACTTTGGGGAGGAGAGTATATGTGTGAGGAATTAAGAAACCCCAACCATTGTAACGTCCATTTAAATAATTTAATTAAAGTTGCAGAATAACATGTCCGCCGACAATGTGAGAGAACGGGAGGCTGCCGCCATGGCCATGTTCTCGGACAGCCTCCCGATTCCAAGTAACATCCTGAATCCAACTACAACACCCATAAGCCCCCAAACTAGCTCACTTAAAGAAACATTTTGAATGCTGGAAAATAAATCACGAAGTGAGCAGAGCAAGTGGTGGGAGGCGAAATCGCTTCAGAGTTACATCAATGTTAATCGCATTCCAAGTGGTCTGCGTATTTTGACAGCACCAAGTTATGAAAATCCCAACCCGGGACTGATGAAAGAATGGAATGAAAGCAATTTAGAGGCATTGCCAAGGTTAGTCCTAATCCTCATTAAGTATGTGGAAATTGATAGAGCGCAGCTCTTGAAAGAAATTGCGGAGATTCATGAGGAGCTCGACAAAACTGACCAAACGGAGGAAAAAACCAAGCTAATGAGTGAAATGAATATCAGGCCCAAAATAGAAGCCAAAATTATGGAACAGAAAACTTATAAGTTCCAAAGAGATCGTAATGATTACGAGATAGGACAGATTTTTACCTTTGCCAAAAGATACGATGCCTTACGTATATCTGCAAAGAAGACACCGTTCCACCAGAGAAGAGCTCAGCAAAGCAGTGAAAACACGGCAACTTCTGCTTCAGACCTCAGCTCTTTGGGCAGTGAATCATAGTCCGAAGTGAGGAATCAAACAGCAGCAGACAAAGCAGTCAAACCTTCACCCGGCACGCTTTTGTGCCAAGAACGGATGCAAACTCTGAGACCCAGGACTTTAAAAGATTAGAGCGCAAACTCAGGAACTACAAGAGGAGGCAGAGGTACAGGACGCGGAAAAGGAGGGCAATATCAGAACAAGAGAGGGAAGGGCAAATGGGTACCCAACAACCAACAGTGACAACCCAAACTAATCAGTCTATTATTAATTTGACGGACATTGCCCTAACATCCGAGGAAGAAAATATCTTGAAACTTGGCTTCTCCTATGCACCTCTTAGGAACTTTGACTATGCCACTACCAGACTTGACATCTACAAAGCAGTTTACAAGTTAAAATTACGCAAATACTTTATATTGAACAAGAAAAAAACAACGCCAAATGTTAGACAACCTCAAGACATTGACTTGACTGGTGAAATGAATGACACAAGACAGACTGAAGAATTATTCGAACTATGGGAAACAGAGGGTGTTGGCTATTCGATGTCCCAAATATCTGAAGCAACAAGAGCAGGACAGTCAAAGGCCACGCCGGCGTCCAATGTCACCCATTTCAGGCCAGTGTCTACATTTAATCCAATTATTCCCTGGGACACAGTGGATGTGTTCCATGAGAACGTAACATATCAAATTAAACAACTCAGCAAGAGTACAAAATCAAAAGCGACGATACGATAAACAGTCACAGCAATATGAAGCCCTTATCTCAAAGTTGAGCCAAAACAAGGATGTCATTATTAGAGCCAGTGACAAGGGAGGCAATATTGTTCTGTTAACACGTTCTAACTATGATCAAGAGGCATATGCACAATTAAATGACAGGCAGTGCTACGAACGGACTTCTCTGACAACAATGAAGTCAGCACATTCAGTATATCAGACCAAGCTCACCAAATGGCGAAATTAAAAATACCTAATGGAGAACGAATTCAAGTATTTGCTCAATGAAAATCCAATTACACCAACAATATATCTCATTCCCAAAGTCCATAAGAACAAAGACTTGCCCCCAGGCAGACCAATTATTTCTGCCAGGGGCAGTATGTTGGAAAAAACTTCGGTATACATTAACTATTTGCTGAAGCCTTATGTCAAAGCCCTGGATTCCTATGCACAGGATACTGGGGATTTCATTTGGAAACTTGAACAAATTGTATGGGAAGAGAATTATTGGATGATTACGTTAGACGTAGCTGCATTATATACTAGTATCAAGCATCAAGATGGGCTCAATGCAGTTACCTATTACCTTGCGCGACGAGCTGCTCAACACAAAGAACATAATGATATCATTGTTCAAATGCTGAAATATTGCGTGACCAACAATTTTTTCATGTATAACAACTTGTTATATCTCCAGATACAAGGGGTGGCCGATGGGGGCCAGTTTTTCCCCAAGCTTTGCCTGTTTGCATATGGGCAGCTGGGAAGAACTGGTCCTCAAAACCCAATACAAGACAGTCTGTGATAACTATATCATGAAATGGTTGCGTTACATAGACGACCTGTTTATTGTTTGGAGGGATCTAGGGAATTAGCTGACAAATTTGTAGAGGATATTAACATCAACACACTCAATTTGCAATTCACTGCTAACATGAGTCAGCAATCAGTCCCTTTCCTTGACACAGAAGTCTTTGTTAAAGAGGGTAAGCTAGAAACCAGGGTTCACCGAAAAAGCACAGCAGGAAATACCATCCTTCATGCCACAAGTGCACATCCAGCTCATCTAATATCGAGCATCCCTTTTGGGGAAATGTTGAGGCTAAGAAAATTGTGTAGTAACAACGATGACCTCAAACAGGCGCAATTTGACAGCAAATGTCGATTTCTGGGACGTGGTTACTCTATAAAATCCATTGAGTCCGCCATTGCTAAATCCATGTTAGTGGACAGACATCAGCTCCTCAGTACCTACTGCCGGAATGAATCCCACACTAACAGTATAGTCAATATGGAAACTACAATTAGTCTGGCGAAAAATGAACCTGTCCCCTTCAGAATTATCACAAGTTACAATAGACAACATTCAGACATTAATAAAATTGTCAACCGTAACTGGCCGGTAATTCTGAATGACCCAGTCATAGGCCCTACTTTACCGCGAAAAGCACCACTTACATACAGTAGGGCACCCTCAATGAGGGATGAACTGGTCAACACCAATCCAGAGGTTTTGGAAAAAACTTCCTGTTAAACAGACCAACAAAGGTTTCTACAGGTGCAAAACGTGCAAATCATGCATCCATGGACTTAACACCAAAACCTATGTAGATGCATTCAGCAATAGGGAACACCTTATTGATAAAATATTAACATGCAATACTGAGTATGTTGTATATGTCATGACGTGCCCGTGCAATATGAATTACGTGGGTAGCACAAAATTGCCAGCGCATAAACGCATATTACAACATCTCCGGGCAATTACGAACCAGGACAACACCTATCCGGTCGCGAGACATTTTAAGGACAAACATAACAGTGATAACTCAGGCTTGAAATATTTTCTGATTGATGCCGTAAGCGCCAGCAGGAGAGGTGGGAACAGAGAGTCGAGGTTGCGTAAACTCGAAACCAGATATATATTGTTACTAGATTCTAAGACTCCCAAGGGCCTCAATATTACTGAGGACTTACATACATGGCTGTCCTAACTGGTTCATGAGTTCCCTTGCCAAATAGTCCAGTCTCCTTATCCAAGTTGCCCTCCTTCAGCATAAATATCAGCATCAAATATTACATATATTTGAGGAATGCGGACGCATTTCTCGTTAATGTTTTATCTTTTTCCAGAGTAAATGACCATTCAATTTAAACAGAGCATGTTATTATGAGGCATTAAACCTATACAGATATAGTTAGGCCCAACATCAGGCCAAGATATGTTGTAGTGAATGTTGGACTTGGCCCTTCTGGCAGGTTCACCCCTAAACTTTTTGCTTTGTGAATGTGAATTGGTGGTAGTGATTTTTGGTTTCTGCGCACTTTCACTGTGTCCCAGTGGAAAGTGCGTGCGCACTCTGAGTGCGTGGAGTAAGGTTGGCCTGCCCTCACATAGGAATGCATGGGGAATGTCTGTGTCCCTGGTAGTTCCTGATGCGTGAGGTGTCCAGGCTCGAGTTTGGTATGTGCGGACTCGTGTGATTGAATGCTGCGCAATGATGTATGCGGTGTGTATGTGTCTAGTGTGGAAGTGCCACTTCTAGACATGGGGACATGGGTGTGCGTGTGCAGTAAGCATGGGCGAATTTTGCGGATCTCGCGTTCGCGAATTTTGCGGATTTGCGAATTCGCAATCCGCAAAATCCGCGAATTTGCGGATTTTTTTGTGTTCGCCCGTGTTTCTGCCAGTTCGCGAGGGTTTTTACAATTTCGCAATTTGCGAACTTACCTGTCGGGTCGCAAGTTTTGCGAACTTGTTGTTTCTACGTGTCCAGCCTGTTTGGGACACTCTTCTTCATCACTGCCACTCTCTGTCACCACTGCCACTCTCTGACTACTCATGCCACCCTCTGGCCCACCCATGCCACCCTCTGTTTCATCACCACACCCTCTGGTTGTCCAGTGTACATTATTTTCGGCAAAGCAAAGCACACCTTCCCTGCCTCAAGTGACCTGAATTAATTTGGGGCTGATTAATGTGTCACAGAATATTTTTTTAGCTGGCACCTGCTTCCTTAGTGCGCCCTGATTAGTGATCTTTTGCACTTGCTAAGTGCTTTCATTGTTGCAAAATTAGTTACAACACCTGCCCTGCCCCAACTGACAATAATGAATTAGGGGCTGATTAATGGATTTTAACTTCCAGCCTGGCTCCTGCTTGTCTCCCTTAGCTGTAATTCAGGACCTTTGTGGCATATGTGTAACTATTCTGAGGTTCAGAGCAGGGTCACATAATAGTTGCAACTGGCAACTGAACTCTGGAGGGGCCCCTCAGGAAGCACTTCAGGAAATGGCTACTAATGATGAACCTGAACTTTTGAACCTGGCAAGTAGTTTCAGTTTTGCTAAGATCGTATTTCTGCAATTTAGCACTTATTCGCGGGGCGCGAAGTTGTACTGGGAAGCCGCAAACTCACGCGAACAGTGCGAGCAGTGCGAGCAAAATCCGCTGCTCGCGGATTTGCGGATTTTGCGGGAGATTCGCGAATCTCGCGGATTGCGGATTTCCCGAAAATCCGCAAAATCCGCGAGCGAAACGGATTTTCCGCCCATACCTAGTGTGCAGTGAGTGTGTTGGCTCGTGATTGGCTGGAGCTGGCTGGTGAGCCTGGCTCCAGGAGTCTGGATGGGTCTGCCCGTGGTGAGTGTGGAGATTAGCATGCTGATGCTCGGGGAGGAGTGCACCTGGGTCCTGAATAGGGCTGGGCTTTCCCCACACAATGCTGGCTCTGCCCCCTGTGGTGCGACTGATGATCCTAGCCCTGCCAGTGAATAGAGTGAGGGGCTGAGCACATCAAGGGTGCTACCAGACCAGCTGCGACTGGTTTTTCCCCTCACACTGAAGCCAGGCAAAGGATTTTACTGTATAAAAAGGGGCTGTGTCCCCTTACAAGTTGTTCTCTTCCAGGATCCTGTCTGAGGGGGGCCGTTGCTGTTGCTGGGCGCCAGGAGGACCGCCACTTGGACTGCCTCCCTGCCTGGAGGCCCAGTGAGCTGGCTCTGGGCGAGCCTTGCCCCCCTGCCTGCCTCCAGAACTTTGCTGGAGCTTTACCTTGCCCTTAGCGCCTGGTAGCGCTTTATTTTTGCCTTTAGCTCTGGGAGCACTTAATTTCTTCTCTAAAGTGCCTGGACGCGCTTTACTCGTCGTTAGCGCTTGAGAGCCCTGTAATTAGCTGCTAAGCGCAGGGAGCGCTTTATTTTTCACTAGCGCTTTGGGAGCGCTTCATTTATCTTTAAAGCCGGTGCCCACCCGGCATTGCCCTGCGTAATTGTCCCTGCCGCCGCCCGGCCCACAGCAGGAAGTCAGGTAGGCCGGGGGCGGGACGGAGGGACACCCGGAAGTGCTCTATTCGAAACCGGAAGCGGACGGGAGCCCACCCCGCGCTCCGGTGAGACTAGGAGAGAGAGGAAGCCCGCAGCCGGCACCTTCCACGGGGCTCCCAGGAGTGAGGGAGAGCCCCGTGGTGACCGGCTTAAAGGAGGGAGAGTCCTGTAGTCTCCGCCGAGAGCGCCCAGCACGCCGCCAGCAGAGGGAGCCCCGGGAGACACAGCAAAGGAGCCGTGCAGAGGAGGAGGCCCCGCCCTCCAGAGTCCCTGTGAGTGCTGCTCCGTGTCTCCGGTGCTGGGGGGCGTCATCTGTATGTCCAGTCCCTTAAAGGAGGGACTCCAATGTTCTGGGGGCATTTTGGCGATTTCAAGTCCACGAGGGACTCCACCGGCCACATTTGATGAACGAGCCCAGAGGGGTTCAGGTGGCACCTTTGGTGTACGAGCCTGCGAGGCGCGAGGCAGCATTTCTGTGTTTTCGAGTCCCCCCCTGAGAGGGACTCCAACGAAGCCCCAGGTGTTCACGGGTCCCCCCGAGAGGGACCACACTGATTTCTTGAGACCCCGAGAGGCTCCAAAGCGCCACAGTTTCTAGTTCAGAGCCACGAGGGCTCTAGGGGGCAATTAGCTTGTTTAGAGCCCAGAGAGGCTCTGGAGTGCCACCTTCGTTTCTGCGAGCCCAGAGCGGCTCAGGGGCAGTGGTGTGTTGAGAGCCCAGCGAAGAGGGGATAGTCAGTTGTCCAGAGCCTGCGAGGCTCCCACGTTGACCATATCATTTTCTCCCCAGCTGCCCAGCACTTAGTGGGCAGCTGCTACGTTTAGGCCCCTGACTTTGGGACACAGGGCGTCCTAGCCCTAGAGAGGCCAGTCACAGGTGGTGACTTATGTAAGATTGGCGCAATTGTTCTTTTGCTGCACCTCTGAATGTGTTGATTATGCGTCATGTGCCTTGTTCTGACACCTCTGAATGTTTGTAGGCATCATGTGTTTTCCTTCCCTACACCTCTGGATGTTGTGATGCATCATGTGCAATGTGCTTATACCCTACAGGTATTGTGATACTTAGGTGGTTGTTTTTCTCCACAGGTGTTGCTAGAGAGGTCCTGGTTCCCTGCGTAATATTTTCCTAAGGTGGTTAGGGTTGCGTAGGTAGTACTTACCTGTTACCAGTGATTACTGGGTGTGTGCTTTATGTTCTATTTTGTGCTACAGTGATTTATAATCTATGTTCTAAGTGCTAATTCTGCCTAGTGCTAAGTTCTGAAAGTGCGGATTCCTGACAGTGGTCCATGTGGCCCTGTCTTGTACATATCCCCTGTAAATTCTGCCCGTGCCTGTTGGCACATTGTAAAGTGTGTGTTCTTATCTAATGTGTTTTAGTATAATAGAAAGGCTATTTTTATATATACCCTTTTGTGGAGTTTCCTTTGTAGTGGGCCTTGGGTGTTGTTGCTGGGTGCGCGCGCAAACACTTAACCTACATAGCCTCCAAGTTTAGCCTTGCTGCTCGCGCCACGTTACCTAGAGGGTGAGCAGGGGTTATCTTGGCGTGTAACTCCCTTGCCCTGACTTAGGAGTGATGGTCTCGGACTAACTTTGGTGCAAGCCCTGGCCAGCCAGGGATCCCATTTCTAACAGTGAAGGATTATGAAAACAATATAAAGGAAATTATATAGCCTACACTTAGCTCTGTTATTTAGAACAAGATGTAACAGGGTTGATTGTAATATAATAATATAATAATATAATCCTTCTCAGCGGATGTTTAATGGACATCATTTTTAAATATCACTATTAATTTTTGAGCACATATGCACTTTAATAGCATCATTTTGCACAGTACCAGTGAAGTTATTTTTTATTAATCTCATACAGGTTATGGATAATGTCAATAAGGGCTGATCACTCTTTTGATTAAGACAAAGCAGGGCCATGATAAAGTACTGTATGCAGTAGGGATTTATCCCGATATTTTTAATAGGGCCACCAGTATATATCTAGGTAGTACAACTATAGGCACAAATATTCCAAGTGCCCGCAAAAGTCATTAGGGGACAATAGCCTGTATATAATATCATCCGCTGTTACAATACATTGAGACAAGTTAGCTCAATTAATACAATAGTATCAATGCTTTGCACATAAATGTCTGTGATGGTTAGTTCAATGAACAACGAGAGAAATACAGCATCTGGTGTAACAGATTCAGTATTTAATAAAAAACATTGACATACATATTGGTCAAATCAAAACAATGTTGCCTAATTTGCACAATTGCGTATTTTTGCACATATGTTTTAACCTGAGGTTTTTAACTAGTAACCATGATTGGCCAGGATGATTTTTAGCTCCTTTGATTCAGGGCCAAATTGAATGATGTAAATAGCATGTGAATGTCTGCAGATTTATATATTTTACCGATATTTATACCAAACAATGTACATGACACAAAGATGTTGGTACAGCGAATATGTATATTTTGAACTACCAAATCACAGCATTGGGAAGCAATGAATTAAGCATTATGTACAAGACTTTGAAGTATGTTTTTACCTCTATTGTAGGGACTGTCATGTGATGCATTTTAAACCCTACACTGTCACTTTAAAAACTGTAACTTACCTGATTCACATTGTCATGTGAACAAGCCTCCACGGAGGTGAAACTTTATGACGGGTTGCAACTAATAAAAATTCTTGGCACTTATCTACGGTGGTCCGTGTCTGCTTTGCTGCGGTGGGAGTTGGAATCACCTTCGCCGTGGCTGTGGAATTTGTCATATTCAGGCTGTCCTGTTGCTAATGCACATGGTGTTTGTGTAAAAATACAGTAATTGAATTTACCTTCTGCTGTGGTGCCGTGACTTCTGTGTAAACTACGTGAACCCAGGGGACTCGAGGTGATATATATATATAAATATATATATATATATATATATATCAATCAAGTAGTATTTGTATATCGCAGCAAATCACCCCGGGGGGTATCCAGGCACTGTGATGCGTGTCTCAGTCAAAAAGTAAGGTTTTGAGTCCCTTCCTGAAGTGTATCAGCGAGGGTGCAGTGCGGAGGGGGATGGTGTTCCAGGCTCTGGCGGCAATGTGGGAGAAGGAGCATCCTCCTGAGTGGCTGCGATGAATATGTGGTGTCTGAGTGAGGGTGAGGTATGCAAAGCAGATTTTTGTATTTGGCTGGTGGAAGACCAGGCGGTGGTTCTTGTAGGATGATCCTTGGTTGTGGAGGGCTTTGTAGGCGTGGGTCAGGAGCTTGAAATGTCATCTCTTCTGAACGGGGAGCCAGCGGAGGTCTTTTAGGTGCTGGGTGATGCGAGTCCTCATGAGCAGGTTGAGGATCAGTCTGGCAGCTGCGTTCTGGATTGCCTGGAGTCTCTGCATGAGTTTAGTGGTGGTGCTGGCATAGAGTGCGTTGCCGTAGTCAAGCCAGCTAGTGGTGAGGGCCTGCATCACAGTTTTCCCTATGCTGATGGGGAGCCATCCGAGGATTTTGTGGAGCATGTGGATCATGTGTAAGCAGGCTGAGGAGACAGCATTGACCTGACGTTTCATGGAGAGTTCGCTGTCCAGGATAATGTTGAGGTTGCGGGAGTGGTCGATCGGCATGGGGGTAGGTCCGAGCTCTGCAGGCCACCAGGAGTTTTGCAGTGTGTCTGCCAATGATCAGAACTATAGTTTTGTCAATGTTGAGTTTCCGGCAGTTGTCTTTCATCCATGTTGTGACATTCTTTGTGCAGTTGTGGAGTGGAAGTTGGTCTTCGTCTAGATGAGGTCCACTGAGTGTGAGAGGACGCGCTGTGTGTCGTCGACGAAGAAATTCATGTTGATGTGCGATCTGACAATGTCTGCAAGTGGTTTCATGTAGATGTTGAAGAGGGTTGGACTGGGAGATAAGCTTTGAGGTACTCTACAGATGGTGTGCTTGGGTTGTGATGTGAAGGCAGGGAGGCAGATTCTCTGGGAGCGTCCCATGAGGAAGGATGCTATCCATTGCCTGTGATTCCAATCTGGAGTAGTCAAGCGATGAGTGTAGAGTGTAGACACCCTAAAGGTAAGTAGTCTATTGGCTACTACCTGTCACTCACTATAACGGCTCTAAATTGAGTATTTAGGAGGCGTCCTTGATACTAGGAACTTAGATAGGGAGGATCAAGAAGAGAGGACTAAAAAGAGCCACAAGAAAAGCAATATTTGAAGACTGCTGTGGACTTTTGGCACCACACCCGGCCTGTACTCAGTCTCGATGATCATGACCAGCGACTCATCCTGCAGCTGACCAGCTTCCGAGAACCCTGGGAGACTTCCTGCCCTTTGAAAATCGCCATGCAATCTCCATTTGAGTAGAGTAGCTACTCCCTGCAACCCACAGTCATCGAAATACAAAGTCCAGTGCATTGAGTTGCCGCTCTCATGCCAGGCCAATGCAGCAGCCTCCCAAAGAAAAGGGCCCTCTGCTCTGAAGATCAGATCTGTACCCCCACCCAATGAGCAGACGCCAGGACCAACCGGAGATGCATAGGACCAATACTGGGGGTACAGGACCACTTGCAACAAACAGAGCCCGTGAAGGTTCTGGCAAGACTAACCACCAAAAGTCCAGAGGATGCACAGAGCCCAGCCAACCTTTTCACTTTGCACTTGAGTGCCCCAGCCCGGGTACAGACTAACTAACTGTGACCCTTTGTTCCCAGGATACTTGTGACCCAAGCCCCCTGTCGGGAGCTCCTGGACTTGTCCCCAAGTCCCCTTCACTGCAGCCTGTTTCTAGCCTTTCCACCAGCTTACCATACCTTCCACATCTACTAACCTACTAGATAGGTGGCTCCTCCCCTGAACTACAGTGCGCATGGGCATCGACTCCATCCCCAGATTGTTTTTTTCCGCCATTGGGTTCGGATGCATATTGGTTCACTCAAGTTCGGAATCGATATAAAACTTTCTTTTGGCCAAAAGGCCTTTAGTTTATCGTCGGTATTGTCTTGCGATCTGTGCCCAGTTCTGTTCCAGCTCAGTTCCCGAGCCGGGCATCCAGAGGCCTTATCGACGAACCATCATGGAACGGAGCCCGTTCAAAAGATGTCCCGTGTGCAACTCGAAATATCCTCACATCGATGTCCACCCGGTGTGCAACAAGTGCCTGTCGCCGGATCACAATGAAGCCAGCTGTATGGCTTGTTCCCGTTTCCGATCCAAGAAGACGATTCGACTTCGACGCGCAGCGCGCAAGGAAGCCCAGCAGACGGCACCTGACCCGGTGAACATCTTCGATGCCGAGGACGATGAGGTAGCAGAGCGGGAGGTTCGAGAGAACCTGTCTGATCCCGCATCGGAGATCGACTCCAGCTACGAAGCTGATATTGAGATGCTCGATGCTGAAGACGTCGTCGACGAGGTAGGAGACGACGATAGGGCCTTTGGGGCCATGGAAGATAGCTCAAGCGAGGAGCTAGGCCCACAAACTGATACTGGGGCCAAGACACTTCATAAGGCTCAGGTCGAGGGATCGCCACATGGTCTTACCCAAGATCTTCCACTGGGTTCTACAGCCCCGCCTTCGGGCCCGGCTTCGGACGCTCCTAAAGAGCCGCAAGTTGCCAAACCGAAACCGAAAGAGAAAGCTTTGGTGTCTACGCAACCCAAAGCACTAGAGGCGAAATCGAAACGGAAAGTGCGTATTGCTTTGGTCGGCTTGAAGTCCTCTGAACTATCGGCACTGACGAAGCATAAAGGTGTTATCGCCCCGAAGAGGCCGCTAAAGGGCGTCGAGCCAAAGACTGGCACACCGAAAGCACCGGTCAAGGACTTCGACCCGAAAAAATCGGCGCCGAAGACCGTCGACACCGACAAAGGACTCAGAGCTCAGAAGGTTCTCGAGCCTACGCGTCGACCGGACAAGGCTAAAAGTGGTACAACCCTCGAGTCCACGCCTGGCGGTGGCTCGAAGGATTCCATCGAGTCAACGCAGCCGTCCGCCTCCTTCTCGAAGCAGGTGGCGGATTCGCTGAAGCGTATTAAGGACAAGGCTTCGGCTGTCGGACCAAAGGATACTCCTCCTCCAAAGCCTGCCGGTAACCCTCAAAAGACGTCGGCGCCCATCCACTTCACGCTGCCGCCGAAAGTGGTACCGAAGGCCTTCGTCCCTAAGATGGCCGGCGAAGCGCCCAAGAAGGTGTCCACGGGGCCGAAGCCCACTACTGTGGTGCCGGCCACAAAGCATCGACAACCCTCGCTTGAAGAGCAACAGGAACAATTCCTCGATGCCGACACAGGCAGACTTTCTATTTATAAACGAAAGATCGCCCCGGAACAGCCTATGGAGTCGTATAGAATCCCATTGAAAAACAAGAAGGATTCTACTACAACACCCATTCTTGTAGAACCTATATCTCCACGTGGCCAAGATGTCTTGCCCACTTATTCGGATGTAGAAACAGGGGAAGGTGACGATGAGGAGTACAACTATCCTATGGACACTGATCCAGAAGATCATAATGAACCCTGGGCAGATGCTGCTGACCCAGGAGATCCACACACTGCCCCAGACACTCATGTGTATGCTGTAAAAACATTGCCTACTGAGGATTCAGCGGCGTTTAATGCACTTATTGAAAGGGCAGCCAAAAATCATGATCTCCAGCTCCATGCTGACCCTATTGAAGTGGATTTTCTGTTTGACACCTTTTCCACCTCATAGAAGACTGACAAGACTCTGCCTATGCTGAAGGGTGTCTTGAAACATGCTGGGGAGATATTTAAGGAGCCTACAAGGGCCAGGGTGATAAACCCCAGAATTGAAAAAAAGTACAAACCGGCGCCTGGGGACCCTACCTACATTAAGGGACAGTTGCCGTTCGACTCTCTGGTTGTTTCTAATGCCCGGAAGAGGGCTAACTCACAAACAACGGGTGATGCTCCTCCCCCTGATAAAGGATCTAAGGTGATAGACGCATTGGGGAAAAGGGTGGCAGCTCAAGCGGCCAACATCTGGCGCATTTCAAACACTCAGGCACTCATAGCCAGGTATGACAGGGCCCATTACGACACACTGGAGACCCTGTTACAAAACCTGCCAGATGAATATAAGGAGGCAGCAGAGATGCTCATACAGGAAGGGAAGCTCATATCAAATGCTTCTATCAAATGTGCACTGGACGCAGCAGACACCGCGGCCAGAGCCGTTAACACAAGTGTCATGTTGAGACGGCATGCCTGGCTCAGAATCTCCGGGTTCAAGCCAGAGATACATACCACCATTCTAAATCAGCCAGTAAACCCTGATCATTTATTTGGCCCAGAGGTGGACACCACCTTGGAGAAAATCAAGAAGGACACTGAGACTGCAAAGGCTATGGGGGCTCTCCAGTCGCAGCAGTTCAGGGGTGGTTCTTTCGTCGCTCAAGCAATAGAGGTGTTTCCAGAGGCCAGCTGTCCCAGCAAACTCAGTACAATAAAGGTGGCGCGCAAACCATATACACCAAACAAAGTAGAGGTGGCCATTGTGGAAACAGCGCCAAGGGCAGAGGTCGTGGAAACAACAGCTCCAGATCCTCCGCCACTAACAAACAGTGATGCCTTGTCACTGCCCCCCGACCATACAACACCGGTCGGGGGGAGACTCCAACAGTTCCTGCCGGTCTGGAAGTCCATCACCACAGACAGGCGGGTCACAAAGCTTATCCAGTACGGTTATTGTCTGGAGTTAACATCCACTCCACCCTACATACCCCCAAGACGCCGTCCTATGTCCACAGAGCATTTGCACTTATTGCAGCAGGAGGTACTCGTCATGCTGCAAAAAGGAGCACAGGAGTGTACTTCTTGATCCCAAAAAAGGACGGGTCCCTCAAACCCATACTGGACCTCAGACCCCTCAATCAGTACATTCTAACAGAACACTTTCACCTGCTAACATTGCAGCAGGTTCTACCGTTGCTCAGTCAGGGAGATTTCCTCGCAACATTAGATCTGAAGGATGCATACTTTCATATTCCGCTACACCCGTCACACAGAAAATACCTCAGATTCACCATTCAAAATCAGAATTACCAATTCAAGGTCCTCCCTTTCGGAGTAACGACGGCACCCAGGGTGTTTACAAAGTGCCTGGCGACAGTGGCTGTACACCTACGGAGACAGAACATTCACGTCTACCCTTATCTGGACGACTGGCTTATCCAGGCAAAGTCGGCCCAGCAGTGTGCCGCCCACATGTCCCACACCATTCACCTTCTTCACGATCTGGGATTCTCACTGAATTACCCAAAGTCCCACCTGCAACCCGCCCACATACGGCAGTATCTGGGCGCGACAATAGACACTCTGGCAGCCAAATTCAGTGAGGATCAACAGCATGCAATTGCTGATACAGAAATTCAGACCTCAACACTCGCTTCAGGCACGAGTGTTCATGCAGTTGATAGGCATGATGGCCTCCTGCATCTTCATAGTCCCGCACGCGAGACTACATATGCGTCCGCTTCAGGAGTGCTTAGCACGTCAGTGGAATCAGGCTCACGGACAGTTGAAAGACCTAGTGTTGGTAACCGGTCGTGCATACAACTCTCTGCATTGGTGGAATCCACAAAACCCTTGCAAGGGACGACCGTTCCAGGAGCCTGTGCCACAGATCATTCTGACGACGGAGGCATCTCTCCAGGGTTGGGGAGCTCATGTACTCCACTACACTGTGCAGGGACTATGGACAACGCAGCAAAAAAAGATGCACATCAACCTTCTAGAGCTGATGGCTATCTTCATGGCGATGAAAGCATTCAAGGTACATCTGTGCAACAAGGTCGTGTTGATCCGGACGGACAACATGACAGCCATGTACTACATTCAGAAACAGGGAGGAACACACTCTCCACAGTTGTCTCATCTGGCTCAGAGCATGTGGAAAAGGGCCATTCAGAGGAACATCTTCCTCATGGCGGAACACCTCCCAGGCAAGGACAATCAGATGGCGGACCTGCTCAGCAGGTACAGCCACCAAATGCACGAGTGGGAGATACATCCATCAGTACTCCACCCGTACTTCCAGCGGTGGGGTCATCCAGAGATAGACCTGTTCGGCACAAAGGAAAACGCCAAATGCCGAAGCTTTGCCGCCAGGTTCCCACACCCACAGTCGCAGGGCAATGCGATATGGATGAACTGGTCAGGCATATTTGCGTACGCTTTTCCCCCAGCACCTCTAATACCGCTGGTGGCACGCAAGCTGAAGCAACACTCGATGACGCTCATCCTGGTTGCTCCGACGTGGGCACGCCAACTATGGTACACCACGTTTCTAGAACTATCCGTGGTACCGCATCAAAGGCTGCACCTCACACCCAGGCTTTTGACGCAGTGCCATGGTGACATTCAGCACCCAGATCCGCAACAGCTCAACCTGGCGATCTGGCTCCTGAGGTCTTAGAATTTGGCTACCTCCAGACTGTATGGATATCATAAGGGATGCAAGAAAGCCGACCATCAGAGCATGCTATGCGGCAAAATGGAAGCGGTTTGTCATTTACTGTGCAGACTACAACATCGACCCGCTAGATGCTTCTACTCACAACATCATTTGTTATCTGTTACATCTATACAAATGCAATCTGGCCTATGTTTCCATCCGCATACATTTGTCCGCAATAGCGGCTTATTTACAAAACAGGCAGCATCTCTCACTTTTTAGAGTGCGGCCATTAAAGCTTTTTTGGAAGGACTCAAACGAGTCATTCCTCCCCGGACCCCGCCAGCTCCTGAATGGAACCTAAATGTGGTCCTCACCAGACTGATGGGTCCACCTTTTAAGCCTCTACATTCCTGCGAGATTCAGTTCTTGACGTGGAAAGTGGCTTTCCTGATAGCGATGACTTCACTGCGACGCGTTAGTGAACTCCAGGCACTAACTATCCAAGAGCCATTCATACAAATTCACTCCAACAGGGTGGTTCTTCGCACTAACCCAAAATTTCTTCCTAAGGTAGTTTCGCATTTCTATATCAATCAGACTATTGAACTGCCTGTGTTCTTCCAAAATCCTGAGTCAGTGGCGGAGAGGATACTCCACAGACTAGACGTCAAGAGAGCCTTAATGTACTACATTGATAGGACCAAAGATTTTCAAAAAACAAAACAACTGTTTGTTGCCTTTTCGCCACAGCACAAATGCAACCCCATTTCCAAAGCAGGTATAGCCAGGTGGATCGTTAAGTGCATTCAAATCTGCTATGAAAAAGCCAAGCGCACTTTAACGGTCCCCCCACGGGCCCACTCCACCCGCAAGTTGGGGGCCTCCATGGCTTTCCTTGGAAATATTCCTTTAGAAGACATATGTAGAGCAGCCACATGGTCTACCTCACACACATTTACGAAACACTACTGTGTAGATGTGCACTCCAAACAGCAGGCAGCTGTGGGGCAGGCTGTTCTAAAAACACTTTTTCAAACTGCTGCAGCTGGCACAGGCGGCCGCCGCTAATGGAGGGACTGCTATGCATTCTATGCACAGATATGAATTCAGCAGCCCACATGCCTCGAACCGAATATGCTACTTACCAGTATGCATCTGTTCTTGGCATGTAGGGCTGCTGACATTCATATTGCCCGCCCTCCTCCCCGGCGCCTGTAGCGGCTGCAGCACTCCTAATTACTCTTAGCATGGTCATCACTCACGGTGTTACACTCCATCTTTGCTGCAATGGCTAAAAACAATCTGGGGATGGAGTTGATGCCCATGCGCACTGTAGTCCAGGGGAGGAGCCACCTATCTCGTGATACTTCGAAGACTCTTCCAGGACAACAATGTGCGGTCATCCGGACCCAACACTAGGCAGCGATCTATGCACAGATATGAATGTCAGCAGCCCTCCATGCCAAGAACAGATGCATACTGGTAAGTAGCATATTTGTTACTTACCTGCAACTACTGTTATCCAGTATTGGTATCTTTCATAGATTTGCATGCCTGAATCATTCCCCTTCGTTGAGATAGGAGTCCCACAGTAAAATATTCAAGCAGTGCTTTAAAAGCTTCATTGGCTATCATGACCAAAGGCCATCTAAACAGTAGCCTATCCCTGTCCTCTTGAAAAAAAGTACTAAATGTTGGTATCCAGCCATTCCACTGTTTTTCACCCTCTAGAACACTACCATCAGACGCACGTTCTCTTCAGATTTTCTAAGCAAAAGTGGGAAGTAAGAATCACAAAGACTAAAGAGAACTGCGTCCACGGGGAGGAGGGTGGATTGCATGTAAATCTATGAAAGTTACTAATACTGGATAACGGTAGTTACAGGGAACTTATTTTCTTATCCAGTATTGGGGTATCTTTCATAGATTCACATGCCTGAAACCGAATAGCGAACCGTACCCTAAATTGTACTGTCGTTAGAGGAAGGAGGGAGACATGTAACTCATAACCCCCAAAGCAACTGAAATATGACAGTGACAATTGTATTCATAACATACTATCCTGTATCTACTGAACGTTCTAGCAGAATAAAATAGAACAATTAAGGCTGTGCTTAACCTTCAAAGTTATACAAAAGATTCACATTGGTAATAGAAATAAAGTGGCTTGCCTTAATTGAAAAGATGACGCAGTACCACTTGGCCCACAGCTGCATCCTCACGCTATTTGCGATTGTATACAGTAATGTTTTGTAAAAGTGTGAAAATATTTCCATGTCGCAGCACAGCATATCTTGTCCAATGTCACTCCAGCAAACAGAGCTGCTGACGTAGAAACTGTCCTGGTGGAGTGTGCTTTAGTTCTTGTTGTTAGAGGCTTGTTAGCCTTGCTGTGACAAAATTGGATTGCAGAAGAGACCCACCTGGCAACTGGGGCCTTAGTTACTGCTGTTCCTTGGCCGTAGGCGACCAGTAACTGATCTGTTTTTCTTATGTCTTTTGTTTTATGCAGGTAGAATTGTAAACATCTTTTAATATCCAACGTATGCAAAGCCCGTTCTGCTGGGCTAGATGGGTTAGGAAAAAAGGATTGCACTATCACTAGTTCATTGAGGTGAAACTGTGTCGAGACTTTTGGAGAAATAGTCGGGGTTTGTTCGCAGAGCTATATAGTTCTCAGTGAAATGCAGAACAGGTTCCTTGATTGTAAAAGCTTGTATTTCGATAACCCTCTTTGCAGATGTGCTTTGTGAATTGGTTCAAACGACTCTCATCATCTGTGCCAGGACTAAATTAAGCTTCCATTCTGGAGGGGGCGCACGCACCAGGGGAAAGGCATGGAAGAGACCCCACATGAAATGTGTTAAAAGACTAGAGGCACAGAGAGAAAGAACTTGAGGAGACTTGCTATAACGGGGAATAGCACCCAGGTAAACCTTCACTGAAGAGAAAGTGAGACCTGATTTTGCCAAAGAGAGGGGATAGGGAAAATTTCAGGAGGCACTGAGGAGGTTGTTTTGCTCGCACCAGAAACAGAATTGCTTCCATTTTAGGCAGTATGTATTGATAGTACTATCCCCTCTGGATTTGGCAATGACTTTCCTGCACTCCTACAAGATATCTAAATCCCTGAATTCTATGAACTCAAGAGCCATGCGTGCAAATGAAGAGTTTGCATGTATGGATAATTCACCTGGCTTTTGTCCCTCGATAAGAGAGATGGCGATGGCTGCAGGCGAATGGGCTTTGACTCCGACAGCAGGAGTAGCTCCAGGAATGAGTACTGTCTGGGCCATTGTGGCGCTATCAGGAACAGACAACACCCTTTTGGTTTTATCTTGGTTAATACCCTGGGAATTAACGTGATTGGGGGATAAGCATATATCCCAGACAATCGCATTAAAAGGGCACTACCCCTTGACCCTGGTAGAGGGGATCTGCTGGCGTAATACTGGCATTTGATATTCTCTTTCGTCTCGAAGAAGTCTAAAGCTGGTTTTCCCCACCTTCGAAATACCTTGATGAGTTGGGACTGCTCGAACTCCACTCGTGACAACTGGTCTGAGTTCTGCTTAATGTGCTTAATGTGACTTCCAGAGTATTGTGCATACCTCTGAAATGCTCGGCCTTTAAAGAGATCCCATGCTGTGCCGTCCATTCCCATAATTCCTGAGATAGCGCAATGCATCGTGTTCTTCCCTGTTTGTTGATGTAGTACATGCTGGTTGTATAGTTTGTACGAACCAGCACAGAGGAGCCCCCATTCTCAACAAGAAAGCCTGAAGAGATAGGAATGTGGCTTTGAGTTCTAGACTGTTGCTGTGCTGATACTTCTGTGCAGAGGACCATATGCCCTGAATTAGTCATTCTTGCAGGTTACCTCCCCAGCCTACCATGGAGGCGTCCGTTGTAAATATGAGGTCTGGGATAGTCTGGAGAAAACTAAGGCCTTGTACAAGATTTGGTGCATGAAACCACCATTGCAGTGTGTTTACCATTTCTGTTGTGATCTGAATTACGTCCTTGAAGGATTCTGAAGCCTGTTCCCATTGCTTTTGTAGCTCTTCTTGAAGAGGCCTAATTTTCAGTCTGGCTAGTGGCACCAGATTTATTGCTGAAGAACACATCCCCAGGAGTGACTTGTACATTCGCACACAAACTAACCCTTATTTTGATATGCTCTTTGCAAGCGTTTGCAGTTGTTATCTATCTTTTGTGAGATAGGAACAATTTGCATTGAATGGTGTCTCTGGAAACTCCCAGAAAGGATATGACTTGAGTTGGAGGGAACAAAGATTTATCTTTATTTATAGTGAGTCCCAACTTCCTGAACATGTGAAGGCAGGTGCTCGTAGCTCAACTGGTCTCCTGTGCTGTTGGGATTTTGAGCAGCTAGTTGTCGAGATCCGGGAATACTTGAAGCCCCTGAGATTGTAGGGCTGCTGCTATGGATGGTGCCGATTTGAGGCCAACCTGAAGGACTTTGAATTTGTAGTAGGTACCGGCCACTGTGAATCTTAAGAATTTCCGATGCTTCAGATGGATTTGGATATGGAAATATGAGTCTTCCATGTCGAGTGAGTTCATGAAATCTCCTTAGTTTAAGTGACGTAGGATGTTGGAAAGCAGTACCCTTCTGAACGTCTGTCTGTTGAAAAATGTGTTGAGATTCCTTAGGACCAGAATCAGTCTCCTATCTCCTGATTTCTTTTTTAGTAGGAATAAAAATAATAACCTTTTCTCTTTTGTGACTTCAGCACCTCCTCTATCGCTTCTTTGACAAGCATGACCAAAGCTTCTTTTCGTGATAAATGAAGATGAGGGGGGGACCTTGAATGGAGTAGTTGGAGGGTGCTGAAGGCATTCTAGAGTGTGACTGTTGGTGACAAGGTCCAACACCCAGAGATCTGTTGTTACTTCGCGCCACTGGTGGACATAGCTGAATATCTTTACACCCACAGGCTAGTTGGTGAGGGGAGCTGGTACTCTGGCATGATCATTGTTTTCTGCCTGAATCACAATCTTGGCGTTCGCTTGCGGCCTCCCTGGCAAGAGAAATCCGCTGTAGCCGACTGACAGTAATGGAGGATTATAACATTGTCGATACTGAGTCTGGTATGGCTGATACTGTTGAGCCCTCTGGTAACCTTCCTTGTAAGTGGCGAATCCTCACCCTCTAGCACCTCTGAAACGCACCTTTCTGTATTGTAGTGTGAACGACTCTGCGTTGTCCGTGTCATTTTTAATCAGCATCAATGCCTCATCTGTGTGCTTTCTGAAGAAGAACTCCCCATCAAAAGCCATATTCAAAACCTTCGTCTGCACATAAGGTCTAAAGGTAGTTGCTTTCAGCCATCTTCGTGTCAGAGCACAACAGCTCCCGCCAGCCGACAATAGCCATATTGGCCACATCAATGGCACAGTCAATGGTTTTTGAAGCTGCACGCTCAACTTCCACTAGTATTTTATGTGCCAATTGTCACTTATCTTCAGGGATAAGGTCAATTAACCGTGCCATGTCAGACAACATTTGGTGGTCATAGCCGCCGACAATGGCTGGAGCATTCACTGCTCTAATTATCACAGCTGCAAAGAAGAAAAACGTTGTCTAAAATGTCCATCCTATGCCCTTCTTTATACGGAGAAGTAATCGGGGTAGCAGGGTTTTGAGAGTGTCTTTGTGCAGCATGAGAAATGATCAAATTCGGCTTGGGCTGCCCAATGAGGCAAGATGGAGAGTTCTCCGGAGCCCTATACTTCTTCCCAACATGGGGCAGCAATGGTGGTATGGACGCTGGTGTTTTCATTATCTTGATGCCTTCCTGCCATATATAATCGATAATAGGTATGGAGCGTACCAATTTCTTTGTGTCCAATTTCCTTGTGCAGATGAAACCTGTTGACTGCCTTCTGCATTAGGTTATGAAATCCTCCGATATCTTCCGGAGGAGAGTTTAATGGAAGGTACTGAGGAGGGGAGGGAGTTGGAATAACATAGTCATCCCAAGGGTCAGGAGCAGAGACTGGCAGCTCACTCTTCTGAGGATGAAGTGTCTTGTGCTCCAGGGTCGGCTGTTCTGGGGTCTGGAATATTCACAGGTGTGCTAGGCATTTGAGCGTCTGGCATACCTGTAGGATCTACTTGAGGTACTGGCCTGTCTGGCTTATTCTGTTGTGGCAGAAACCTCTGTCTGTAATCCGCCAGCATGCCTGTAGATCTTGTATCAATGATGGTGGCAGATGGGCCTTGTCCCTCGGGCTTGGCTCTGGTTGAAAACTATATTGGTAACTGAGACACAGAGCCATATACCCCTGCTGGTAGTACTCTGTCTCATCATTATCGTCCTCATCCTCCTCATCTTGACACTTTAAGTGAAGCTCCAATGGGCTGTGAGCCATCTTCATCCTCTTCTACATAATCCTGCAGCAGATGTGATGGAAGCAAGGGCAAAACCTTGCTATACTCTTGCATAGATGGCGGTAGGAACGTCTTTCTTACTCTGATGACTTGAATAATCACTCGTCGATGGAATCCTCATCGATGTTGACGATGTCGTTGTCGTCTGTACACTCAGCGGCGAATCCGTCATCGTCGGGATCTACGCTGACGGCATTTTAGTCAACGAGAGAGCGTCGACGGTCCTAGACGACGATGGGGTCCTCCAGTAGATAGTATGGGAGCCTGCGTCGTTGATGTAACACAGAATGTCATCAACGAGAGAGGAAGCGTCGTCGACAATGATTTTTTGGTTTAAATCTTTTATTGAAGTTTTAACACAATAGACATAGGACACTTCAACAACACGGGCGAGCATGCGGTCGCCCTGCCAGAAACATGTACCCCGCCTCTCCCCATCGGCTGGGCCCACTGAAGCTGCGTAGAACGTGTCTTTGAGAGCTGGGGAGGCCCTGCAAACGAAGTTAAGCGTCAATCCGGTCCCCTGAACATCCAACTCTCCCACCCCCTCCCCACGCCCTCCCACACCCACCCACAGGTCCCCCTCCCCAGTGTGGCAATTGCGATGATATCAGTTCTCTCATCGCCGGTAGGATAGGTGGCGTTCAGGCAGGTGAACGAGGCTCCCCTGGAAGTCGCTTGGAAGCCTGAGCACCCTGAGGTATTTTGGGCAGGTGATTTCATTAAACTCCTCTGATAGGAGAGAGACGAGGGGCTGCCATGTATCCAGAAATGTGTCCCTTGTTTTGGTGAGGAAGGCCTGTATCTTCTCCATGCCCATGATATACCACAGGCGGTGGAGCCACCTCGTGTGAGTAGGTTTTCTGGAGGTGCCCCAGAGAGACAAGATATGTTGGGTGGCTGCCCCCATCGCTAATCCCATCTGTTTACCCCTGATCGATTTGAGAGGGAACGTGATGGCATTGGGAAGGCCAAGGAGTGTGTATGCCGGGAATCGGGGAATTTCGGTGTCAAAATGCTTGTCGAAGCTCTTGAGCACTTCCTCCCAATACCCCTGAACCTCTGTGCATTCCCATAGGATGTGAGTGAGTGTCCCTTGTTGCCCACACCCCCTCGAACACCCAGGGTCCCTGGAGGGGTTGCCTTGATGAAGTCGTGCCGGTGTGAGGTGCCAGTAGTACGCTATTTTCACCGCCGCTTCTTTACTAGCTACATTGTGGGCGGTGTGGTGAGCCCTGAAGTATATGTCCTGCTACTCTTTATCTGTGAAGGAGCGCCCCATTTCATGTTCCCATCTGTTCTGTCCCGCCGAACGTGCAGCAGGGGGGGGCGGGCTAAGCATCATGTATAGGTCAGTGATTGCGTGTCTGTCAGTTTTTTTCGTGTGGAGACATTTTTCATAGTTTGTCAGGGGTCTGCTTACATGAGGTTGCACCTCCTTCTCCGTGAGCCAGTGTCTGAGCTGGAAGTACTGGAAGCGTTGTATCTGTGGGAGTGTGTAGTAGTCTTGTAAAGTGCGAATTTGCATAAAGCCCTCGGGGTCGAAGAGATCGCCAGCCGCTTTGCATTCTGATTCCCGCCACTGCGAGAATGACCCGGGGGCCAGTGCCGGAGGGAACTCCGGGTTCTCAAACAGGGGGGACATCGGGGACGGGAATGTGGTAAGGCCTTTCGGTACCGCTACTTCATCCCATACCTGCATTACCGTCCTCGTAATGGGGGATTTCTTGAGGTATGAGGGCCTGTCCGTGCGTCTCAGGAACGGGATTTTTCATAGGGACATCTGACCCATGGCTCAATCTTGAAATAACCACAGTTTTTCCGATTCGGGCCTGTTCCATTCCAGGAGGTAGCGAAGTTGCGTTGCATGAAAGTAGCGAAGTAAGTCAGGTACCCTGAGTCCGCCGTCCGCTGTAGCCCGCGTGTTTAGGTCTCTGCGCAGACGTGGACGCTTACCTGCCCACACAAAGTGTGTGATGGAATCCTGCAGTTGTTTGAGCACGCCAATCGGGGGTGTTACCGGAATAATCTGGAATAAGTACAAGATCTTGGGGAGCAGGGTCATTTTTACCGCTGCCACTCGTCCTAGCCAGGAAAGCGGCTGACGGCCCCACCTCTCGAAGTCCCCCTTGAGGGCAGCTAGTAGAGCCGTATAGTTCCCCTCAACTGTTTGGATTGTGCTCGGGGTCAGAGAGATGCCCAAGTAGGGTATGGACATCTGAACCCGAAGGTCCCCATATGTTTGGTGGCTGTGCCGCATCTCTTTTGCGTTCCGACCCAGAAGCAAGATGAGGGATTTCTCCATGTTCATCTTGAACCCCGATATCTTCCCGAATCTCTCTATCTCCGACAGGAAAGCCGGTACCGATGTTGAGGGGTCCTCTAGGGCCGCCAGGACGTCGTCTGCATACAGGCTTATGGTCTGTTGCTCCCCGCCGAAACGGACGCCCGTTATGGACTTGTTGTCTCAGATCCGTTGGGCCAAGGGCTCGATGTACAGAGCAAAGAGCAGGGGTGAAAGAGGGCACCCATGCCTGGTTCCCCGTCGGATGTCTAAGGGTCTCGAGCGTATCCCGTTAACCGAGATCCTGGCCTGCTGGGCGGCATAACAGCTAGCAACCCACGTGCGGAACCGGTCTCCGAATCCGTAGCGCGCCAGGACGGCATCTAGGTATCCCCAGTCCACCCTGTCGAACGCCTTCTCGGCATCCACCGACAGGAGGACCGCGTCGGAGTCATTATAGTGGGCTTTATCAATGACATGAAGCAGGTGTTTGGTATTGTCCGTGCACTGTCTGTTGGGGATAAATCCCGCTTGGTCCGGCTCAATGATTCCCGGTAGGCACGGGCCCAATCTAGCTGCCAGCACGCTTGTGAATAGTTTTAGATCGAGGTTAGGGAGATGGTCAGTCCGGCCCTGCCGATAATGCCAGCTCAGAGGCGTGTTTAGCAACCTTCTCTGTTTTTGAAGTCTTGGAGTCCTGGGAAGGCTTATAATTTGTTCTTCCTCCACCTGAGGAACTGTCCTTCGATCTGGCCCTCTAATGGGAAAAAGAGGCTCTGTCATTTTCCTCATCAGAAGAATGAGACTTGTGTTTAGTGGTCTGAACCCACAATAACAATCTTCCCTCTCTGTCCTTGAGGGTTTTATTTGAGAAGGTGTGGCATATCTTACATTCTCTCACCTAATGCCTTGGGTAGAAGCAATAAATGCACTTCTTATGTGGATCATCCACATTGACTCTTTTCTTGCCACAGGTTTTACATGGGCGGAAATGGCATTTTCTTTCTGACATGTCAAAATTTGAGAAAGCTGAAAAGAAAACAGTAGAACTCAGGGATACTCCTGTCCACACGACATGCAGTAAAAATCTGAAGAGAACTTACTTCTACTCAGTATGTTCTAAAGGGTGCTAACAGCTGATTGGCTGTTTTCCAACATTTATTCCTTTTTTTTAAAGGACATAGAAAGGCTATTGTTTAGATGGCATTGGGCTATTATAGCCTATGAAGCTTTTAAAGCACTGCTTGAATATTTTACCATCTGACTCCCATCTCGACGACGGGGAATGATTCAGGCTTGTAAGTCTATGAAAGATACCCCATTGCTGGATAAATGTCAGTACATAGAAGCAACAACACATCAGATGGAGTTGTGTGGGGCACACATGGGCATGCAGATCTACCTTGCCTTTGGATGTTGTCACCACCAGATCGTAACTTGAAGAGATCATACACCACTGATGATTGATTATTGTGATGCTCTGCACAGACCTCGGGTCCTCCTGTTGAGTCTTTGCCCGCAGGCTCTGCACAATACAATGTTTTGTATTGGAAATTAAGGAGGCAATGAAATATATTTGATAATAATTGGGGCTCAACGACTACAAGAGCTGAAGTCGCATTTCGAGCACAATGATGACATCACAACCAGGAAGTAGGCAGTTCCCTCACTCATTCTGAACACAGAGCTTGAGAGTGGAAGAAGCACAGCAAGAGCTCCAACAGACACACCCTGCAGCCCCACAACAGGACACACATCCATATCCAGAATGTCCCAGGAAGCAGCAGGAAGCAGTGCATTGATACTGACGTTAAACTTATAGCCAATGTATTGGCAAGTAGACTCAATCATGTTATAGCGTTGTTAGTGCATGAAGACCAGTACAGCTTTATTCCGGAGAGTAGCACATTGCTAAACCTCAGACAGCTCACACAGGTCTTGCATATCACCCATGAAATGGAAATAGCAGGTGCTTTGATAGCACTAGATATTGAAAAATGTTTTGACACTATTAGGTCACAGATGTCCACATTGATGCATGAGATGGGGTTTGCTACAATTATTCTGGGCTGATTGGAATTGCTTATACTGAGCCCATGGCTAGAGAGAGATTGGGCCCATGGTATGCAACAAATGGGTAATCAAACATGGGATTTGTCAGGTATGCCCCTCGTCACCCTTATTGTTCAACCTAGCTCTGGAACCTTTGCCGATTAGGCTTAAGGATCTGCTTCAGGATTGCGGGATCAATATTGAGAAAGTAACACATATAGGGGCCGATTCAGAGAACTAATCTGAGATAAAATCCTAAACTTACTACTTTTGGTATTCACAAAAGGCATTTAGTAGTAGTAAAGTTAAAGTCCTAACTTTACTACTCCTAAACGCCTTCTGTGAAAACCAAAAGTAGTAAGTTTAGGATTTTATCTTAGTTTAGTAGTAGTAAGGGTACGAGTCCTAACTTTACTACCACTAAATGCCTTCTGTGAATACCAAAAGTAGTAAGTTTAGGGTATTATCTCAGATTAGTTCAGTGAATCGGCCCCATAGTATCTATGTACGCAGGTGATACTCTAGTTTAGCTTAGCTAGCCCCATGCTTTTCTATGGATAATGTTGAATAAATTGGAGCGGTTTGGGATGGCATCTGATCTCAGGGTAATCAGGATAAGCTGGTGGCTTTTCTAATGGGGAAAGTGGTATGAACCACACCAGAAAACCTACCAGATGTGGGTCTACAATGGGAAGTGAACAGATTTAGTTACTTAGATTAGCAGATAGCCCATACAGTAGGTAAACAATATGCTTATAATATAGGTAGTGTCCTGCAAGGACTCCGAAATTACATCGCGTTCTGAAATACTTTCCTCCTCTTCAGAATAGGTCATATCATGCTTGCGAAGATGGTGCTCTTGCCCCACTGCAAGTTTTCCGATCCACATTTAGGGAAATAAATTTGTTTCTTATTTCTTTGGATTGGGCGGGCAAGAGGAACAGGCTACGATTATCTGTTCTTAAATTAGATAGAGCAGAGGCTGGGCTAGGTCTCCCAGACCTATAATTATATCACTGTCACAACCCACACTACCTGTACCCTCTGCACCCCTGGTACATTTCTCCCTTGAGTCATTACAGACCCCTTGCATCTCCATTGGCCCTCCCTCTGCTTCCTGTGCAAATTGCCACAATCAAGCTAACCCCTTTGTCCTTCCCTCCAATTCTCATGCATATTACCACAACCATGCTGAACCTTGGCCCTTCCCTCCACTACCCATGAGTCTTTCCAGAAGCACTCTAAAAAGTATGGCCTACTTACTGCTCCTTTCCTACTTCCCATTGCACTTACGATTAGGCTCACAATCCTGCCAATTTGCATATCTTGTGAGATCTGGAAGCTATTTTGGTCTCAGTAGAATAAATACAACATATATCCCTAATTGCCTTTGCTTGGCTTCTTACCTGCCTGGTTAGAAGCTCTCCAGTCACCGTAGATTTTGTTCCTTGGCTCCAACGGGGGTTTGTCACCTGCCGATCCATGATCTTAGGCGCGTGGTCTCCTCTGCGTCAGCCTGGAGTCCATAACCTGGAAAAAAAGAGACAATCTTAGAAACTTGTAGAACACTTTTGACCACGCCCAAGCATTGAAGTTTGGAAACACATTAAACCAGATTTAGGTAAATTCAATTTTGCGAGTCCTTAATAGCGATTTTTACCGAATCGCTCTTAAGGAAACGCCAAATTGTATGTAGGTAGGAATCACAAAAATATTTGCAATTCCTTAATATTCCTTGATTACGAATCGCAAATTGAGATTCGCAACCAAGGAATACCATCCCATTCATTAGGAATGAATAGGATTTGCGCCCGCAATTTGCGAGTAGCCAAGAGGCACTTGCAAATTGCAGGTGCAATTTCAAGGGTGCAGGGGTTCCAAAAGGACACCCTGTTGCTCCCCTGAAATGTGCACATGTGGCGCACATACATGCCTTGAGGGAATGAATGTGTGCCACATGGCACTTTTAAAAAAGTGCTTTTTTAAAGGAAATAGCTAATTACCACCAACTTGAAGTTGGTGGTAATTAGCAATTCCTTAAGGCTAAAGTCTGCTTTCTTTTGTGCTACTTACATTGCAATTAAGGAATCGCAATTTGCGATTTCTTAAATGCAATCGTAAAATGGGGAATCGCAAATTTTGCGATTCCTTATTTTGCGCGTAGGTTTAATCTTACCTGCATTTCTCAAAGCCAAATTTCGATCGCAAAGGCTGAAATTTGGCGAATTTCTGCTTTTGCTAACGCTATTTGGCTTCCTACGTCTGGCCCATTGTGAACAGTCTGTGGACAATTTAGCAGATACGTTTAAGACTAACTCCCAGACGCATCAAGCCCAGATTCTGCGAATTCTAAATTCCGAAAAATACCGAATCGCAAATTAGAATTCGCAGAATGGGATGCATCAATAAAAGCCAACCAAAAAGCGATTCACAGTCTCCCGCAATCGCCGATTGCGATTTCCGCTAAATCCTACAAAAATCGCAGAATCGCCGGTTTCCCATGGAGAAATTGCAATTTCGCAATTACCGAAATCGCAAATTTACGGGAAGTCGCATTTCGAGCACAATGATGACATCACAACCAGGAAGTAGGCAGTTCCCTCACTCATTCTGAACACAGAGCTTGAGAGTGGAAGAAGCACAGCAAGAGCTCCAACATACACACCCTGCAGCCCCACAACAGGACACACATCCATATCCAGAATGTCCCAGGAAGCAGTGCATTGATACTGACGTTAAACTTATAGTCAATGTATTGGCAAGTAGACTCAATCATGTTATAGCGTTGTTAGTGCATGAAGACCAGTACAGCTTTATTCCGGGGAGTAGCACATTGCTGAACCTCAGACAGCTCACACAGGTCTTGCATATCACCCATGAAATGGAAATAGCAGGTGCCTTGATAGCACTAGATATTGAAAAATGTTTTGACACTATTAGGTCACAGATGTCCACATTGATGCATGAGATGGGGTTTGCTACAATTATTCAGGGCTGAGTGGAATTGCTTATACTGAGCCCATGGCTAGAGATAGATTGGGCCCATGGTATGCAACAAATGGGTAATCAAACATGGGATTTGTCAGGTATGCCCCTCGTCACCCTTATTGTTCAACCTAGCTCTGGAACCTTAGCCGATTAGGCTTAAGGATCTGCTTCAGGATTGCGGGATCAATATTGAGAAAGTAACACATATAGGGGCCGATTCACAGAACTAATGTGAGATAAAATCCTAAACTTACTACTTTTGGTATTCACAGAAGGCATTTAGTGGTAGTAAAGTTAGGACTCCTAACTTTACTATTACTAAACTGAGACAAAATCCAAACTTTACGATTTTTGGTATTCACAAAAGGCATTTAGTAGTAGTAAAGTTAAAGTCCTAACTTTACTACTCCTAAACGCCTTCTGTGAAAACGAAAAGTAGTAAGTTTAGGGTATTATCTCAGATTAGTTCAGTGAATCGGCCCCATAGTATCTATGTACGCAGCTGATACTCTAGTTTAGCTTAGCTAGCCCCATGCTTTTCTATGGATAATGTTGAATGAATTGGAGCGGTTTGGGATAGCATCTGATCTCAGGGTAATCAGGATAAGCTGGTGGCTTTTCTAATGGGGAAAGTGGTATGAACCACACCAGAAAACCTACCAGATGTGGGTCTACAATGGGAAGTGAACAGATTTAGTTACTTAGATGAGCAGATAGCCCATACAGTAGGTAAACAATATGCTTATAATATAGGTAGTGTCCTGCAAGGACTCCGAAATTACATCGCGTTCTGAAATACTTTCCTCCTCTTCAGAATAGGTCATATCATGCTTGTGAAGATGGTGCTCTTGCCCCACTGCAAGTTTTCCGATCCACATTTAGGGAAATAAATTTGTTTCTTATTTCTTTGGATTGGGCGGGCAAGAGGAACAGGCTACGATTATCTGTTCTTAAATTAGATAGAGCAGAGGCTGGGCTAGGTCTCCCAGACCTATAATTATATCACTGTCACAACCCACACTACCTGTACCCTCTGCACCCCTGGTACATTTCTCCCTTGAGTCATTACAGACCCCTTGCATCTCCATTGGCCCTCCCTCTGCTTCCTGTGCAAATTGCCACAATCAAGCTAACCCCTTTGTCCTTCCCTCCAATTCTCATGCATATTGCCACAACCATGTTGAACCTTGGCCCTTCCCTCCACTACCCATGAGTCTTTCCAGAAGCACTCTAAAAAGTATGGCCTACTTACTGCTCCGTTCCTACTTCCCATTGCACTTACGATTAGGCTCACAAATCTGCCAATTTGCATATCTTGTGAGATCTGGAAGCTATTTTGGTCTCAGTAGAATAAATACAACATATATCCCTAATTGCCTTTGCTTGGCTTCTTACCTGCCTGGTTAGAAGCTCTCCAGTCACCGTAGATTTCCTTCCTTGGCTCCAACGGGGGTTTGTCGCCTGCCGATCCATGATCTTAGGCGCATGGTCTCCTCTGCGTCAGCCTGGAGTCCATAAAATGGAAAAAAAGAGACAATCTTAGAAACTTATAGAACACTTTTGACCACGCCCAAGCATTGAAGTTTGGAAACACATTAAACCAGATTTAGGTAAATTCAATTTTGCGAGTCCTTAATAGCGATTTTTACCGAATTGCTCTTAAGGAATCGCCAAATTGAATGTAGGTAGGAATCACAAAAATATTTGCAATTCCTTAATATTCCTTGATTACAAATCGCAAATTGAGATTCGCAACCAAGGAATACCATCCCATTCATTAGGAATGAATAGGATTTGCATCCGCAATTTGCGAGTAACCAAGAGGCACTTGCAAATTGCAGGTGCAATTTCAAGGGTGCAGGGGTTCCAAAAGGACACCCTGTTGCTCCCCTGAAATGTGCACATGTGGCGCACATACATGCCTTGAGGGAATGAATGTGTGCCACATGGCACTTTTAAAAAAGTGCTTTTTTAAAGGAAATCGCTAATTACCACCAACTTGAAGTTGGTGGTAATTAGCAATTCCTTAAGGCTAAAGTCTGCTTTCTTTTGTGCTACTTACATTGCAATTAAGGAATCGCAATTTGCGATTTCTTAAATGCAATCGTAAAATAGGGAATCGCAAATTTTGCGATTCCTTATTTTGCGCGTAGGTTTAATCTTACCTGCATTTCTCAAAGCCAAATTTCGATCGCAAAGGCTGAAATTTGGCGAATTTCTGCTTTTGCTAACGCTATTTGGCTTCCTACGTCTGGCCCATTGTGAACAGTCTGTGGACAATTTAGCAGATACGTTTAAGACTAACTCCCAGACGCATCAAGCCCAGATTCTGCGAATTCTAAATTCCGAAAAATACCGAATCGCAAATTAGAATTTGCAGAATGGGATGCATCAATAAAAGCCAACCAAAAAAGCGATTCACAGTCTCCCGCAATCGCCGATTGCGATTTCCGCTAAATCCTACAAAAATCGCAGAATCGCCGGTTTCCCATGGAGAAATTGCAATTTCGCAATTACCGAAATCGCAAATTTACGGGAAGTCGCATTTCGAGCACAATGATGACATCACAACCAGGAAGTAGGCAGTTCCATCACTCATTCTGAACACAGAGCTTGAGAGTGGAAGAAGCACAGCAAGAGCTCCAACATACACACGCTGCAGCCCCACAACAGGACACACATCCATATCCAGAATGTCCCAGGAAGCAGTGCATTGATACTGACGTTAAACTTATAGCCAATGTATTGGCAAGTAGACTCAATCATGTTATAGCGTTGTTAGTGCATGAAGACCAGTACAGCTTTATTCCGGGGAGTAGCACATTGCTGAACCTCAGACAGCTCACACAGGTCTTGCATATCACCCATGAAATGGAAATAGCAGGTGCCTTGATAGCACTAGATATTGAAAAATGTTTTGACACTATTAGGTCACAGATGTCCACATTGATGCATGAGATGGGGTTTGCTACAATTATTCAGGGCTGAGTGGAATTGCTTATACTGAGCCCATGGCTAGAGATAGATTGGGCCCATGGTATGCAACAAATGGGTAATCAAACATGGGATTTGTCAGGTATGCCCCTCGTCACCCTTATTGTTCAACCTAGCTCTGGAACCTTAGCCGATTAGGCTTAAGGATCTGCTTCAGGATTGCGGGATCAATATTGAGAAAGTAACACATATAGGGGCCGATTCACAGAACTAATCTGAGATAAAATCCTAAACTTACTACTTTTGATATTCACAGAAGGCATTTAGTGATAGTAAAGTTAGGACTCCTAACTTTACTATTACTAAACTGAGACAAAATCCAAACTTTACGATTTTTGGTATTCACAAAAGGCATTTAGTAGTAGTAAAGTTAAAGTCCTAACTTTACTACTCCTAAACGCCTTCTATGAAAACCAAAAGTAGTAAGTTTAGGGTATTATCTCAGATTAGTTCAGTGAATCGGCCCCATAGTATCTATGTACGCAGGTGATACTCTAGTTTAGCTTAGCTAGCCCCATGCTTTTCTATGGATAATGTTGAATGAATTGGAGCGGTTTGGGATGGCATCTGATCTCAGGGTAATCAGGATAAGCTGGTGGCTTTTCTAATGGGGAAATTGGTATGAACCACACCAGAAAACCTACCAGATGTGGGTCTACAATGGGAAGTGAACAGATTTAGTTACTTAGATGAGCAGATAGCCCATACAGTAGGTAAACAATATGCTTATAATATAGGTAGTGTCCTGCAAGGACTCCGAAATTACATCGCGTTCTGAAATACTTTCCTCCTCTTCAGAATAGGTCATATCATGCTTGCGAAGATGGTGCTCTTGCCCCACTGCAAGTTTTCCGATCCACATTTAGGGAAATAAATTTGTTTCTTATTTATTTGGATTGGGCGGGCAAGAGGAACAGGCTACGATTATCTGTTCTTAAATTAGATAGAGCAGAGGCTGGGCTAGGTCTCCCAGACCTATAATTATATCACTGTCACAACCCACACTACCTGTACCCTCTGCACCCCTGGTACATTTCTCCCTTGAGTCATTACAGACCCCTTGCATCTCCATTGGCCCTCCCTCTGCTTCCTGTGCAAATTGCCACAATCAAGCTAACCCCTTTGTCCTTCCCTCCAATTCTCATGCATATTACCACAACCATGTTGAACCTTGGCCCTTCCCTCCACTACCCATGAGTCTTTCCAGAAGCACTCTAAAAAGTATGGCCTACTTACTGCTCCTTTCCTACTTCCCATTGCACTTACGATTAGGCTCACAAATCTGCCAATTTGCATATCTTGTGAGATCTGGAAGCTATTTTGGTCTCAGTAGAATAAATACAACATATATCCCTAATTGCCTTTGCTTGGCTTCTTACCTGCCTGGTTAGAAGCTCTCCAGTCACCGTAGATTTTGTTCCTTGGCTCCAACGGGGGTTTGTCACCTGCCGATCCATAATCTTAGGCGCGTGGTCTTCTCTGCGTCAGCCTGGAGTCCATAACCTGGAAAAAAAGAGACAATCTTAGAAACTTGTAGAACACTTTTGACCACGCCCAAGCATTGAAGTTTGGAAACACATTAAACCAGATTTAGGTAAATTCAATTTTGTGAGTCCTTAATAGCGATTTTTACCGAATCGCTCTTAAGGAATCGCCAAATTGAATGTAGGTAGGAATCACAAAAATATTTGCAATTCCTTAATATTCCTTGATTACGAATCGCAAATTGAGATTCGCAACCAAGGAATACCATCCCATTCATTAGGAATGAATAGGATTTGCGCCCGCAATTTGCGAGTAACCAAGAGGCACTTGCAAATTGCAGGTGCAATTTCAAGGGTGCAGGGGTTCCAAAAGGACACCCTGTTGCTCCCCTGAAATGTGCACATGTGGCGCACATACATGCCTTGAGGGAATGAATGTGTGCCACATGGCACTTTTAAAAAAGTGCTTCTTTAAAGGAAATCGCTAATTACCACCAACTTGAAGTTGGTGGTAATTAGCAATTCCTTAAGGCTAAAGTCTGCTTTCTTTTGTGCTACTTACATTGCAATTAAGGAATCGCAATTTGCGATTTCTTAAATGCAATCGTAAAATAGGGAATCGCAAATTTTGCGAATCCTTATTTTGCGAGTAGGTTTAATCTTACCTGCATTTCTCAAATCCAAATTTCGATCGCTAAGGCTGAAATTTGGCGAATTTCTGCTTTTGCTAACGCTATTTGGCTTCCTACGTCTGGCCCATTGTGAACAGTCTGTGGACAATTTAGCAGATACGTTTAAGACTACCTCCCAGACGCATCAAGCCCAGATTCTGCAAATTCTAAATTCCGAAAAATACTGAATCGCAAATTAGAATTCGCAGAATGGGATGCATCAATAAAAGCCAACCAAAAAAGCGATTCACAGTCTCCCGCAATCGCTGATTGCGATTTCCGCTAAATCCTACAAAAATCGCAGAATCGCCGGTTTCCCATGGAGAAATTGCAATTTCGCAATTACCGAAATCGCAAATTTACGGGAAGTCGCATTTCGAGCACAATGATGACATCTCAACCAGGAAGTAGGCAGTTCCCTCACTCATTCTGAACACAGAGCTTGAGAGTGGAAGAAGCACAGCAAGAGCTCCAACAGACACACCCTGCAGCCCCACAACAGGACACACATCCATATCCAGAATGTCCCAGGAAGCAGCAGGAAGCAGTGCATTGATACTGACGTTAAACTTATAGCCAATGTATTGGCAAGTAGACTCAATCATGTTATAGCGTTGTTAGTGCATGAAGACCAGTACAGCTTTATTCCGGGGAGTAGCACATTGCTGAACCTCAGACAGCTCACACAGGTCTTGCATATCACCCATGAAATGGAAACAGCAGTAGATATTGAAAAATGTTTTGACACTATTAGGTCACAGATGTCCACATTGATGCATGAGATGGGGTTTGCTACAATTATTCAGGGCTGAGTGGAATTGCTTATACTGAGCCCATGGCTAGAGATAGATTGGGCCCATGGTATGCAACAAATGGGTAATCAAACATGGGATTTGTCAGGTATGCCCCTCGTCACCCTTATTGTTCAACCTAGCTCTGGAACCTTAGCCGATTAGGCTTAAGGATCTGCTTCAGGATTGCGGGATCAATATTGAGAAAATAACACATATAGGGGCCGATTCACAGAACTAATCTGAGATAAAATCCTAAACTTACTACTTTTGGTATTCACAGAAGACATTTAGTGGTAGTAAAGTTAGGACTCCTAACTTTACTATTACTAAACTGAGACAAAATCCAAACTTTACGATTTTTGGTATTCACAAAAGGCATTTAGTAGTAGTAAAGTTAAAGTCCTAACTTTACTACTCCTAAACGCCTTCTGTGAAAACCAAAAGTAGTAAGTTTAGGGTATTATCTCAGATTAGTTCAGTGAATCGGCCCCATAGTATCTATGTACGCAGGTGATACTCTAGTTTAGCTTAGCTAGCCCCATGCTTTTCTATGGATAATGTTGAATGAATTGGAGCGGTTTGGGATGGCATCTGATCTCAGGGTAATCAGGATAAGCTGTTGGCTTTTCTAATGGGGAAAGTGGTATGAACCACACCAGAAAACCTACCAGATGTGGGTCTACAATGGGAAGTGAACAGATTTAGTTACTTAGATTAGCAGATAGCCCATACAGTAGGTAAACAATATGCTTATAATATAGGTAGTGTCCTGCCAGAACTCCGAAATTACATCGCCTTCTGAAATACTTTCCTCCTCTTCAGAATTGGTCATATCATGCTTGCGAAGATGGTGCTCTTGCCCCACTGCAAGTTTTCCGATCCACATTTAGGGAAATACATTTGTTTCTTATTTCTTTGGTTTGGGCGGGCAAGGGGAACAGGCTACGATTATCTGTTCTTAAATTAGATAGAGCAGAGGCTGGGCTAGGTCTCCCAGACCTACAATTATATCACTGTCACAACCCACACTACCTGTACCCTCTGCACCCCTGGTACATTTCTCCCTTGAGTCATTACAGACCCCTTGCATCTCCATTGGCCCTCCCTCTGCTTCCTGTGCAAATTACCACAATCAAGCTAACCCCTTTGTCCTTCACAGAGCTTGAGAGTGGAAGAAGCACAGCAAGAGCTCCAACATACACACCCTGCAGCTCCACAACAGGACAGACATCCAGATCCAGAATGTCCCAGGAAGCAGCAGGAAGCAGTGCACCTGGCAGAAAAAGAAAAATTAAATTTTCTGAACAGGAGCTCGAGTTCCTCATCGAGGGTGTAAGCAGGGACCATGATAGGCTCTTTGGGAAGCAATCCCGGAAGGTCCCTGAAGCAGACAAGTGGCGCATTGGGCAGCGCATCATCATGGGCAAGGTCAACTCTGTTGGAGTCACCCAGCGCTCTATTGATGATCTAAAGAAGAGGTGGTACGACCTCAGAGGCCATGCCAAACAGCACATTGCAGAGAGGCTGGGGGAGCAACATGCGACCGGAGGAGGAGACCCCCTCAGTTGCGCCCAACACACCACTTGAAGACCTGGTGGAGGAGACCATCAACCCTGCAGCCTGCGTGGGGGTCAGCCAGCTGGACACCTCCCGACCCACCCAAAAATCCATAGGTAAGAGCCATGCAACTGCGAGCCCATCCCCTAACAATGCCCATGCCCCCAGAGCTAGCCATCTGAAAACCCCAGGGATGCAGGCCATGCACATCGGAAATGCCATATTGCATTGTGGGACCTGTAGTGTGAGAATAGTTTCCTGATAGCCACACACAGCCGGACCTGTAAAGTGAAACATGTCCCTAAAGCCAGTCAGGGATTGCAAGCCTGCATGCATGTCGCAACTTCCCATGTGCAAGATTCATATCATTAATCATGCACCCATTTACATCAAAGGTGCTGCTGAACCACAGAGCACGGACAGCGAGGCACTCCAAATTGAGGAGAACACAAAGGACACTGAGGGAGAGAGCCATCCTGCCCCACGACCTGGACCTTCCGACACACCTGCACCAGTACCACCACCTCCCCATGCAAACAGGGCCACCCCTGCAGCCACAGGAGTACAGCAAACACCCCATGCGTCAGAAATGGCAGTGGAACAGGCCACACCACCACCCAGGAGGCAGACACGGCGCACAGCCACTGTGCGGTTGCAGTTGAGTGGCCGGATGAGGCAGCAGGGCAAAGTGGCAACACGGGCTGACCGGGGTCAACATGATCAGGAACAAGGGCTTGGCATCGAACGCCGGATGCTAGCTGTCCACCAGAAGCAGGCACGGCACATGGCAGCCATGCAGCTGCAGCTTTACAAAACAGCGTGCAACGTGAGCCAGCTCACCGAAAGCGTGCAGGTGTTAACGGCTGCAGTGAGGGAGAACGGTCAGATCATGGTGTCACAGCAGGACATCACCCGCCGCCGCCACCACCAGCTGCTGACCCGCCTATCCGCATACACCAGGTCAAGCTACCTGATCGGGAATGCTACTTCCCAACTATCACGCCGGTCCCTGGCAATGCAATGTCAGATGGTGCAATGCTGCCAGGATGTTGCTAGGGCGTTGGAACAGGTCACAACTGCTGTCCAGAACCATCAGGTATGTGGCCATGCCCATGCAGGGGGGGGGATGATGCCAGTGAGGGCACCTCCAGTCTGAGCAGCCTGTCCCTGCTGGTGTTACAAGAACAACGCCGCAGTACCACGCCCGCTGCAGCATCAAGGCCCGATACTGGCAAGGTGGATGTGGAGTGGCGACAGGGCGCGTCCGGCCGGAGGCGCTAGTGATCAACTGACTAATAGCAGCAGTGCCATACTGAAGTACAAAGCAGGCCTGCTTCCCAATAATGGGGCTGTATGACTTAATACAGTTTTCATGTTTTGTGACCAAAAAATGTAAAAGAAAGATCCTGTTTACGCAAATCATATCTCATGTCATTATTTCATTTGGCATGCATGAGTGCAGTGTTGTGTGAGGGGTATGTGAGAACTAAAAATAATTCAGTGTGATGTTGTTGCGGCGCCTGTGTCCTTCAGCAGGATTCTCCCCGCATGCATGACGCACATGTGCAGGTGGGCGGTTGTCCCGCTCCGACTCACTGCCAGAGATCTCCACAGGTATCATCCGCTTGATAGCAATATTGTGGAGTATGGCACACACGGCCACGATGCAGCAGCAGACCTCAGGCTGGTATTTGAGGGCCCCCCAGTCTTATGTAGGATGCGGAATCGGCTCTTTAAAATCACAAATGTCCGTTCAATTACATTCCTGGTGCGAATGTGCGCTGCATTGTAACGCCGTTCCTGTGGTGAGGCAGGGTTGAGGTATGGGGTGAGGAGGTACTAACGGAAGCCATAGGCGCTGTCACCTGAAGGAAAGGAGGAGAGGGTCAGTGCCTGTCATGCGCAACTACATGTGCTTGACGTACTGTATGTGGGCATGTGTACTTACCTAGGAGGTGTCCTTCGCAACAGTCACCCCTGGCCAAGCGGGTGTCCAATCCGCTGTGCATGAATATGAAAGAATCATGCGTGCTCCCCGGGTATTGGGCCACTATGTCGGTGATGATTGTCTTTGCATTACAGACCATCTGGATGTTGAGTGAGTGGTAGGACTTGCGGTTCCGGTACATGTATTCTGTCTCAGCGGGTGGGCAGATGTGGATGTGGGTACAGTCAATGCATCCAATTACATGGGGAATTGTGCAATGTTGTAGAATTGAAGCTTTGTTTGATTTAAGTCCTGTTGGGGGGTTGGGAAGGTTATGTAATGGTGTATCCGGGTCAGCATGGCGTCCAGGAAACTCTGTAGGCAGCGGGACAGTGTGCTCTGGGAGATCCCCCCTGCAACTGCAACTATCCCCTGGAAGCTTCCGGAGGCCAGCAGGTGCAGGCAGCACAGGACCTGGACATGGGTGTGCACCGCTTTGGTCCTCCTCGTTGGGTGCTGCATCAGGGGGTCAAGGTCTCGGATGAGCTTGGTTAACATTGCCCCATTCAGGCTGTATTTTGAGTAGATCTCCTCTTGAGTCTGGCCCAGGAGTGTGATCCGCAGCCGGAAGATGCGCTCCTGGATCCTGCGTCGGTTCCGGACTGCAGCCTGGAGCCTTAGCCACCTTACCACTATGTAGAGTCCTGGCATTGTGAATGTCCTCATGCTCCTACTGTGTCTCCTTAAGTGTGTTTGTTTAGCCCCGCACCTGTATCTTGTTAGGATATTTTTTTTCCCAACTGAACTTCATGGTTACCACCTGATTTGAGTTCTCCTTAAATTGTGCCTCTGTAATAGCGATTTTGGGATTTTTCGCAAAATGAGATTATTGATGAATTTGCTTTGCGATTTCGCTAATGATTTCGGAGAATCAGTGGAACATAGCTATTACAGAATCGCAAAGGGGGTTCCACGTTGATTCTGCTAATTAAATTGCGAACTCGCAAAAGATTTTTTGCGAATTCGCAATTTGGTGGTTTTTGCTATCATGAATTGCGGGAACAGCAATTGCGATCGCAATAGCTGTTTCGCAACTATTGCACTCGCAATTTTTGTTGATGAATCTATGCATAAGAGACTTGGTGAGTGCCAACCGAGTCACTGTATCACTCTGTTTTGTTTTTTCAGTGTAATACCACGTAACTCCTTAACTCATATAGGGAAGGACTACGGCACAGAGAATTTGATTTGAAAACCTTTAAGCTTCGAAAAGAGAAATTGACGGTATTCTCACTTATAACTTATTGGTAAGGTGACTAATGATTAGATGGTCACACACTGTGTGGATGGAAACTAATGTGACATATGTAAACGTGACTGATGTTTGTGCTCCAACAGTGTGTTATGAAGGAAGTCAACTGACAAGAGTTAATACTTCCCGAGGCCGGCCAGGCCACAGAAGACTTTGAGGTTTCCACAGACTACAGCTTACATACCTTTTCTCTTCAAACCCAAACCCCCCTTCCTCGGAGATCAATAACCAATAATAATTTAACATTATATTTTGGGGGTCAATATCAGGGGGCTTGGTTGACTCTCTTTGCTCCCACAGGCTTCTGGTATTTTTTGACAACTCCATTGAAGCTCAGCTCCAACACGCAGCCTCTTGCTGCATGGATGAGGACAATTGGGAAAACCAGCGACTGAAGGGATGCTGGGAGGAGGAACCCATTCCCATTACATTAATGAGGCATGGAGGTGCGCACATCCACTGACCGGTCATTAATAAACATACTGCAGACATGTGGTAGACTGAGATTTGCATGGTTCTGAAGTACTCCCCATTGTGTGGATCCTTGAAAATCTGGTGTTTATAACCCTTTCTCAAAATTAGAATCGATATACATATGTATTGCTCATTTGGAGGAGGGGGAATTTCTGACCCTGGGAGACCTGTATCTGAGAGAGTTTTATTTAATTTGAGGAGGCACAACTCCAGTTTGGATTAGGCCCTGGACAGTTTCTGCAAAACATAAAAGTATCAAAAACAGCAAAGGAGATTTGGCCCACGTTCCTGGCTGCCTCCAGCTTTCAGGTTACTGGAATGGCTCGTGCTGCATACACTGTATCCCAGTTCAAAAGGGCGCTGAAGACTGATAGACAAAGGTCTGAGCTTCCAGTTCGGTTGATATAAGATGCTGATCTGGTGTCAGCACTAACAAATACTAATTGGGACTCAACTCTGGAGCACGTGAAGCTAATCTCGAGTAACACCAGGTTGCACCTGACAGAGTTTAATTACCTCCACCTCACCTATACTACCCTTCAGCCAATTAATAGAATTTATCCTGATAGGTCATCAAAATGCCCAAAATGCAGAGTGGGAGAGCGGACCTCCTTCATATGACATGGAGTTGTGAACATCTGTAAATACGTTGGCAAGCGGTTGTACCTAAATTAGTGGAACTTGTAAATATTCCTAGTATGCTCTGAGTACAACATTTCTCTAATTACCCTTATACCCAGGCCCCGGGGACTGAAGGTCAAATGTAAATTTGCTTCATTGGAGGTAGTTAAAAGACATTGTTATTCGATGGCTGAGATCATGTGGCCTGCCCCTAGCGTCCTGTGAGTGAGATCTGTAAGAGTGGGCTATTATTGCAAAGGAAATTCAGCTGAAAACATTTAGAACAGATGCTAAACTCCTAGATTTAGAATTCTGGTCTGCAATGCTTAATGTGTTAATATTGGCGAATGGGGATTGGAGTCAGCGGAGAAGTGGTATTGTGGTGAAATATCAATGACATCTGTGATTTTTGCTATGGTTCAATTATTTTTTCTCCTTGCCTCCTGTCCCATGGTTTACGCTTGAACAGATAAATAAAGTTTAAAGAAAAAGTGATAAGCAATGTTCAATAAGTTGCATGAGCTAAAACAGTATATGTATGCCAGATTCAAGAAACTCACTGAAAAAGAATGGGTTCCCCCTCGGGGTTAAAGAGTACACAGGACAATAGTGTTCCTAAAGAGCTATCAAAACAGGGGGTGCCACAACATGTGAAATGGAAAAAGTCTTACTGGATGACAAAGGTACATTCTTGACCCGGCTGCTTTTAATGGGTACTTTTAGATTTACTGTGGCTAACATTTATGCTCTTGATTTTGGACAGCAGAGATTTCTGAAGGAGGCTATCATATATATCTCACAGACCCTTAAGGGAGTCATGGTCATAGGTGGGGGATCTAAAAAAAAGTGAGGGAAGATCATTGACCGATTTATATTGAAGGTGAGTCAAGTAGGCTAGCTATGGGAAGGGAATGGTTACAATTAAGTACATGGGTTCAGGAGAGGGAGGAGTGCTCCAAATACTATGTGGCAGCATTTTACTGAACACCACTCTCAGGGCAAGGCTGAGAAACACCGTGATCTGGATAGGTCTGAAATCTCCATGCTCGGAGTCACCATGAGGGGTGTTCTGTGAGCTGCTTGGAGCACTGGGCATTAAGGCAGTGGCGTAACGAAACATGAGGGGGCCCCCCTGCAAACTACATGGAGGGGGCCCCCCTCCCATTCTCCGTGCCAGTCTAGAGCTCTCAGGCCAGCGACCCGCCTTATTGCAGGGGATGCAGGGCTATTGTTATGCCACTGTCACCAATACAGCCGTTATAAGTAACACTGGATTGTGGAGTCAAAGGTTGGGCTTAGTCTGCCCGCAGGCTATCATATGTGGTGGTCCATTCATTGCAGGGTCCCTGCCATGAGTAGGCCAGGAAAGTTTGCCCAATTTTAGGTGGGTTTCCTGATGCAGACTCCTGTCATGATATACAACATCAGGCCCACTCATCGTTTAGTTTTGACAAAAGTGCATCCACTGCTCCTTCTCGTTTCCGTTTTAAGACATTGGACAAAGCTCCAATGCAGTATTTCAAAAGCAGATGTAACCACAAAGAGCACATTTTGATAATACATTTTTATTTTTATTAGACAATAGCAATCTTAAGAGGCATTGCATAGCTTCATACACACGTTGACCCCAATTCCATCACAGTCTCTCTCTCTCTCTGTCAGTCAGTATCTCTCTTTCAGTCAGTCAGTCTATCTCTCTCTGTCATTCAGTCTCTCTTAGTCAGTCACTCTCTCTGTCAGTCAGTCAGTCTCTCTCTCTCTCTCTCTCTCTCTGTCAGTCTGTCAGCCAGTCAGTCTCTCTCTGTCAGTCAGTCTCTCTCTCTGTCAGTCAATCACTCACTGTCATTCAGTCTCTCTCAGTCAGTCTCTCTGTCAGTCAGTCTCTCGCTCTCTCTGTCAGTCAGTCTCTCTCTGTCAGTCTCTCTGCTAGTCTCTCTTAGTCAGTCTCTCTCTCTGTCAGTCAGTCTCTCTCTCAGTCAGTCAGTCTCTCTGTGAGTCTCTCTATCAGTCAGTCTCTGTCAGTCAGTCTCTCTCTGTTGGTCAGTCTCTCTTTCTCTGTCAGTCTCTCAGTCTCTTTCTCTCTCTGTCAGTCTGTCAGTCAGTCTCTCTCTCAGTCAGTCAGTCTCTCTCTGTCAGTCAGTCAGTCTCTCTCTCTCCCAGTCAGTCTCTCTCTCTCCCAGTCAGTCTCTCTCTCTCCCAGTCAGTCTCTCTCTACCCCAGTCAGTCAGTCTCTCTCTCTCTATCAGTCAGTCAGTCTGTCAGTCAGACTCTCTCACTCAGTCAGTCTCTCTGTCTGTCAGTCTCTCACTCAGTCAGTCTCTCACCCAGTCAGTCTCTCTCTCTGTCAGTCTCTCTCTCAGTCAGTCTCTCTCTCAGTCAGTCTCTCTCAGGCAGTCTCTCTCTGTCAGTCAGTCTCTCTCACAGTCAATCAGTCTATCTCTCGGTCAGTCAGTCTCTCTGCCTCTCTCTCTCAGTCTCTCTCTCTCAGTCAGTTTCTCTCTACCTCAGCCAGTCTCTGTCAGTCAGTCTCACTCTCAATCAGTCTCTCTCTCTCTGTCAGTCAGTCACTCTCTCTCTCAGTCAGTTTCTCAGTCAGTCAGTCTCTCGGTCAGTCAGTATTCAGTCTCTGAGCCAGTCAGTCAGTTTCTACTCTCTCTCCACTCTCTCTCTCTGTCAGTCTGTCAGCCAGTCAGTCTCTCTCTGTCAGTCAGTCTCTCTCTCTGTCAGTCAATCACTCGCTGTCATTCAGTCTCTCTCAGTCAGTCTCTCTGTCAGTCAGTCTCTCGCTCTCTCTGTCAGTCAGTCTCTCTCAGTCAGTCTCTCTGTAAGTCTCTCTATCAGTCAGTCTCTGTCAGTCAGTCTCTCTCTGTTGGTCAGTCTCTCTTTCTCTGTCAGTCTCTCAGTCTCTTTCTCTCTCTGTCAGTCTGTCAGTCAGTCTCTCTCTCAGTCAGTCAGTCTCTCTCTGTCAGTCAGTCAGTCTCTATTTCTCCCAGTCAGTCTCTCTCTCTCCCAGTCAGTCTCTCTCTACCCCAGTCAGTCAGTCTCTCTCTCTCTCTGTCAGTCAGTCAGTCTGTCAGTCAGACTCTCTCACTCAGTCAGTCTCTCTGTCTGTCAGTCTCTCACTCAGTCAGTCTCTCACCCAGTCAGTCTCTCTCTCTGTCAGTCTCTCTCTCTGTCAGTCTCTCTCTCTGTCAGTCTCTCTCTCAGTCAGTCTCTCTCTCAGTCAGTCTCTCTCAGGCAGTCTCTCTCTGTCAGTCAGTCTCTCTCACAGTCAATCAGTCTATCTCTCGGTCAGTCAGTCTCTCTGCCTCTCTCTCTCAGTCTCTCTCTCTCTCAGTCAGTTTCTCTCTACCTCAGCCAGTCTCTGTCAGTCAGTCTCACTCTCAATCAGTCTCTCTCTCTCTGTCAGTCTCTCTCTCAGTCAGTCTCTCTCTCAGTCAATCTCTCTCAGGCAGTCTCTCTCTGTCAGTCAGTCTCTCTCACAGTCAATCAGTCTATCTCTCGGTCAGTCAGTCTCTCTGCCTCTCTCTCTCAGTCTCTCTCTGTCAGTTAGTTTCTCTCTACCTCAGCCAGTCTCTGTCAGTCAGTCTCACTCTCAATCAGTCTCTCTCTCTCTGTCAGTCAGTCACTCTCTCTCTCAGTCAGTTTCTCAGTCAGTCAGTCTCTCAGTCAGTCAGTATTCAGTCTCTGAGCCAGTCAGTCAGTTTCTACTCTCTCTCCACTCTCTCCATTCGCTCTCTCAACTCTGTCCACTCTATCTCTTCTTTCTCTCTCTCCACGGTCTCTCCTCTGTCTCTCTCTCCACCCTCTCTCCCATCTCTCTCTCTCAACTCTCTCCACTCTCTCTCTCCACTCTCTCTCTCCACTCTCTCTCTCCACTCTCTCTCTCCACTCTCTCGCTCCACTCACTCTCTCTACACTCACTCTCTCTCCACTGTCTCCCTCCACTCTCTCTCTCTCCACCCTCTCTCCCTTCTCTCTCACTCTCTACTCTCTCCACTCTCTCTCTCCACTCTCTCTCTCCACTCTCTCTCCCCACTCTCTCTCTCCACTCTTTCTCCCCACTCTCTCTCTCCACTCTCTCTCTCCACTCTCTCGCTCCACTCTCTCTCCATTCACTCTCTTCCCCACTCACTCTCTCTCCACTCACTCTCTCTCCACTGTCTCTCTCCACTGTCTCTCTCTCCACTGTCTCTCTCCCCACTGTCTCTCTACTCTCCATTCTCTCTCCACTCTCTCTCTCCACTCTTTCTCTCTTTCCACTCTCTCTCTCTCTCCACTCACTCTCTCTCTCCACTCTCTCTCTCCACTCTCTTTCTCCACTCTCTCTCTCTACTCGCTCTCCCCACTCTATCTCTCTCTCTCCACTCTATCTCTCTCTCCACTCTCTCTCTCTCTCCACTCTCTCTCTCTCTCCACTCTCTCTCTCCACTCTCTCTCTCCTCTCTCTCTCCACTCTCTCTCTCTCTCTCCACTCTCTCTCTCTCCACTGTCTCGCCATGCTCTCTCCACTCTCTCTCCACTCTCGGTCTCTCCACTCTCTATCTCCACTCTCTCTCCACTCTCTCTCTCTCCACTCTCTCTCTCTCTACTCTCTCTCTCCACTCTTTCTCTCTTTCCACTCTCTCTCTCTCTCCACTCTCTCTCTCTCCACTCTCTCTCTCCACTCTCTTTCTCCACTCTCTCTCTCTACTCGCTCTCCCCACTCTATCTCTCTCTCTCCACTCTATCTCTCTCTCCACTCTCTCTCTCTCTCCAATCTCTCTCTCTCTCCACTCTCTCTCTCCACTCTCTCTCTCCTCTCTCTCTCCACTCTCTCTCTCTCTCCACTCTCTCTCTCTCCACTCTCTCTCTCTCCACTGTCTCGCCATGCTCTCTCCACTCGCTCTCCACTCTCGGTCTCTCCACTGTCTATCTCCACTCTCTCTCCACTGTCTACTCTGTCTCCACTGTCTCTCTCCACTCTCTCTCTCTAGCCACTCTCTCTTTCCACTGTTTCTCGCCACTGTTTCTCTCCCCTGTTTCTCTCCACTCTCTCTCTCTCTCCACTCTCTCCCACTCTCCCTCACAAAGTAGTGTGCGTTCCATGGTTGTCCGCAGAAATGTTTCCAGGGGGGGCACATTTTTAACTTTATCACCATCCCCCTTGCACCCTTCTCCCCTCTGCCTTGCACCCTTCTTGCCCTCCCTCTTGCACCCTTCTCCCCTTCCCCTTGTATCCTAGTCCACCTCCGCCTTGCACCCTTTTCTACCTTGCACCATTCTCCCCTCTGCCTTGCACCCTTCTCCTCTCTGTCTTGTACCCTATTCCACCCCCGCCTTGCACCCTTCTCTAACTTTCACCCTTCTCCTCTCTGCCTTGCACCCCTTCCCCCCTCCGCCTTGCACCCTTCTCTACCTTGCACCCTTCTCTCTTCCTTGCACCATTCTCCCCTCTGCCTTGCACCCTTCTCCCCTCTGCCTTGCACCCTTCTCCCCTCTGCCTTGCAGCCTTCTCCCCTCTGCCTTGCACCCTTCTCCCCCTCCGCCTTGCACCCTTCTCCCCCGCCGCCTTGCACCCTTCTCTACCTTGCATCCTTCTTCTCTCTGCCTTGCACCCTTCTCCCCCTCCGCCTTGCACCCTTCTCCCTCGACGCCTTGCACCCTTCTCTACCTTGCATCCTTCTCCCCTCTGCCTTGCACCCATCTCCCCTTTCCCTTGTACCCTTCTCCCCTTTGCCTTTTACCCTTCTCCCCTTTGCCTTGTACCCTTCTCCCCTTTGCCTTGTACCCTTCTCCACTTTGCCTTGCACCCTTCTCCTCTCTGCCTTGCACCCTTCTCACCTCTGCCTTGCACCCTTCTGACCTCTGCCTTGCACCCTTCTCCCCTCCGCCTTGCACCCTTCTCTACCTTGCACCCTTCTCCTCTCTGCCTTGCACCCTTCTCCCCTCTGTCTTGCACCCTTCTCCCCTCTGCCTTGCACCCTTGTCCCCTCTGCCTTGCACCGTTCTCCCCTCTGCCTTGCACCCTTCTCCCCTCCACCTTGCACCCTTCTCCCCTCCGGCTTGCACCCTTCTCCCCTCTGCCTTACACCCTTCTCCCCTCCGCCTTGCACCCTTCTCCTCTCTGCCTTGCACCCTTCTCCCCTCTACCTTGCACCCTTCTCCCCCTCTGATTGCACCCTTCTCTACCTTCCACCCTTCTCCTCTCTGCCTTGCACCCTTCTCACCTCTGCCTTGCACCCATCTCCCCTCTGCCTTGCACCCATCTCCCCTTTGCCTTGTACCCTTCTCCCCTTTGCCTTGTACCCTTCTCCCCTTTGCCTTGTACCCTTCTCCTCTTTGCCTTGCACCCTTCTCTTTGCCTTGCACCCTTCTCCTCTCTTCCTTGCACCCTTCTCCTCTTTGCCTTGCACCCTTCTCCTCTTTGCCTTGCACCCTTCTCTTTGCCTTGCACCCTTCTCCTCTCTTCCTTGCACCCTTCTCCTCTTTGCCTTGCACCCTGTTAGACGGACCGGGAGGGTCGGCCGAGGATAAGGGGAGAGGTCTCCGGGGAGAGCCGTCTCCAGCGATCGTACAGACAAGTAACTTCCCCCCCACAGACGGACACCACACAAGGTTAAAGTTCAACGAGACTTTATAGGCAATTCTTTAAGTTTACGATGGAATGGTACAAGGAGGTCTGGACTCAGGGGTCCCCTCGATTCTGGTCTCTGGTTTGGGAAAAGGGTAGCGGGACAGTCTTGTTACCAAAAAGATGGAAATAGCTCTCAATCCTCGAGCTCGGCGTTCTAGATGATCGGGCCGCGGCGGAGCCAGCAGGTCCCGAGATGGACGAAGGAAACGACGGTCCGCGGCGGAGCCAGCAGGTCCCGATGAAGATGATGGTTACAAACGGTCCGCGGCCACGCCAGCAGGTCCCGACGACGATGAAGGATATGAAGGTTACGAAGGTTGCGGCAGCGCCAGCAGGCAAGACGATGGTGCGCGTGACAGAGCTACGGCAGCGCCAGTAGTCCGTCAAGGATGAGTTCTTCTCTGCGTCTCTCGACTCCAAGATACAACTGCCTTCCTGCTCTGGAGCTGCCCCAGTTATAGGGCTGGTGTTCTTTGATGTCCGGACCCTCGCACTTGGAGGTCGGGAGGTCCGGGATGAGGGAGTCCAGACACCCAGCAGGGGGGTGGAGCCAGCGCCCGGGGAGGCGATGGGCGAGCGGCACTTGGCGGGGGAGAGCCATCGACACCTCTTTCTCCCATTGACTTGCCAAGTAGCCCGCTCACCTCCTGGGTGGATGGTGGTGCCGGGATGTCTGAGGCCTGGCCAGGCCCAGGGTTGAGGTCGATCGGGGGCCAGGCGGCCTCGTGGTGGAGTGTCCAAGATGGCGCCCAGGATGGGCGCGCAGGCCGGCAGTGGATCGGGCCCACGAGGTCGACATGTTCGAGGGCAGGGGTCCCTGAGGGGACGGAGGACGTGTAATGGTGGGGTGTGGTACCTGCGTGACCGGGCTCGGGCCTGGTCGGGCCGGGGGAGAGCGGCCCTTCATGTGGCCTGTCCAACATGCGTCCCCCCCAGCTGAAGGCGGGGAGAGTTACCCATCCTCTTGGGGACTCTCCTCGTCGAGGCGGAAGAACCGGGACAGGCCATCCGCGTTGGCGTGATCTGGCCCAGGCCGGTGTTCAACCGTGAAGTCCATCCCTTGAAGGGAGATGGACCAACGTAGTAACTTCGGGTTTTCCCCCCGCATCTGCATCAGCCACTGCAGGGGTCGGTGGTCGGTCTGCACCCGAAAGTGCGTGCCAAAGAGGTAGGGCCGGAGCTTCTTGAGGGCCCATACCACGGCGAAGGCCTCCCTCTCGATGGTGCTCCAGCGTTGTTCTCGTGGTAGGAGTCGCCTGCTGATGAAGGCCACTGGCTGATCAAGGCCTTCGGTGTTCACTTGAGACAGGACTGCCCCAATGCCATGGTCGGAGGCATCCGTCTGGACGACGAACTCCCGGCTGTAGTCGGGGGCCTGGAGCACAGGGGCGGAACACATGGCGGCTTTCAATTGTTCGAATGCTGTTTGACACTCTGGGGTCCAGTTGACTTTCTTGGGTTGATTTTTTGACGTGAGTTCTGTGAGGGGCCCCACTATAGTACCATAGTCTTTCACGAACCTTCGGTAATAGCCCGTGAGGCCCAGGAAGGCTCGTACCTCGGTCTGGGTGATGGGGGGCTGCCAGGACTGGATGGCGGCAATTTTGAGCTGCAGAGGGGCCACCAGGCCGCTTCCCACCTGGTGCCCGAGGTAGGTTACAGACCCTTGACCAATTTGACATTTGCTGGCCTTGATCGTGAGGCCAGCTCGCTGAAGGGCTTGTAGCACTGCTCGGAGGTGGTGGAGGTGCTCGGACCAATGGTGGCTGTATACAGCGATGTCGTCTAGGTAGGCGGCGCTGAACCCTTCGAGCCCCGCCAGGACCTGATTGACGAGCCGCTGAAATGTTGCTGGGGCATTCTTCATGCCGAAGGGCATGACCTTGAAATGGTAATGGCCATCGGGGGTGGAAAAGGCAGAACGTTCTTGGGCCCGGGGTGTGAGGCCGATTTGCCAGTAGCCCGCCGTCAGGTCGAAAATACTGAGGTAGCGGGCAGCTCCCATGCGGTCGATTAGTTCATCTGCCCGGGGGATGGGATGCGCGTCTGTTCTGGTGACCGCATTCAAGCCCCGGTAGTCGACGCAGAACCGGAGTTCCGGTATGGTGCCAGGGGCGGCCGCTTTGGGGACCAGTACTACAGGACTGGCCCAGGGGCTGTCTGAGGGCTCGATGACCCCGAGCGTGAGCATTTTTGCTACCTCTTCGTGGATGCAGGCCCGTACCCGATCTGGCACGCGGTAGGCCCGGTGGCGGATAGGGGGGCTGTCCCCCGTGTCCACATCGTGCACACACCAGGAAGTGACACCTGGGGCGAGGGAGAACAGGCTGGCGAACTGTGACAGGAGGACTCGACACTCCTGGCGTTGCTCTCGGGTGAGGGCCTCCGAGAGTCGGACCCCATCCACGGAGCCGTCTTTCTCCCGAGTCCGTAGGAGGTCAGGGAGGGGCTCGGAGTCCTCTTCAGCCCCATTGTCTGTGGCCATCAGGAGGCTGAGTTCTGAACGCACAAAGTGGGGTTTCAGTCTGTTAGCGTGGAGGACCCGGAGGGGGTTCCGGGAAGATTCCATGTCGATGAGATAGGTGGCAGGACCCTTGCGCTCGACTACTTTGAAGGGCCCTGTCCACTTGTCTTGCAGGGCGCAGGGTTCGGTGGGGGACATCACCCATACCTGTTGCCCAGGTTCAAATTCGATGGAGGAGGCATTCCGGTCATACCACTTTTTCATGTCCTCTTGACTGGCCTCTAGGTTGGCTTTTGCCAGCTCTCTGAACCGCCGGGTCTGGTTGCGGAGGGTTAGGAGGTACCGGAAGACATCTGGTGGGTTCTTTAGAGGGGGCATCTCCCAGCCTTCCTTGACTAGGCTGAGCGGCCCCCGCACTGGGTGTCCATATAGCAGTTCAAACGGGCTGAAGCCCAGGGACTTCTGGGGAACCTCTCGGTATGCGAAGAGGAGGCACGGCAGCAGCACGTCCCACTGGCGACGGAGGGGCTCTTCCAACCCCCCGATCATCCCTTTGAGCGTGCGGTTGAACCGCTCAACGAGTCCGTTTCCTTGAGGGTGATAGGGGGTCGTGAATCGGTAGGTAACCCCGCACTGTTGCCAGAGGGACTTCATATATTTAGAAATAAAGTTCGTGCCTCTGTCGCTGACGACTTCTCGGGGGAAGCCCACACGGGAGAAGATCCCCATTAGAGCCCGGCCGACTACCGGGGCTGTCACAGTTCGCAGGGGAACAGCCTCGGGGTAGCGGGTGGCGTGGTCCACTAGCACCAGGATGAATCGATGGCCTTGTTTTGTGCGCGGGTCCAGGGGCCCCACGATGTCTATCCCGACCCTCTCAAACGGGGTGGTGACCACGGGAAAAGGTTGCAGGGGGGCTTTCAGTTTGCGGCCGCTCTTTCCACTGGCTTGGCACGTGGGGCAAGATCGGCAATGCTGGTGTACATCGTTCCTCATTTTGGGCCAGAAGAAGTGGGTCACCAGACGACTGTAGGTTTTATCTTGACCCAGGTGTCCCGCCAGGGGGACATCGTGGGCCAGGTTTAGCAGAAAGTCTCTAAAACGGAGGGGCACCACTAGTACTCGGCTGGCCCCCAGCTCCGCGATTCTTTGCTCACTGTACAGCAGATCATTGTCCCAGTAGACCCAGTGAGTTCCGGAGGTATCCCCTGCGCTTTGGGCGAGCGCTTGCTGGCGGAGTCCCTCGAGGGAGGGACAGGTCTTCTGTTCTTGGCGAAATTGTTCTTGCGTGGGTCCCCCCTCTTGAGGCCACTGGTCGAGGTTAGCGAGGTCTGGAGGTTGAGCTGGTTCTGGGGGGACGTCACGGTCGGTGGTTTCGGCTGGGGCGACCGGAGGCGGGGGCGCCGGCCATTCGGGTTCCTCTGGGCGGGGGTTGGCACGGGCGGCCATGGACCGGGTGGTGACGCACGCCCAGTCCGGGACGCCTAACATCCCCAGGTGTTCTCTTCGTTCTACGGCTGCACACGGAGAGCTTTCAAGGTCATTCCCCAGGAGGCAGTCTACGGGGGCATCGTCTCGGACCGTTACCTTCAACATGCCGGAGACCCCTCCCCATTCGAAGGGGACGCAGGCCATCCGACACAAACTTTCCGAGTTATCGGCTGAACGTACAGGGCAGAGAATGTTTGGTAGATATTGTTCTGGGGTCACCAGGTGACAGCGGACGGCTGTTACACTGGCCCCGGTGTCACGAAGGGCTTCGGCCCGGCGTCCATTGATGCTCACCCATTGGCTGTACTTCTGGGTGTTAGCGGGTAGGGGGACCCGCGGGACCATGTCTCTCCCCCCTAAGCAGGCTAGAGCCATGGCGGCTGGCTCCCATTCTTGGTGTTCCTGTTCATATTCCTCTTGTTCCTCTGAGATCTGTTCCTCCCCCAGAGCAGCAGCGGCTACTTGGCGGGGTCTTGGGCTCTGGTACTGGGGGCAGCTTGGGTCGTTTGCATAGTGGCCGACTCGTTGGCATCGATGGCACGTAACATTGGCTCGGTATCCCGGTCGCGCCGGGGTGCTGCCCCGGTTGGCCGGGGGGGTGGTGCTGGTAGCGGGGGCGACCGGAGCGTTGTCTCTTCCGCGTCCTTGGCCTCCTCCTCCTCCTCGGGGACGGTGCTGACCATTGTTGTTCCGGTTCTGTTCGTAGGACCCACTTCGGCCCACTCTGGTGATTTCCCACCGGTCAGCTTCGGCTGCGAGCTGCCGGGGATCCGTTAACTTGCTGTCGAGGAGGTGCTGGCGGAGTTCAATGAAGCAATTGTTCGACAGATGCTCCCATACCATAAGATTGAACAGTTGTTCGTAGGTTGTGACCTTGCTTCCTTTGATCCAGCCCTCGAAGGCTCGGCTAAAGTAGTTTACATAGTCCACCCAAGTTGTACCCGGGATGCGGGTGCAGTCTCGGAACCTCTGACGGTACATCTCGGGTGTGAGGCCATAGCGGGTGAGGAGTGCAGCTTTCATATGGTCATAGGAGGTCATCTGGTGGTCCAGGAGTTGCAGCAGGGCGTCGCGGCCCTCATTGAGGAATCTCCCCCATAGACCGGCTCCCCAATCGCTTCTATCGATCCGGTGTGCAGTCATAGCGATTTCATAGGCCTTAAACCATTGCTGGATGTCGTCCTCTCGGAAGTATTCTCGAACGACATCCTTGGGGATGTGTACCTTTTTCTCTGTTGCCCCTGGGGTGTGGGGTTGCTCGGACACCCCTACTTCTTTATTCTGCTTGCGTAGGTCGATCTCAGCTAGTTTCCGCTCATGTTCATATGCCAGTTTCTTTTCCTCGAGCTCCCTTTGTCTCTGTTTCTCCTCTCTTTCTTCTCGGAGACGCAGGTGCTCTAAGTTGATTTTTTGTTCGGCCAACTTAAGTTCAACGTCCATTTTGAGCCGGGCCATTTCCAGCTCGTGTAGTCGGGTTTTTTCTCGTTCCTGGATCTCGTCTTGCGAGAGACCCGTTCTTCGCTCTTCAGGGGCCGTGGTGGTTTTTGCTGCGATGCTTTGATCGGGGGTTCCGGCAGCCCCGGTTTCTGCCCAAGATTCTAGGGCATGCTTAAAATCGTCTTTGGTACTTAGTCCGGTGGTAGCGATACCTAGTTCGATGCAGAACTGCTTTAGTTCACGATGGCTGTACTCGTCCAATTTCTCCATCTGGAATTTCTCGGTTGATCCGCTTTCTTTAGTTGTCATCGTGATTTCGCCGTGGGGTGAGCTACTCTCTGTACGGTTATGCGGTGATTCGGATCGCGCCGCTGGCCACCAATGTTAGACGGACCGGGAGGGTCGGCCGAGGATAAGGGGAGAGGTCTCCGGGGAGAGCCGTCTCCAGCGATCGTACAGACAAGTAACTTCCCCCCCACAGACGGACACCACACAAGGTTAAAGTTCAACGAGACTTTATAGGCAATTCTTTAAGTTTACGATGGAATGGTACAAGGAGGTCTGGACTCAGGGGTCCCCTCGATTCTGGTCTCTGGTTTGGGAAAAGGGTAGCGGGACAGTCTTGTTACCAAAAAGATGGAAATAGCTCTCAATCCTCGAGCTCGGCGTTCTAGATGATCGGGCCGCGGCGGAGCCAGCAGGTCCCGAGATGGACGAAGGAAACGACGGTCCGCGGCGGAGCCAGCAGGTCCCGATGAAGATGATGGTTACAAACGGTCCGCGGCCACGCCAGCAGGTCCCGACGACGATGAAGGATATGAAGGTTACGAAGGTTGCGGCAGCGCCAGCAGGCAAGACGATGGTGCGCGAGACAGAGCTACGGCAGCGCCAGTAGTCCGTCAAGGATGAGTTCTTCTCTGCGTCTCTCGACTCCAAGATACAACTGCCTTCCTGCTCTGGAGCTGCCCCAGTTATAGGGCTGGTGTTCTTTGATGTCCGGACCCTCGCACTTGGGGGTCGGGAGGTCCGGGATGAGGGAGTCCAGACACCCAGCAGGGGGGTGGAGCCAGCGCCCGGGGAGGCGATGGGCGAGCGGCACTTGGCGGGGGAGAGCCATCGACACCTCTTTCTCCCATTGACTTGCCAAGTAGCCCGCTCACCTCCTGGGTGGATGGTGGTGCCGGGATGTCTGAGGCCTGGCCAGGCCCAGGGTTGAGGTCGATCGGGGGCCAGGCGGCCTCGTGGTGGAGTGTCCAAGATGGCGCCCAGGATGGGCGCGCAGGCCGGCAGTGGATCGGGCCCACGAGGTCGACATGTTCGAGGGCAGGGGTCCCTGAGGGGACGGAGGACGTGTAATGGTGGGGTGTGGTACCTGCGTGACCGGGCTCGGGCCTGGTCGGGCCGGGGGAGAGCGGCCCTTCATGTGGCCTGTCCAACACACCCTTCTCCTCTTTGTCTTGCACCCTTCTCTTCTCTGCCTTGCACCCTTCTCCTCTTTGCCTTGCACCCTTCTCTTCTCTGCCTTGCACCCTTCTCCTCTCTGCCTTGCACCCTTCTCACCTCTGCCTTGCACCCTTCTCACCTCTGCCTTGCACCCTTCTCACCTCTGCCTTGCACCCTTCTCCCCCTCCACCTTGCACCCTTCTCCCCCTCCGCCTTGCACCCTTCTCTCTTCCTTGCACCCTTCTCCCCTCTGCCTTTCACCCTTCGCCCATCTGCCATGCACCCTTCTCCCCCTCCGCCTTGCACCCTTCTCTACCTTGCACCCTTCTCCTCTCTGCCTTGCACCCTTCTCCCCTCTGCCTTGCACCCTTCTCCCCTCTGCCCTGCACCCTTCTCCCCTCTGCCTGGCACCCTTCTCCCCTCTGCCTTGCACCCTTCTCCCCTCCGGCTTGCACCCTTCTCCCCTCTGCCTTGCACCCTTCTCCCCTCCGGCTTGCACCCTTCTCCCCTCTGCCTTGCACCCTTCTCCCCTCCGCCTTGCACCCTTCTCCTCCTGCCTTGCACCCTTCTCCCCTCTACCTTGCACCCTTCTCCCCCTCCGCCTTGCACCCTTCTCCTCTCTTCCTTGCACCCTTCTCCTCTTTGCCTTGCACCCTTCTCTTCTCTGCTTTGCACCCTTCTCCTCTCTGCCTTGCACCCTTCTCACCTCTGCCTTGCACCCTTCTCACCTCTGCCTTGCACCCTTCTCACCTCTGCCTTGCACCCTTCTCCCCCTCCACCTTGCACCCTTCTCCCCCTCCGCCTTGCACCCTTCTCTCTTCCTTGCACCCTTCTCCCCTCTGCCATGCACCCTTCTCCCCCTCCGCCTTGCACCCTTCTCTACCTTGCACCCTTCTCCTCTCTGCCTTGCACCCTTCTCCCCTCTACCTTGCACCCTTCTCCCCTCTGCCCTGCACCCTTCTCCCCTCTGCCTGGCACCCTTCTCCCCTCTGTCTTGCACCCTTCTCCCCTCCGGCTTGCACCCTTCTCCCCTCCGGCTTGCACCCTTCTCCCCTCTGCCTTGCACCCTTCTCCCCTCCGGCTTGCACCCTTCTCCCCTCTGCCTTGCACCCTTCTCCCCTCCGCCTTGCACCCTTCTCCTCCTGCCTTGCACCCTTCTCCCCTCTACCTTGCATCCTTCTCCCCCTCCGCCTTGCACCCTTCTCTACCTTCCACCCTTCTCCTCTCTTCCTTGCACCCTTCTCCTCTTTGCCTTGTACCCTTCTCCTCTTTGCCTTGCACCCTTCTCTTCTCTGCCTTGCACACTTCTCCCCTCTGCCTTGCACCCTTCTCCCCTCTGCCTTGCACCCTTCTCCCCTCTGCCTTGCACCCTTCTCCCTCTGCCTTGCACCTTTCTCCCCTCTACCTTGCACCCTTCTCCCCTCTACCTTGCACCCTTCTCCCCTCTGCCTTTTACCCTTCTCCCATCTGCCATGCACCCTTCTCCCCCTCTGCCTTGCACCCTTCTCTACCTTGCACCCTTCTCCTCTCTTCCTTGCACCCTTCTCCCCTCTGCCTTGCACCCTTCTCCCCTCTGCCTTGCACCCTTCTCCCCTTCACCTTGCACCCTTCTCCCCTCCGCCTTGCACCCTTCTCCCCTCCGCCTTGCACCCTTCTCCTATCTGCCTTGCACCCTTCTCCCCTCCGCCTTGCACCCTTCTCCTATCTGCCTTGCACCCTTCTCCCCTCCGCCTTTCACCCTTCTCCCCTCCGCCTTGCACCCTTCTCCTCTCTACATTGCACCCTTCTCCCCCTCCGCCTTGCACCCTTCTCTACCTTGTACTCTTCTCCTCTTTTCCTTGCACCCTTCTCCTCTTTGTCTTGCACCCTTCTCTTCTCTGCCTTGCACCCTTCTCCTCTTTGCCTTGCACCCTTCTCTTCTCTGCCTTGCACCCTTCTCCTCTCTGCCTTGCACCCTTCTCCCCTCCGCCTTGCACCATTCTCCTCTCTACGTTGCACCCTTCTCCCCCTCCGCCTTGCACCCTCTCTACCTTGCACCCTTCTCCTCTCTTCCTTGCACCCTTCTCCTCTTTGTCTTGCACCCTTCTACTCTCTTCCTTCCACCCTTCTCCTCTTTGTCTTGCACCCTTCTCTTCTCTGCCTTGCACCCTTCTCTTTGCCTTGCACCCTTCTCTTCTCTGCCTTGCACCCTTCTCCTCTCTGCCTTGCACCCTTCTCCTCTCTGCCTTGCACCCTTCTCCCCTCTGCCTTGCACCCTTCTCCTCTCTGCCTTGCACCCTTCTCCCCTCTGCCTTGCACCCTTCTCCTCTCTGCCTTGCACCCTTCTCCCCCTCTGCCTTGCACCCTTCTCCCCCTCTGCCTTGCACCCTTCTCGGCCCCCTTTCCCTCTCCCTGCGGACGTCCATGGTGTGTTCTAACAAGAGTGCTTACCTGAGGGCACCATTTTGCTGCCTTGTCCCTTCTCATGTGAGCTTTGCCCTGGAGAATACTCTGTCTGGGGCCCCCACTCCCACCCTTGTCAGGGTCCCGAGCACTGCTCTGTGCTGGCTCTTGCTCTCTGAGGCCCCCACCCCATCCTTGTCCCTGTCTCTTCTCTTGTGGGGTGGAGCCCCCACCCCATCCTTGTCCCTGTCTCTTCTCTTCTCTTGTGGGGTGGCCCCCCCACCCCATCCTTGTCCCTGTCTCTTCTCTTGTGGGTGGGCCCCCACCCCATCCTTGTCCCTGTCTCTTCTCAGATGGGGGCCTGTCCCTTCTCTTCTCTTCTCTTGTGGGGTGGGGCCCCCACCCCATCCTTGTCCCTGTCTCTTCTCTTCTCTTGTGGGGTGGGCCCCCCCACCCCATCCTTGTCTGTCTCTTCTCGGATGGGGGCCTGTCCCTGTCTCTTCTCTTCTCTTGTGGGGTGGGCCCCCCCCACCCCATCCTTGTCCCTGTCTCTTCTCTTCTCTTGTGGGGTGGGGCCCCCACCCCATCCTTGTCCCTGTCTCTTCTCTTCTCTTGTGGGGTGGAGCCCCCACCCCATCCTTGTCCCTGTCTCTTCTCTTCTCTTGTGGGGTGGGCCCCCTCACCCCATCCTTGTCCCTGTCTCTTCTCTTCTCTTGTGGGGTGGGCCCCCCACCCCATCCTTGTCCCTGTCTCTTCTCTTTCTTGTGGGGTGCGCTTTGTTTATCGAGAGCTCTGTGCTGCCTCAGAGGAGCAGTGGAGACTGCTGTCTCTGGGGCCCCCATCCTCTTTCCGCCTCTGGCTCTGACTGAAGAGAAACAATCTATATTGATACTTTGTTTCTCTTCAGTCAGAGGGAGGGGGCGAAGGGCTCCGAGCAGGCTGCACCTGCTTCAGACACAGAGGGAGAGAGGCTTGCTTCAGCGCAGACCTCTCTCACAGCTCTCAGAAGAGCTGAGGGGGCCGGGACTTGTCAAACAAATGCAATGAGTTGCAGGAAAGTGGACAAGCTTGTAAACTGCCCTTTCCAAGACGGTGGAGATGGTGGTCTGTCCATGGGATGTCATCTGAGGTTCCCACTCCAAGAAGAAGTAGCATCTTTTCCTGTAAGGTCAGTTACTCTTTAGATCATATACAAGAAAACAGGTTACTTACCTGTAACTTTGGTTCTCCAGTATTGGTAACTTTCATAGATTCCCATAGCTTGTATCATTCCCCGTCGTCGGAATGGGAGTCTCGGTAACAAAATATCATAGCAGTAGGTACAAAAGAGAAATAAAAAGGCCTAGGCCTCATTCCCTTTTGTAGCATATCCATCTCTTTTTGCAAAAGAGACCAAAGCAAAGCAACAGCCAATCAGATTAGCCTCATCCCATAGAACCCTCCTGAGAGAACCTCAGAGCCTCAGATTTTCGTAGCCATTGTGTAACAGTATAACCAAACTTGCTCAGGGCTGAACTTTCCCAGGGGACGAGGGTGGGTGAATGGGAATCTATGAAAGTTACCAATACTGGAGAACCAAAGTTACAAGTAAGTAACTTGTTTTCTTACTCCAGTATTGGAACTTTCATAGATTCCCATAGCTTGTATCAGAGTAGCTAGCAGTCATAGAGCACATTTTGCTCCCTCTTTATCATCTCTTCCTCCATTACCTCTTTTTTTTAAAAACCTGAATCAACAGTGCAATCACATAAAGAACACATACCAAAATGTGAAAGTAACAGTAAGAAAAGGAAGTAGGGAAGAAAGGAAAGCTCACCACTCAATGGAAGAGGTTCCTCAGGACTGCTTTGTCTACAGCTGTGTCTTCTTGTGTCGAGGCCTCTAGGCAGTAATGTATTGCGAAGGTGTGCGTGCTGTTTCAAGTTGCAGCTCTGCAAATGTCTTTAATCTGAACTTCCTCAAAGCGAGCCGTAGAGGAAGCCTTGGACCTTGTGGAGTGTGCTCTAACTCTATCTTCTAGAGGCTTGCCCGCTGCAGATTGACAGTGCTGTATGGCACTGGAGATCCATCTAGCAATACCCTGCTTAGACAGGGCTAAGCTCTTGCGAGGAGCACTAAATGCGATGAATAATTGAGAAGATTTTTGAAATTCTTTAGTGCTGTCCAGATGAAAATTTCAAGCACCGCTGCACATCCAGTGAATGAAGTGACCTTTCTGCCGGCATGGAAGGTTGCGAAAGAAAGGCTTGAGAATCACTGGTTTGTTGAGATTAAAGTCTGAAGGCACTTTTGGAATGAACTTTGGATTAGTCCTTAGAATTACAGTATTTCTTTTGGATTGGAAAAAAAGGTTCCTGTACTGTGAGAGCTTGCTATTCCCCAATGCGTCTAGCAGAAGTGAGAGCAAGAAGGAGTGCCATTTTCCATGAGAGGAATTTCATATCTGCTCGATGAATCGGTTCGAAGGGATGTTTCATCAGCTGGGTTAGAACCAAATTCAAATGCCATGTGGGAGGCGGAGGCCTCACCGGAGGAAAAACTCAAAACAGACCCTTGAGAAACTGTTTGACAATTCTGGATGGCCAGAGAGAAGGTCCAGATGCAGTGCATCTGTAGCGAGAAACTGCAGCTAAGTAAACCTTTATGGATGAATGAGCCAATCCTGCCTAAGCCAAGGACAGGAGATAAGGAAGAACCTGATGAGGCTGAGATGAGAAAGGGTCAACACCCTTCTGACACCAGATGCAAAATCGTTTCCATTTCAATCTGTGAGTCTTGTTAGTTGAAGGAGCTCTAGCCGGAGAGAGAACATCTCCTATCTCGTCCTAGAGGTGAAGATTTAGGAACTCTCGCTGCTCAGGAGCCATGCTGACAGGTGTAAGGAACGAGGATCCGGATGCCAGATCTCACCCTGGGACATCGTGAGAATATCCAGAATCACCCGCAAATGTTGTGGAGGGGCCAGAGAAAGGCGGTGAAGCTCCGTGAACCAAAACTGCCTTCAGCAAGCTGGAGCTATTAGGATCATCCTGCACGGTTCTGTCTTGATCTTCTTGAGTAGCCTTGGAATCAAAGGAATGGGGGGTAAAGGCGTACACAAATGCTCTTGACTCAAGCTATCGAAAGCGCATTCCCCAGCGATCCTCGATGGTGTACCCTGCTTGCGTAAAACTGGCATTTTCTGTTCACCAGGGTGGCAAAGAGATCTATTGAGGGTTTGCCACACCAATGGAAAATCTCCTCCAAGACCGTCTGGTTCAGTTCCCATTCGTGGCTGACTGACGAAAGCCTGATGAGCCTGTCCACCTTTTCGTTTAGCACTCCTGGTAGGTGCTCTCCTTGTAGCAATATTCTGTGTAGGATTGCCCATTCCCAAATTTCTTGGGCCTCCTGTGACAACAGAAGAGATCTGGTGCCCCCTTCCTTGTTTATGTAGTGCATGGCCGTGGTGTTGTGAAGGACCAGGTTTTAGAACCCAGCGCCGTCAGGGAAAACGCCCGATGCCTTCGAGTTCCCCTGTCTTGGCAAACAGAGACACGGGACACTTCTTGATGACGTCAAAGACCAAAGTTTATTGGCTGCAACCAGGAACAGAGGTCTACGAAGCACACACGGGTGGTTCGCTAGAGACTGCACAAATTCAATGAGCGGAGCATGGTCTTTTATGCCAAAAATCAAGCCTCAGGCAACTTTCCAAATTAGCATTGGGCGCATACAAACTGACCAATAGCAATGTGACATTTTGTAAGTAGCGTATGACGACAATGCCACTTTCCGTTGTCCAGCCCACCAGAAGTGACTAAGCACATTCCAATATCCTGTTCAGTCTGGCCGGACAAACCCATCATAAAACCCTCAACCCAAATCAGTGATTATGTGGTAAAGGAAGGAACAGAAACAGATTGGAAGCAAGATTGAAAGGTGGGAGCAGTGTACCATAAACTTCGGCATATCCTACTCTTTGATCTTTATCTGACCAACTGCTTAACAAGGAACTGGCTCAGCGAGGTCAGCCTCGGGCAAGGAGTCAGTTCGGCCAGGTCACTCAGAAGTCAGCTAAAGTGTACCTGTCCCAAAGACTCGCTCGGCCGCAGTCATCGGCCTATGTGAGGGCAACCACACAAAATGGCTGCCGTACACAAAATGGAACCCGAAGGTTCAAACGAAATCCTTGAATACGTAGTGTTCTCATTGATCGATTAATGCGAAAACACTCGTACACACTACACTCGTGATTTGCGGTCTGCTGACACCAAAATCGTCTATTTCCGACGACCTTTATTGAACGGGTTCGGAACCACCGAACCACACCCACGAACCACGGAACTACAGTTGTCCGTGCGGACGAGAACCGCTGAACCCTGCAATTGTGGAGCAATGCTTGCAATGCCAGACAGAACGCTCTGAGCTTCAGGAGATTGATGTGAAGAAGGCGGTGCTGGGGCAACCAGTGCCTGCTTACAATCCTGAAGCACCGCACTTCAGCCCTCCAGCGAGGCATCGGTCGTTACCACTTGAGAAGCTGTATCGCTAACGAAGGGTAGACCTTGGGATAAATTCTCTTCCTTCGTCCACCACAAGGCCACCACATTGCCACAGTAATCACCACCTTGTCGTCGAATGAGCCATGAACATGTTGCCATTGCATGTCTAGTTGCTCCTGAAGAGATCGCATCCAAAATCTGCAGTGGGGTATTAGAGGAATGCATGAAGAAATCACTCCTAGAAGGGATTTGTAACGGCATACTGAAAGAAACTTTCTTTTTCTTAACATATGAGCCATGGACCTCAGTTTTTCTTGCCTTTCGAAGGATGGAGAAGCCTTGCTGGGAGTCGTGTCCAGGATAGCCCCCAGGAACTGTGCTGTCCTGGAAGGGAAGAGAGATAACTTCTCCCTGTTGAGTGTGAGACCCAGATTCCTGATTAGGTTCGTACATGCCTTGACCGTTTCCTCCGCTGCCCCCATGGACGGGGCCTTCAGTAACCAGTCGTACAGGTATGGGAAGACCTGAAAATGCTGCTTCCTTAGGAAAGCTGCCACCGGTGCCAGAACCTTGGTAAAGATTCTCGGGCAGAGCGAATTCCGAAGGGTAAAACTTTGAAGTGGCTCCTGGCTACTGTGAATCAAAGAAACCTCCTGTGGGCTGGATGAATGGGTATGTGAAAATACGCATACTCGAGATTGAGAGTGGCCATGAAATCTCCCGGATTGAGGAGATGTAAGATATCCTGGAGCGAGACCATAAACAAGGATTGACTTATGAAATAGGTGTTTAGCTCCCTGAGATCTAAAATGGGGCACCATTTCTCCAACGTCTTCTTGACCAGGAAAAACCTGGAATAGAAACCTTCCCCTTTTTGAGAAAAGGGAACCAGCTCTACAGCTCCCTTGAGGAGCATCTGATGAACTCCGAGCCGCAAGAGACGCAGATGTTTCGAAGGCATGGCAGCAGGGGGCTTGGAAGGTGGTATTTGAATAAACTCCAATGTATGGCCCTCTTGAATGATGTTGAGCACCCAACGGTCTGATGTTATCCGTTTCCAGTTGTGGAGGTATTGAGACACCCTGCCTCCCACAGATGTTGATGGGGAGGTGGGTACAGCAGGCAGAGCCAGAATGCCGCTATTGCCTCTTGGAAGAATCACGTCCCTGGCGATTCTGCTTTCCTCCAGCATTGGACCTAGAGAAAGACGAGGTTTGGCCTTGTTTCTACTGGTAAGGTTGCCGATACGATTGAGACGTTGACCCATAAGAAGAGTGCCGTTGTTGTTGGTACGAACCTCTGTAAGAAGTAGTACTCTTTCCTCTGACCACCCCCCGGAAAGGAACCTTCCGAAACTGAAGAGTACCGAGAGATCTAGCCATCTTCGTATTCTTTTTATGTCCTGGAGGGCACCATCGATATGCTTGCCAAACAATCCCTCACCATCAAATGGGAGGTCCAGGATCTTGTTTTGGACCTCCGGCCTGAACCATGTCACCCTGAGCCATCCTTGGCGACGAAGAACCGCTGTGCCTGCCAGCAAACGGAAAGCTGTAGTGGCGATGGCACAGTCTATCACCTCTGCCGATGTCGCCTTTCCCTCCTGCAGGATCTTCTTGGCCTCTGCCTTGAACTCCTGGGGGAGTTGGTCTAAATATGGTGGTAGATCGCTCCACATTTGGCGATCATATCTGCCAAGGATAGCAAACGCATTCGCAGCCCGTACCAGAAGACTGCCATAGAGGAAAATCTCTTCCCTGCATTATCAAGGCGCCTGCCCTCTTTATCAGGAGGAGTTGTCAGCGGTGCAGAAGGATTACGTGACTTTCTCTGCGCCGCCTGCGATATTACTGAATCTGGTTTCGGTCCCCAAAAAAAGACACCGGACTATCCTCAGGGGCCTTGTACTTCTTTTCCAGGTGTGGCAAAACTGGAATCACCGTAGCCTGGTTCTTCATTGCCTTCAAACCCTCATCCCAGACATGGCAGACAATGGGAATGGACCGGATTACCTTCCTGTAGGGCTCCTTAAAATCATAGAGGAAACACTCTTTGCACAGAAGGCATAGGAAGTTTGAACCTACTGTAAGCTCTCTCCATCACCTTGTGAAAACCCCCAATATCTGCTGGGGGAGAGTCCACTGGGTCCGGAGTAGGTGGCGCTGGGTCCGGGATCACATAATCATCCCACTCTAAACCTTGGTTAGACCTGTTGCAATCATCCTGATCCTCGTCCGAGGAATCATCCCGAACATCCTAGGCCACTAGAGGTATACTTGGACCAGGTGTCTGTGGCTGAGAAACTACCTGGGATGGTACTTTTTTTTTAAAACATATTTTATTACGTTTTTTTATGTATGCCATATATCGATACAATACGTCATTCTCATATTATTTCCGTCTCGTACAACAGTGTTCCAATAACATAACTTTATGCATTCATTACTGCAATGTTAAGTGTAAAGATCTCCGACAGTGTCAACATTATTTTTGATCATACATTTCACCCGTGTTTGGACAGTACAGGTAATATGAAGACTTCTTTATTTCTAACTATCCCCATAACTCCCCCACCCGATCATCCGCGGTCACAGTTCCTTAGCTTCAGTGTTTTTTGAACCATTGTTACTATAACATATTCTTGAATGGTGTGTACCTAGGCGTACAACTTCTCTTTAGTACACAGTAGGTCGAGGCATGGGCACCACATATTACCATTTTACATAAAACATTTAACCATAGTTATCTATATCAGTTAATTTCAACTCTTCCAACATAGTCTCCCATTCTAGAGCTATTGGTGTCTTCCGTAGTCCTCTTATTTCTTCCCTGCGCAGTGCTGCACCCTCCGCACAACTCCAGCCTATCATTTCTGTGCGCCAGCTCGACACAGCAGGGGGTTTACTCGACTTCCAGCGCATAGTAAGGGTTCTAATAGCCAGTATTAATGCAAGGTCTATGAATTGATATTGTATCTTCTGTTTGGACAAATGTTTGTGCAGACCCAAAATGCATTCTTCCACTGTCTCGTGAATCCAGTGATGCGCTGCCATCCCGGTTATCCTTCTAATCATGTCCCAGTATCCCCTTATTGTCGGGCACGCCCACAGCATGTGTATCAAGTCCGCCCCTTCTGTCCTACACCTCGGGCATGAATGCTGTGTTTGTGGGAACATTTTATCTAACCTACGCGGGGTCAAATAAGCACGATGTAATACCATAGTTTGGATACATTTGAATTTTAAATTTCTCGTTGCTTTTGATGCTCAATTACTGCCATCCATTCCTTATCTGTCAGGTTTCTACCTATATCCCCTGTCCATACAGTCTTCAGTGCATCCAGAGAGACTTGTGTATGGGCGCTGGTACCAGTCTATATCCAGCGAATCAAGTGTCTACCTCTGCCCATATAGTGTACTATCTTGACCAGCTCGTTGCTGGTAGGTTCCCTCCTCTGTGGTGCCCAATACTTTTCTATGTATTGAATCAGTGCAACATGCGTTAAGTACAGGTGTGCTGGGGCTCCCGACACGAAGGTGTCGTGATTGAGTAGTGTCTCATTACAAAATAGGTCTGCTACCGTGTTGATACCTGCTTCAGACCAGGGTGCTAACTTGCGATTGGTGAGTTTGCCACTTGCTAATGGGATACCTAACAGCGGAATGTTGACTGCGTATGCAGGGGGTGCATTCGTATACCGCAGTGCTGCTTTCCAACACTTAAGCGCAGTGTCTAACAGGGGGGGAAGGTCTCTCGGGGGTCTATGTACTGGCAATACCAAAGCGTGTAGTGTTCCTTTATCAATGTCAGTGTCAGTGTACCCTATTTCCTGCAGATTACGTCCCACCGTCTAGTACGATAACCATTGTAATTGGCAGGCGTAGAAATAGGCGCGGAAGTCTGAAACTCCCAGTCCCTCCATACGAGTATTCACTTGCAGTTTCTTCAAGCTTATACGTCTTCTACCCTTACCTCATATAAGATCTATTACCAGAGTATTCAGTATTTTGAAGGTGGACTGCGGCACTATTAATGGCAAATTTGTAAAATAATACAATAATTGCGGCAGAACAACCATTTTCGCTATTGCTGCTCTCCCCTTAACGGACAATGGCAGTGCAGTCCAAAAGGTGACACTGGACCGTAAGGCTCTAATTGCCCTGTTACGGTTGCCATCTAGCATATCTGCATGTGTCATGTATACTTGGATGCCCAGATACTTAAACGTGGTCGTTGCTATATGAAGTTTGGTATCTCCGAAGTCTACGTTCATGTCATCTGCATGTTCCTTGAAGATAAATGCATGTGGCTTTGTAGTGCTTAAGGCCAGACTAGACAATCCTCCAAATTGTTTGTACAAGTCAAACAGTGGGGCTAGGGGCAGACGGAGATCTCATATGTACACAAGAATATGTCAGCGTAGGCCGAGAAGAGATGTGTTGTGTTCCCTATCGGTATTCCCCATCCCAGGAAGTTCAGTCTCATTTTTATTGCTAAGGGTTCCAGTGCCAAAATGAAGATGAGAGGTGATAACGGACAACCCTGTCTGGTCCCTTTATGTATCGTATATTCTTCCAATATGTGTCCACCCGTTCTGGCTCGCGCTGTCGGGCCTTGTATAGTAGACACAGCCATGCTATGTACTCTTCCGGTATCCCAAATTTCAGTAATGCCTGAAACATGTATTCCCAATTTATTGAGTCAAACGCTTGTCTGAGATCTAATGAGATACAGCCCGCATGGGGGAACCGTTTTGGTGCTTCTGTCATTAAATAATGTAATTTCCTAATATTCAGTGATGTGTTCTGCGCAGGCAGGAACCCGGTTTGGTCTATGTGGACCAATTTTGACAGATATGGCAATAACCTGTTGGCCAGCACTTTACTCAGTATTTTGTATTCAGTGGGCAATAACGATAGCGACCTTCTGTACACCTGTGCCCGTTTTCTTACCCTTGTGCCCCCTTCCTTTTTTGTTCCCTCGCCTTCCGTGTCCCCCGCCATTTTCCCGCCATTGCGTCCCTGCGGCCCCACCCCCTTGTCTCCCATTGGCCGCCCCGCTCCCACCTCCCAGCTGCTCCTCCCTCCCTCTGCCCCTCATATGGAGGCCGCGCAGCGGTAGAGAGAGAGCGACCTTTGACCCTGTCACCAGGCAGGTCGCACCCCTCACCGCCACGCACAGCCTGTGATCCGCTGCTACTGCTGCCCGTGTTTGCCCGCCTGCATCACCGCTGAGTACTATTCTGTTATTGTTTTTGCATCTGTGTCCATTTTACCTTCTGTACACCTGTGCCCGTTTTCTTACCCCTGTGCCCCCTTTCTTTTTTGTTCCCTCGCATTCCGTGTCCCCCGCTGTTTTCCCGCCACTGCATCCCTGCGGCCCCGCCCCCTTGTCTCCCATTGGCCGCCCGCTCCCACCTCCCAGCTGCTCCTCCCTCTGCCCCTCATATGGAGGCCGCGCAGCGGTAGAGAGAGCGACCTTTGACCCCGTCACCAGGCAGGTCGCTCCCCTCACCGCCACGCAGCCCCCTGTGTGACCTGTGATCCGCTGCCACTGCCGCCAGTGTTAGCCCGCCTGCATCACCGCTGAGTACTATTCTGTTATTGTTTTTGCATCTGTGTCCATTTTGCCTTCTGTACACCTGTGCCAGTTTTCTTACCCTTGTGCCCCCTTTCTTTTTGTTCCCTCGCCTTCCGTGTCCCCCGCCGTTTTCCCGCTGCTGCGTCCCTACGGTCACGCCCCCTTGTCTCCCATTGGCCGCCCGCACCCACCTCCCAGCTGCTCCTCCTTCCCTCTGCCCCTCATATGGAGGCCACGCAGCGGGCCCGCCAAAGGCAAGCCTGTCTGCGCCTGGACCGCGCCTAGCACCAGAACCCCTGGTGCCAGCCGATGCCAGGAACCCTGACTGGGATACAACACCACCACCCTCAACGCACTCAACACCGGACGACCACCCGCCTGCTATCAAGCCACCGCGAAGCACACCCATGGACCCTTCACCTGCCTAGCCTGCAAATTCACCTGTCTCCGAACATGCACATTGCCGACCGGACCTAACATCAACAACAACCACCTCAAGTGCATCCTCCTCAACACCCGCTCCGTCCACAAGTACGCCGTCGAACTCTGGGACCTCCTCGACACAAGTGGGCTGGGTATGCTCAGACGTGAGTCCCAGGCTCTCCACACCACTGGAGTCAAGCTATCCAGGCTGAAGAAGGCTGATAGCCAGAAACCGGTCCTTGGATGCTTGATTCCGGTCTAGGAAAGACATGGCTTGGTAGTTCGGGCTGGACTGTTCCCATGAGGCACAGGGTCAAGGCTGATTTGCATATAGCCATTGTCTGACCTAGGGTGGTGTGGAGTGCAAAAAAACGATGGATTTAGGCCCAGATCTTTGTACTGGGGTGAATGTAAGAAATTGTTCTGCATTCTGTCCATCAACTGTGTTTTTTGCTCCTCGACACAACAGCACCGGACGTCGCCTTCCTCACGGAAACCTGGATTAATGCCTCCTCGGCCCTCGACATCGCCATAGCCATCACGGATGGCTACAAGATCAGCCGGAAGGACCGCGTCAACCAAACCGGAGGAGGAATCGCCGAAGACACACTCTCCGCGGCCGAACACCTACACTTCCAGATCCACACTGACCCCAAAACCACACTCAGAGGAACCCTCATCTAGAGACTAAGTATGGGCGAAATTTGCGGATCTGTGATCCGCAAAATCGCAAAAAAAGTCCACAAATTCGCGATTTTTTTTGCGATTTGCAAAAAAATAACAGTACTTTCTGTACTCTTCTTCTGCCTTTCTGCCCTCTGTGCCACTAGTTTTTTGTGCCTTTCTGCCCTCTGTTCCACTCATTTTTGTCTCCTTCTGCCCTCTGTCCCACTCGTTTTTGTGCCCTTCTGCCCTCTGTTCCACTCATTTTTGTCCCCTTCTGCCCTCTGCCCCACCCGTTTTTGTGTCTTTCTGTCCCACTCGTTTTTGTGCCCTTCTACCCCACTTGTTTTTTGTGCCCTTCTGCCCTCTGTACCAATCGTTTTTGTCCCCTTCTGCCCTCTGTCCCACTCGTTTTTGTGCCCTTCTGCCCTCTGCCCCACTCGTTTTTGTGCACTTCTGCCCTCTGCCCCACTCGTTTTTTGTACCTTTCTGCCCTCTGTTCCACTCGTTTTTGTGCTCTTCTGCCCTCTGTCCCACTCGTTTTTGTGTCCTTCTGCCCTGTCCCACACGTTTTTGTGCCCTTCTGCCTTTTGCCCCACTTTTTTGTGCCCTTCTGCCCTCTGCCCCACTCGTTTTTGTACCCTTCTGCCCACTTTTTTGTGCCTTTCTGCCCCACTCGTTTTGGTGCCCTTCTGCCCTCTTCCCCACTCGTTTTTTGTGCCCTTCTGCCCTCTGTACCACTCGTTTCTGTCCCCTTCTGCCCTCTGTCCCACTCGTTTTTGTGCCCTTCTGCCCTCTGCCCCACTCGTTTTTTGTGCCTTTCTGCCCTCTGTCCCACTCGTTTTTGTGCTCTTCTGCCCTCTGCCCCACTCGTTTTTGTGCCCTTCTGCCCCACTTGTTTTTGTGCCCTTCTGCCCTCTGCCCCACTCGTTTTTATGCCCTTCTGCCCTCTGCCCCACTCGTTGTTGTGTCCTTCTGCCCTCTTTCCCACTCGTTTTTGTGCCCTTCTGTCCTCTGCCCCACTTTTTTGTGCCCTGCCCTCTGCCCCACTCCTTTTTGTGCCCTTCTGCCCTCTGCCCCACTTTTTTGTGCCTTTATGTCCCACTCGTTTTTGTGCCCTTCTGCCCTCTGCCCCACTCGTTTTTGTGCCCTTCTGCCCTCTGTACCACTCGTTTTTGTCTCCTTCTGCCCTCTGTTCCACTCGTTTTTGTGCCCTTCTGCCCTCTGTCCCACTCATTTTTTGTGCACTTCTGCCCTCTGTGCAACTCGTTTTTCCCCCTTGTTTGTGTCCCCCTTTTGTTTAAGTATTGCTGTTAATCGGAGCCCCTTCACGGGCTCTGATTAACACCAATACTTAAACTAAAGGCCACAGTCAAAGCGTCGAGACAGCTTCCAAACACTGTGTTTGGGAGCTGTCTCTACGCTTTTGTTAGTAAATCCAAATGGGCTGGGCTTCTATGCCACTCCACATGCCACTTGCATATGAAAGGTCAGATACTGATCAGAGAAGCAGATATGGAGAAAGAAGCTCCTGGGCGCTCAAGAAAATCACAGATGTAAAGGCCTCCCAAGCATCACAGCTACATTTCGAGGTAGATATGGGGAGAAAGCAGCACACCTGTCCAGCTTCGACATGTTCATGTATTTTTCGGGTGATTGATGTGTAACTGAATATGAGCTTCAACTCGAGCACCTGCTTTATTTTATCTATTAGTGCTTCCTGTTGAAGCTAACTTAGTAACTATTTTAGAATGGTGCTGGCAGCTTGCCGGCGCCTTTCTAAAATAGTTCCAAAGTCAGCTTCAACTTTTGCTCCCCGGACAATCCGTTCCGCTCGCGGATTGCGAATTTTCGGCTATTTCGCGGACTGCGAAATTGCCGAAAATTTGCAAAATCCGCGAGCGGAACGGATTTTGCGCCCACCCTTACTACAGACCCTCGGACCAGTGCACACAATTCAGCAAAACCATTGCCGACTTAGTCAGACTGCAGGCACTGACCTCACCAGAATACATCCTCCTAGGGGACCTGAACTTCCACCTGGAGAACAACAACGACAACAACACCACCACCCTGCTCGACAACCTCGCCAACCTCGGACTCAAGCAACTGGTGAACACCCCCACCCACTACGCCGGCCACACGCTGGACCCCATCTTCTCCACCAGCAACCACGTCTCCTTCAGCCACTCCACAGGACTACACTGGACCGACCACAGCTGCATCCACTTCACCTTAACGAAGACTACATCCCACAACCGCACGCCACAGATCCCCCGCAGATGCTGAAGCAAAGTCACCACAGACCAGCTAACCACATCACTGAGCCAGAACCCACCAGCCGACACCTCTGACACCAACGACGCAGCCCACAATCTCGCACAGTGGATCACCAACTGCGCCGACAACCTTGCTCCACTGAAGAATCCCCCAGGCAAGACCAGCAAAAGGAAAACCACATAGTTCACCGATGCCCTCAAAGACTCAAAGAAATCCTGCCGTACTCTCGAAAAAACCTGGAGCCACGAAAGGACGACAGAAAACATGACAGCCCTCAAGAACGCCACTCACGAACACCACCAGCTCATCCGCACCACCAAAAGGACATTGTTCAAAGAGCGGCTGGACAACAACACCCACAACAGCAAGGAACTCTTCAACATCGTAAAAGAGCTCTCCAATCCCAGCAACAACAATATCACACTGTCGCAAGACCTCTGCAACTCCCTTGCCACGTACTTCTACCGCAAGATCGCAGATATACACGACAGCTTTGACGCCCGGAATCTACCTCCAGTCACCAAAACAGCGACCCCCACCACCACCCTCAGCGCCTGGACCCCCATCAGCACAGAAGTCACCACCCATGTCATGAACACCATCCACTCTGGCTCTCCATCTGACCCATGCCCCCATCACATCTACAACAAAGCCAACACCAGCATCGCACCCCACCTCCGGAACATCATAAACAACTCCTTCACGTCAGCCACCTTCCCAGAGAGCTGGAAGCACGCAGAGATTAACGCCTTTCTGAAAAAACCCACAGCAGACCCTAAAGACCTCAAGAACTTCCGTCCCATCTCTCTTCTTCCCTTTCCGGCAAAAATCATCGAGAAGACCGTCAATAAACAGCTTACTGCATTCCTCGAGGCAAACAACTCGCTCGACCCATCCCAGTCCGGATTTCGAGCCAGCCACAGCACCGAGACCGCCCTCATCGCAGCCACCGACGACATCAGGACCCTGATGGACAAACGGGAAGACAACCGCCCTCATCCTCCTAGACCTCTCAGCCGCCTTTGATCCCGTCTGCCACCGTACCCTAATAACCCGCCTCTACAACACTGGGATCCAAGTAAAAGCCCTGGACTGGATTACCTTGTTCCTCTCCAACTGAACCCAGATAGTCTGCCTCCCGCCGTTCCGCGGCCACCAAGATCATCTGCGGCGTACCCCAAGGCTCCTCGCTCAGCCCAACCCTCTGCAATATCTACATGAGCCCCCTCGCCGCCATCGCATGCAAACACAACCTCAACATCATCTCCTACGCCGACGACACCCAGCTGATACTCTCCCTCACCAAAGACCCAGCCACCGCCAAAACCAACCTCCAGGGAGGAATGAAAGACGTCGCAGAATGGATGAAGCTCAGTCGGCTGAAACTGAACTCAGACAGGATGGAGGTCCTCATCCTCGGATAAACCCCATCCACCTGGGACAACTCCTGGTGGCCCACAGCACTGGGCACCGCACCAACACCCATGGACCACGCACGCAACCTGGGATTTATCCTGGACTCCTCCCTCACAATAACCAAACAAGTCAACGCCATATCATCCTCATGATTCAACACCCTGCGCCTGCTCCGAAAGATCTTCCGGTGGATCCCCACCGAAACCAGAAAGACGGTCACCCAGGCCCTCGTCACCAGCCGACTGGACTACGGGAACGCAGTTTACGCAGGAACTACAGCCAAACTTCAGAAACGTCTTCAGCACATACAGAACGCCTCCGCACGACTCATCCTCGACATCCCTCGCCACAGTCACATATCTGCCCACCTGAGAGATCTGCACTGGCTCCCCGTCAGCAAGAGGATCACGTTCAGGCCCTTCACCCACGCACACAAAGCACTCCACGACATGGGCCCCGAATACCTCAACAACTGCCTCTCGTTCTACACTCCTACCCGCCAGCTCCGCTCCGCCAGCCACGCCACCGTCCCACGGATTCGCAGAACCACCACGGGAGGAAGATCATTCTCCTACCTAGCCGCCAAGACATGGAACTCCCTCCCCGCACACCTACGACTGACCCAGGACCATCTCACCTTCAGGAAACACCTCAAGACCTGGCTATTCGAGCAGTAGCGCCCCCCCCCCCCCTCATTCAGCGCCTTGAGACCCTCGCGGTTGAGTAGCGCACTTTATAAATGTATTGATTGATTGATTACTCTTAAGCTTCTACGGTACCGGGGCCCTAATATTGACTTGACTTCTGCAATAAATCTGACAGTACCATAGGGGAGGCAAACATGGTTACATCTTACAGTTACTCAAGAAAAATCAGTACTTGCATGAGTTCCTCAACGAAACAGGTCTGTGATCAGCTGTGGGGTGGCTGAAGGGAACAGAGCCACACTGCCTTCGGAGTACGATCCATGCATCACCTCGTCTTCTGAGGAGGACTTAGTGTCTGTTCGTGGGGCATTCGTGAAAGTAGCCGTAGTGATGATCGCTTGAGTCTTGTTCTGTCGTATCTGTTACGAGGTGACATATGCACGTGCAGTGGTCCGTTGCGATCTTCCACCTCTGCGACCCATTGAGGTGCCAGCGAGGGATCGGTTCCTATCTTCAATTTGTGTGGCAATCTCCGTAGCGTTGGTTAGTTCCATTACTTCTAGCCAGTCCTCAACGTCCCTAGGACTTTAAAAAGAGTAAGCTTTCTGTTCATGCATTATTTTCAATCTTGCCAGGAAGAGTAGTGCGTACTTTAAATTCAGGTCCCTGAGCCGCCGTTTTACCGCCATAAAGGAAGACCGTTGTCTCTGAACCAACATCGTGTAATCCGGATATAAGGAGATTCTCGCGTTTTCAAAGTTTATCGGCACTGCTTCCCTGGCCTTTTGCAGTAGGATGTCCCGATCTTGGGAGTTCAGTAGTTTGACTATGAGGGGCTGCGGTGGGGCACCCGGTTTCGGTCTCCCCGTGGGTGTTCTATGTGCGCGCTCTATGCAGTATTGTGTGGAGAGTCCCTCCGTTGTGACGTGATCTCTGAACCACTGTTCCATTTATCCAGATGCATCAGATCCTTCACTCTTCTCCGGCATTCCAATCACTCGGATGGTGTTCCGTCTTGCTCACCCTTCTGCATCCTCCACATGTTCAAGTAAGGTGGCAACCTGTGTCTGCAGCTGCTTCACATCAGTCTCAGTCTGTTTTTGTCTTTGCATCACCTCGGCTAGCGTCACCGCATGTTCTTTCACCTTATCCGCCGTCTTTGCGTGGTCCACCCTAAGAAAGTTCAGTCCGATGGTCAGGGTCCCTATCTGGAGCTCAATTGCTTTTCTGGAGTCCCGCACTTCCCGTAATATAAGGTCCAGTTTATCCTCTGGAGCAGTTACCGTAGCGGGAGGGATACAATCAGATGCTGGCATGCTGTCCACGCTATTCCTTACGTCTTGGACAGAGTCTGTGCCGCTATGATCCTGTTGTTTCGCCTTGTTCCGCCCCATTTCTCTGAGTTATTATGGTGTACGTTAGCGACGGCCGTATCCTTCAGGGCAGATGGTCTGTACTATACCCCGCCTTGACACTGCAGGTACTCCAACCTCCTCTCCAGTCGGACAGGTACACTCCGCACGCAGCCTACAGCACAACAGTATGACTGTGCACAGGGCGAGTGAATCGCACTCCAGCAGTTAGGGGTTTGCATGTGGAGAAGCACGTTATTCACACTTCCTTGTCTATCCTGCACAATGTCCCTCTTCCCCTCAGCGTCAGTGTCCTCCAATATAGCCGCTCTATCAACCCCAGTTCTGGCTGCAGGGGCTCAGCCTCACACAGTGGACTCGCGGATTGTATAACCGCAGGCAATTCTCACAGTTGTATGCACGATATATGGCCTCTCGCTGTCTTACACAGTCTACATCTCACCACCTTTGCTCTATCTCCTCGCTTGCCTGCAATTGAGGTCCACGCCTCGGTTCGCCTTACTTGATTCTCTTCACATTTGTGGCATTCTCTGTGTCCAGAGCTATGCCACACTGTGTTCCGCGGGTGCACCGCCCCCGATGTATAGTCTTGGGGGGCCTTTAGCTAGGCCCCTTGGATGCCTCCCTCAGTTTCCCTTTTGGGATGCAGCTCCCTTTATGTTGCGTGAGGTTGCCTCTTTTTATCTCAGCCGCCTCCGTTATGCCTGTGGGGATTGATTATCGTCTCAATCCGGAGAGTTCCTCTCAGTCGCTGGGGTCCGTATCCCCCACTGTTGCAGGGCAGATCGCGGCCGCAGCCGCAGTCGCAGAGGTAGCGGCGGCGTCAGCGCTGACCGTGCAGTCCGGGGGCCGGTCGCCGAAAGGGGGGCTGGGGACCCTCCGCTACTCTACTTGTTCCCGTACTTGCAAACGAGGGAGGGCGTTCAGCAGGCGCCGCCCGCTGTCCTGTGCCCTCGCCCGCTATATCTCCGCAAAGGCGAACGGGGGAAGGAGGGGGGCCAGGGTAGGAAGGCTGTCACACCGCCCCGATCCTACCGGCACTCCGTGTCCTCTGAGCCGGCACCTCCACTGCTCCCCAGGATAGCCGCAGGTCCAATTGGCTCTCCGCTATCGGGTTCTGGTGCTGGCTGTGTACGCTCCCCCACTCCGCAGCAGTCCCTATCAGCCACAGCACGTCAGCAGACCGCGGCGGCAATCCTCCAGCTGCCTCACCGCGGGTCCAAGATGGCGCCCTCCAACCTCCGCAGCGGCAGGCCCACGAGTTGAAATGGCAGATCTTGGCGATCTACAGGTCCATCTGTTACATCGCCCAACTACAACACTCTTCCGGCATCAGTATCTGGTCGCTTGACCTCCCCATGCAGGTATGGCGGATTTATGGCAGGATGTTGGTGGCCCTGGTCTGGAGCTCGTCCACAAGACGAACGCCATGCTTGGCGCCTAGCCACTCCCCCTCACCCGGGATAAACCATTGTAGAAGCCGATGATGCAGGTACAGCCTGTACTGCAGGGAAAGAGGCAGCAGGAGGAGGAGCCTGAGAAAACATGGCCCTATAATCTTGCAACATGCCATGAAGATCTGCCAAGAGGGAGGAAGAAGTAACTGAAACCATCTCCTGGCCTGCGCTTTCTTGTCGTCAACAGGACTGCCGGTAAGAGCACTCATGAAGGTACTCGCCCTCAGAATCAGTCTCTTGGCATTTCACTAACAATTGTGAAGGACTATGTGCATAACCAAAAGAGTCCTGATCATCCCATCAGAATCCTCTTCTTCTTCCTCAAGCAACAGTGTGGGAGGCAAGGGTGTAACCCTCCTTGGAGATTTTAAAAGCGTGTGAACATTGGAAATGCGCACATCCCAGTAATTGGGCACTCCCTCTGGTTCAAAAATGAGTTGACTCCATGTGGTTTTGTAAATTTATTCGATTAGAGTTATTTCGTATTTCATAAGTTCATCATTGAATTATTTTCATCCAATTAATGATGTTTATCACAAAATCATCATCGCTCCGATGCATTTCGGGTCCAAAACCCTTTCTCAAGGAGCACTGCAAAAATAAGAACGATCTATATTGGCATCGTTGTGGTATTATCCAGATAACAATTCAAGAAGAGCAATTCCCAAAAAGTAAAACCGAACATGTGCATTTCAAAAACAAAACGAAGGTTTGTGTAAACAGATGTAAAGAGACTATAAGAAAGTAGTATAGACCAGAAAATATAGCGAGGTTAACCCAACCGAAAGACAGAGGGATGTGTCAAAATGATATTAATACACCTAGCAGGGGAGTGAATACGTTGCGGAAAGACTGGGGTAACAAAATGCAAGCTCACGTGTGGGTGGAGCTGTAATGCTATGCTAGAAGGAAAAATGAAAAGGGCGGTTAAATAGTCACTCGGGACGCGAGTGCAGTTCTAAGCAAAGGTTGGCTGACGGGTTTCCGTTAAAGTGCTTACCGATATGTGATTTTTAGATGGGGACAGAAGAAGTCTCCTAGTTGTTGCTGCAACTCGGGCTCACCGGGCTGAAGTGACAGCTCGCGAGTAGGATAGATGGACTTGAAAGTAACGCGGGATCAACCACCATGGAAATTAACAAAGGACTCAATACTATTGGCTGTGGGGGCCATGTTGGAACGGATATGTTACAGGAACGGTGTAGAGTAGAAAGATAACATGGACATACAAAACATGTAGCTGACGCTGTGCAGACGAAGTGGTGCAACAAACAAGTGACGAGTGTTGACAAAATAGTGAACATATAAATAAACAAAAATGGTAAAATGACAATAAAATGGAAATCAGTTACATTGGCATAAACTTAAAACATAAAGATAGAAATGGAAGTGCAATTGACATCTCAGAAAACTCGCACAATATGAATGTGTCCATTATGTACCCGGCTGGGTACTTTACAGGAAGCAACTTAGCTCAATTCGATCATTGAGCCCAAAAGGTTTATACGATTGCAAATAGTAAATCCATGAAGTTTCCCTTTGTAGTAGAAACTTGTTGTTGTCTCTTCCTTCTTTTTTTTCAATCATCTCAAGGACCAAAAATTTCAATTGTGCCACGGTGTGTTGATTTTCCATAAAGTGTGCCGCCACACTAGATTTGGTTTGCTTTGTCCGGATATTAGATTTGTGTTCGTTTAATCTAACTTTGATTTTTCGCTCGGTTTTACCTATGTAGGTCTTGCCACATGGGCACTTGAGGAGGTAAATTAGGTTGGACGAATCACACGTTGCGTTAACTTTCAGGTTAATCGCTGTTCCTCTCATAGGGTGGTTGATTTTGTTACCCCTTATGATGTTGTTGCAACTGTTGCAGTTAAGGCACGGTATGGTGCCCTTGTAGGTAGGTGAAATGGATGTTTCTTTTGACAGAATCTCCTTCAGGTTGTTAGCTCTGCTGTAAGCAAAAATCGGAGGGTCTTTGAACATGTCTTTAAAATCAGGTTCAGATGCCAGAATTCTCCAATGTTGTAAGATAATTTTTTTAAATCTTCCACTCACTGTTGAATATTTAGAGACGACTACCATCCGGTTGGTTTCTTTTTTGGTTGTCTTTTTCAAAGCTGTTTGGCGTTGAATTCTGGAAACTTTAGTCTTGGCCTCCTCTGTGGTTTCCTTTGGGTATCCTCTGGATGTGAATCTTGAACTCATTTCATCTAACCGTTGATCCAGAATATCCGGATTGGATACGATGCGTTTAACTCGCAACATTTGACTGTATGGTAAGTGACGTTTTAGCGAATGTTGATGAAAGCTAGCGAAGTGCAGCGTATTATTGCGGTCTGTCGGCTTTCTATATAGGTCTGTGTTTAAGCCGGTATCAGATCTAGTGATTAGAACGTCCAGAAAATTGATTTGGTTGTCATCGATGTTCCATGTCATTTGTATCCTGTGGTCTTTTGTATTTAGGTTGTTGAGTTCATCTTCCAACGTGGTTTTGGTGCCTTTCCACATGAAGAATAGGTCGTCGATGTACCTGACGTACATCAACAAGTTTTCGGTCCAAGATGGATTGTCATATATGTACTGCTGTTCGAAATTAGACATATAGATGTTGGCATACGCTGGAGCTGCGCAATTTCCCATGGACATCCCAGATGATTGTTGGAACCAGTGGTTGTTGTGACAAAAATAACTATGATAAAGCGTGTAAATCATAAGCTCCATCAGAAAAACTTTCATGGCTTCAGGGATGTTGCTGTGTGCTAAGGTTTTCTCAATGGCTTCTATTCCACCTTTGTGTGGAATGGAGGTGTACAAACTGCTCACATCCGCAGTGCAAAAGGTTACGTTGTCGTTTCGGTCTATTTTGATTTCTGACAATTTGAGTATGAACTCCGTGGTGTCTTTCACGTGGCTTTTTGATTCTTTGACGAATGGTTGTAGATAACGATCCAAAAATTTGCCTACAGGCTCATGAAGGGATCCCTTGGTGGATACTATGGGCCGCATTGGCGTGTCCGTCAGGTTTTTGTGTATCTTAGGTAAAAGAGTTATGGTGGGACTTCTTGGGTAATCAACCACTAGGTATTTCTTAGTGCGTTCATCAATAATGCCTGTATCGTGAGCTTTGTCTATGATCGCTATCAATGCAGCTTTGTATGAACTGGTAGGGTTAAATTCCAGCGGAATGTAAATATCAGATTCACAGACATGTTCATTCATTTTTGTGTCGTACATACTGGAGTTCATGACGACGAGAGCCCCGCCTTTGTCAGCTTTTGTGCATTTAATCTGTTTGTTATTAGCAATCTTTTTCAGTGTGTCATTATCCTTCTGAGTCAGATTTCTAGTCCCAGTTCTTTTCTTGAAATTAATTTTACCCAAGTCTTGTTTAACTAAAGTCTCAAACGTATCTATACTTTTGTGACTGGTGGGTGGTATGTATGAGCTCTTTGGGCGTAATCCACAAAGTTGATCCGGTTTCTGATCTGTAGTGGGCGGAATCACATTCTCAAAAAAGTGTCGTAGCTTTAATTTCCTTGTCAGTTTAAATGTGCTGGTTTCTAGTTCCAATAGATTGGTGTGAGAAGTGGGAATAAACGATGTGCCTTTTTGCAGGAGCTCAGTCTCGTGTTGTGATAGTTGAATATCAGAGATATTGATCACTAACGATTCTGTTTCTTTTTGTCCTTCTTGGAGCCTCTTGTGTTTGGAGCTTCTGGTTCCTTTTCTCTTACTTCGCCTGGGTCGTCGGTTTCCGGGGGGCCTCTCTCTAAAAAAGGAGCTGTGTTGGATGTAGAAGCGCTCTCTTCCGTTTGTGTTCTGTTTTGATCTTGCCCCCTATTAGTGTCGGGGGTTGTCTTCTTGGTTTGTCTACTCGAAGTGTCGCTCCCAGAGGAGGAGGTATCGGTATGTTGACTTGTCGGTTTATTGCGACGACGTTGGGCATAGATATCAGCCCAAGTGTATACCTCATCCAGTTGATAATCTAAAGTATCACGCTTGAATTTCCTGAGTTTCCTGTCGTTGATATCCTTTGTGTGTTTATCCAGTTGGATTTTCATATCCTCAAGCATTTGTGTGATGTCTTCTGTTGTTTTGAACACTTCAATTTCTTTCTCAACTTCTTTGATTTCATTAGTAAGGTCAACGAGGATGTTAGACAATTCTTCGATGATAAGCAGTATGAGATCTAAACTGCATTTATTTAGGATTGCGTTCCACTTGGCTTGGAAGTTTTTAGAATTCTTGCACAAAGACGGTTTGAGTGCGATTCTGAGTCCACGGGGAATGCGGAGAGCTTGGTGGTATTTTATTAATGTCTTTGCATGCAGTTGCTGGTTGATGCGTCGTTTAGATAAGTATAGAAGATGTTTGACACATTGTTCTCTTGTGCGAGTGCTGGACTCTTGTGATACGTCGTCTTGGATTAATGCATAGATGCGTTCTTTTTCCTCATCTCCATAAGCTAGGAGGTCTGCTGATTTCCATTTTATTGTCATTTTACCATTTTTGTTTATTTATATGTTCACTATTTTGTCAACACTCGTCACTTGTTTGTTGCACCACTTCGTCTGCACAGCGTCAGCTACATGTTTTGTATGTCCATGTTATCTTTCTACTCTACACCGTTCCTGTAACATATCCGTTCCAACATGGCCCCCACAGCCAATAGTATTGAGTCCTTTGTTAATTTCCATGGTGGTTGATCCCGCGTTACTTTCAAGTCCATCTATCCTACTCGCGAGCTGTCACTTCAGCCCGGTGAGCCCGAGTTGCAGCAACAACTAGGAGACTTCTTCTGTCCCCATCTAAAAATCACATATCGGTAAGCACTTTAACGGAAACCCGTCAGCCAACCTTTGCTTAGAACTGCACTCGCGTCCCGAGTGACTATTTAACCGCCCTTTTCATTTTTCCTTCTAGCATAGCATTACAGCTCCACCCACACGTGAGCTTGCATTTTGTTACCCCAGTCTTTCCGCAACGTATTCACTCCCCTGCTAGGTGTATTAATATCATTTTGACACATCCCTCTGTCTTTCGGTTGGGTTAACCTCGCTATATTTTCTGGTCTATACTACTTTCTTATAGTCTCTTTACATCTGTTTACACAAACCTTCGTTTTGTTTTTGAAATGCACATGTTCGGTTTTACTTTTTGGGAATTGCTCTTCTTGAATTGTTATCTGGATAATACCACAACGATGCCAATATAGATCGTTCTTATTTTTGCAGTGCTCCTTGAGAAAGGGTTTTGGACCCGAAATGCATCGGAGCGATGATGATTTTGTGATAAACATCATTAATTGGATGAAAATAATTCAATGATGAACTTATGAAATACGAAATAACTCTAATCGAATAAATTTACAAAACCACATGGAGTCAACTCATTTTTGAACCAGAGGGAGTGCCCAATTACTGGGATGTGCGCATTTCCAATGTTCACACGCTTTTAAAGTCATAAATCTGGCGTAAACGGACGGTTACGCCACCAGTTGGAGCACCTTTAAAAACATATGAATATATTTGTGAAGATTTAATCTTACCTTTCCTATCAACCACGCAGTGCATTGCCTATCCCACCTTTTGACCCTCCTTGGAGATGTCATATCCGGCGTTATCCTCTTTAAGGACATTTTAATCCTCTCCGTCGACGAAGACGTCGTTGACGGTACAGTCGGTAATGGAGTTGCCAGAGAAACCATTGTCCACGAGGTCGTCGATGGAAGATCAACCGTTTACGGCTGAATCGTCGAAGACGAGATGGGCGTCGTTGACACTGCCGTCGACGAGACTGTCGACGCTCCTGCCGTCGTCATCGTCGTAGTTGCTCTCGTCGACGACACCGGCGTCACCACTGCCGTCGTCGACACCCTCGTCGTCGCCGCTGTTGTCGTCGACACCTTCATCGACACTCTCGTCTTCGTTGCTGTAACCGTCGTTGACGCTCCCGTCGACGGTGCCGTCAGCGTCGACGGGAGCGTCAACGACGGTTACAGCAACGAAGACGAGAGTGTCGATGAAGGTGTCGACGACAACAGCGGCGACGACGAGGGTGTCGACGACGGCAGTGGTGACGCCGGTGTCGTCGACGAGAGCAACTACGAGCCCGTCGACTGTGTAACTTTCTTCACTTGAGATTTAGAAGCCTTCGTCGAAGGAGTCTTCTGTAGCATCGTCGACGACTTGGAATCTTACTCTGACTTCTCAGATGTTAGAGAAGAGGGCTTCTTAAACGCTTTAGCAGAATCCACCACTGCTGTAGCTGTACTTAGTCTTTCCCTCTCCTTTACAGCGTGGTGAGAAGATTTGCTAGGACTCTGGCTCTCAGACTCACGGGGGGTCTTTTTTGAGGCCTTAACTGGATGCTCTGAGGATTGTGAAGGGGAAGCCCTACCCCTTTTGACTGACCTTCTGGATGAGGTAGGAGATGACGAATATTCACTGTCACTTGATAGAGTTTCCTTCCTCAACTTCATCTTCTGGAGCCAAGTGAGGAGGCGAACCTCACAGTCCCGGAGGGTCTTCATAGAGAAGGTGTGGCAGATCTTGCAGTCCGCAGCCTTATGATCAGGGTACAGGCAATAAATGCAGTCCTTATGCCTGTCCTCCACATACAGCCTTTTCTTGCCACAGGTGGAACAAGCTTTGAAAAGGGCTTTCTTCTCCTTGTCAGATATTTCTAGATGAAACACCTAACAATTCTGAAGGAAAAATGTTGAAAAAATCTTCAAATAGAGTTTAAGAGAGCAGAGCTCAAAGGAGACTCCCTTAGCACAATGTGTGGTAGAAAACCTGAGGCTCTGAGGTTCTCTCAGCAGGGTTCTATGAGGTGAGGCTAATCTGATTGGCTGTTGCTTTGCTTTGGTCTCTTTTGCAAAAAGAGGTGGATATGCTACAAAAAGGGAATGAGACCAAGCCTTTTTCTTTCTCTTTAGTACTACTGCTATGATATTTTGTTACCGAGACTCCCATTCCGACCACGGGGAATGATACAAGCCATGGGAATCTATGAAAGTTCCAATACTGAAGTAAGGAGGCATTTCCAAGTGAAGGATGCATAACAACATATTTGTTCATATTCCCAAATGTGTTGGTTTGTTCTTCACTCTCTTTTGTACTATTGTTTTGTTGGATTTCTTTCTTCTAGCAGTTGGAGCTACTACTGGAGTCCTCTTCTGGGTATATTGCTGGGCTCTTTTCTCATCCAAAATGACAGTGGGAATCTGATGCCTTGCTCTTCAGTACTAAAATCCATCTCCAATCAAGAGCTACAAGATTGCCAAGGAGGTTGTTAATCCTTTGTCATTATTTCCTCCTAAAGTGTACCCTCTTAAAGAGACAGTTGACACCTTTTATGTATACTATACTTCAGGGAGGTATTGTGGCTTATGGGAGTCCCTTTCCTTGGTCGATTAAGCAAAGGTAATCAACAGATATCAGTGTTTATTTCTAGACAGTTAGGCAACCTGGAGTTAGCACACCATAGTTTTGGAAGGGCATAGATCATACTCCAGACTACATCAGTTTTTGGTGTATTCCTCCTTACTTCTGGCCAAACCCAGCAAAGACATACGCCACATAGCTATATCAGATAACACCCTAATGTCATTGCCACATTCTTTTTTTCAGAAGTACCCGACCTGGCAAGTGCTGGAGGCTAGGGGTCGGTCTACTGTGTGTCAACTCCATTAGAGACAAGTAGAAGATGACATGTTCTTATAAATGTGAGAGAATGTCATAAGGGCAGTGAAAGATAGCATCCTTTGGGACACCGTTAAAATGATAATTAGAAGCCACTAATATCAGCATCTACTAAACAAAATAAAGCCAGATATGCGGCAAGGGAACACTTAGAATCCCAACTAAAAGAGCTAAAAGGGATAAACAAGACAACCCTTGTAATTAAAAATGCTGCAGACACAGGATAGGGCTTTGGATGAGGACAATGCTGAATATGTTCTGCTAAGGATGAAACATTATTAGAGTGGAGGCAATAGAGCGAGAAAAGGCTGTTTTACATACAATCTGAAAGACAAAGTGGCATGGGACAGATTACCAGCTAAAAGGGATGAAGGTGGAAAGCTAAAGAATGATGACCTTGGGATAGCTAATGTGTTTAGCGCTTTATACAATAAATAATGCCAGTCTGAGGATGTGACCTTGAGCATATGGAGTACCTAATGAACGCATCATTAATTGTTATTGACTCTGCCGCCTGGACAAGCAAAACAACTAGACAAACTAATCAAAATAGAAAACGTTTTTAAGGCCCAGTCAATAGGATCTGCAGTAATGGCATGTGGCGGGCCTTCCCTGGCTTGGTAGATAAACTGCGGTTAAAATGACAGCACTCGGAGGGAGGGATGAGTGTGGCGGGATATCGTAGGGTGGCATGGCCAAGATATCCAAAAACAGGTGACTGTAACTCATCGGAATCCTTTACAATCAGGACCTAATCTGTGTTCAAGCGCAAAGCCACGAAAAGAATCCAAGACTCACTAACCTTTAGAATCTCCAGCTACTGTGGCATAGCCACGCGTACTGTAACATGGCCACGCGGAGACATACTTGAAATCGGCAGCAACCCTAAGAGAAAACACACAAAAAGGAAAGAACAAGTAAGAATCCGAGCAATGCCCTTAGGAGTGCAGCATGGCAGTCCTTAGTAACACTGTTTCTAAGTCAAACTACCTAGAGTAACTTCTGAGACACATACTTTTCGCACAGAGTAGCTTTTAAAAACGACAACTAACCAATTTTTTCTTTTTAAGACAATAACTGGTGCGCTATGAGGCTTGATTATTTGGCAAAGGCAGATTTCTTGAGCAAGAATAACAAGTGTTTATTCACTGCAAAAAATAACTCGCTGATATGAATCAACTCAAGAGACTTTATAGAGAAGTGCCACAATTGGGTTAACCCTTGAGACATTAATCCAGGATGTGAAATCCGATATAAGAGAGACTGCATTTTCTCCTATTTAGAGTGTGTCTATATTATGACTCAAGACAGGTAAATCTCCATTCCCTAAAACCTTGTCCCTACAATTTTATATAATGTTTGGAACAAGGGTCCCTATTCTGACAAGGTTGCTTAACTCATTCACAAATGCTCGCTAAATGGCTTTATCTATGACAGAGACCATTGTAACAGTCGTTCCCAACCAGGCAAAACCCACACACGATGCAGCTCCTACATCTTCACCTCTTTATTAAACGTTGATGCCAGCACAGGTATCTTGGTGACTAGGTTGGAGACCGATGTTGCCAGGCTTGATTGATCTTGATCAATTGTGCTTCATTACCAGGAGAATCTGAAGAGACAATATAAAACTGACAATACATGTAATAAAGAATATTCACTGAATGGAAAACAATGCAAACTTTGCTTTCACTCAAGACAGGGCAAGTGCTCATCTGGGTTAACTGGTGATTTATGTACAAAATGCTAGAAACTTTCAGCTCTGCCTCTAGATTGCTAATCCGTATCCTTTGCAGAAACAGAGATCGTATGGCTTGTATTAAGATCAAGGCAGGAATTTTCGCCAGGAGTGGTACAAAAGGGAAAGCAGCAGGGTGCTCATTCCCACCACTATTGTTTGCTCCCCCCATGGTACAAAATTCAGAAAAGTTTATAAATAATGGAGGCATTAGCAAGTTATAAACTAGAAGAGACAAATTATATCCACCACATATATAGATAACCTTTTAGATCCACTCTGATCCCATTTAATCCCTCCCTCCTCTGTTGACAGAATTCAAGGAGTAAGGTGAGGTGTCTGTGTTTAGGATTAACTGGCAAAAATGGCAAGTGCTAAACATAACCCCTTCAAAAAATCTCAAACTAGCATTACAGACAATTGTTTCTCTTCATTGGGCAGATGAGTCTATAACATATGTGAGGTTGCAGATCACTGCACTAATTTAACAAATAACAAACCCAATTATATCCTGCTTTTAAGGCCCAGTCAAAAGGATCTGCAGTAATGGCAATGATGCAGGCCTTCCCTGGCTTGGTAGATAAACTGCGGTTAAAATGGCAGCACTCGGATGAGTGTGGCGGGGTATCATAGGGTGGCATGGCCAAGATATCCGAAAACAGGTGACTGTAACTCATCGGAATCCTTTACAATCAGGACCTAATCTGTGTTCAAGCGCAAAGCCACGAAAATAAACCAAGACTCACTAACCTGTAGAATCTCCAGCTACTGTGGCATAGCCACGCGTACTGTAACATGGTCACGTGGAGACATACTTGGAATCGGCAGCAACCCTAAGAGAAAACACACAAAAAGGAAAGAACAAGTAAGAATCCGAGCAATGCCCTTAGGAGTGCAGCATGGCAGTCCTTAGTAACACTGTTTCTAAGTCAAACTACCTAGAGTAACTTCTGAGACACATACTTTTCGCACAGAGTAGCTTTTAAAAACGACAAGTAACCAATTTTTTTTTTTAAGACAATAACTGGTGCGCTATGAGGCTTGATTATTTGGCAAAGGCAGATTTCTTGAGCAAGAATAACAAGTGTTTATTCACTGCAAAAAATAACTCGCTGATATGAATCAACTCTAGAGACTTTATAGAGAAGTGCCACAATTGGGTTAACCCTTGAGACATTAATCCAGGATGTGAAATCCGATATAAGAGAGACTGCATTTTCTCCTATTTAGAGTGTGTCTATATTAAGACTCAAGACAGGTAAATCTCCACTCCCTAAAACCTTGTCCCTACAATTTTATATAATGTTTGGAACAAGGGTCCCTATTCTGACAAGGTTGCTTAACTCATTCACAAATGCTCGCTAAATGGCTTTATCTATGACAGAGACTATAGTAACAGTCGTTCCCAACCAGGCAAAACCCACACACGATACAGCTCCTACATCTTCACCTCTTTATTAAACGTTGATGCCAGCACAGGTATCTTGGTGACTAGGTTGGAGACCGATGTTGCCAGGCTTGATTGATCTTAATCAATTGTGCTTCATTACCAGGAGAATCTGAATAGACAATATAAAACTGACAATACATGTAATAAAGAATATTCACTGAATGGAAAACAATGCAAACTTTGCTTTCACTCAAGACAGGGAAAGTGCTCATCTGGGTTAACTGGTGATTTATGTACAAAATGCTAGAAACTTTCAGCTCTGCCTCTAGATTGCTAATCTGTATCCTTTGCAGAAACAGAGATCGTATGGCTTGTATTAAGATCAAGGCAGGAATTTTCGCCAGGAGCGGTACAAAAGGGAAAGCAGCAGGGTGCTCATTCCCACCACTATTGTTTGCTCCCCCCATGGTACAAAATTCAGAAAAGTTTATAAATAATGGAGGCATTAGCAGGTTATAAACTAGAAGAGACAAATTATATCCACCACATATATAGATAACCTTTTAGATCCACTCTGATCTCATTTAATCCCTCCCTCCTCTGTTTTTTTTTTTTTTTTAAGACCAACGGTCCCAAACTTTATTTAGTTTCACAGATAAGAAGGCAATTATTCACACAATGTCATAAAAAGGAATAACTTCTACAAACGGTACCCAGCAAGTAGCACATTTTGACATGTCAGTTATACATGAGTGAAAATAAACAGTAGCCAGGGGGGATGCAATAGTCCGCAAGCGGCAGTGCCAGGAAATGTCTCCGGCTGCAGTGCTCGCAGCCCGCAGCACTGCGAAAGGACCAAGGTGGACATGAACGCCAACAACCATTGTCTCGGGTCGCGTTCCCTGATTGACACAGTATCAGTCAAAGGCAGGATCATATCCCACATAGTCATATGGGTCGCTGAGTTTCAGTCTCCTGTTCTTGGCAGTGTCCAGCAGGCATTGTGTGAAAAATAAACGGGGAGGGGAAATCGAGCATCATCATGAGTACAGCGTAAACAATCTCTTTGCCAACCAAGAGACATAACTGGGAATTAAAAGAAGGGGGGAGGGAGAAACATTTCAACAACTGTTGGACTAGTATTTGCGTGTACAGTAGTGTATCAGTGATCTTAGCTGCGTGTGGTGCACCCTATGTGGGCCGTGTGGGAGTGGGGATGGTTGAGGATAGAGCGTCGCTGCGACTGCAGGGTGGGGGGGGGAGGGGGGAAAGGCGGGGGGGACGACAGGGGACATCTCCCGTTGGGCAAGACCCTGGCGGCCGGAGGAAGGGAAGGGGGGGCGGAAGAGAGGGGGGGGGGAGCCCGCGCCGTGTCTGGACAGTAGTCAACTGGGCCCTTACTATTCCGGCGTCCCTGAACGAAGCTAACGTGGTCTCCCTACTAAAACCGGGTAGAGAGGCAAACAAACTCGGCTCGTACAGACCACTAGCACTCCTCAACACCGATTACAAAATCTTAGCGGCTGCACTGGCTCGGAGGCTTGCACCACTGGTCCCCACACTTGTACACTCTGATCAGAACGGCTTTGTGCCCACCCGGAGCACGTCCTACAATCTGCGCCGCTTTTTCAGAGTCCAACGGTATGCGACCCCCACCTGGCCACGCTCAGGATGCATCATACTTGATCTGGAAAAAGCGTTCGACTCGGTGGAGTGGCCATATCTCCTCCGAGTCCTCGAGAAGTACGAGCTGGGCGACGCCTATGTCCAGATGGTGGGGCTCCTCTATCAGGCACCCGAGGTGCGAGTCCGGACTGGGCGATTGTTTTCTGACAGGATCCGTATTGGGAGGGGCACCAAGCAGGGCTGCCCCCTCTCCCCTCTATTATTCGCCCTGGCGATGGAGCCGTTAGCAGAACTGCTCCGCACCTCTGGCGACAACTGGGGCATCCCACTGGCGGATGGCATTCACTCGGTGTCTCTGTACGCCGACGACTTATTGCTATATATCAGAGACCTCGCCTGTATACCCGCGGCAATCACGGACATCTTTCAAAAGTTCGGGGACATGTCAGGGCTCCGCGTTAACTGGGCCAAATCGGGAGCCTATGCATTCAGTGACGAGATGCCACAACGTGATGTGCGAATGATGGGAGAGACGCTCCGGTGGCACCCGACAGTATTCAGGTACCTGGGGATCTTAATATACCGAGACCCTGTGGATCTCCTGGAGGGCAACCTAGTGAGAGCCATATCCTCGCTCTCGGCCCAGGTCACGTTCTGGAACTCCCTCCCACTGAATGTGCCGGCCAGAGTGGCGCTAACCAAGATGATAATGCTCCCCCGGCTCCTCTATTATTATGCTAACCTGCCAGTGTATGTACCGGCACGCATATTCAAAGGGTTGGAAGCCATCACCAGGCGCCTCATCTGGAATAAAGGGCGACCCCGAGTAGCGTTGAAGACCCTCTACGCGGCCTCGGACGCTGTAGGCTTGGCGGTTCCCAATCAGGAACTATATTACTTAGCAGCCCAGCTACAATGGGTCGCTTACTGGCTGAGCGGCAAGAACCTGATGGACACGGCCACGATTGACACTACCCTGTCCCCCGTGCAGGTGCTGACACTTTTCCGCCCCCTGACGCGCGGCCGGCCCCCCGTTCAGGTCCATGTGGCAGTCGCGAAGCAGTGCTTTATGCGGAGCCTCAGACTTACCAAAAGTACGGTGCCCTATGCCCCGAACCTGCCTCTACTGGGGACTCCCTTGGGCACTGGCGTGTTGTCATCGACCGAGCTACGCAGTTGGACTGCGGCAGACTTGGACGAACTGGGCGGCCTGTATAGCGACAGAGAGCTGTTGCCCTTCGAGTCCTTGGCCGCAGATACCGGTCTACCAGTGGGCCAATTTCTGACACACGCCAGACTTCTCCGTGAGCTGACGAAGACATGGGGTGACATGGGCCACGAGACGTCCACACATATGCTTATCCAGTATCTACATGTAATGGGCGATGGTTCCCATATAGTGCATTGGTTAGCACAAGCACTGCACGGTCATACTCAATTTTCCTCTCAAAGACTGAGGGAGATGTGGACGACCGACCGGGGTAGCGACTGGACAGACAAACAGTGGGCCGCGGTATTAGCGGGCGCCAGAAATATTCCTCGCAACGCGCGATTTAAGGCCATCCAATATTACATCATACACCGCGCGTATTTGTCTCCAGACAAACTGAATCGCTACTTCGGGCTCACATCGTCGGCGTGTCCCAGATGCGGCCTCCTGAATTCGGACTTCCTGCACGCACTCTGGAGTTGCGCCCACCTCACCTTGTACTGGTCGGCGGTCACTGACACATGAACGGCGGCCACAGGTGACACCCTCCCCAAAACGTGGGAAGCATGCCTGCTGGGACTCTACAAGAGAACCAAACAGACCAAGCTACGGGCGCGTTTTTGGGACTTAGGACTCATTACGGCTAAACGTCTCATCAGGAAACGATGGAAGAGTGCCACCCCACCGCGCCCTGCAGACTGGCGTTGCTCTCTTGGCAACTGGGCTTGCGCGGAGAGTGTGTCTTTACACAGGGAGGAGACTGCGGGCCTACGGAAGTACCCGATCGCCCAAGACTGGGACGCTACCCTGACAGCGTACCATCGAGCGTGCACCCAGGCCGGTATAGCGTGCCTTATACACCTTCAACAGTCCCGGTATTAACACCAGTGAGTAGGCTTTGTAGAACTCAGCCGGGAGTCCGTCAGGGCCCGGAGCCTTGCCATTGGAGAGGGAGAAGATCACCTCCCGTAGTTCCTCACTGGTAAGCGCAGCACCCAACTCTGTCTGGTGGGCAGTAGTAGCTGCCGGGAGTTGCAGTGTCGCCAGATAGTCCGTGATCTCCACCACTGTGGCCCGCAGCCGTGAGCTGTACAAGGACCTGTAGTGCGACGTGAACGCTTCGTGTATCTGTTTCTGGGTGTAGACCTCAACGCCCTGAGCTGTGCGGATTGACAGGACCGACGCGGACTGGGTGTCTTGTCGTACCAGCCACGACAGGAGCCTGCCAGGTTTATCACCTGTGTTGTGGGTGCGTGCGGAGTGTGCTGCGAAATTAATGTTCTTTAGGCGGTCCATCAGAACAGCGTGATCCGCCCTGGCCGAGATCAGCTGGAAGTCATCGCCCTCCGCCGCCTCTCGTTCTTTGTCCTTTAGTGTCCCCGTATCAGATCTCTCTCCACCTGTCCTCGTAGGCCCGCTTGCACACCGAGGCAGCCTCCCCGGGTCACCGCTTTGAAGGCGTCCCACTCGACTCTCGGGGAGGAGGCCGAGTCACTATTGTCCTCGAAGTACTGTATTATCCTCCTGGATATCTCCTCTCGGAATGGGGTGTCGAGCAGGAGATCTGGTTGTAAGCGCCACGTGGGTACTGGCGGGCGTGGGCGTCTCCATCCATATACTAGAGTGTGTGGGTTATGGTCTGAGTGCGTCAGCTCCAGGTAGTCAGTGTCTGTCACGGAAGGAATCAGGTCGCGGGACATCATGTATCTATCTAGTCTGACATGCAATGAGTGGGCTCCTGAGTAGTAGGAATGCACCCGGGCGGTAGGATTTCTGACTCACCAGGCATCTTGCAAGTTCCACTGCGCCGCTCAGTCAAGTAGGGCCCTGGAGGCTGCCTGCGCTGGGGCGATTGTCGCTGGGGGGGACGAGCGGTCAAGGGAGACATCTAGTACGCAGTTGTAATCCCCACCCAACAGTAGGGGTACGTCCGGCCAAGGTGCAATCGCTGCCGATAATCGCGTGAAGAATTTCCCCTGCTCGACGTTAGGTGTGTAGATGGAGGCTATGACTATCTGCTGCCCGTCTAGTCTGCCCTGTATGAAGACATAGCGCCCCTCAGTGTCAACATTGCTGTGTGTCAGTGCGAATGGAACCCCGGGCCGAACCCAGATCAGGGTCCCTCGTGCAAACGCTGAAAAGGTCGTGGCGAATATCTGCCCCCTCCACCTACGGCGAAGTGTGGCTACCTCAGTGGCGACTAGGTGTGTCTCCTGTAGTAGTGCAATCTGGATCTGATGTCTTTTAAGATAGGAGTACACCTGATACCTACGCGAGGGTGTGTGCATGCCCCTGACATTCCAGGTACAAAATTTGACCGTAGTCATCACAGTATCCATTGCGCCCAAGCACCCGTCCCCCCCACAACCCCCAGTCCGCCCCGCCCACACCCGCACAGCAGCAGTTATCAATGACCATTTTTCCCACCCGCCATCCCACACAGGCCCAGGAATGCGCGCTGTAACACTTCAGTGCCAACACTAGTCTCAAAAAGAGGAACTTGAACAGAACCATAATACCACAAGGGCAACAACAAAACAAGTCGCCGCCCAAACGCTCTATCAAGCTCAATCAATCCGTGAGTTCAATGGGGGGATGACAAAGTACGTCACTTAGGTAAAGCAAGTTAGTTTGCTATGCCAAGAGAGCCGTTGTGACTCCCCTCCACGGGCAGTGGGCCAAAGGGTATCAGAAGACAGTGGCAGTGTCCGCAACCAGGGTCAGAGTTCCCAATGTCACTGGACTCGGAGGTTGAGTTCCGGGGGCGACCCCATCTGTTTTTCCCCCGAGGGGGGCACTCACCTTTAGGGGTCCGTCAGTCCCACCAACTCAGTGTTTCCGGTGGTGCTCTGGTGGGACAGCTCCGGCCCTCCTCCCGGTGGCCGCAGCGGCCCCGTGTCCGTCTGGTAGGTGGGGGGTCGGGAGCAGAGCATAGATCCCGTGGGCGGGGCCGGTCGCAGCCACCGGAGTCTCTAGGAGTGCCGATGTGGACCCCTGATCGGAACAACCTTGGAAGTGAACAAACTGTTCCATGTTGCCAGTTGCAGTAGCCCAGCGAGGGCTAGGGTGAGGAGGGCTGCTACGCTATCAAATCCGCCGTTTGGGGTGTGACATCCGATAGGCCCTCTGTGTTCGAATCATCCGGCAATCCGTACAAGTATTCGTCGTCTTCGCTCCCGCGTGACCGTGGGCTGGCGTTGGAGATCAGGATGGGTGATTGTGACCCACTGATCTCAGCTGCTATCCGGAGGGCCTCTTGCTGTTCATTCTGGATTTGCTCTGGTGTGGGGCCGATCTTTGTGTCCGCGGTTGGCGATCCGGCCCTCGAGGTGCGCCGCTGGCTCCGCCTGCATGTACCTCGATTTCTGCGTTGTTCCATCGGTGCGGACCCGTGGTCCGTATCCACCCCCGAATCCAGCCAGGTCGCCGCCGCCTCCGGAGTATCGAAGAAGTGGGTCTTGTCCTGTGCCACCACTCTGAGGCGTGCCGGGAACAGCAATGAGTACTTGAGAGCCAGACGCCTGAGCCGTTGCTTCACCGCTAAGAACGATTGACGCTGTCGTTGAACTTGTACAGTGTAATCAGGGAAGAACATCACCTTGGCGTTGTCTACCTTTATGTCTGACAGTTTCAGTGTTTCGCGCAGGATGGCGTCCCGATCACGGTAGTTCAGCACCCGCATAAGCATTGGTCTCGGGTTGGAGCCCTCCGGGGGTGGACGGGACGGAACTCTGTGCGCTCTTTCCACTACAAAGTGTGGTGACAGCGTGCCCTCCGGCAACAGTTCTCTGAGCCAGGTCTCCATGTGTTCCGCTGTCTCCCTCCGCTCCCATCGTTCCGGCAGGCCTACTATGCGCACATTGTTTCTTCTGGCCCGTCCTTCCGCATCCTCCGCCCTATCCTCGAGGAACTCCACCCGGTTGAGTAGGTCACGTACGTGCTTGTCCGTCTGCGCCAGCTTGGGCGAGGTCTCCGCCATCGTTTGTTCCAGGGTCTTGGTGCATTCGGACAGTTTCTTGTGGTCCGCCCGGAGATGCCTCAGGTCCACTGCTACCTTATCGATCCTGTTCTCCAGCGATGTACAGGTCAGCTGCATGGATTCTTCCAGGCGCTCCATGGCCGCCAGCATAGTGTCCAGCTTGGAGGCGGTTTGGTCAGCCTCTGAGGTCTTCACCATCTTTCCTTTGTTCAGAGCCCCACCGGTGCCGGTCTTTGCTCTGGTCCCCCCTGACATGGGGCTGGTCGATGCTGCGAAGCAGCCGGGTGGGTAGGTCCTCACAATGAACACTGTTGGGGTCTGTGTGCGTGGGCCACCTGGTAAGGCACCTTGCTCCACTCGTGCCGGGCGGCGCGTGGTCCGCGGGGAGGGGGGTCCGCTATGCCGTCAGGACTTCTGGACCTTGCACTATGACGCCGTCCGGGGAGGACGAGATGGCTGTGTCTTGACTGATATGGGAGCTCCCATGCGCACCGGTTGTCTCTGTGAGCGTCTTAGTGTCGAACCGCCTTCCGGCTGCGCCACGTGGAGGTCTGCTAGGCCGGGCCGCGTGGTCTCTCCGATCGTGTCCGCCCCTTGGGCCTGGAAAGGCACGTTCTGTTGGGCGACTCCGGACGCCACCAAGCGCCGTGTGGGGCTCCGTGCAGCTCAGCGCTAGGTTAGTAGCGGTGAAAAGTGCGGGGCCACGCTGGTTCCTCACCCGCGCAGGCACTGGTTAGTCCTCTTAATGGAGGGCCGGCCGCCGGTGGGGCTGCTCCGTTGTGGTCGCACTCTGCGTGCTGTGTGGGCCGGGCCCCTGAGTGTTGGCCAGGTCCGGTGCCGGTTCGTGGCTATTTCAGTGTGGTGGGCGGGAACAGAGGCTCAGGAGACAGGACCGTTCAGCCTCCGTTGGTGGTCGTATGGGCCCAGGGGTAATATCGTCAGTGTGGGCCCCCAAGCAATAGAGCGCGATCTCCCCTCGGCTTTCACGAGGCTTGGCGGGGCGTCTCCAGTGTCGGCAGGCAGGGTGGGCCGGTGTCACTGCTCGCCGTGAGCCAGGGTGGTGTGTCCACTTACAGCGTCTGGGGCCCCTGAGTAGCTGGGTCGCCGGGGGTATCTGGCGCTGTGGCGCGATCCCTGTCCCCTCACTGGGTCCCGCGAGGGGAGGATTTGCGCGTCGCGGCGTACCTCGTAGGGCATCCCTCCCTCCTCTGTTGACAGAATTCAAGGAGTAAGGTGAGGTGTCTGTGTTTAGGATTAACTGGCAAAAATGGCAAGTGCTAAACATAACCACTTCAAAAAATCCCAAACTGGCATTACAGACAATTGTTTCTCTTCATTGGGCAGATGAGTCTATAACATATGTGAGGTTGCAGATCACTGCAGTAATTTAACAAATAACAAACCCAATTATATCCTGCTTTTAAGGCCCAGTCAAAAGGAACTGCAGTAATGGCATGTGGCGGGCCTTCCCTGGCTTGGTAGATAAACTGCGGTTAAAATGACAGCACTCGGATGAGTGTGGCGGGATATCGTAGGGTGGCATGGCCAAGATATCCGAAAACAGGTGACTGTAACTCATCGGAATCCTTTACAATCAGGACCTAATCTGTGTTCAAGCGCAAAGCCACGAAAAGAAACCAAGACTCACTAACCTGTAGAATCTCCAGCTACTGTGGCATAGCCACGCGTACTGTAACATGGTCACGCGGAGACATACTTGGAATCGGCAGCAACCCTAAGAGAAAACACACAAAAAGGAAAACAAGTAAGAATCCGAGCAATGCCCTTAGGAGTGGAGCATGGCAGTCCTTAGTAACACTGTTTCTAAGTCAAACTACCTAGAGTAACTTCTGAGACACATACTTTTCGCACAGAGTAGCTTTTAAAAACGACAAGTAACCAATTTTTTTTTTTAAGACAATAACTGGTGCGCTATGAGGCTTGATTATTTGGCAAAGGCAGATTTCTTGAGCAAGAATAACAAGTGTTTATTCACTGCAAAAAATAACTCGCTGATATGAATCAACTCTAGAGACTTTATAGAGAAGTGCCACAATTGGGTTAACCCTTGAGACATTAATCCAGGATGTGAAATCCGATATAAGAGAGACTGCATTTTCTCCTATTTAGAGTGTGTCTATATTATGACTCAAGACAGGTAAATCTCCACTCCCTAAAACCTTGTCCCTACAATTTTATATAATGTTTGGAACAAGGGTCCCTATTCTGACAAGGTTGCTTAACTCATTCACAAATGCTCGCTAAATGGCTTTATCTATGACAGAGACCATAGTAACAGTCGTTCCCAACCAGGCAAAACCCACACACGATGCAGCTCCTACATCTTCACCTCTTTATTAAACGTTGATGCCAGCACAGGTATCTTGGTGACTAGGTTGGAGACCGATGTTGCCAGGCTTGATTGATTTTGATCAATTGTGCTTCATTACCAGGAGAATCTGAAGAGACAATATAAAACTGACAATACATGTAATAAAGAATATTCACTGAATGGAAAACAATGCAAACTTTGCTTTCACTCAAGACAGGGAAAGTGCTCATCTGGGTTAACTGGTGATTTATGTACAAAATGCTAGAAACTTTCAGCTCTGCCTCTAGATTGCTAATCTGTATCCTTTGCAGAAACAGAGATCGTATGGCTTGTATTAAGATCAAGGCAGGAATTTTCGCCAGGAGTGGTACAAAAGGGAAAGCAGCAGGGTGCTCATTCCCACCACTATAGTTTGCTCCCCCTATGGTACAAAATTCAGAAAAGTTTATAAATAATGGAGGCATTAGCAGGTTATAAACTAGAAGAGACAAATTATATCCACCACATATATAGATAACCTTTTAGATCCACTCTGATCCCATTTAATCCCTCCCTCCTCTGTTGACAGAATTCAAGGAGTAAGGTGAGGTGTCTGTGTTTAGGATTAACTGGCAAAAATGGCAAGTGCTAAACATAACCACTTCAAAAAATGCCAAACTAGCATTACAGACAATTGTTTCTCTTCATTGGGCAGATGAGTCTATAACATATGTGAGGTTGCAGATCACTGCAGTAATTTAACAAATAACAAACCCAATTATATCCTGCTTTTAAGGCCCAGTCAAAAGGATCTGCAGTAATGGCATGTGGCGGGCCTTCCCTGGCTTGGTAGATAAACTGCGGTTAAAATGAGGGAAGGATGAGTGTTGTGGGATATGGTAGGGTGGCATGGCCAAGATATCCGAAAACAGGTGACTGTAACTCATCGGAATCCTTTACAATCAGGACCTAATCTGTGTTCAAGCGCAAAGCCACGAAAAGAAACCAAGACTCACTAACCTGTAGAATCTCCAGCTACTGTGGCATAGCCACGCGTACTGTAACATGGTCACGCGGAGACATACTTGGAATCGGCAGCAACCCTAAGAGAAAACACACAAAAAGGAAAGAACAAGTAAGAATCCGAGCAATGCCCTTAGGAGTGCAGCATGGCAGTCCTTAGTAACACTGTTTCTAAGTCAAACTACCTAGAGTAACTTCTGAGACGCATTCTTTTCGCACAGAGTAGCTTTTAAAAACGACAACTAACCAATTTTTTTTTTAAAGACCATAACTGGTGCGCTATGAGGCTTGATTATTTGGCAAAGGCAGATTTCTTGAGCAAGAATAACAAGTGTTTATTCACTGCAAAAAATAACTCGCTGATATGAATCAACTCTAGAGACTTTATAGAGAAGTGCCACAATTGGGTTAACCCTTGAGACATTAATCCAGGATGTGAAATCCGATATAAGAGAGACTGCATTTTCTCCTATTTAGAGTGTGTTCCCGTGAAGATTATACACCATGTTGTGTAGCAAAAGAAAACGCAATTCATTCATAAATGTATCAGACGGTAGTTAATTCCCGTTTGTGATAAATAAAGATATCTGTCGAAGTACAGCACCTAGCTGAGACAGAGACCGTTTGAGAAAAAATTCGAGTTAAAAGTTTATCAGTTGCCAAGTGTCATCCTTGAAGACCACTTAGAAAGCATCTCACTCTTTCCATCCCCTCCTTCCTTTCTGGCGCACCTATCATCTCAAAACATTTAGACTCTGAATTGAGTTGTTCTGAAGAGCAGCGGGAGGACCAGCATCGCCCCTGTGGACTCTCGGGAATCTTCAGGTGAGTGGCAAGTGTGAGAGGAAGGCAAGCTATTAAAAAAAAAGAATTCCACCTGGGCGACATGGTGATCTTGGTTTAAACTGATACACAGGATATGATAAACAGACCCAGAGGTATATGATTTGGCACAGACCTTAGCAAAAAATTCAAAATGAGGTTTAAGCACCAAGGGTGGAGAATTTAGAACTGTGGAATGAGTTGTAAAGATAGAAAACTTGGTATGACTCATGGAATAGGGACATTTCTAAGGAACACCGTCTCATTTTACAACCATCTTTATTTAGGGGACCATTGGTTCCTAATTTAAGTTGCTACATGTTGCACTTAGAACTGCTTGGAGAATCAAGCCATAACGCAGCACCAACATTTGCATCTTCAAGCACGCATCCACTGAATGCCACGGTTATTACCTCCATGCTACTGGCAGCCCTCAAGCAATTCTACAGAGACAGTTCCAAGTGCAAAGTATTTGAGTCATGTCAACTCCAGGTCCAGTGTGTCCAGTCTAGAAGGAGACTTTTCCTAATGATGCAGCAAAGGCAGATTTCGTAATTTCTTATCTTGGAAGTAGCGAGTCCAATTGGTCAATTTTTATGATTGAAAATAATAATCCAATACTATCTGACCATAGGAAATTTAAGGAGGCTGTTAGAAAATTGTTTGCAAAGCATGTATTATACTGTCAAGTGATGAGGAGTTCCTGAATCTAAAACGAAGGTCCAAGGACCTTTTGACGTATATTATGACTTTTAATTGTTTAGTCGTAGAAGCTAATGGCCTGTAGAGAAAAAAATAGCATCTTTATTTTTATAGGGCATTAAGAGACAACTTGAAGGACTCCCTGTCTTTTATTTTAGATTTACCACAGGCTGCTCAGAATCTATTGCCCTAGTAATCTAATTGGAGCACAGGGTAGAAGAACGAAAAGGGGAGAGGTCTCGAGGTGATGCTATAGTGGTAATATTAAATCCTGAAAGAAAGGAACTGGACCACAAAGGGCAGGATGTAAAACTCATGCATGTCTGGGAATATGATTATTAAGGATGCCAACACACAAGAGCTTAACCTGGCCTTGCAAATTGTTTGTGGAATATATGAGTTTTAAATTTCCTCCTAATTGACAGCTTTGCAATGGAAGAAATCAGCAATAAAGATATATATTTGCCGGCAAGAAACTTGACAAATAATGCCTATGGGCTGGCAAGATCATAATGAATTTTTCTCACTGGCACAACACTCCCAATAAAGAGGGGCACCCCCATCAGGAGGTGCCTCAATTTTGGTCCTTAAAGCTCTGAAGCCAGATGTGAGAGTCCTCGCTTGTGGCACTAGTGCCTTTATTTTTCGTATGTTAGCGGAAACATCCTCTGGAAACGTATACATAAATCCTAAGCAGCCAAAAAAAAAGTAAATAATCTTTAGTGATAGCTTAAAGTTAATCAAGGCCCTATGACAGCAGTATCTTGCAGAAACGAGTCTTTGGGGGTAAACTCAGTATGTTCTTGCTCGAAACACCTGAACCAATCCCATGGCAATAGGAAAATGACAACATATGGGGGATTCCGGAGATCGCTCTCGGTCATGTAAAGAAAGACAAGGTTAGCCAGAAGTTTACAGCCTCCTTGAATGCCTTGGACTTCAGAACACTAAACAGAAGAGTGGGTTTTCACTCCGTATTTCACGAGGGTAAGCAATTTCCAAGTGTGCCACACTCTGACAACCGACCATGCAAGGCTATCCTGTACCCTCAATAGGGATACTCAAATTGATACAACTTCAAACAATTAGTACAATTAGTACACAAGAGGGAGATTTAAAGAATAAAATGGCCAACAACGTCTTCACCTTCCTCCCTGGTGGAGTTAAGAGAATCTCTGCAATTTGAGACAAGCGATTCTCTGCTCTCAGCAGCGAACTGGCCGAAATTACTGGAAAAGCTAGTGGAGAGACTCACCAGTAAGGTCCAAACGCCAGGCAGTGCTTATACTCAGAGGGTAGCTTGTAACCCGGAGCAAAGGGTCCTTAAACAAGAACTAAATAAACTCCAAAGGTTAGCCCACAAAAATACTGATACTGCTTCAGAAGCAACTGTGATCTGGAAGTTCAGAAAGTCTGGGAAATCTTCTGGGAAAATCAAAAAGAGGCATGGGTGGAACTACATGAGGCCTTGAAAACCAAAAATCCAGCAACATTCTGTAATCTCATTACAATGAGCTTGAGTCAAAACTCTTGTCTACCGTGTCAAAGTGGTTAGAATACATTTTCAACCTTTATAATGCTGGGAAAATGAGTGTGGGCAGGATGACCATGCAGAAGAACTAGTAGGCCCCTCTAATAAAAGAATCAATGAATTGTACACTGGCATCTTTTCGAGCTGCAGGAGCCCCGGGCCACAGAAGAATGGGCATCTCATAAAATAAAAACCACCTCTGGAGGAAAACAAGGCTGTATCCTTGCTCCACTATTGTTCAACCTATACTTGGCGGACATTAACAAAGCACTGGGGTCGGCACGTGCTGTCGAGATCTACCGGGGAGTGGTGAATTGGCCCGGACATCTAACCCGCAGCCAGAACCTGTATGCTGCTTCCCCAGTCCTGCGGAGGGTGGCTGACTGGCGTGAGGGGCCTTGACCGTGGGCAGTGCCCCTCTCCTACCTTGATCCTACTGCTGGTGGGCTGGATGTCTCTTCCTGTACTTGGTGGAGGCCTGCCCTAGCCATGAGATGGGTGACTGGTCACTGTTGCTGCCCAGCCTGGCGTTGTGCCTTCTGCTGGTCCTTTCTTCTCCCTGTATCCTGCTGCTGACGCGGAAGGCCCAGCCTGGTGTCTTTTGCGGGCTGTGCTGGCTGTGCTGTGGGAGCAACTGGGAGCCCTGTGCAGACGACGGGGAGATTTGTGCTGGGCCTGGCTGCGGACCATGGAGGGAGCGAGATGTCTGGTGAACGGTGAAGGACTGTCCCTGGTGCTCCTCCTTCCACCCCTCGTGACACGCTTGACTGGGGCCGCACTTGAACCCATGTCCAGACGGGAGCCTCAGGGCCTAAGCCATTATGAGTAGGAGGGCTGCTGCAGTGCACACAAAAGCCCAGGGCGAGGGATCCGGGTAGAGCCGCTGCAGGTCTGGATGGTAGTAGCAAATATTGAAATGGGAACATTGAAGGCCGAAGTGGAGAAAGGTTCCATGTGAACAGCAGTTGAACATGGGTCAGTCTGTCCTGAGAGATGGGTCTGTGCCATTCAGAAGGGACGGCCGATGGCATATGTTGCCCTCGCCGATCAAAAGGGAGTTGGGTTCAGATCTCCAAACCCGGAATGGCGGAGACAGGCGCCCTCGCGGTGTCCATTGCAGTAACGCAAACTATCCTGTTTCTCTAGGAGCTCTGGGGAGAGTTTGTTTTTCTCTGTGAAGGGCAGGGCGCCCTGGTATAGGTTTGCCCCAAGAGGGGCCTGAGCTTTTGAAAGCGTCGGAGTTCTGGCTGAATCCAGTGAGCTCTTGCTCGTCCTCGAAAATCTGGGGGAGATGGTGTACATCTCACGCCGGGCCATACCCATAACCGCAGCAGGTCTTCATGATGGTGCACATCTTCTGACATGTTGGAACAATGTGGGTAAGGGAAGTTGGCAAGTCAGATCTGTAAATTAGGGATAAGGATCGGCTCTAAAGGCTGAGTCAGTCGGGCTGGGGTGGAGTGCAAAGAGGGACTTCCTGTGGATCACTCCAGCTGCAATGGTCGCCTCTCCCCATGCCCCCGCCCCGGGGGTGCTGGACTGGCATTCTGCCTCGGCCAGCACCTAGCAGCTGACTTAGAACTGGTGTGGACCAGGGGAATCTGACTGTTTAATTAAAACAAAGCATTGCAAAGGCCCGAGGCGTTTGTTGACGCAATGTGATTTCTGCCCAGTGCTCTGAATGTCAAAGTGAAGAAATTCAATGAAACATGGGTAAACGGCGAGAGTAACTAGGACTAGGAAGATGGAATCCAGTTTGATTTCTGCTTTATGAATTATGAATATTTTGCATAAACTATTTCTTCATCCCAGTTATGCATTTATACCTGCAGGACACTGGCTTGAACACACATTATCTTGTGGGAGCTGTGAAACTAAGGTGTTTAACAGAACGAATATGTTTTTCTACTTGAATCAACATCCTAAGGTAATTTTTACCACGAGGTATGCTTTCATGTACAATTTTACCCACGCAGCTAGCGAAGCCAATTTAAGGTGATGTTATGTGAGTGGGAGGGAAACTCGTTTTTTTCTACCCACCATCCTTGGCAGTTTCCTTTCTTTGCCTTTGTAGTGTGGGAGCCACCCGGCCCACCTTATACAGCGTTGCACCCTGTTTCACCCTGGAGGGCGGGCTCGCCCAAAAGGGATAATGAATGGGCGCATGAGCGCTCGTGGTCTAAGCCCTCACTACATTACTTGTGTGTGTGTATTCTTTCCTGCAGAGATCACAACGCAGGCCTCGCAACGTAGCACTGGGTCACCCACCTTCCGGCCCACTACAGCCTTATTTATATTCTTTTCTGCAGGGCTGTGCCTTTCTGATATGCAGGCTCTATTTCTCTTGTTTCTGATGAACAAGCCCTGTGTATCTTTTTCCTCCTGTCTCCGATGTACATCTCCGGTGCTTTTGTTTTTTCCCCCCTTTTTGATGATATCCCTTTACCTTTTGCCACCCATCTCAGTTATTGTGTCTTCCCCTTTCTGTCTCTGAAGCATATTTCCACCCAGTATATTTCTCTTTTTGCCTCTGATGCACAGATTCTGTCTTTTTCCCTCGCTACTTTGCGCCCATGAGTCTGATGCACATATTTTGTTTATTGCTGTAACCTTAAGGTCCCTTTAGCTGTTTCAATAACTTAAAGTTTGCTAAAGCTTCTTTCTGCTTTGCAAGCTATCTGTAAATGTTCGTAGTCTTTTTTCAGTGAATAGGTGATTAAAGGTTTGGCATTAGCCAAGACTTTCTGATTTGACTAAAATTGTATATATAGCATACTTACAAAAGGTTTTAAACAGCCTCCCCTTTCAATCAATCTATTGTTGTCGTTTACATCTTCTGCACATTACAACATGAGGGCACTGGATCAGCTCACTTAAACCATTGGCTAACGTCACTGCGAGTGGCAGCAGTGTGCCCTTTTACAAGGATCATATCCACACAAAGTAGCTCCCTTTTATGCATGAGGTTTCAAGAATAGAATTTGTGTTTTTTTGAGACCAAAAATATTTTTGCTTCTACGTAACTTTATTTTTACATATTGGCGCATACCTGGCACATCCTTAAACAATAACGTTTTGCATATGCAATGCGAACAAGCATTGCCAAAGCAATATATGATGGTAGCAACAACTGACTTATTAGTTTCGTCAAAGCTTGTTTAGAGCTGTGTTTGGTTTTAACAGCACAGCTGGGAAACAGAGCTATCACTAGCAATATACTTAGATTGGGTTTGGGTCTGCCTCTTTCAGACATTGGCTTACTTCAAACAGCTAATTTCATCTGTTGACTTGAGACTGTCAATTATGTCAGGGCTCAGCCCAGTGGAGTGTTTGTCTGTTACCTATTCCTATTGCCTGTTTGGGTGTATCCTTCCACCTCCACTGCACTGGTGTGCTTCAATGTAACTGTATGAGGGACTACTTTACAACAGTAAACCTATCTGTGCGCTCCTCCTGGGTCACTCACAAGTATCTCCCTCTAGTGTGCTTATACTGCAAGCAATAGAACATTAAACCCTGACTTATTGACTCTGTCGATGCTTGTTATCCATACTAATATAATAAAGAGAGAGCCCAAACCTTTGAGGCAGGTTATCTCAGGAACCACAGCACCAATCACAACACCCAACACAGCGTTGGAAAGGGCAGTTGCAGCAGAAGGACATAGGCTATGCAGACGCCCACAATATACATTTAAAAGGTAAAAGAACCGTGCCAGCAAAGTAGTCCCTTGTGGGCGTATCTGCGTTGTGATGTGGGCGTGTGCTGGGGGCGTGACAAACGCTGGGGGCGTGTGGTACGTTCCACCCTTCAAGCCATGTCTCATATCGTGTGCTAATCCCACCCTGCTCCCTTTAAATACCCCTGCAGCTCATAATCATAACCCACCCTTACTCCTTAAAATACCCCAACACCCTTAAACACTAACCCATCTTAACTCTATAGGTATACCCTGTACCCCAAAACCCAAACCTAGCCCTGAACCCTAAAAATACCACTGTACCCCAAAACCCAAACCTACCCCTGAACCACAAAACCCAAACCTAGCCCTGAACCCTTAATATAACTCTGTACCCCAAAACCCAAACCTACCCATGAACCCTAAAAATAACCCTGTACCCCAAAACCCAAACATATCCCTGAACCCTAAAATACCCCTGTACCCCCAAACCTTGCCCTGAACCCTAAAAATACCCCTGTATCCCAAAACCCAAACCTACTCCTGAACCCTAAAAATACCCCTATAACCCAAAACCCAAACCTAGCCCTGACCCTAAAAATACCCCCGTACCCCAAAACACAAACCTAGTCCTGAACCCTTAAAATAGCCCTGTACCCCAAAACCCAAACCTACCCCTGAACCCTAAAAATACCCCTATACCCCAAACCCATACATATCCCTAAACCCTAAAACTACCCCGGTACCCCATAACCCAAAACTATATCTGAACCCTTAAAATACCCAAACACCCCAAAACATATACCTCAGTACCCCAACACATATACCCCTATACCCATACGTACTTTATCCAAACATTTAAAAAAAACATGCTTTTACCATTCATGCATTTACAACGAATTTCGTTGTAAATGTATGCGTGTTAAAAGCATATAAAATGTAATGCCATGCGTTATAATGGCATTGCGGAGTCATGGTACTTTCGTAATGAAAGTATGCGGAGTGATGGTATGTGGAAAGAAAGGTGCTGAATAATGGGTGTTTACCCTCCCCCGGTAAGTACATTGGTGGCACGGCGGCCCACATCTCCAGCAACATACTCATATTTTTTCACCACCCATTTGAAAAATGCACAGGTCCCTCTCATTGATGGCCAGCACCGACATACACTTTTAGACACACCTTCCGCCACAAGTTCTAGAATTGCGAACTTTAGAGCTGGGGAGCTTCGTTTGAATCTCGGTATCGGCTCAACATCCTGTGATTCAAGGCAAATTGCTTTGTCTCCCCGTGCCTACCACAAATGAATGTGTTCTTCTGTAATGTAAATTGTGCTCATGCCATGTTGTCGAGTTCGCGCTATATAATATTGCAAGGAAAAATAAAGTAGGGAAACTCGAGTTCACACACTACTGAACGCGCACTCTTAAGTGCATCAGCAGTGCACTGTGAATCGGAGCGTTTCACAGGCCTGTCACAGATAAGAAATGCTATCAAAACGAAATCCTACAAAACAATATACTTCTGGCCGGCAGCAATTCATACCCGGACAACGTCGGGACGGGCTGCTAGTGCCTTAATAAATCAGGTAGCACACACTTTTGATAGCCATGTACACACCTTAAATTTATGTGTATGGTATACAGTGCAGCTCTGTACTACTATGATAATCTCAAGGCATGCACCCAGTGCATGTTTAGTGCTTTGCACAAATAGTTGGTTGCTGTACAGTGCGTGGGCCTCGCTTAAAAAGAACAAAGCCTGCCTGCATTCTTGGACTGCATGCTCTAAATATTGTAGGACCCTTTGAACTCCTACGGCCACTGCCTGGATTCAATCCGTATTGCTCATCGGCTCCATGCGGCAGAATTAATCCCCGCCTCGCGTGAGAAAGAATATCAGACTTTGCTTCTACACAGCCGGTTCCCTTAACTCACGGCGTGCAGCTCATTCAAGGAATGTGAACTTTGTGACTCCTCAACAACGCATCGCTTGGCGGGCGCCCCGTGTTGTCTGACACCTTCACAACTCTATCCAGATTAAATTGTCCTGTTTTACAGTCTACCTCCACTCTCACATTTCCTTGTGCTCGTGGTGCAGTAAAGATTGTACCCAGTCCCTGTCCTGAGGAGAACCTGTAATTATTCCGGTTCAAAACGAGTTGACCCCCAGCCTGTGACAACAAAGAAGGGTGCAGCTAGGGATCAACTCATCCCACTGATGTGGGCCCTTGCGTGCAACCAGATCGAACATTTAGTCACAGGTTTTGTGTGATAGGCAGGCAATTGTTTTCCACTCTTGATTCCGCCTGTCCACTGGTATTTCAGTTAAAGGATTGGTCTTTTCCTTTCATGTTGTATATGTTATTTGACTACAATTGATTTGGGCTGTATGTATTGTATTCAAAGTTGTACTTTGGTGTCATGTGATTGTTTGAATATTTAGTATTCACTTTTGTATATAGTGTATTCATTGTGCACATAATTGTTTTTGCTTTTGACTTGACTGTTTTTGACAGTGTTTATTTTTGATGTCATGCCTTTATGAACTTTGAAACGTGCTTATGAACCAAAATAAATGTTTTGCTAAGTAAATGGTCTGTTCACGCAGTACTTATGGGCTGTGTGAGCTCTAATTGGAAATCAAAATATCCAGGCTAGCCACTTTTGTTCTGTTTCGCAATTGTTGAGGTCCAGGCTGGCCAGTTTGTTGGACCCAAAACCTTTTTGTGTACATCTAAATATTGTAAAAGCATTGTAAATATTTTGTGTGAAACCACATTACAAAACTGCCTAGAAAAGCTTTGGATGATGAATGACTTTTTTCTGTTTTGACAACCATGATTTGCAATGTATTCTCTGAGAATGTTTTCTTATTAGATTTGGGCGTAAGATAATTTTTTTGTAAAGGTACTATTTTCAGTAGTATAAACAAGGAACTTGGAATAAAAGTTCCCTGATAAAAGCTATTTGTTGCAGCACATCTGTTTATCAGAAATTTCATCCTCAATTTAGCTACCTACGAAAATTGTTTTTGTGATTTATAGAGGCTGTTGGGCATCAATCTAGTGGGTAGAGCTTGCGACGGAGCCTTTTAGAATCTATCAGCCCGATTCATCAAGCTGAATTGCGCTTGCAAAGGGCAAGATTCTGAGAATCTGGCCCTTTGCAAGTGCGATTTTTGCATTTGGAATTCATCATCCCAAATGCAAAAATCGCTATTTGCGAAATCGCATATTTGCGAGGAATTGAATTTAAGGAATCTATATTAGAGATTCCTTAAATGCAATTCATGAACCAATTTTAAATTGCGAATTCGCAATATTTGGTCGCTATTTACCACGAAGTCTGACTTCGCGGTAAATAGCGGAAAAATAGAAAAAAGCACTTTAATGCATTTTTCTCTTTTGCATGTTACACACACACATGTCCTTTGGACATGTGTGTGCGCAACACCTGTGTAAATTACATTTCAGGGGTGCTACAGGGTGTCCTTTGGACACCCCTGGCACCCTTGAAATCGCTATCTTATTTGCGATTAGCTAATTGCTATTTGCAAATAAGGAATGTGTAGGAATCGCAATTTATTTTGCGATTCCTACATGAATCCCGTTTTGCGAGTCTGATAGCAATTCCTTATGAATTGCTATTAAAGACTCGCAAAACGGGTCTTTGATGAATCTACCTGTTAGCCCACTAATTCCTGCATGCACTACATGTTAATTGGTGACAAACTGCAT